>NC_091455.1:180978197-181719030 GCF_027789765.1 Dendropsophus ebraccatus | reverse complement strand
ATCATTATTTTTGTGGTGTGGAACCAATTGCCACCATTTCAATTATTTCTTATGGGAAAATTTGCTTTGGTTTAAGAGTGGATTTGGATTACAAGCACAGTCCCGGAACGTATTATGCTCATAATCCAAGGCACCAATGTATCTAAACCCCCACTACAGGTAACACAGCTGACGTCCCATACTCCCGGTAGGGTAAAAATTCTGAATTTTATTAACTAAAAATTAGTTTTTGCTCTCCATGCGAATCATTGATTCTGCTTTGTCTCAGCTGCCAATAGTGGTAGGAGAGGCATGAATATAAGCATATGCAAGGTAGCAGGGGAAGCCTCGATTACTGACGTCTAAGTCATTGGCATGCTGTGGTTATTCATTAGAATGTCCAACAGACTTATCAATGGGAGATTGTTTTGTAGGAAGAAATAAATACTTAAATTGATCTCTGGCTTTTTTGAGTACAGTAGAACCATCTGTATTTACCAGCTGCTAAGTGGAGTTAATCTGAAGAAAGGTCTTTGATAAAATAGGATGCCCAAGCGGTAAGCCTAGTTCTCTTTTCATGTGCAATATGTTTAACACCTGTTATTGGCAGTTCTCTAGGCTAGCCGCTGTGCTATTATAATGTTGTTTATTTTTTTTAAGGTTTAACAAGACATCCATTGGTCCTGGGAGTTTAGGAAGTGAAAAGAAATTATGGAATTAAAACAAATGAAATAGAAAATTTATAATAAATAAATGCTAGTCAGCCATGGTCACAAATATATGTGGTGGATAGCATCAGCACATACAGTATATCTGTATAATAGAACTGATGCAGAAGGTCCTTTTTAAAGTGAACGTATCCCATTGACCATCATAACTGTGCATATAGAGAGCTGTCAATCACTGAGTAGGACTGCCAAGACGACTAATTAGCCCAGAATGAACTGTACATACATATATGAAGTTTCCCACAAGACTATATACCAGGTCCTCCCGTTTCACAGCATCCCTACTGCACATATCATGGTCAATGTGGCAGGTTCCCTTTAAAAGGGTGCTGACGTAACTGCATCATACGCGCTATATTTTTTATTTGTTTAAATCAATGTTATACATATGGCCACTGAAATGTGCTTATTTTCTTGCTTAGTTGTGCAACGCGGCCTCCCACTTCTTTTTCTACTCTGGTTAGAGCCTGTTTGTGCTGTCCTCTGAAGGGAGTAGTACACACCGTTGTAGGAAATCTTCAATTTCTTAGCAATTTCTCGCATGGAATAGCCTTCATTTCTAAGAACAAGAATAGACTGTCGAGTTTCAGATGAAAGTTTTCTTTTTCTGGCCATTTTGAGCGTTTGATTGACCCCACAAATGCGATGCTCCAGAAACACAATCTGCTCAAAGGAAGGTCAGTTTTGTAGCTTCTGTAACGAGCTAGACTGTTTTCAGATGTTTGAACATGATTGCACAAGGGTTTTCTAATCATCAATTAGCCTTCTGAGCCAATGAGAAAACACATTGTACCATTAGAACACTGAAGTGATAGTTTCTGGAAATGGGCCTCTATACACCTATGTAGATATTGCACCAAAAACCAGACATTTGCAGCTAGAATAGTCATTTACCACATTAGCAATGTATAGAGTGTATTTGTTTAAAGTTAGGACTAGTTTAAAGTTATCTTCATTGAAAAGTACAGTGCTTTTCCTTCAAAAATAAGGACATTTCAATGTGACCCCAAACTTTTGAACGGTAGTGTATGTATGTATATATATATATATATATATATATATATATATATATATATATATATATACACTCACCGGCCACTTTATTAGGTACACCATGCTAGTAACGGGTTGGACCCCCTTTTGCCTTCAGAACTGCCTCAATTCTTCGTGGCATAGATACAACAAGGTGCTGGAAGCATTCCTCTGAGATTTTGGTCCATATTGACATGATGGCATCACACAGTTGCCGCAGATTTGTCGGCTGCACATCCAAGATGCAAATCTCCCGTTCCACCACATCCTAAAGATGCTCTATTGGATTGAGATCTGGTGACTTTGGAGGCCATTTGAGTACAGTGAACTCATTGTCATGTTCAAGAAACCAGTCTGAGATGATTCTAGCTTTATGACATGGCGCATTATCCTGCTGAAAGTAGCGATCAGATGTTGGGTGCATTGTGGTCATAAAGGGATGGACATGGTCAGCAACAATACTCAGGTAGGCTGTGGCGTTGCAACGATGCTCAATTGGTACCAAGGGGCCCAAAGAGTGCCAAGAAAATATTCCCCACACCATGACACCACCACCAGCAGCCTGAACCGTTGATACAAGGCAGGATGGATCCATGCTTTCATGTTGTTGACGCCAAATTCTGACCCTACTATCTGAATGTCGCAGCAGAAATCGAGACTCATCAGACCAGGCAACGTTTTTCCAATCTTCTACTGTCCAATTTCGATGAGCTTGTGCAAATTGAAGCCTCAGTTTCCTGTTCTTAGCTGAAAGGAGTGGCACCCGGTGTGGTCTTCTGCTGCTGTAGCCCATCTGCCTCACAGTTCGACGTACTGTGCGTTCAGAGATGCTCTTCTGCCTACCTTGGTTGTAACGGTTGGCTATTTGAGTCACTGTTGCCTTTCTATCAGCTCGAACCAGTCTGCCCATTCTCCTCTGACCTCTGGCATCAACAAGGCATTTCCGCCCACAGAACTGCCGCTCACTGGATGTTTTTTCTTTTTCGGACCATTCTCTGTAAACCCTAGAGATGGTTGTGCGTGAAAATCCCAGTAGATCAGCAGTTTCTGAAATACTCAGACCAGCCCTTCTGGCACCAACAACCATGCCACGTTCAAAGGCACTCAAATCACCTTTCTTCCCCATACTGATGCTCGGTTTGAACTGCAGGAGATTGTCTTGACCATGTCTACATGCCTAAATGCACTGAGTTGCCGCCATGTGATTGGCTGATTAGAAATTAAGTGGTAACGTGCAGTTGGACAGGTGTACCTAATAAATGTGAGCTATTGCATTTCTCTGTGTTTTTGTGTGTTTGCAATTTCAGCCATAGCAATGTGCTCCTGCCTAGTGTGAATAGTGTTCCAGAAGACCTGACCAAATTTGTCTTTTTTCTGTGTTCCAGATGGGGGAGTGGCTGCCTCTACTTGGTTGTGGACTCCACCTATCCCACCCAGGTGGTTATTATTTTTGCCAGTATTAGTTGGATCCTGCATGCCCAGAACATAGGCTTATTACATGCCATGCCAATACTGAGCAAAAATACTGTGTGAATACAGCCTTAGGCTATGTTCACACAATGTATGTGTTGTAGAAATCACGGCCGATTCAACAGCGCCCATGGTTTATACAGAACACAAGTTGCATGTGAAAGCATAGAATCCCAGCCGGAGTGTATACACATAGTATACACACTGGCCGGGATCCCTAGCGGCACTGCAAGAAACTGACATGTCAGTTTTCTGCGTCCGCTATTCAGTGAATATCGTCCGCAGAAAAACCTTTCAGTTCACACAATGGAGCGTGCAGCTCCGGCCACACCCTCCATTGTGAGCAGCGGGGAATTCGGATACGGGCGCACACAGATGTGCCCGCATCCAAATTCAGCGGTGGTTAAGATCAGTGGCGGGATGATCTTCACTGACAACGGCCGTTCCGTGACCAGGCTGGGTCACGGAACAGCCGGTGTCTTACACTGTGAGAATATGGCCTTAGTCTGTATACAGCCATACAGTAGACAGCGACACACACGATAAGAAGAAAGAAAATAATAATAAAAAAATTAGCTTTCTTTTCCGAGTCCAAGAAAAAAAAATCTAAAGCCAAAGTAAGCCAAATCTACAACAATACTTACAGTGTGATAATTGAACAGTAGGAAAATCATACCGGACGGCACAGATCACTTTCACCTTCATGTGTTTTTTCAGAGTTACTGACCTTTACTGCGGCTCACTGCTTTTTAGCTTTCGCTATTTCTTTCAAATAAATGATTTTTGAAGCATATTCCATTTTTCTGAGGATAATTTACTTAATTATGAGTTAGATACATTTACACAGACTTGGGTTGCTTGGGGTTGTTGATTTACATTTACCGTAGGCTTAAATTTGTCTACATCCAACAGAATAGTGAACTACGGAGGTGGTGTAGGCGGCTAAGGGATCCAATGAATTAGAAACCTGCAGAGGTGGGGGTCTGGGGAGATTTGCCCAAACTAAGGGTCCTATTACATGGAGCGATAATGTGATCATCACTCTGTGTAATACAACGATCAGCCTATGACAACAATCATCGTCTGATCGAGTCTTTTGTTCCTGACATAAAATTATCGTCCTTCTATGACTGTGTAAAAAAAATAAATAAACTTACACATACCTCTCCGTGGTCGCTGATGTCATGGTAGCTTTGGCCTGCTCCCGATTGCGTCTGAAGTGACAGGCCGCTCATCCAATCACTGACCATTGAACTGTCCCGGTGATTGGCTGAGCAGCCTGTCACTTCAGACACTGCAGGTAGCGGGTCAAAGCGAGCAGGACATCAGGGTGCATGGAGAGGTATGCATAGTTTATTATTTTAAAAGGGCTGTATTTAAAGATGACCACTAGATGTCGCTTTATTATGTGTTTAAGTGTGGAAGCTGCACAGCTAAAGTGTCTCAAAGGGTTATTGTGTTTTTGTACCAGAATTTGTGCAGTAGGATCCTTGCTTTCTTCTGTCCTATCACCTCCTCTCTTTCTGCTCTACTGTTACATTCTTTCCACCCAACTACAGCGCACCTTACACGCTGGATTGGAAGTTAGTCCCTTGGGTAAAGGAGGAGTCGTAGTCAGGATTCTGTGGAGGAAGGACGCAGACCAGATTGCTCTCCACAGTGGTTCTACTTGGGCCCTGGTCCTCTGCTGGGTCCCCCCGTAAAGTGTAGTCTTATTCAGTGCCATGCATGGGTAGGACGCAGTACAGTGCTCCGCTTCAAACTCCTCCCTTATCAACTGTACGCAGCACTATGCAGTACTATAGCCTTTTAGGAGAGGACTAGCCAACAGATAATCTCAACCCACGCTGTGGACTAGGAGTTACAACCGTGAAGGACAGTATCCTCTACAAAAGCCAAAGAGCTAGGAACTGATCTGGGTGGAGCAAAGTTACTGGAAAGTCTATGAACTCCATCTTGCAACGCGAGTGTCAGCCAGGGAACCCTCAGCACTCTGCTCATCCCAGGTAACAAGGTCTGGGGCCTGTGTCACCTATTAGTATGGTTCAGCCAATGCTAGTGGGCATCAGGTGGTGTGAAGACTATAAGCAAGTCAATACACAGGCACAGGTGTTCTCATTCTTCTTCTTCTGAAAGTATTCTTCTCTACACTTCAACATCCCGGCAGAGTACATTACTACTTGGGTTGAGACTCTCACAACACTCTCCTCTCCACTACGCTACCTCAGTACAACTCTACTAACTCTACTACATCCTATTCAGCACTTATCACGCAGATCTGGTGATTCTATGTTCAAGTATTTATTGGAACTTTATTCAGTGTACCTCTCAGCTGTATTACCTGTTACTCAATTGCCAATAGTAAAACAAGTCAACGTCATATAAGGAGTCTGTGATTATTCACTACCACCTGCACAGCATTTACACTGCAACCTTGGGCATCTACCCTTTCTGTGAGTGTGGGTCTTACTATTCGGGAGGGTCACTATACCGCTCTGGCCACCTGTGATAACAACATCCATGACAACACTATCCCAAAGGATTCGGTAGCAACCCGCCAGGACACAGACCACAGAGGAAAAGGGTACAACCTGCCTTACACCTTAAAAACAGGCGTGCCATCACACATGTGTGCCCAACAGGCACTGGCGTCACGTGAAAAAACCCTTAAGGTCCGGCTGTATCTAGGCCATCCACCATAGAAGTGGTGTCACACTTCCATTTAGCAAGTGGCTGGCTGTCCCACCGCTACAACACCATCCGGGGGCTCACCACATGAACACAATGAAATCATTTCTGAGAATGGCCATAGGTTTCCTGCCTATGGATTTTTACTGCTAGCAGTGCACCTTCCTTGACATTACTTATCAGGGGCGTAGTTAGGATTCATGGGGCCCCATAGCAAAAAAATATAAGGGGCCCCCTCCCCTAAGCAAAACACAAAGCACTGTGTGTGTGTATGTATAATATTTATATCTGCTTTACTTCTGGTGTACTGATAACCCCTGACCTCTGGAAGGAGCTCTGCACATTTTCCTTTCCTACTTGATTGCTAGCTGGAGAACAGAGGTCAGGGGTTATCAGAGCAGTGAAACAGAGATCTCTGTCTTCTGCTTGTTAACCCTTTTTTTGTGTTGCAGCATGTAGGTAAACATTGGGTCACTTACACACTGCAATACATAAGTGGTTAAGCAGAAGGACACACGCTCTTACCTTCTCCTCCGGGCCCCCCTCCTGCACGGGCCCCATAGCAACTGCCTACCCTGCCTCTATGATAGCTATGCCCATGTTACTTATCATATTCATGAATTACCATTTGTTATCATTAAAAATAATTCTACCCAAATTTCAAAGCCATCACCTAACCAGGAACATTCTTTAATTTGTTCATGTTACTGTGCATGCAGAGAAAGAGAACTCCATATTTGTTTCCCTGTTTCAATTGTTTTTTTTTTCCAAGTTTGCATTCTGTGGTGTAGGGCGGCACAAAGCCATACCACTACTGCACAGAAGGAACTGGCCAAAAATGAGGCAAGGCCACATGCTAATGAATGCCTTTTGTCACAAACATGATCTTTTCCTAGAATTGCTTGTTAGAAAAACTGTGGTAAAAAAAAAACATGAGTTTTCTGCTCACACAACACCAGGAGAAGGACATTGCGGTTTGAACAAGCACATTCAGTAACATGCATGGGGCTTGGCCTGCATTGTGTGAGAGTTAAAGGGAAACTAGCTTTGGTTTTGGCTGTCCAGGCATGATGGGAGTTGTAGTTTTGCAACAGCTGGAGAGCCAAGGTTCCCAACCTCTGGGATAGACACATCTAACCTTCTGTTATGTCCCTATAGCACATGGGGAGCTTTGGATGACGGTAGTTTCTAGTGATGAGCGAATAGTATTCAATCGAATAGTATGCTATTCACGCTATTCGATTGTGTTTGAATATTCTAATAACGCAGTAAAAATTTGATTTACCCTCCCACCCCCCTGGTGCTTTTCATTTTATTATTGTAAAAAACAATTATATATCTGGTATAGGGCTGTATACTGTGATTGTGGGATAATACCTGTTATCTTTCTACTACTGATTTGCGCAGTCTGCGTCCTGTAAAGGAGTTTAACAGCTCTTTCATTTTATTATTGTAAAAAAACAATGATATATCCGGTATACGGCTGTATACTGTGATTGCGGGATAATACCTGTTATCTTGCTACTACTGATACATACGCAAGTGCGTATCGCTAGACCAAAACGTACACTTCTACTTTACTTTCGTAATTTGTTCGTGAATTTTCAGCGAACACCAACCAATCACAAACATTTTCTTTTTGTTCTTTTGTCCTAACCGAACATTGGGATATTGGCTCATCACTAGTGTTAGATGCAGCCAGGCATGCTTCCTCTGCTGTCCTATATGCATTCCAGAGGTGTTGGTACATTTCCTGGGGTGTCATTGGGCACTTGGTGACCCCCTAGTGGTCGAATATTGATTTCAAGTTCCCAAGTATTTTTCTCCCATAGACTATAATGGGATTCGATATTCGTTTGTGAATCTTTTACAGCATGATATCAGCAAAAAAAAAATTTGAATGAATATTACAAACTTGCTTTATTTCTACTGTTGATTTAGATTTTGAAAGTTATAATGATAGGGACACTTTAAATGTCACCATAATGTTAAATAATGGAAGGAACAGGAAAACTGGTGACATCACTGATACAGCCTAGAGACAAAATAAAGAGGTTTCATTCCAGGTTTTTGCCATTTTGATGGCATAAATAACTATGCATTTTTGCCAAGTGATAGGAACTCCCATGGGAACCCCAACAGAGTGTCTAAATGCACATGTGAAAAGGAATAATCAGAAATGCAGCCATTATACACAAGACATGATAACCATCTAGAGATAACCGTTTAGTTAAAATATTGTTACTTACCACTAGGTTTCCTATAACCATAACAAGCATGAAGACTAGAATGCACAGGGGTTGGCCACTAACTTCCATGCAATCCCACATGGTCTCAATCCATTCTCCACACAAAACCCGAAACACAATGAGGAACGAATGAAAAAAGTCATTCATGTGCCATCGTGGCAATGTGCAATCTTCACTGATCTTACAGACACAATCCAGATAGTTCCGTCCAAACAACTGGACTCCCACAACAGCAAAAATAAAGACGATGATGGCCAGAACAAGGGTTAGGTTCCCAAGAGCGCCCACAGAATTGCCAATGATTTTGATGAGAGTGTTTAACGTCGGCCAAGATTTTGCCAATTTGAAAACTCGAAGCTGGAAATAAAAAGAAGAACAGGTTATGTAACAAGATAGACTGAGAAGAATAATATGGGCAATGTATGAAATGAAAAATGACCGTATAACTTTATACTACAGACAGAGGAAAAGAGCTTACCAGTCGGAAAGAACGCAAAACTGACAGGTTTCCCATACTGGCGAGACTGGATAAACAGAATTCCAATAAACTCAATATGACAATGATGCTATCAAAAATATTCCATCCCTGCTGGAAATAGTAGTAAGGATCTAAGGCAATGATTTTGAAGACCATTTCGGCTGCAAAAATACCAGTGAAAACCTGTAAACGAAACAGTGGAAGAGTCAAAAAGGTCAAAACAATGAAATACATAAAAAAGAAAAACTTTCTGTTTTGATATGTTTTCTTAAAAAATGCTTTTTTTGTATGGTTTTGTCTTGCATCTTTAGGCTAGGTTCAAACTATGTTAAAACAACGTCCGTATTTCATAACAACGGCAGTTCATAACATACAGCCATTGTTTTTAATTACATTTTATATTAAATACTTATGTATATATATATATATATATATATATATATTTATGTTTTATGTCTGTATTACCTCATTTATTATATAAGTGCCTAGCCTTGAGGCACTTATGTGCATCTTCCTTTATTTCTTTCAGCGGTATAGGAAAGCTTAGGTGAACCTCGGCAGTCACTATATTAATTTCACTTAAGCAGTTAAACTCACATTATTCTTTTTCCATTTTAAGTTTATTTTACTTACCTGCAATTCAAATTGGTTCCCACGTGGGTTTTTTTGGGGGTCATATTGAGGTCAAATAAGGGCCATACTGCAATCAATGCAGAATATGATCGTTATTTGACCTCAAAATGAAGGCCATCCAAAAAAAGACATAGTAGGAACATAGCCTTACAATGTAGGTATAGGATGAAAATTCGTTGAGCTATATGTGCATTTGTGTGCTAATAGAGAACGTTGTCAATCACTGAGAACGGCCACCTACTTGACTACTCATCCTGGAATGAGCAGAGATTTACGGGAGTAAATGACAAGTTATCCTGGAATGTTTCCCAGAAAACTAAATATAAATGTCCTCAGCACTTCCCGCTTTATAACATGATGTCTACATATCAGACTGCATTCCATATGACAGGTTCCCTTTAAAGGGAACCAATCAGCACAATTGTGCTGATATGGTTCCCAGTAGCACAGTATATAGATCTACTGTGCAGCTTGCGGAGCATACCAGCTGTGGCTGCAGCAGTAGCGGCAACTAGTTGTCTGGACGGGGATTGTCTGGACTAGTTGCCTGTCAGAAAGCAGTACGTGGATGATTGACAGGCAGAGGGGCGACTAAAGAGTCTCTCTGCCTGTCAATCATGCTGACAGGCAGAGAGCCGTAACTAGTCACAGGTGGCTCCCCACCCAGATGACTAGTTGCCATCCCTCTCCCGGCCTTGCACAGCTTAATAAAACATCTTTTTCCCCATTGTAAAGCTAAAGCTATCTAGGACTTGAAAATGGAAAATATTTCAAAGGTGAAAAAAAGGAGCCTTTTGAATTTCAGTTTTGGGCAATCCCTGCTTGTAGGAAGGGTCCAATAAAAAAAAAAGCAGATCACAATAAGCTCTCCTGCTTGCACCCCCCAGGCTTCAGCTGTAATCTCTGGAAATTTTATGGTAGTTCAGGCGAAGATGTACAGGTTTCCTCTAGCGCCACCACAGCAGAAAATAAGCATGACACAGTGCCAAGTCAGATCAATAGGCAGCCAGTGATGACGGAGAGGACAGGTCCTCCAGACCAGAGACAATCCTTGTAACACGCTTTGGCTGTCCAGGCATGATGGAAACTGTAATTCTGCAACATCCGGAGGACAGAAGGTTCCCCATCCCTGATTTAGATTAACAATTTTTCATAGGTTACAAAAGTTTCCCATTTGTGAACCCTCCACATTGTTTGTCATTTTACAGTCACCATAGTACGTCTGCGATGGTCAAACCAATGGAGTCACATTCTGTCAATCTTCATTCTCTCTGCATATTTAGTTTGTCGAAAATTTTACTATTCAACCTTTGGGATGGCCTGAAGAATCATTGCCCTGAGGCCTAAATGAATATAGCATTGATTTTGTAAAATAGGGGCACAAATGGGTTCACATATTGGTTTCCCTCTCTCATACGAATTGGCCTAGCTATTCCTATGCCAGGATATGATGTAATTCCAGGCAACATCACAGATATGGCAGCTCCCAGAGGAATAGCGGAGAAGCTTCCAGGGGCTAAATAAAGCTGAACGAGCCATTCTCTTGTCTAAGAGCAGCTACTTACTATATGAACTTTTGAAATGTTGCCTGGAACAAGTTAAGTGGTGTGTTCTTTTATGCTTTTTATTCCCCTTCATCTAGATAATGCATTGTCAATAACAAGTCTGCCCTTCGATCGCCCATGTTTTAAATGCAGTTTACAATTACTGTAAACAAGCGAGAGCCTCTGGGAACACACTGACTCTAGGGTGCACGTATCCTAACTTCCTTGGCACTGCGCTCGCATTGTACACAAGAGCGCCATGCGCAGTCATTTCAGGTTCTTCTTTTATCATTGAAATCATCAAATAAATGGAAATCACTTAGCCCAGACACAAATCTGATTCAGGCAATAGTCTAATTATTTCTATATATACTCTATTATGAAGCCCCATGTGAGATCACTTAACATCCAATTGCCTACAGTATCTATCTTTACTGTAAGACAGAATCCCTTTGAGTTTCAGGATATATCAGTTATTCAGTTCGGTCTTCCTGGATTCTTGATTTTTTATATGTTCATCAAAGGACACTACTAGAATTTAAGATTATTTTTAGGGGTACTACAGCTTAAAGGGGTTGGCCACTTTATGGTAAAATTGTTTTGTGTGCAGTGTATTCACATTACTTACTGACAGCAGCTCCCTGTGTACCCCATTGAGCTTAAATCTGATTCCCCTCCTCCAGGCTGTGCTGTCCTGCTCTGTGGTGAGTCTGTCCATATGATGGCCGACATGGAGGAGCATGTGACTATGCCCCGCCTCCAGTGTCCTCCTCAGTCTCAGTGGTGGACACTGGGGGGGCGGGACATGGTCACATGCTCCTCCATGTGAGCCATCTTATGGACAGACTCACCACAGAGCAGGACAGCACAGCCTGAAGGAGGGGAATCGGATTTTGGCTCTATGAGGTACACAGGGAGCTGCTGTCAGTATATACAGTGACTACACTTACTAATACAGAACACTGAACAATTTTACTGTAAAGTGGCCAACCCCTTTAATAAACACTCATTCTGCTGCAGTGTCCCAGAACATGCAGACTACTACTCCTATTATGGCCATTTCTCTTGCTGTGTCAATGCCTGTTCTGGTAAGTGTTTGCACTGCAACTGCTGCTGGTTTTCCCCTAGTATTCTCTGGTATTGTGCATTTTCATGTGTATTCTCATGTATTCCTGTGTATTATTACAGTGTACAGTGGTATGCAAGGCTGTTGATCACGTGACCTGTAACCATGGTTCCTCCAATGGCTGACTAGCTCTGGCCAGGAACAACCATGTGACCTCCCACTTCCTCCTAACAAGTTAGTCTTCCCCCTGCTTCCAAGCAAGGAGGATGTGTGTCGTCCCTCTCCTGCCTCAGAGGAGTTGGGCTTCTTCTCTGCAGCTCCCACTTCACCACTAGAAGTGTGGATCGAGTGCTCTGCTATATTCAAGTCTTCGGCTGTATCTGCCTGCTCAAGTGTCCGGAGTCTTCTCTCTCATCTGGGTGTCATTCCGTTATCTCTCCTCATCGCTACAAGGATTCACAGCAAGTATTATTCTCAAGCTAATCCACCCAGCAACGCTATTTCTCTCATACTCCTACTCCCATCATCCGGCACGTATTCTCACAGCCTATGCAGCACCACTCCTGCTTTATTTGTCAAAGCCTGCTATATACCCGGTTGCATCCTGACAGAACTGTTGCTACTAGTTACTTCATCTATAATAAAACCGCTGTTACTGAACCCTGGCATTGGTGTCCACTAACTGGTGCCCTGACTAAGTGCAGCGAAGAATCGCATGCCCATCATCACCCGCAGATTCCACAGACCGGCTCTACAGCTGTGCCGCCCTCAGGCCTATACCGTGACAAGTATACACCCTGCAGCTGCCCCGGTCATTGCCCGCTCATAACACCAGCACTGCGGAAGTGGCCCCCAGGGGCCAGGGCATCGCATTTTTGGCGTCACGAACAGGATCTACCCGCCACGCGGTGTACCAGATCTACAGTTTAATATCGTCTCCAGAGACTGTGCTAAAATTGCCATGGGAGTTCTGATAACTGAGTCGCTGCACGGCTGGGACTGTACACAAAATGGCCGCTTCTTGCTGTTATTTCTACCTGCGCCATCCCCCAGTGACGAGGGGGTTAACTGCCATGCGGCCGAGAAGCGGGAATTGCTTGGCGCCATTGATAATGACTGTGTCTCTCCTGATTGGCCGGCCGCTTCCACTGACGTCATTGTTGCTGGGCAGACTTTGGAGCCTGATCCTCCAGCCTGGCGCTCCTCCCCTTCCTGCTACAAGTTCCGGCCAGTGGAACGCAAGATGGCGGCCTATGAAGAGCACCTGCCTGCGGCCCCAGCGCTTGTGATGCCTACACTGCCTGAGAGTCTGCCTCTGCTCAATCCTGCGTGCCTGCTAATGCCGCCACCCTCCGACAGCGATATCAGTTGGGGCTCTACACCAGTCTCCAACGGTCCAGAGGAAGAGCCTGTCTCCATCGCCAGCGTCTCACCGGGATCTCGTTGCTCCAGCACTCCCGAGGTTGCCTTCTCCACAGGAGGATCGACCTCGCCAGAAAACGATGGATCCGTGAGTACCGGGGTTCCGGGCGCCCCTCTTCCTGCCTCTAGCCAGGGGGATAACTTTAAGGCCACCGGCTACGCCAGTCCCTGGAGGCTCCCCGGGCCCGAGTCACCATCCCTGCCTCAGTGGGTGTTTGGGGACGACCCGGTTATCAAGAAGTTGGCGGATGAGATCAAGCAGTCCCTAACCTTGCTACCTCCGGTGGCTAAAGCCCCCCTCACCATGGCTACTACGGTGACTTCCCCTACCACTGCCGTGGCTAAAGCTGCGACCACCACCGCTACCTACCATGTGGCCCCTACTGTCTCTCCTGTGACCACAGTAGCCCCTACTGTCTCTCCTGTGACCACCGTGACCCCTAGCCTCGTGGTCACAACCGCAGCAGATGATGCTCCTGCTCCGGCTTCCTCCCGGTATTATCCCTGGGAGAAAAAGAGGGGTGCCACTTGGGGTCCTCCAGGACATTTCTGTTAAATGTCCTCCCAAAGGCTGAGTGCTATGACTGTTTATTTTTGTGTGATTTCACCGTTCCAGTTCCTGCAACGTTCAAGGTTCGTGCCTGGTCCTCCTGACCAAGTTCCCTGTACTAACCAGCCATGAGCTGATGGACACTTACAATAACAAAAAGTTCTCTAGTGCCTGTCCCAGAGCCTTTTACATGGACGATGTCTAATTGCCTAAAAGAGACTCTACCTAACAGAGACACTTAACCCATTCCTTCCTAATGCACTTTCCTGTGATTGTGTGTTCCACACAGGGTATTATTGCACTTATTTCATTATTGCATTTTTCTCTACTATTGCATTCCAGTGTTATCGAAATCTTTGTATTTCCTCCTCTGAGTAAGCACAAGGTTACATAGATTGCCTCAGAGTAGAGTGCCTCTTTTGTAAAACAGTATATTTTTCAGTGTCTAAGTCAGATAGCTCCTCCTCTGAGTAAGAGAAGTCAGGTTACATATACCTCAGAGAAAGTCCAGTTTATGTAGGAGTGTATTGTCTCATCCAGTCTCATTATTGTGTATTATTATCATATCTATAGCTGGAAAGATTTAGTTGAGCCAGTTCGTATGCAGATTTTTCTCAGATTTTCATTCAGATTTTTCTCAGATTTTCATTCAGATTCATGTGAGCCAGTTCTCCTCAAGACCTCGCAGTATTTGTTGTCCCTTGTGTTTCCCTTCCTTTTTGTTTCCAGTATTTGTTCGCCTCTGTCTTGTCCCAACACAGTAGTTATCACACATAGTCTTACCTAATATTCACACTGGTCCATACATATTGCACCTTGGATACCTTTTCGTGTGTTTGGCCTGTGGAGTGCTTGTGTGTGTGATTGAGTGGTATGAAAGGGAGCTCCCCATGTATGTTTGCTTTTATTATTTTGTTCTTTTCTCTTCCAGGTATCCAAGACACTACTCAGACACGCCAAGGTAGTACACAGGTCTTCACGTTCTCCTCCAGTAGGGTAACATATTTAACAGAAAACCTACTGTCTAACTGTCTGGAATATGGAGGGTCACCCGCCAGCAGTTAAGTTGTCCTGGCTTACACGTCAGATGGTTCATGCACTAGCTACCTGGTCGCCAGAGTACGTTAGGCACCCCTAGGTGAAGTCCTGCCACTAGGGTTTCTCATTCTCTCTCTTCTCACCTGTGCCTTGGGCGTGGGAAACACACACCTCATCACACTCACTCTCATCATTCATTCCTGTTGTTTGATTGTCCAGTCTATTCATGTTTGCTGCCTTCTAGATTCGCCGAGGTCGGCTCAAATTTGCTAGGGAGGTATGCAGTGTCCCAGAACATGCAGACTACTACTCCTATTATGGCCATTTCTCTTGCTGTGTCAATGCCTGTTCTGGTAAGTGTTTGCACTGCAACTGCTGCTGGTTTTCCCCTAGTATTCTCTGGTATTGTGCATTTTCATGTGTATTCTCATGTATTCCTGTGTATTATTACAGTGTACAGTGGTATGCAAGGCTGTTGATCACGTGACCTGTAACCATGGTTCCTCCAATGGCTGACTAGCTCTGGCCAGGAACAACCATGTGACCTCCCACTTCCTCCTAACAAGTTAGTCTTCCCCCTGCTTCCAAGCAAGGAGGATGTGTGTCGTCCCTCTCCTGCCTCAGAGGAGTTGGGCTTCTTCTCTGCAGCTCCCACTTCACCACTAGAAGTGTGGATCGAGTGCTCTGCTATATTCAAGTCTTCGGCTGTATCTGCCTGCTCAAGTGTCCGGAGTCTTCTCTCTCATCTGGGTGTCATTCCGTTATCTCTCCTCATCGCTACAAGGATTCACAGCAAGTATTATTCTCAAGCTAATCCACCCAGCAACGCTATTTCTCTCATACTCCTACTCCCATCATCCGGCACGTATTCTCACAGCCTATGCAGCACCACTCCTGCTTTATTTGTCAAAGCCTGCTATATACCCGGTTGCATCCGGACAGAACTGTTGCTACTAGTTACTTCATCTATAATAAAACCGCTGTTACTGAACCCTGGCATTGGTGTCCACTAACTGGTGCCCTGACTAAGTGCAGCGAAGAATCGCATGCCCATCATCACCCGCAGATTCCACAGACCGGCTCTACAGCTGTGCCGCCCTCAGGCCTATACCGTGACAAGTATACACCCTGCAGCTGCCCCGGTCATTGCCCGCTCATAACACCAGCACTGCGGAAGTGGCCCCCAGGGGCCAGGGCATCGCACTGCCACCACTGGGTTTTTGACAAGGAAACGGAGGCACAGATTGTCTCACCTGAAAAGAGCTTTTCTATGTGCCACAAAGGAAATTTCCAATAATACCTGTAATCATTGGACTTCTAGGCCACACACTGAAATGCATTCTGAAACCTATGCCCGTAGTGGTCATTAAATACTATGAGGGAGATTTATCAAACATGGTGTAAAGTGAAACTGACTCAGTTGCCCCTAGCAACCAATCAGATTCCACCTTTCATTTTCCAAAGAGTCTGTAAGGAATGAAAGGTGGTTTCTGATTACATTGGGGGAGATTTATCAAAGGGTGTAAAATTTAGACTGGTGCAAACTGGCCACAGCAACCAATCACAGCTCCTCTTTCCTTTTACCAGAGCTGGAAGCTGAGCTGTGATTGGTTGCTGTGGCCAGTTTGCACCAGTCTAAATTCTACACCCTTTGATAAATCTCCCCCATTGAGTTCTATAGATTTCAAAAGAACGATGGCCGTTGTTGTGCACACAGTGCATCAACTATGGACATTCTTCATGGTGGCCGTACAAAATAATGACCATGTCTACTTTTGCTACGGTCGTTGTTTGCCAACAACGGCCATTGAAAGTAGACTGTACACACACTGTGTGGGCAGTTCTGCCAGCTGTAATGTGAATGGAAATCAATGGTTAATGTATTTGCAGTTACACCTATATGGCCAACAGACTTTTATGGGTGTAAAATAATGTTCCTACAACCGATAACGCATTATCAGCAGGAGAAACATTGTTTTACTGTGTGTGAACATGGCCTTATTATTAGGCCTATTTCACACAGGTCTGTGAGGAATAGAGAAGACAATAAATATGCATCAAGTCTCATTTATCAAAATTGTCGGGGAAAAAAAAATACAACAATTACTACTAACACAGTGCTCTCTACTCCCACCTCTGTCCATGGCAGAAACTACCCAGAGCAGTAGAACATCCCTATAAGAAATCTCTCTTGTTCTGGACAGTTCCTGTCACAGACAGAGGTGGCAGCAGAGAGTACCGTGTCAGACTGGAAAGAATGCACCACTTCTTGCAGGACCTACAGCGGGTGATAAGTACTGGAAGATTTGAGATTTTTAGATAGAAGTAATTTGCAAATCTCTATAACTTTTTTGACTCCAGTTCATTTAAAACCTTTTTTTTTTTATCTCTAGAGTACCACTTTTAAACACCACAAAAGCGTTTGCTACTGATATTTAAAATTATAGTAAAAATGTCAGCACTCCGTCCTCCTGGGATCCAGGCAGATAAATGCAAGTACAGCTGTTCTGATGCAACGATCTTCAAACAAAAAATGTGATCAATCATTGACGTTTTAAAAGAACATCAACTAAAAAGTGCAATATGCCAACACAGCTTACACATACATGAATGAAGTTTTACTGCTACTCAGAAATAAACACACAAATGTTTGCACATCATCAAGAAAAATGGATGGCTTTCTTGTTCAATCGAAATCGAGTCCGATGTCTCTAAAGAGCAAAGAATCCATGCAAAATATGTATTCACGGGAAAAGTTTTGGGGGTTTATTTTTATTATTAAAACCTTATTTTAACCTCTTAACTCCCATAAAGTACATGATCATCATGGCAGTGTTAAGGTGGCCATATGTCTTCAATAACTGATGGATGGATGATTGTTTGGCGGTCAGTTATATCTAGCCACTATCCTCCCCATATATACATATATATGGCCAAGTAAAGTATAAGGGGAGCCTTTAGAACGTATCAGCAATAGATGCCAGGTGCCAGTCCTGTTGTATCTCATCCTGCATCTATGTTACCATGACCATTACACTCTCCCATGGGCAGGAAGTAATATGAGAACGGGGAAATGGCAGGAAGCTGCAGATCATTGCTTTGTTTTGTACTGTACTAGCAATAAGGTGATCACATACAGTAGCTAGGTTCCCTATGGGGACTAAAAATTAAATAAAGTAAAATAAACAAATAATAAAAAAATATATATATATATATATATATTTTTTTAATTATTATTATTTTTTTAATATGTTCATTCTGTCCCATTTTTCAAATAAATAATGTATTCCCCCCCACCCTCCAAAAAAAATGTAATTATTGTTATTAAAGCATCTCACATTTCATATGCCATAAAGAAAAACAAAACGCTAGAATTGAATAAAAAGAGATAAAAAGTCCCATATACTCTAAAATGCTGCCAATGAAAACTAAACTCATTAAACTCAAACTACCTAGTACTTATCAGCTGCTGCATGACCTGCAGGAAGTGATGTATTCTTTCCAGTCTAATATGGTGCTCTCTGCTGCCACCTCTGTCCGTAATACAGGAACAAAAGGAAATCCTCAGAAAAAAAACCTCTCCTCTGGACAGTCCTTGTCATGGACAGAGGTGGCAGCAGAGAGCACTGTGTCAGTGTAGAAAGAATATATCACTTTCTGCAGGCCATACAGCAGCTAATAAGTACTAGATTCTTTAACAGAAGTGATTTACAAATCTGTATGACATTCTGGCACCAGTTGATTGAAAACTATTTTTTTTCCAGAGTACCCCTTTAAAAGGTGAGCTGAGGGGGGGGGGGGTATTAGGTGTTAGGTATTTTAAAATATCAAAATTTATTCAAATGTTACTTTGAAGATCGCCGGATATGAACAAATGTGCTTGCATTTCAAAGGGTTAGGCATCAGATACGGTTAACTACAGAATAGCTTATGTTAAAAATTGGTGTAGATGAGTAAAATATAGTCAGAGGACATCACATTATCCAACTGATGGCCAGAAACCATCTAGATGCTCCACAGCCAGTCATCACCTACAGGGCTTACTTACATAGTTGCCAGTAGCTAGCATGTTTTCAAATTCCTTGTCCATCTTGTAATGCTCCAGAGCCATGAATAAGGTGTTCAGGACTATGCATATAGTGATGGTGAGATCAGTGAAGGGATCCATCACTACAAATTTCACTGCTTTCTTGATTTGTAGCCACTGAGTACAACAATCCCAGATGAGGAACCTATGGGCAAAATGATACCAGCAAGGAGGACATTTCTGGCGAGATTCTTCCAATTCTAAAAAGACATTGAAATACAGTAAAACATTTAAATTGCATCCTTATATATATATATATATATATATATATATATATATATATATATATAAAATTTTCAAAACTTAGTAAATTTTCACATTTAAATACGTTGACAACCAACATTTTATATATTTAAAGGGGTATTCTAGAAAAAAAAATGTTTTTAAATCAACTGGAATTGTAAATTACTTCTATTTACAAATCTCCAGTCTTTCAGTACTTATCAGTCTGTCAGGAACTGTCCAGAGCAGCAGAAAATCTCTATAGAAAACCTCTGCTGCTCTGGACAGTTCCTGACAGGGACAGAGATGGCAGCAGAGAGCACTGTGTCACACTGGAAAGAAAAACACAATTTCCTGCAGAACATACAGCAGCTGATAAGTACTGGAAGACTTTTAATATTTAAATAGATATAATTTACTTATCTGTATAACTTTCTGATACCAGTTGCTTTAAAGACATAATTTCCCTCCAGAGAATCCCTTTAAGCAACGATCAGAGACTCAGTACATCATTAATCTATGATGATCTTAAAACCTCTGACAGTCAGATTTCTCCCTAGACACAAATAGGGTGAGATCTGTCAATTGCCGATAACTCAGAGCTCTGCTCCTGACTGAAGATACATATAATCACATACAATATATAAATACATATAGTTACTCTGAAACAGCCGTTAGGGAAGCCTGCCAGCGTTTCATACTGCCTGCAGCATTAAACTAGTAACAGGTTCCCCTTAAACTCTGATCTTACACACTTAGGCCCAGTTCACACTTAGCAAAAACAACAGAATTCCGCGGCAGAGCTCTCCGCCATGGAATGCCGCCGTGCTCAGTGTCCTGCAGTATCTCTATGGAAGCGCCCGCGCGCCTCCTCCCCTCTCCGCTCAAAGAATTGACATGTCAATTCTTTGAGTTTAGATCGACGGCAGTGGAGGTGCGCAGACTGCAATACATATATGGATACCCTATATGTGATGCTATAACTATAAGTTGATTTGTCTCTAGATAACATTTCCATTAGGGAGTTGCTACTTGGGCAATGTGTTACTGACTAGGAACCATGGCTTATAGTGCTATTTTTTACTCCAGGTATATTTTTTTTTAATTCATTCATTATTCATGGGATTGAAGTCTCCATGTCTGAAAAGAGTTGTAAATGATGTATGGTGCCTGGGTTTATCGAAGCTTCACAAATGCGCAGACCTGTCAGATTTGTAACCACTAAGAGATAAAATATCCATGGCTATCACAAGGGGAATTCACTCAAGACTTCATTATATAAACTGGCCAAGTCTATGTGACTGAAGACTGAACCTTCTGAATATTTGATTTACAAATGTAAATGATGGGCAAACCCTTCCAGGCCTAGCTGTCACTTCTGCTCCATAATCCTCCTAACGAAAACGTATCAGTGATCTGAATGGCATAATGCAAGGCTCTGTTCACATGATGGAGGTTCAGTGCATGTAGGAATCCCTATAAATTATTAATAGCAGAATAAAGGCCAAAAGGGCGTCCTCTGAAGTATAGAATTGTACAGTGAAAGTGATTCTGAGCTGTTTAAAACTACATAAGCTGCATGCCTGTGGCGCACACATTCATATTTCATATATCTGTCTGTGCTGCCTCGCTCCCCCTCCCAGCTCTGTGCCTGCTTCCAGCTGACTGTCCATCAATTAGGGATAAGGATGGGAGGGGAAGCGAGGAGGCGTTACAGCTCTCAGCACTTTAAGGGGCTCTTTTCACTGGGGAGTAGAATAATTTTTTTTTTTTGGAAGCACAGACAGATATATGAAAGGAACCATGTGTCTCCTTGCCCTAACAGCTATCTATCAGTGTCAGCAGTTTGGAGCCTGAATTGCAGCTAACAAATTGACTGGTAACTCTCTAGTTTAATGCCCCTATTCCACAGGTCGTTTAGAGGAGCAAACAAGCCTTCTCAGCGCTCGTTTGCTCCTCGTTCCCCGCTCGCTGCCGCCGCAATTCAACGCGGCTGCAGCGACCGGGTGAGTGCGGGAGGGGGCGGCGGAGAGCTGCGGGGGAGCTGCGGGGGGGCTGCCCGGGGGATCGCTGATCGTCCGGGCAGCCCATAGGATATAGCAGCGTCTGTTGCCGATGCTCCTATTCAACGGAGCGACGGCAGCAGATCGCTGCTATATCAGTCGCTTGTTTTTCAACATGTTGAAAAACAAGCGACTGCAACGATCAGCCGACATGAACGATGTCGGCTGATCGTTGCACTCTATTCCACCGGATGATTATCGTCCGTAGCGGCCGATATCGGCCAAATATGAACGATAATCGCTCTGTGGAATAGGGCCTTAAGGTTATTATTATGCTCTAGTGTTAAGTGAGCATGCTCGGTCTAACATAGTGCTTGACTGAGCATTGGGGTGCCCAATCAAGCTTGATGCTTGACCAAGTAACTCGTGGTGCTCGGGTAAAGTTGGCCAAACACCATCAATAACTGATGGCCCTTAGTTATATCTCCTGCCCGCCATTCAAATTTTTGTATATTTCATCCCTTGAAGGAATGTTTAAAGGAATATTAGAACTAAATTCAGAACTAAATCCAAAATTTTAACTAAAAAAAAAGCAATATGTTTCTGCAAGACACATTAGAATTCTGGCGGTATGCCATCGATTGCCGGTATACCGCCATAGTTTTAATGTGACTTGCAGAAACCTATGACATTTTTTAATTCTAATTATTGTATGTTTCATTTAAACATCCCTTCAAGGGACAAAATATACAACCCCTTTCTGCTTTAGATTCTAGTCCTGCTCTGCTGGGTTGCAGAAGGTGACACCACAGTCAGCAGCCTGGTTACAGGTACAATGTTGTATTGTGAACTAGTTTGTCTCTGTGATCCTGATTGTTAGTTTACTGCTGCTGACCTTTCATTATTGTGCTTTCTGGTTGTATAGGTTTGACACCTGGGTTGTTTATTAGATTAGCTATCGCTCTTAAACTCTGGTATCCCTGCTGACAAGGTGTTCTTTGCTGCCACCTCTGTCCAGAGCAGTCACAAATCCCCATAGAAAACCTCTCCTGCTCTGGACAGTTCCTGTCATGGACAGAGGTGGCAGCAGAGAGAACTGTGTCACACTGGAAAGAAAACCCCACTTCCTGCAGGACATATAGCAGCTGATAAGTACTAGAAAGTGTGATTTTAATTTTTTTTAAACAAGAGTAATTTACAAATCTGTATATTTTTCTGACACCAGTTGATTTGTAAAAAAGAAAAAAAAAATCTCCAGAGTATCTTTTTAAAAGGTCTTCTTAATACTCATGACTGTTCTAAAGTTACTGTATATATATTTATTTATGTATACACGTTGCTAATATATTCCTTTTCCCAAGCGATCTTGACAGTAAAAGCAGCATTGCTTCTGGTTTCTCTGGTATCACAGTGTAAGTCCATTTATATTGCAGTGTTTGCTATTGTCTATAATATAAACTTCTACCTGTCCCTTTAATAACAATACAGATGTTTACCTTCCATGGCGTTGGTGAGGACGCTGACTGCGCTCACTGCCCGCTGTCTCTGAAACGGCACATCCATGTATTCTACAGAGAGTCGATGAGGCATCAGCAGCTGCATCTTACTCATTTCAAGGTCCGACGGAGACATCTGTTAAATAAAAGAGTCATTTATGTATCTACTTCTCTCCAAACACCCGTCACAAAGTATTTGTTATTATGTATAGATTCATATTGTATTTTTATTGGCTTTAAACACAGTGTCAGAATTGGATATTGACATTTTTAACGATAGATTTGGTTATTGGATTCGGTTAAAGGGGCAGTTCAGCAAAAATAAAAATAAAAAAAATCATGCAAATCTTCTGGTGCTAGAAAATGACAGAGATTTGCAATTTACTTCTATGAAAAAATCTCCCGTCTTCCAGTAATTAACAGCTGCTGTATGTCCTGCAGGAAGTGGTGTATTCTTTCCAGTCTGCTGCCACCTTTGTCCATGTCCGGAACTGTCCAGAGCACTAGCAAATCCCCATAGGAAACCTCTTCTACTGTCCTGACTAAAAAGAATACACCACTTCCAGCAGGACATACAGCAGCTGATAAGTACTGAAAGACTTGAGATTTTTTTAATAAAAGTAAATTACAAATCTCTGGCACTTTCTGACACCAGTTGATTTGAATAAAAAAATGCTGAATTACCCCTTTAAAGCTATGTGAACTCTGCCAAACTGGTACCATTACAATTACATAGTCATAGTATAAAACATATCAAATCTTTCTAGTTCCCGCTATCAAATATGTTACAATTTCTTAGAACTCTGAGCAAAAAGTTCCAAAACATCCATCATGTTATCAGTGCACTCAGGCGGGCATGGAGAGCTCTCAAGTGTGATACACAATTCAGGGGATACCAGGCTAAATATTTCTAGGAATCAGATACTGAGAGGACACGACTAGTAACACAAGCGTCTGGAGAGACTACCAGTATAGGATGCAGTCAACATGGTCAAGTGCTTTGTTTAAACTTAAAATTAACCCTATGATGACCCTTTTTATTAAGGAGTTGTCTTGTCATTTCTGGTCACTTTTTTTATAATGGCCTGGCTGAGCTGAAATAAGAGTAGTCCTCCCCCATGATGCTGAAACAGTCTCCGCTGTTTCAGTGGTACCTGGTTCCTGCTGCCCACCACTTCCTGGGCGCCTCCTGGCACAAAGAAGCGGGGATTTAGTCAATCACTGTCTAAGGGGGGTTAGGGTGGTATTACACGGGCCTATGGGGGCCCAATAATACCTGTAAATGAGCAGCGATCTGCTAGATTGTTGCTCGTTTACTTGGCCTATTACACGGGCCGATAATCGTTAAACAAGGGCTGCAGGGACATCGTTACCGATGTCCTTGCAGCCTTTGTTTAAACTGTATGCATACCTAATCCATGGTCCAGGGTTCCGCTTCTTTTTAACTTCTCCCCGGGTCCGCGCACTTCAGCTTCACAGCTCTGAGGAAGAGGAACCCTGGACCATGGATTAGGTATGTATTCTTCTTTGCTAATCGTCAGCGTCGGCCGTGCACTGCTATTACACGCAGCGGTGCACGGTCGGCGCCCTACGATTATAGGTCTGAACTTATATCAACGATCAGCCGATGACAATGATCATCGGCTGATCGTTGTCTTTAGTACACGGAACGATAATCGGCCGAATCGGGCCGATTTGGCAGATTATCGTTCCGTGTAATAGTACCCTTACTGTGTGACATCATTAACAATTGGTGAGCAGTGGGGACTGGACACCATCAGAACAGCAGTGGTGGGAATTTTGGCAGGTTTTTTTAGACCAGCACTATACTTTTTTTTTTTTTTAAGCCAGACAACCCATTTAAAGCCAACCTGTCACACTAAAAATGCAGTCCAACCTGCAGAAATCGTGTTGCTGAGCAGATTGATATATAGTTTTATAGGGAAAAAAATGATCTCTGCTCATTCTGGGCTAAGTAGTCCGCTGCGCAGTCCTATTCAGAGATTGACAGCTCTCTGTGTAAGTGTGTGGGTAGAAAGGCTGTCAATCACTAAGTAGGACCACCCAATTGACTTCCTAACCCACAATATCTAGAATAGACAAGTCAGTAGCCTTAGTCAGCGATTGACTACCTGAACACTTAGGGTCCTATTCCACCAGACGAGCAGGACCCGATCATTGACGTAAACTAGCGCCGATCTGCTAGACCTATTCCACGGCCCTGATGATCGTGAAACAAGGGCTGCAGGGACATCGTTACCGATGTCCTTGCAGCCCTTGCTTCATACATTACATGTCCAGGCACAAGTCTTCTTCTCCCGGTCCAGCGAACTGCAGCAGCTTTGGAGCAGGGCTGTCTGAACTGACAGACAGCTCAGCCAATCACTGGCCGTGGCGGTTCCGGACAGTGATTGGCTTAGCGGTCTGTCAGTTCAGAAAGCGCCGCTCTGAAGCTGATGCTGCCGCGCGGGACCTGGAGAAGAAGACCTGCGGTCCAGACAGGTAATGTATGGTTTTGCTGAAATCGTCGGTCGCACCATGCACCACTATTCAACCGTAGCAATGGTGGCAAACGACGATTTTAGGTCTGACACGATCATCGGCTGATCATTCTCTCTATTCCACGGAGCGAAAATCAGCCGAATCGTGCCGATTCGGCCGATTATCGCTCCTGTGGAATGGGCCCCTAACTGTACATATAGATAGCTGTCAGTCTTTGAATAGGACTGCCTAAATGACTACTTAGCCCAGATCCATCACCATGAAAATGCTACCTAAGTTATCGGCGTCATGTTATAAAGCAGAAGGAGCTGAGCGGATTGATATATATCTTTAAAAGAAAGATAACTTGGAATTTACAGATTGAAATCTCTGATGTTTCCATGCTACAGAGTCCAGTCCATTGAGTGACACCGCCCACTGGACTCCTTACCACAGAATGATCAGGGATTTCAGTCAACAAGTTACAAGTTATACTGAATCATTTCCCACAGAGATATATATCAATCTGCTCAGCTCTTCCTGCTCTAAAACAAGATGCCTATAGATTGCATAGCACTGTCTTGGTGACAGATTCCCTTTAAGATGGCTTCCTACCAGTGTTGCCCTACCCTGCCAGGGAGCCCATGACCCTAAAACTCAATATCACAATTTGGCTCTTGCCAAAGTTACTCAGATCACTACATTTTTCCAATTTTTCCTTTATTCCCTTGGGGGTGAAAATGCAGTGAAAATCTTTTTCTTTCAAACCAACTGGTTTCAGACAGTTATATAGATTTGTAATTTACTTCTATTTGAAAATCTCCAGTCTTCCAGTACTTATCAGCTGCTGTATGTCCTACAGGAAGTGGTTTCTTTTCAGTTTTATATGGTGCTCTTTGCTGCCACCTCTGTCCATGTCAGAAACTGTCCAGAGCAGCAGCAAATTTCCATAGAAAACCTTTACTGCTCTGGACAGTTCCTGACATGGACAGAGGTGGCAGCAGAGAGCACTGTGTCAGACTGAAAAGATAACACCATTTCCTGCAGGACATACAGCAGCTGATAAATACTGGAAGACTTGAGATTTTTAAATAGAAGTAAATGACAAATCTATATAACTTTCTGACACCAGTTGATCTGAAAGAAAAAGATTTTTATAATGAAATTATCAATGTTATTCAGTTCAGTGTTATGGCTGATGTCTGTATATCTATTTGTTAAGAACAAAAGTGGCCTTGAAATTATTTTTAAGTAAAAGATTCTGACTTCTAAAAAGAGGTTAAAAGACTAATATTATAAAATTAATAATAATAATAATAATAATAATAATACATAAATAAAATGATGAAGTAGATGGTGATGGCAACGCAATTTTACACGTTCCCAGAGGTCACCTGACTTCATCCCACAGGGCTAATAAAATGCTCACATAGTGGATGCAATATATTTTGTAGCAGAAGCCTTGAATGCGAGCTCCATGCTACAACATAGCAGGTGGCGGAGAGCGAGATAGACTTGCATTATGCATTTGTTTTGTTTAAACATTCCTGTTCATAGGAGGGAAATCGCTACCACTCTAAGCCAGTAAGTAACATATGCCGGGAGACCATCACTGGTGTATGTAGGCAGCTCCCACCTTCCTAAACAAACACACAAGCCTGGATGTAAAGCACGTGCATAGGATTATACGCACCTCCAGGTGGATGACGGGGCTTCTTACCATATATCACATGGCTTCTGGAAATTCACAATAAATATTGACAGAAAACCGCTGCTTTGTATATGACAATAAAAATCCAATATTGAGAATATAATGGGGTAGATAGGGTATGGCGTTTGCTCAGTCTACAGAAGTATGGTTTCCAGCTGTTTTTTTTGTTGTTGTTTTCATCAATGCTTTAAAGCTCAGCAGCTTACCGATACATCCAATCTATAAAAGTATTCTATAATGCAGATGGGATCTTTTGTCAACGTCAATGAATGTAAGAATGACTTTTTTGTATAAACTTTTCAAAGCTTCCAGTAGGGGGCACAAGAGCTAACTCAGCAGTACAGCACGTAATAACGGTGTTTTTGTTTACATGTAAAGTATACGTTTTATACTCTCCGAGGGGATAAAAACATCAATATTAATGGATTCTAAAAACAGATTTGGCGACTTACATCATATATAAAATGCATTGCTACCGATACTTTTTATGTTGTTGGATACAATAGAGTAGTTGACTGTGCTTTCGTATACAGCAAAATAAAAAACATAAAGAAATGGAAACAGAGGACGCAGTGTGAGCCCGGCCTTACAGTAGGGCCGCTGTTCCTATCAATCATGCTGATAACAGAGAGCAATAGATAGATTTGGAGACTTATTGTTACAAAGATGAAGAAACCAATAGTTTCTGTGTATAGGGGGGGGGGGGGGGGGGCGTCTATGGTCACTATGCATAATATATAGTGTGAGATTGTGACTCTTCTCTTCTTCCTTTGCTCATTTGCTTCCTACTATAAAACGTTATTCACACATTCCGTAAATTGGGGATCTGCAGTTATGAACAAATTTAGGACACATTGGGGGAGATTTATGAAAGGGTGTAAATATACACCTGGTGTAAACTGTCCCCGGCAACCAATAACAGCTCAGCTTTCAGCTCTGGTAGAACAAAAGCTGAGCTGTGATTGGTTGCAGTGGACAGTTTACACCAGGTGTATATTTATACCCTTTCATAAATCTCCCCATTGATTTCTATTGGGTTATTCACACTGCCTGCAGTTTTACAGGCCTAGTATGGGCTGTAATTGCATCACGGATTCACCTGTAAAAGTCTATGGGAGCGTCCAGAATTTCTGCGGATCCATCTTTTTAACAGAAGAAACGTCCATAAAAAATACGGATCACCTTAATTTAACTATAACCGTCTATTTTTTGCAGAGCCGCAAAAAATACAGATGTGCTTTGGGAACTTTGTTTGCAGATTGTGGACAACCATTGCAGACATGTACGGTCCTGAAAACCTACTGAATGTGTGAGGCCTTAGGGTCCTATTCCATGGGCCGATGGGGGCCCGAACAATAATGTAAGCGAGCACTGATCAGCTAGATCGGCGCTCGTTTATTGAGCCTGTCCTTGCAGCCCTTAAACACCCAATGCAGCGGTCCTGGCCAGTGATTGGCTGAGCGGTCTGTCCACCTTTCATTTTCCAAAGAGTCTGTGAGGAATGAAAGGTGGAATCTGATTGGTTGCTAGGGGCAACTGAGCCAGTTTCACTTTACACCATCTTTGATAAATCTCCCGCCACAAAAACGCCACAGTGAAAAATGTCCTGTGGGTATAGCTTTTCTTTTTTCCCCATTGACTCTCAGCTGCAGAATTTTGTAAAAAAAAAATACAAAAAAAAAAAACAGGAGGCAACAATTTTGGAGTTTTTAGTAGTTTTTTTTTTTCGTGAGCCTTGGCAAGGAGACAGGATTGTGCATAGCAAAATAATATGCAAATTAGCCCTACTCAATATTTTTGGGGGGGTCAAAGGTGTATTTTTTCAATATGCAATATACCTTCAGTATTTGCAGGTATTTTCTACATAATCTTTTCTATAGGACATAAAAAACGCAGGAAAATATTTGTAAGAAATGTCACGAAATAAAATACATCATCAAAATGCTTAAAAAGCAAAGAGCAGGGTGAGAGTGTGAGACGTACGGAGCTGAGTACACCTATGGTTTGGTATGAGATCAGCCTCATAGACACTTACAGCTCCATACAATCCTGAGGCTATACAATGCAGCTGTACACAAAGAGCTGTAAATGGCAGTCACACTTATGTATGGAAATGTGTCTGGAGGTTCTCGGAACTGGACGTACATGAGATGGAGTGATGATTATGGGTTCCTGTCAGTATTCCTATTAAAGAACAGTACATTCAGCCTCTCATCAGCCGTAAATGGATAACAGGGAACAATAGACTGCATACAACTAGATGGCACATAGAACCGGAATAGATTTTTATTTTTTTTTGGTTCAGTTTCCCTGGGAAACAGCAGAAAAACAAGAAATAATCGAACGATACAAACAAGCAAAGGGAAAACAGTGATTTCCGACAGACAATATGAAGCGGTGAATGGAAGACTATTCGCACAATTACAAGAGGTGAGAAAAGTCATGAAATTCAGAGTTGCTGAGAATAGAATGTTTTTTATTTCTTGGCTTCGGAAAGCTGTTTTCTGGAATATAATCACTGTCTAACAATGTACAAAAAAAAAAAAAAAAAAAACGACAACAAAAAAAAAAACACTCAGGAACAAAGCAAATGTTGTCAGGTAGAATTTCTTCTACCTTGCATACAGATGACTACACTCCAAGGATCCTACAGAGCAGGGGTAAGGAACCATGGCTCTCCAGCTGTTGCAAAACTACAACTCCCATCATGCCGGGACAGCCAAAACTTTAGCTTTGGCTGTCCAAGCATGTTGGGAGTTGTAGTTTTGCAACAGCTGGAGAGCCAATGTTCCCTACCCCTGCTATAGATACTGTATGTGAGATGTTGATGTGTTGTGGATCCAGACACCAACCTTCGGCATGGCTGAACGTTCCTGTGTTCTCTATGGGGAGGGGGCAGGCAGTGAAAGTCCATTATGCACAACCCCTATCTCCACCAACATCCTGCCAGTGGAGTCTCGGAGACCCCATCCATAGACCCCTATGTATAGGGACCTTGAAGGGGTTATTCGGCTCAGTAAAACAACAGCTATATGATTGCAAGTATGTAAATAACAAAAAAAGAAGCTATATTTATTTCTCTGTGCTCCCCTGGTGTCCTCCGATTGGTCTCCGATACCCTCCAAGATGACCCCACCTCCTTTTCCGATGATAGCAACGTAGCAAGTGATTGGCTGAGCAGGCTGTGATTAGAAGTCCATATTGAATGTGGAAGTGGCATTGTCTCGGGAGGGATACCGGAGACCCATAGGAGGGAACAGGGAGAGGTAAGTATAGCTCCTGTTTTTAACATACTTGCAACCATTTAGCTATTGTTTTGCATAGCCGATTAACCCCTTTAAGCTAGCTTCTTTCCTTCTAAAAGAGAGCTTTGTAGGCATCATCTGTAATTATCAGTTGTTCTTGTTAGCGGAGCCTAGCCTTTATGATGTCTCCCATACACTGCATACACACAAAAGAATTCTGCTCCTCTTTATCTCTACAGTGCAGCCTAAGAAGCAGCATGGGGACATTATAGGACAGTATTGAGCAGTCTAAGCTTTAAAGAAAGCCCTGGGTGAGATCTAGTACTCCCCTTTCCATAGTCTTACATGAACAACATGTAATCTAATAATTCAGTGAGCTGCTAGTCTATCCTGTAAAGACAATATGAATTTTTCTTTGAGTAAATGAACGTTTGTAGTGGGGGGGCGGGAAAAGATCCAGATAAGAGGTCCTTCTTTCTGTTACAATATATCACAAAGTATTGTCCCCTACTGAGGATTTTACAAAGTTTTTGAATTGAGAGCAACCACTGCCACTACTACCTAATGTGTGTGTGTGTGTATATATATATATATATATATATATATATATATATATATATATTTATATATATATAGTTCAACTTAGATTCTATAAACAACTTATCAAGATATTCCAATAGTTTTTATCTATCGACGACACAACTTTTAAATAAAAATAAGCTTCTATCGTCTTTCAGTAAAACACTAGCTTTAGTCAGAAAGAAATAATGGATCATTAGGCCACAAAGACCACTTAGAGCTAAAAATACAACTAATAACTATGTCGTCTCCAATCTTTAATTTGTTTGTTTATCATATTGCTTCTAATATTCCCCAGAATAGCAACAATTCAGCCAATGGATAATTGGCATTATGACTGTGAGATCCAGCAAAATGGCTCACACAAGTGGGGGGGAGATGCTCTACAAGGTGATTTAAGGTGAAATATTAATAAAAAAAAGTTTTTGTCTGATAAGTCTGGACCAATCCAACTCAATATTTGAGTATTATACCTCAGCATAGCCTTTTTCTATCCTGATAATACATATAGAACAATGAAGAGGTAAACCCTGCACAAAGGCTCCACTTGGCCACTCGAAGCCTTTGTGAACCTGACTAGAGATGAGGTAAGCGAATCAGGTTGTCTATTTGCTTCGTTCTGCGAAGCTGATTCCTGCCAATTCGTCAAGGAAATTCGCAAAAAAACAACAAAATGGCAGCCGCACATGCTGTCTCGAGCGTCAATGGGGGGGGGGGGGGGGGAGAAAAGGATTAACCAAAATCCCTAGCACCCATCCAATCAGCTGCAGGCCCCTCTGTGATGTTAGCACCTCACCCTCACCCTCTATGGATGAGGGGGAGGTGTCCAGTCGGCTGTGTGTGGAGGAGAGATCAGGATGTCAGCAGGTAGTTAGAGCAGAGCAGGGAGAGACTAACAGAGCAATATAGGGACAAAGAGGAGAGGAATGGCAGAAATCGGATGATTGACTGCCTGATTGACATTTTTTTTTATAGTGATTTTACAATTTTTGACAATTTATAACAACATGCTTTAACAAATTTGCCCTTCTGTAATAGTTGCAGTATTGTAGCTACTATAGTTTGGGCTGTTTTAATGAAATTCCTTTCACGAGCTTCACAAATTTTTTGTCAAACTCGTTAAGACCAAAAATTAACAAAACTTGTGAAAGGAATTTTCCGGCTGCTTTGCTCATCTCTAAACCTAAAAAAAAAAAAGTATTGTTTAGCCTCCCCCCCCTCCCCTAAAGAAAAGGGACCTTGAATAAATAAAGGAAATAAGAATTGAGCTATGACAGATTCCCAATCTGAATGTTTATTAAAAGAACCCAACCAACTCTTCTATGTACTCTACTGCTCAGCTTGGATATCCAGGTATAAATAGTTTTCTCTTCAGTAATTATTGAGGAGGATATACACCTTGTTCAGCCTCCTAATGCCCATTTAATAGCATATACAGAATAACATTTTATGGTTAATAAAAGTAACTAATAATCTTAAAAAGTGATAAAATAAACATATTATATTGTATGTTGTATAGCAGAGGCCAAAGGTATAGTCTAGTCATCATTACAGCTACTCCATGCCACATTCATTGTAATCAATATTATTGATAAATCACTAATGCACAGTAAGAAAGGCATAATAGGATATATTAGGGGCCCATAAAACACACCAATGGCACTAAAAAGACCTAACTGCTTTCTAGAAATGACATATCATCCATGTCAGAATGCGTTCAAGAGTTAAAATATTTTACAATAAAAAAGTAATCACATTGTCATCATGGTGAGGTAAAAAAAAGTTCTCCCCTCCACCTTGTAACCCTGGCCTTCTATCATAAAAACATAAGACTAAGGCTTGAAAACATTAGGATCTCTCATTGGCAAAAGTGCAGGTAATAAACATATCAATCAGCAATCCCAACCAGTGGCACAGGAGCCAGATGTGGTTTGTGACCCCTATGCCATGTGGCTCCTCGAAGGAGTCCTGCAAAATGATTATATGCACTGGCAATATACAATATTACAGACATATCCTACCCACCAAACAGTGTCAGGCCATGCTCACATGTGGTATGAGACCGGCCGTTCCGTGACCCGGGCGGATCATGGAGTTGCCAGTCTCAGAAAAGATCATCCCGGCCTGTACTGCAGTAACGGGCGGATGATCTTTAGCGGCGCTAAGTTCTGATGCGGGTGCATCCATTCGCACCCGCATCACAACTCCCCACAGCACACAATGGAGCGTGTGTCCGGAGCCACTCGCTCCATTGTGTGAACTGATAGGGTTTTCTGCGGCCGCTATTCACTGAATAGCGGCCGCAGAAAAGTGATGTGTCAGTTTTCTACAGTGCTGCTAGGGATCCTGGCCGGAGTGTATACTATGGGGGACATTTATTAAGTCCGGCGTTCTTTACGCCGGACTTAAAAATGTCCCCGCATCTCCAGTGCTACGGGAATTTATGTAGAGGCGGACTGGCTCTACATAAATCCCGTGCGCTCGGCCGAAAACCTACGCCAGCTGAGGACTGGAGTAGGTTTTCGGCGTATCTTTTGGCGGAACGGATGGTGAATTGCGCGGACTCTGAGTACGCGCCCTCCGTTCCGCCCCCTTCACACCCCCTCCCCGCCCCCCCCGGCGTACTCGGCGGAAAATGCCGATTTGCGAATATTATTTTCACAAATCGGCCATTTGCGAATAAAATACGCCAATCGGCACTTTCCGCTGAAAATCATCCGTACGCCGGATGATACATGTCCCCCATGTGTATACACTCCAGTCAGGATTCCCTCAGCCTGCAGCACTATATAAATACTGCAGAAATTTCTGCGGAACTTATGTAGTGTGAACATAGCCTCAGTGTGGATGGTATAATACTAGTGTTAAACATCAAAAAGCAAATGTTTGCACATTAATGATTTTTCTTTCCCCTATATTTAGGGGCTCGAGGCCATCACTCAAAGTTGACAGATGGTTGGGAATCTCTGATATACATGAATGGGTGTGATGGACAAAAACTTCGATTTTCCAGTTTCCTATTTCTGAGTATACAATTTTTTATTATAAGGTACAAAAACATACAAATAGGGAATAAGATCAATTTATTTGTTCTGTGAAAAAAAGGAAAATTTTGTTCTTTCCTTAGAACAGGGAAATGTGCATCAGATATTCTGCTTGGCTAAGACAAGAGGGGGATAGAGTGCATGTCAGGAGCACTGCATGTGGGCAAAACCAACCTTGCACAAAATGTCTAACAGCTCCCTGATACTGCAGCAACATCTGTAACATTGGGCAGCTATTGATCCTCACATGCAATGCTTGGAACATGCACCTGACAAACCCCCCCTCCGGTCTCTAAAGGTATACTCATGAGACAGCCAAAGAGAGTGAGTGCTTTCCGAATAACCCCTTAAACAACAGTACTGCCTTAGCAGGTTACGTGTACCTGATTATACTTCTAGCCACATTAACCTACCATTATACAATTACAACTTTATCTTACACCATGCACATATACACTACCATTCAAAAGTTTGGGGTCACCCAAACAATTTTGTGTTTTCCATGAAAAGTCACACTTATTCACCACCATACGTTGTGAAATGAATAGAAAATAGAGTCAAGACATTGACAAGGTTAGAAATAATGATTTGTATTTGAAATAACATTGTTTTTACATCAAACTTTGCTTTCGTCAAAGAATCCTCATTTTGCAGCAATTCCAGCATTGCACACCTTTGGCATTCTAGCTATTAATCTGTTGAGGTAAGCTGGAGAAATTGCACCCCACGCTTCTAGAAGCAGCTCCCACAAGTTGGATTGGTTGGATGGGCACTTCTGGCGTACCATACGGTCAAGCTGCTCCCACAACAGCTCAATGGGGTTCAGATCTGGTGACTGCACTGGCCACTCCATTACCTATGATAGAATACCAGCTGCCTGCTTCTGCTGTAAATAGTTCTCGCACAATTTGGAGGTGTGTTTAGGGTCATTGTCCTGTTGTCGGATGAAATTGGCTCCAATCAAGCGCTGTCCACTGGCTATGGCATGGCGTTGCAAAATTGAGTGATGGCCTTCCTTATTCAGAATCCCTTTTACCCTGTACAAAGCTCCCACCTTACCAGCACCAAAGCAATCCCAGACCATCACATTACCTCCACCATGTATAACAGATGGCGTCAGGCATTCTTCCAGCATCTTTTCATTTGTTCTGCGTCTCACAAACGTTCTTCTTTGTGATCCAAACACCTTAAACTTGGATTCATCCGTCCACAACACTTTTTTCCAGTCTTCCTCTGTCCAATGTCTGTGTTCTTTTGCCCATCTTAATCTTTTTCTTTTATTGGCCAGTCTCAGACATGGCTTTTTCTTTGCCACTCTGCCCTGAAGCCCAAAATCCCGCAGCCGCCTCTTCACTGTAGATGTTGACACTAGTGTTTTGCGGGTACTATTTAATGAAGATGCAGTTGGGGACCTGTGAGGCATCTGTTTCTCAAACTAGAGACTCTAATGTGCTTATCTTCTTGCTTAGTTGTGCAACGCGGCCTCCCACTTCTTTTTCTACTCTGGTTAGAGCCTGTTTGTGCTGTCCTCTGAAGGGAGTAGTACACACCGTTGTAGGAAATCTTCAATTTCTTAGCAATTTCTCGCAATGGAATAGCCTTCATTTCTAAGAACAAGAATAGGCTGTCAAGTTTCAGATGAAAGTTCTCTTTTTCTGGCCATTTTGAGCGTTTAATTGACCCCACAAATGTGATGCTCCAGAAACACAATCTGCTCAAAGGAAGGTCAGTTTTGTAGCTTCTGTAATGAGCTAGACTGTTTTCAGATGTGTGAACATGATTGCACAAGGGTTTTCTAATCATCAATTAGCCTTCTGAGCCAATGAGCAAACACATTGTACCATTAGAACACTGGAGTGATAGTTGCTGGAAATGGGCCTCTATACACCTATGTAGATATTGCACCAAAAACCAGACATTTGCAGCTAGAATAGTCATTTACCACATTAGCAATGTATAGAGTGTATTTGTTTAAAGTTAGGACTAGTTTAAAGTTATGTTCATCGAAAAGTACAGTGCTTTTCCTTCAAAAATAAGGACATTCCAATGTGACCCCAAACTTTTGAACGGTAGTGTATGTAAGGTTCACAAAGTCATTTCCATTTGTTGCACACTCCAACAGTCCAAATTTGTCCGATTTGGTGCAAAATGTCCGATCCTGGACGTTGTATGATCATGCTTTGTTTTTGCCTCTTACTTTTTACTAAATTCCTGCAAACCCAGTTGCCAAAACCTTGTGGTATTGTAATAGCATGTTTATCTGTACGTCCTTGAGTGCAATTCTAATCAGCATCCTGATAATACAGTTGGGGCTCATAAAAGAATTTCTAATGATACCCTGGGAACGCTATTTCTCTCAGGAGACAAAGAAAAGTGAGTCAAGTGTAGGAAGGCAAAGCGCCAGCTTGTGGTTCACACAGCAGATGGCAGGTGTATTCTGTATCCACTCTAGTTCTCCAATAGTGGTTCTGATCTCTTTACTAACAGAAGAAGATTATTCTACTGATATTTTTTTTTTGCTTTCATAAATGTAATGTTAGCCATAAAATGGAAAAATAAAAGAACTGAAAAGAAGTCACATGTCTGTTCTGCTTTAATCCTATTGGCTACAAAGAGGATTTCCTTAAAGGGAACCTATCAACATGCTGAATGAATGACAAGTCATATGGGCGGTCCCAAGCTGCTTCTGCCCGCTCCATCAGCCTTGATTGATAGATTTCTCCTTGTTTGGGCATAGGGAGAGACCTATCAATCAAGGCTGGTGGGATGAGGAGAAGCCAATGGTTACTGCCCGTTTGACTTGTGATTTGTGATTAACGATAATTTGGCCCTTAATAGATAATTCAGTTGTCTAAGATTTGTCATGAACTGTATTTGTGATCACCAATCAGTTGTAACTGCTTTCACAGTTATATATTATATAATATTAATATTTATTAATGAAACAACCCCTAGGTCCTTGTCTACAAATCTACATTTATATGTCAGTCCAGGATTAAAAAAAAATACAATTGCCTGATTTCTTCCAAAAGCAATGCCACACCTGTCCATGGGCTGAATGCAATATTGCAACTCAAGCCTATTCACCTTATTGAACACCAGATGCAACCTAGATGTTCTCTTTCTGGAAAAAGCTCCTGGACAACTCATTTAATCCTTGGGGAGACTGCCATGGATTGCAGTTACTGTAGGAAGTGTCATATGGAAAAATAACATAACTCTTAAAGAGGTTTGCTCATAAATCAGACTTAGTGGCAGTGTGTAATCGGTTGGAGTCTGGCCGCTGGGACGTGGACAGGGTCTTGTATTTTCTCTGGTTGAATGGAGCAATAGTCAGACATTTGCATTGCTTCTCTATTTAACTCTATTGGCCACATGAATATGACCAACAGTGTTTGACTATCTTCATTTGATAACCTTTCCAGGAAACAATTGGCTAGTAACATAAATAATATTTGAAAATTGGTGGTCAGTCCAAAAGGCGTGGTAAAGGCATTTTGTCCCTAATACAGGTGTATCTGGATGCTTACCCCAAGTGACGTCCTGATCTTGGTGCTGTCCGTGCTGTTCATCGCCTTGTCCCAGGTCTCTTATGTCCTTGCTCCTCCATGTCTCTGCCACTTGCTTCTGGCTGTATTTTAACCTCTGTCCACTAGGGTGTGCGTGCAGGATTTAAAGTCACAGTGTGTCTTCATCTATTTCTGCCTTTACTAATCCTGTCCTGCGCCTATTTAAAGTGGCTTTCCCTGTCTCTCCTTGCCTGAGCATTGTTGGCTCCTTGTGTTCCTGAGCAAAGGTGTGCCCATGCCTGTTCCTTGGATTGTGCTTACCTGTATGACCCCTATCTGTATGGTTTGTTCCTATTGTACTATTTCTGGCTCAGACTGTCCAACCTGCATCTGAAGGCTGCTGATCCTGCGGCTGATTAACTACCCTGCTGCCTCATCCTTGGTACTGTGCTTTTTCTCTTGTTGATGACCCAGATTGCTAACTATGCTCATTCCGCCTGTTCTCCAGTGCCTCACACCTGCACTGTCTGGTTCTGGGATCAGCCTTCCCACACCAGGACCACGCTTTTGGAGCGACCTGGTGTCCTCAAGCCACAAAAGTCCAGATTCAGCATCCTGTAGTAGGTAAAGACCTAAAGGGCACTCCTCTCCTTGTTGTGGCCCAAAACCAAACCGCGTCAGTAGCACAACGGGTCCACATCTTCTGCCCATTTCAACAGGACAACTGCCAACTGCCTCATAGGGATGTTTGCCTTCCTCTGCATCAACACATAAGGGTTATTAGATGGACATGATATATCTGTACTTTTTGGATATAGATTTTGCATCGGGGCCCACGAGATAAAAGTGTACGTGTACAAATGGGACCCAGTCCTTAAAAAATATTAATTATATGAATAAAGAAATTCAATGTTAAAGACGGAAATGTAAACTGCAGCTTTCTACAGCCTCCTACATATCCTTTATTACTTATAATAGGCACTTACTATTCATGTGGGTAGCCGCACACTTTATGTAGATGAGTTCTTGTGAATTGTAGCCTCTGACATAATTGCAGCGACTACACAATGCAATGGGCGCTGAACATGAGCGGCACGAGGTACATGACACGGCTCTACAAACAGCATTTCTATATTTACTTCCACATAGTTTCGCTCGTGTTATGTTAAGCTGCCCTTCTGCTTCCTCTTCAAAACGAATGTGAGACAAAGGGCTCCCTGCCACTTGGCTTTCAAATCCAGAACACATTTTCTGCATAGATTAGATACCAAGCCTGTTTTGCAGCCACATCCTTGTCATTGCATCACCAAATGAGTATATGTTTCCATGGAGCTTTAGAGATATTTCCTAGACAACCATGATGCCACCATTAGCATCAACCACCTTCCATTCCGCATCGCCTTGTGACCTGGTCTGATTCATGTAAAATATCCATTACGATAAGTTGCACAGGGAAGACGTATACAAAATCTCTTAAAGTCTCTTTAAGTCGCTCCGTATTTTAAAGCAGAGAATAATAAAATTGACCTGTTTAAATCCTAAATATTTTCGCACCATGTTCTCGAAAATATTGTGTTGCCCCCCACCCCCAAAAAAAAAAAATCTACATGAGCGACAATTATTCCACCTTCTGCTAGGTCTAATCCATGCCTATGGAACATAATACATGTGATACATTAGCCAAAGCTCTTTACTGTTCCAAGTCCAATTGCTTTATTTCTCGCTACTGTTTAATTCAAGTTATCTTAGCGGGAATCAAAGTCGCAAAGAGTTTTCTTTCTTCCAGTCAGCATCTTATAATAAGTAAACACTGCTTTCACCAGGCTACTCCGACAATCAGAAGGGGAGGCTTTCCACTCTATTGGAAACCACTTTGCTTTGCATCTGTTTACCCCATGCAAGGTGTGATGATTAGTACTCAGCTTAGGCACACAAAGAGCGGAAGACTGGCACACGTACGGAGGGGAAAAAAAAAAACTTTGTACAGACCACTAGTCAACATCATGGCACAAGGTGTTTGTTTTACTAAACTGTTGCTGAATCGCCCATGTTACTGTATGTGCTTAAAACGACTCTGTACCCACAATCTGACCCCCCCCCAAACCGGTTGTACCTTCTTATAGCTGTTTTTAATCCAACATCTTTTCTGGGGTCCGCTCGGCAGGTGATGCAGTAATTGTCCTAAAAACTACTTTTAAACTTGCAGCCCTGTGTCATATTGGCGAGGCCTACAGTGTCTGTGCATTAGACTTGCACCGCCTCTACATCCCTCCTCCCCGCCCTCTTCATGATAAGAAATGCCCCAGGCAGGTATTCTCCTATTCATCACCTGTAAGAACACTGTACATGAGTTGGATCATTAAGGCACCTGTGCAGTTTGTGCAGACAAGTGATGAATAGAAAAAAATCTGCCATGGGGCATTCCTAATGGTGGGGAGGAGGGACGGAGAGGTGGTGCAAACCTGGGCACAGATACTTTAGGCCACGGCAATTTGACACAGGGCTGCAAGTTTAAAGGTGCCTTCACACTATGAACAGTTATGTTTCCTCTAACGTTGATAAGGTTCTACAACTTGGTTGGGGCATTGGCGGTCCATGCATGATGGGAATTGTAGTTTTTCAAAAGCTGGAGGGCCGAAGGCTCCCCGTCCCTGTTCTACAGGTTCTAAAAACATTCTTGTGCCTGCTATGTAAAAAGTTTCTCCTTATAATATAATCAAACCATATTCTTAAAGGGATTCTAACTGAATGGAATTCTGTGTGAAACAACAGAAGTCCCTCCTTAAATATTTCTATCAAGTTGCTAGAGCTTACAGCAACTACAAAGAGCACCCAGCTTGTCCATGCCTTACACGGACAGACCACAAATAAAAGCTAGAAGACAACTTCTAAAGACAATATTTTTAGGAATGAAAAAGATTGTCCAAAGAAAAACATTTTAAGACCAAGGGGCATAACTTGAAATGGCTGGGCCCCATAGAAAACTTTTGATTGGGCCCCCCTTCCCGACTGACGACTAAGCTGTCAAGTCTAGTCATAACTGCATAACTACAAGCGTCTGCAGTTAGAGGGACATTTGCAGAACCCGAGAGGCCCTCTTGGCCACCTGGTTCTGCAAATGATGACAGCTCAGGGGGCCCAGGGGGCAGAAGTGGGTAACCAGACCCCCTGATGTGGCGAGCCCCATAGCAGCTGCTATGGCTGCTACAGTGGTAGTTACACCCCTGCTAAGACCAGAAGCAAACCACTCAGAAATGGAGTCTCAATGTGGAAAGAATCTGTTATTTTGCACTGAGACACCTGATTAATCATATCTTAAAGGAATTCCTCTCCTGGATACTGTGATATCTAGCCTTTATTTGGAAAATGTGATATCTAGATCAGAGACAAGTGAACCTTGAGCTCCAACGAACCCAAGCGCTTTGCATTTGATCCCCAGTTGCTAAAGAAGATGGATGCAGCCCTGGGGAGTCCTGGAAAACACATTTCCTCATTTTTAGGCAGCCTTAGGGCAGCCTCCAACTTCTTCAGCCACTGGTAATAAATGCAGAGCATACGGGCTCGGAATGAATCTGAAAGTGTTTGAGGTTCTCTCATCTCTGTTTACTCAGAAAATCAAGACATCATGAATCAATTATTAGTACATTAACTGCAGCCAATAAGGATGTTATGACTTGAAGTAAGCGAACTAGGAAAATCTGCAAAGCCTCTTACATGGTAAGATTTCAGATAAGGTGGTAGATCATCTTAAAGGAATTGTCCAGTAACAACAAAACAATTGACTCAAGGTGACATAAAAAAAAAATCATACTGACCTCCCCCAGTCACCTGCAGCTACTGCTCCAATGGTCCCTGTCATTGTCAATTCCCATCATGCTTGGCCAGCCAAAGCCAAGGCTTTGGCTGTCCAGGCATGATGTAAAGTGCCACAAATTTGACATCCCTGCATTACAGTAACCAGGAAGCAGCAGTGATTGGTGAGGACCAGGAGCACTGTAGCCGCAGCTGCAGGCGACAAAGAGAGGGGTGAGTATTACTTTCTTTCCTACTTTTCTCACCTATATGACAACTATAATCCAACAGTAATCTTTTTTATTGGTCTAGACAACTCTGTTAAGCATTTATTAAATATTTGTGAGCTATATCATAAAGGCTTTAGGTGTGGCTCCTATCTCTTGAACCCTCACCCTTTCTGGGTGGGCTCCCACAACCCCTGTTTGCCAGTACTCAAAGTCTCTTATTTAAATTGAAGTACAATTAATATTTATTCTAAGGTTTTAGTTCAAAACAACTCTCCAGGTTAAAAGGTGAGATTCTGACAAGACTTGGCAATGGTCAATCACCACTACTGGGTGAGTTGTGACCATTCAACTACATATAATACTCCTCAGCAGCATACTGGCTTATAGTATTCCCATGTGACATGTCATTTATATGTGGCTGCAGGAATGTCACCACTGCATTCACAACCCAGGGAACACCTTTCACCGCTTCCTCTAAATACAGTAGCACATAAAAGCGAGAAAAAATGCGTTCAAATTTGTAAATGTAAAATAGTAGAAAGGCATCTGAAGCAGAATATAATTGATTTTAATTACAGTCATTACCGAAAACATGAAAAATAGTGTGAGGTAAAATGACTTCTGCTTCTAAATTCATTATATTTCATCAAATTTGCAAAGATGTGCTATTTAGGAAAGACAGCTGTCTCCTTGTAAATTGTATTTTGCTATACTACCTCCCAATCACCCAAATCAAGGAAACTCTCAATTAGAGTCAATAATGTAAAAGATGGATTTCTGCTGTAAACCAGTGACATTTTTATAACAACCCAGTTTATGTAGACTTTGTTACTTTTATAGTTCAACTTAGTATTATAGAAAACGTACCCTGTGGCTGAGACACGTTCTCTTAAAGGGGTTATCCAGGATTAGAAAAACATGGCCAATTTCTTCCGGAAGGAGCATGACTCTTGTTTCCATTTGGCTTTGCAATTAAAGGAGAGATCCGGTGAAATTTTTTATTGTACTCCGCCCCCCCCCCCCCCAAAAAAAAAAAAGTTATACAAATCACTAATATACACTTGAAATAATACAATAATAAACCAATATACACTTACAGGAAGTGCTTATAAGGTGTTTTTTCCCTGCACTTACTACGGCATCAAGGCTTCACTTCCTGGATAAAATGGTGATGTCACGACCAGACTCCCAGAGCTGTGTTGGCTGTGGCTGCTGGAGAGGATGATGGCAGGGGGACATGAGGGACAAAGGGCTCTGGAGGGACACTGAGCATCCCTCTGCCATTATCCTCTCCAGCAGCCACAGACCGCACAGCTCTGGGAGTCGGGTCGTGACATCACCATTTTATCCAGGAAGTGAAGCCTTGATGCAGTAGTAAGTGCAGGGAAAAACACTTTATAAGCTTTTCCCATAATAAGTATATATTGGTAATTTGTATAACTTTTGGGGGGCAATACAATACTTTGCTGGATTTCTCATTTAAGCTCCATTCACTTCAATGGAACCGAGTTGCAAAACCCACACCCAAACTGGAGACAAGAGCGGTGCTAATTGTGGAAAAAAGCGGCTATGTTTTCATACACCTGGATAACCCCTATATGGTTTACATTCACTTCAACGGTAGAATACAAACGAAAATGAATGGTGTGCAATTCTAAAAGGGGTTGACCAGCAGGGTAATTTATTTATTTATTTTAAAAATCCCCCAACCCAATAGTGCTTGATTCCCGCTTATATCCACTTTCTGGTACCTGTCTTGACATGCAGCAGAGATTTCCTTGTGTCAAGATAGAAACCAAGAAGTGGACATCAGCACTAGAGTTGAGCAAACTTTGAGTATGCTTGGGCTCGTCTGAACTCAAGAATGCGGAATTCGATTAGTGGTGGCTGCTAAAGTTGGATCCAGTCCTAAAGACTCCCAAGGGCTGCATCCAACTTCAGCATCGGCCATGAACCCAAGCATGCCTGAAGTTTGCTCCCCTGGTGGCCAGTTTGTGGAGGAGCCAACTAGAAGTGATGCCTTGTTGGATCTGGTTATTTCTAACAACGCTGAGCTGGTTGGGGATGTCACTGTCCATGAACACCTGGGTAATAGTGACCACAATATAGTGACTTTTAGCTTAAAGTGTAGAAAAGAAAAACATGTTGGGAGGGCAAAAACTCTTAATTTTAAAAGGGCCAATTTTCCTGGGTTAAGGGCTGAACTTCAGGGCATAGACTGGGAGCGGCTGCTTGCACATACTGATGCAGCTAATAAATGGGAAATCTTCAAATCCACATTAAATAACTGTACTGCCAAATATATTCCTATGGGTAACAAATATAAATGGTTAAAATCCAATCCCATATGGCTTACAAGCGAGGTTAGAAGGGCTATAAATGAGAAAAAAGGGGCATTAAAAAATACAAATCAGAGGGGTCAGCTGTAGCCTTTAAACATTACAAAGAAGTCAACAAAACCTGTAAAAATGTAATAAAAGCAGCAAAAATTCACAATGAAAGGCAGGTAGCTATAGATAGCAAAAGAAACCCCCAAAAATTCTTCAAATATATTAATGAAAAAAAAACAAGGTCAGAGCATGTAGGACCCCTAAATAATGGTGACGGGGAGTTAATAACTGGGGATCAGGAGAAAGATGAGTTACTTAATGGCTTCTTCAGTTCTGTATATATAAAAGAAGAGGATAGAGCTGTTGTGGGTGGGGCCAGTACTGAGGTGGGTGGGGCCAGTGCTGCTAACACATGTAATGTACTGAACTGGTTTACTATAGATATGGTCCAAGATAAATTAAATAAACTCAATGTAACCAAAGCTCCAGGGCCTGATGGATTACACCCCAGAGTTCTTAGGGAACTCAGTTCTGTAATTTCTCTACCCTTGTATGAAATATTCAGTGATTCCTTGCTTACTGGTATTGTGCCGAGGGACTGGCGTAAGGCAAATGTAATGCCGATCTTCAAAAAGGGCTCTCGAACTTCCCCAGGTAACTATAGACCTGTAAGCTTAACGTCCATTGTGGGGAAACTATTTGAGGGGCTTATAAGGGACTACATCCAGGAATATGTAGTGGCTAATAGTATTATAAGTGATAACCAGCATGGTTTTACTAAAGACAGAAGCTGTCAAACCAACCTAATATGTTTCTATGAAGAGGTAAGTAGAAGCCTGGATGGCGGCGCGGCTGTGGATATAGTGTACCTGGATTTTGCTAAAGCGTTTGACACAGTTCCTCATGGACGTCTGATGGGTAAGTTAAAGTCTATCGGTTTGGAAAATTTAATGTGTAACTGGATTTAAAACTGGCTTAATAATCGTACCCAGAGAGTGGTGGTCAATGATTCCTACTCCAAATGGTCCCCGGTAATAAGTGGTGTACCCCAAGGGTCAGTACTGGGCCCTCTTCTGTTTAACTTGTTTATTAATGATATTGAGAATGGAATTAACAGCAATGTTTCTATCTTTGCAGATGACACCAAGCTTTGTAGTACAGTACAGTCTATGGAGGATGTGCAGATGTTACAGGATGACTTAGACACACTGAGTGTTTGGGCGTCCACTTGGCAAATGAGGTTCAATGTGGATAAATGTAAAGTTATGCACCTGGGTCCTAATAACCCACATGCATCATATGTCCTGGGGGGAGTTACTCTGGGAGAGTCACTGATGGAGAAGGATCTGGGTGTACTTGTAGATAATAGACTACAGAACAGCACACAATGTCAGTCAGCTGCTTCTAAGGCCAGCCGGATATTGTCATGCATTAAAACAGGCATGGACTCTCGGGACAGGGATATAATATTACCGCTTTATAAAGCTTTGGTGCGGCCCCATCTGGAGTATGCTGTCCAGTTTTGGAACCCGATTCATAAAAAGGATGTTCTAGAGCTGGAGAGGGTACAAAGACGGGCAACTAAACTAATAAGGGGAATGGAGCATCTTAGTTATGAGGAGAGATTAAAAGAATTACATTTGTTTAGTCTGGAGAAGAGACGTTTAAGGGGAGATATGATTAACTTATTTAAATATATAAATGGCCCCTACAAGAAATATGGGGAAAAGATGTTCCAGGTAAAACCCCCTCAAAGGACAAGGGGGCACTGCCTCCGCCTGGAGAAAAAAAGGTTCAATCTCCGGAGGCGACAAGTCTTCTTTACCATGAGAACTGTGAATCTGTGGAACAGTCTACCACAGGATCTGGTCATAGCAACAACAGTAGAGGGCTTCAAAACAGGGCTAGACAAGTTCTTAGACCAAAATAATATAAATGCATATGAATAGAACCTATCACCCATCCCCCTTCCCTGTATCCATCCCCTACTTGGTTTAACTTGATGGACATGTGTCTTTTTTCAACCGTATTAACTATGTAACTATATATATATTAACTCAATCTGCCCCCTTTCTTATCTAGTATGATTTTGTGTATGCAGCTCCCATACAGATCCATGTATCTCCTTGATTACAGACTACAAACAAACCCAGAGTAGTCTGATCCTACAGCTGTACTCCTCTTTATCATTCCCTTGGATAAGTATCAAATATGTATTTGCGATATATGTAGGTGGAAGGATGTGTGACTGTATGCTTGGAGTCAGTTACTAGTTGTAGAAATAAATTGGTAGGATATTCTATTGAAAACTATTTGCAAACTTGCTTTGTTTTAAAGCAGTAAACAAACTGGTAGGAAAAAGTGAACATGGCCTTTAAATAAAATTATATAGTGTTGTAACAGATGCCCATCCCTCCAAGAACCTTTATATAAATCCCTGGAAACGCTTTTCAATTTGACAATTTAGGATTATGATGGTGTCATTATTTATACTATTGAATATATAACTTTGTAAACATATACTGTATATATTTTTTTCTTTTCTTTTTTTTTTTATTTCTCCTTTGGTTGTAGTTTGTCACTGTATAATCCCAATGCGCTTGTAGTTGTTGGAAAACTATTGATTGTTCTTGACAAAGCTCCTAAAATTGGTCTCTACTGTGCGTTTCAAAAACGGTATTTATGGTTCCGCTTTACAATTGCATCTGTATTCACAAGCCAGATAAATATAAGCTCACCAATAACCGAAACAGCACAGTATTTATCACCTTATGTATAACTCTTTTCAATAAAGTTTTTTTTTTTTTTTAACCAACAACCATAAAGAATACACCAAGAAGAAACTAGCTGTGTATCATTAGGGTAGACGTAAGCCCTGTTCACACGCTCAGAGCCTCTGTACAGGTTTCTGCTGCGCGGCAAGAACAGTACAAGCTGCACGACTATTCTTACTGACAACATAACTGAACCCCAAAAGAACTAGCAGACTCTATTAGTATCTGGATTTGTATTGGTTGTGTATAGAGATGAGCGAGCATGCTCGTCCGAGCTTGGTACTCGATGGTACTCAATACTCGGACGAGCATCTTGCAAAACTCAAGACAATGGCATCTTCCTCTTCCTCTTCGCTTTTTCTCAGCCAATCAACATGCAGGGGAGGCTTTGGGACCTCCTAGCATCACGTGGGAACCCTACATGTCGATAGCAGCGATTGGCTGGCCAGATCAGATGACCTGGGCATATAAGAATCAGGCCCTGCGGTGCTCGCATCAGACGCTGGATGAGCAGAGGGAGAGAGCTGCTGTCTGTCAGGGAGAGTGTTAGGGTGGAGAAAATAGTGTCTGTTAGGCAGGAATCATCCACAAAGAACCCAACAGTCCTTCTAAGGGCTACAACTACATTTTTTTACCTCCTCTTGGCTGCTGGCTGGGACTTGTAGTACAGCTACCGCCATCTTGGCTGCAGACTGTGCAGAGCGACAGGTGCCAGAAAGAGGACAGCACGTGGTCCACATAGACCCCAAAGAAATTGCCCAAAGTCCTCTCAGTACTCATTTTTGCTGCTGCTTTACCTTGGCTTGCTGGGATCTGTAGTGCAGCTACACCTATCCTGGCTGTGCAGTGTGCAGTGTAACGGGTGCTCTAAAACAAACAGCACCTGGTACCTGGTACACATAGACTCCATAGACTACACCAAAAGTCCTCCCAGTTGCACCTAGTCGGGTGCTTTCCTAACATGTGCCTTGCCTATCTTGGTCTGGGTCAGCATAATTGTATTGAGGGCCACCACCCGGCTGTTGCCCATAATTTGGCGTAATGATGAGATTAGCCAGCCCCAGAGGCATCCATACATGCTGCCCCTGCTGTTTCCTGTCCATTTCCATGTTGTTTCCATAATTTTTTGAGGTTTCCAAGTTTTCACGCAACCTTCCCAGTGCAGAGCTTTGGTCCCCTGCAAAAAGGCTCAAGTTTCCCATTGACTTCAATGGGGTTCGTTACTCGAAACGAGCACTCGAGCATCGGGAAATATTTGTCTCGAGTATTGAGCACCCGAGCATTTTAGTACTCGCTCATCTCTAGTTGTGTATAATAAGTTAATGGAATTATATTGTGTATAGACTATCCATATGGTAAAATAAATGCATTTGTGTATGCCTTGTGTACATTTATTTCAGTTGATATGGCATGCATAGGTTGTCAGGAGCCTGGAGTGAACTTGCCAAAAGTTTAGGTTCGGCAACATTTTTTACATTTTACTCCCAGCATCTGGGGAAGTTGGATGCCCCCCTAGGGAGCCCTGGAAAAGATGTATACAGCCATAGGCCGTATCCATGTTTTCATGGCAACCCTAGGAAGGCATCCAACTTCCCCAGATGCTGGGAGTAAAATGCAGAGCTTTTGCGCTCGGGCTAACGTTGCTCAGCTTCTCCGCTCAACAGTACAGGTTATATCTAAATCTATATTCAACTTAAGGCTATGTTCACACAACCTTCTTTTTCGTAAAAACAAGTCAATGTAATATAATTATAGGACACACCCAAACAGGACAGCAGTCAACAATGAGCTAAAATTATGTTCCTACGGCTGATATTGCAATGTCAGTCTTAGGAACATGCTAAACAATGGCCGTCGTTGACACTCAAAATAATGACCATTGTTTTGAGTATCAAATAGCAGCTGATGTTTATACCGTGTGTGAACATAGCCTAAATATCACTGTTATAAGAGGTCATACACCATGCCTCACCTAGCTGAAAATGCTTTGAAGCAGACTTGAAACCACTTATTACGTTCATGCTGTCTGAACCACAAGTGATCTGAGTGGTCTCTGGTGGCTACCCCCTCCCATTATAGGTCTCTTTGGTACAGGGAGTAATGTAATTAAAGCTGGCCAGTCAGGCAGAAGCCACAGGCACTACCCAACAGCATGAAAGTAATGACTGGTTCCCTTTAAGAGGAATAGAAGTAGGGATTTGAGAAGAGAACCCTGTGAGTTCTGTGTGTATTCCACCATCCAGCATTGCTCAATGATAAACCCCTAAGAGCAGACGAAGAGCTTCCTGATAATGCTTCTTCCAACCCTTTTTGCAGCTGGACTCAGACTTAGTATAAAGCCTCTTATGGCAATGGAATTCTGCCTAATCTCATGGTGCTGAACTGGTTCCACTTATCATAACCAAGCGTCATGCCTTCTTACCCCACATTGACATTTCAGTTGGCGATGTAAGATATTCTTGCTGTCAATGTTAATGTTATTTTCTAAGTACGGCACGCTCTGTGCTTGCAGAGTGTAAGCGCATGCTACATACTCTATTTGTAGCTACTTGTAACCTTACTTTATTATGGCGCCATAATTCACTACAAGAATAACATGTTGTGCAGTGAAGCATGATTCATTAGACAGGATCCGTCATGGTGGGACACCTAGCCCATTTCCACCAGCATTAACATGACTGATTTTAACCTTGGGTTACTTTTCGCTTCACTACCGCTGTTCACACTATCTCTGGACTTTAGTTGGAAAAACCAGTGGAGATAAATTATCAACACATTAGCATTTTAGCTGCCATTTTTCTAGTGTAGCAAATAGTCATCTGTTTATCAATTATAATCTTTTGGGCAAACGACCAATGATAAACCAGACAGCGAGAGCCACAGGTTGCCTATAATTGTGACAGCGGCAAAATCCTAAAATTTCAAGTGCTCAAAACCCCTATAATAACCACATTGGGGGAGATTTAACAACCATGGTGTAAAGTGAAACTGGCTCAGTTGCCCCTAGCAACCAATCAGATTCCACCTTTCATTTTCCAAAGATCCTGTGAGGAATGAAAAGAGGAATCTGATTGGTTGCTAGGGGCAACTGAGCCAGTTTCACTTTACACCATGTTTGATAAATCTCCCCCAGTGTCCCTATGTCATCTATAGTGTCTTTAACAGATAAAAAGTTCTCTAATGAACCACACTATTCTCATTAGGATCACCATGCCCTTAGAGCTGCTACTGTACCCCATTACATTGATACAGCCCTCATTACTTGCATAGCCATTATGGCCAAAATGCCTAGATGGAAACAAAATACATTGTAGTTGCCCTGCTGTACAGTCCAGTGCAAACATTTTAGGCAGGTGTGGACATTAATTTTAAGTGCTGCATATGAATAGAATGGCGCTGGTGCAGGGAAGCCAGTGCCGTGGTTCTTTTTTTGAACTGTGGCCCGCTTCTCGCGCATGGCGCTGGTCTATTACCAAGCACCGACTGAAGCACTAGAGGGGCAGGCGTTTCCTCCCACCCAGGGCGGGCCTCCCTGACCATCATATCACAAATAGGTTTAGTCTGGACAACCCCTTAAAATTCTATTAAGGGGATCTTTTAAAGTGATGGCAGCTAGGGTATGGCATCAATTTATAACCATTAGGGTCCATCCTTTGAGTTTTTAACTTCCCCAATCACCCAGGTGTGAAGGGAAAAGCAGCGCGGTCCCAATGAAGTCAGTCCACTTTATCCTCACAAAAAGTCAGACCCTCAACAATCATATTGCTTTATGAGATCCCATTCAAGAAAGAAAACAGGAAGAGGAAATTGTGAAAATGAAGGTGAAATTCACAGTATAACATAACAGGCAAACAGCAGGGATTTTCTTAGAAGTGAATCAAACTACTACTAGTTATCTGAGCTGCAGTGTATTAAGTGACTTAGAACAGAGTAGCCAGCGAAGAGAACACAATATAATAGTATAGAAAGGGTCAGGGACCATTCACTCGTCTCTATAGAATGGACAAAATCACTAAAATATTTTAAACCAACCATAGAGACTGAAAGAAAACAGAGACCTGAAAACTTAAATTATGCAACAATTCAGAAATAAAAGTATATTTCTGCAACTCAAGGCACACTGCATAGAAGAGAAGATGAAATATACCGTAGACATAAAATCATGCACAGAGTAGAGTAAAAAAAAGACATTATGAACCATTTGAAATCTTTGCTCTTACTTATATAAAATACCCAATTGCATAATTAGATGGATAACTTACATTTTCTTCTGTTCCCGTCTTCTCCACAATGACTGCTGGCAACTGTAATCCTCCAGGAGAAGTTGGGTTGGAGTAGGTGCCAGCTTCTCCAACCAATGACACCACTCCATTACAATCCACCGAACTGTTCCTCTTGCCATTCTGTGTGAACCCGGGTGTGTTAGGAAAAGAGTTGGCGCTTGTCTGGCTCTGTATACTTTGGCGTCTTCCCGTCCGTGGAACAAGCAAAGATCCTCTGTGACCATAACTGGCGTTGCTTACTTCATCGTCTGCAAAATCAGTCTCCGAGCAGAGGTCTCTTGGACGGAAGTTGAATATGTTTCCATTGCTTTTCCTTCGTCTACCAGAGAGAGGTCCAATGCCGATGCCAAGAAGAGACTAAAAAATAAGCAAAGCATAAGCCATTGGTGAATGATAATAACAATGATTCACTCTCTATCTTGTAATGTAATCTGTAGCGTCATAAACCAAACCTTTTACTTTAAAGACCAACTAAAGCTAAGGATAAACTATAGGACTGAATAATACGCTGTACGGTATGTATGGTGCCTAACAGGTGCATGCTTCAATGACCTAAAATGTTACGAAAGAAGTCATTCCTTCCCTGTAGAGTAACTGCTGTTTTAGTCAAGTGACGCGACAACTGTGAAGAACTGATAGAGACTCTTTAATCTGATCCAAATTAGCTACAAACAAATAGGTGTAGAAAGACGTGACATGTTATTTGCTTGAAAGACGAGCACAGTGGCTACTTCCTTCCGAAGAACATGAACAGGTGCACTTAGCCCATATTCATCTGCAAAGATGAGTGATTTATAAATTAAAGACATCTCCGAAGGAACATCTAAAGTAAATCTACTGTCCAGATCTGGTCTCAGTGAGTCTGGTCAACGGCTGTGAACATACATAGGGTTATACTGCCCATAATGTGAATCTTTACAAACATGATTTTAATGATTATATTCTATCTCTATCTTATGTGATACAAGAACTTCTGGCTAATGAAAAAATAGACTCCACAAGACCTTCAAAGGTGACCTGTGGTATCTAGTACCAAGACTTTATTTGGAGGCCAATACCATGAACTCAAAGCAATTTTAAACACTTTGAGGGTTGAACTATCCTGCTACGAGGGTCTGCTGCCATTACTGCCAAAGCTATAAAGGGATTTACCTCTTTTCTTCTCTTAGTTAACCCTAATGCCCAAAACATGATTCGTCAAAGAAGGCCATCTAGTTCCATCAGTCCATGGTCCTGTTTTGATGCTCACATGCTCAATGTAGGAGCTTTTGATAGGAGCTTTAGCCTAGACTGTTGATAAAAAGCCCAATACACAGTAAGCACCCTTCCATCATAAACAGTGGCAAGTTTTTTTGTTCTACCATAGCTTCACAGTGGGATCAGGCCAGATGAGCCACATCATTCCCGATAAACAACAATAAGCTTTGAGCACTTATGACCCCATAGCCAGTATTTGAGTTGTCCTTCTTTGAAGCACTTCTTGTAGATACTAACCATTCTATACTGGAAAAACCCTATAAAATCTGCTGTTTAGAGATACTTCAACCCAGTTGTCTAGTGATCCCAAATTTTACCACCGTCAAAGTCACTCAGAGCCTTGCACTTTCCCATTTTTTTAGCACTGAACACATCAAACCCAAAAACTGTCTATTCACCTGCTGCCTAAAATATCCCAACCATAGACAGGGGTCATTGTCACCAGAGAACCAATGTTAGGGCTGATAGGTGTATGACCTGTTGGACTGCGAATTTATCTAAAGTCATAAATTACCGGCTTTCGTCCACTCTCTTCATCGGATTCTCCTCTGTTAGTTCTTATATCATCGTTATACTCGTCAACTTCAGAAGATTTTTTCTTCTTTCTTCGATTTCTTTTTTCTTTGGCACTTTTGGTGCTGAATGGTGACATTTCACATGAACTATAGGAACCCCCATCAGTACCTTTGATGGCCAGCATCTGTTCAAGGGAAACAACACATCCATATCACACAAATTGATTTCAGATTATTTACCCCAAAAATAAAAAAATAAATGGACTTCTATAGTACATTAAAAATGAGACGCCATTCCAGTATTGGTTAACACTACCATAACCAAAGCCAAGTAAAAGGATGCTTGTATTCACCGTTCCATAATCATCGGGGTAATTTAACCCTCTGCGTACTTGTTTACTAACCTTGTAGGTGGTCCCTGCACAATAATACATCCATTAAATAGTGTGCCTTATACCTTCCTATAGTGTACAGTATGTACAATATTGTCCCGCAGGCATAGACACCCAACAGCCTTCTAAGAGATCTACAGAAAGTGACAGATCTGCCTCGTTTTACAGTTAAACATATCTTATTATATAACATTATTATAAGTCACAAAAGTTACAGATATTTGACCAGCAGAGTGCATAGAGCTGAAATAAAGCTGTAACCATCTGTCTGCTACGGACTGTCTGTAATTGTCATAGAAAGATTTTAGCTGACATCTGCGCTTCTATATAATTCGTCAAGTCACTCGAAAACTGTATAGGTAATGCATAGCTTGAATCATAAATGTAAGCCTTGACGGAGGCTACATTCACATGTTCCCTTTATACAGTCCATGCACAGACTGTATTGCTACGGAATGGACTCGGAATCAGAACTCCCTGCATCATCATTCATTAAGATGCCATCAGCTCTGAAACAGTTAGATCTCCGCGCTACTGTACTGACAAACTGTGTATATACAGAACATGTGAATCTGCCCTTAGTTTCATTTGCATTTCTATTAACCTCTTGTTCCTTCTTTAGTTGTTCCATAGCTTGTTGAAACTCCTTTTCTTTTGCTTCTGCCTCGGCAATGCTGGCTTGGTTTTGTTCTTCATAAGCCATGGCCACCACGGCAAGTATCAAGTTCACCAGATAAAATGAACCCAAAAAAATGACGAAGACAAAAAATATCATGTATGTCTTCCCTGAAGCTCGTAAAGTCTGGGGGGGAGAAAAATAATAAAAACAAAAAGTTGTAAAATCAAATATTCATTAGAAGTATGTAAAAACATTATTTAGAATTCTAGGAAATATTCAGTTTTTTATACTAAAATCCTTTACAAAGTGGTATGAAATGATGTCTAAAACTTCCATTACCTGTTGATATAAGTTCTCCCAAAAGTCTTGCGTCATAAGTCGGAAAAGAGAAAGGAAGGCCCATCCAAAGGTGTCAAAGCTGGTGTAACCATAGTTGGGGTTTTTGCCGACTTTCAAACAAACAAAACCTTCAGGGCATTTCCTGTGGATGGCAGAAAAGAGGAGACTATTAATGTACCGCCAAGGCTGGGTTCACACTACGTTTTTGCGATCCGTTTTTTTTTTTACAAAAATGGATGAAAACACAGATGGAAAAACGTATGCATTTGTGTACATCTGTTTTGATCCGTTTTTCCTTTGACTTCCATTGTAAAAGAAAAGGTGGATTAAAACGGATTCATTTTTTTAGCGTACACAAAAACAAAGTCAACCTCATATTTGTGTCCGTTAAAAAAACTGTTCCTTTTTTTTTTTTTATGGAAGTCAATGGAAAAATGGATCAAAATAGATGCACACAAATGCAGTTTTTCCAAAAAACGGATTGCAAAAACCTAGTGTGAACCCAGCCTAATTTGGAAAAAAAGACACGGCCACACATCCAGATAATGTACATTGATCTGGTCCTCAGCAAAATTTACAAAACTAACTAGTTAGTAAATATTTTGATAAGCCCACTTGCTTAATTCTGTCATTTTTATGCGGTCATGTCTTTTTTCAAAATTTTCGGTATATTCATATGTTAAAGTGCTACAAGAAATGCCTGACAAACTATAGGAATGTATAGTAAAAAAAAAGTCCTGCAGCCTCCGTTGCTTAATCAGAAAAGATTTATTTCACATGATCTGGAACAGAAATGCAATGTTTCGACCCCTCGGGTCTTTTTGATATGAAAGAGACTTTTTAAAAGTTTTGATCAGTCAAGGTCTGTTTGCTGAGACCCCTTCTGGTCACTAGAACGAGCTGAGAGAAACCCACCTAAGCACTTCTTTCTATTGAATCCATCTACTGCAGTGAGACAAAAGACGGAAAGAGAAGTATTTAGAGTATTTCTCTCTGCTGATTCTAGTGACTGTGAAGGTCTCGGCATCCAGACCCCAACTGATCAAAACTTTTGACTAGTCACTATAGTATGCTTGATAAAGACCTACGGGTTGAAACGTTGCTACTCTTATACCCCACTATCTGAATAAACCTGCATATTATTCATCTGGACACTGTTGGATCTTCCTTTCTACTCAGGTTTGCAGTGCATACACCAGGGATTGTAGGCCAACTAGTGTACGTCCCTCTATTTGTACGTGTTGCCATTGTTGGATAGCCTCCACAAGGTGCTGTTGGATCTTCACTCTGTAAGGGCCCTATTCCACTGGACGATTATCGTTCAGATAATCGTTAAATCGTTCGAAACTATACGATAATCGTTCGGCTGAAATGCAGTTAACGATTAACGACCAAACGAGAAATCGTTGATCGCTTTATAAAACCTGGACCTATTTTTATCGTTGCTCGTTCTCAAAACGTTCGCAAATCGTTCGCATTGAATAAGACGTTGTTTGGTCGTTCGCAGTAGATATGAACGCAATAGCAAAGAAATAGCGAAGAAAAAACTATCGCAAATACGATCACAAGTAACAATTATCGTTCCATGGAAATGAGTGAACGCTTTCAGGTCTTTCGCAATAGAAAGAAAGAAAGATCGATAGATAGTTAGAAAGATAGATAGATAGATAGATATGAGATAGATAGATAGATAGATAGATAGATAGATAGATAGATAGATACAGTGGGGGAAAAAAGTATTTAGTCAGTCACCAATAGTGCAAGTTCTCCCACTTAAAAAGATGAGAGGCGTCTGTAATTTACATCATAGGTAGACCTCAACTATGGGAGACAAAATGAGAAAACAAATCCAGAAAATCACAGTGTCTGATTTTGTAAGTATTTATTTGCAAATTATGGTGGAAAATGAGTATTTGGTCACCTACAAACAATCAAGATTTCTGGCTCTCTAAGACCTGTTTTTTCTTCTTTAAGAGTCTTCTCTTTCCTCCACTCATTACCTGTAGTAATGGCACCTGTTTAAACTTGTTATCAGTATAAAAAGACACCTGTGCACACCCTTAAACAGCCAGACTCCAAACTCCACTATGGTGAAGACCAAAGAGCTGTCAAAGGACACCAGAAACAAAATTGTAGCCCTGCACCAGGCTGGGAAGACTGAATCTGCAATAGGCAACCAGCTTGGAGTGAAGAAATCAACTGTGGGAGCAATAATTAGAAAATGGAAGACATACAAGACCACTGATAATCTCCCTCTATCTGGGGCTCCACACAAAATCTCACCCCGTGGGGTCAAAATGATCGCAAGAACGGTGAGCAAAAATCCCAGTACCACGTGGGGGGACCTAGTGAATGAACTGCAGAGAGCTGGGACCAATGTAACAAAGCCTACCATCAGTAACACACTACGCCACCAGGGACTCAAATCCTGCAGTGCGAGACGTGTTCCACTGCTTAAGCCAGTACACGTCCGGGCCCGTCTGAAGTTTGCTAGAGAGCATTTGGATGATCCAGAAGAGTATTGGGAGAATGTCCTATGGTCTGATGAAACCAAAGTGCAACTGTTTGGTAGAAACACAACTTGTCGTGTTTGGAGGAAAAAGAATACTAAGTTGCATCAATCAAACACCATACCTACTGTAAAGCATGGGGGTGGAAACATCATGCTTTGGGGCTGTTTCTCTGCAAAGGGGTCAGGACAACTGATCCCGGTACATGAAAGAATGAATGGGGCCATGTAACGTGAGAGGTGAGTGCAAACCTCCTTCCATCAGCAAGGGCATTGAAGATGAAACGTGGCTGGGTCTTTCAACATGACAATGATCCAAAGCACACCGCCAGGGCAACGAAGGAGTGGTTTCGTAAGAAGCATTTCAAGGTCCTGGAGTGGCCTAGCCAGACTCCAGATCTCAACCCTATAGAAAACCTTTGGAGGGAGTTGAAAGTCCGTGTTACCAAGCGACAGCCACAAAACATCCCTGCTCTAGAGGAGATCTGCATGGAGGAATGGGCCAACATACCAACAACAGTGTGTGCCAACCTTGTGAAAACTTACAGAAAACGTTTGACCTCTGTCATTGCCAACAAAGGATATATAACAAAGTATTGAGATGAAAGTTTGTTACTGACCAAATACTTATTTTCCACCATAATTTGCAAATAAATTCTTACAAAATCAGACAATGTGATTTTCTGGATTTGTTTTGTCATTTTGTCTCCCATAGTTGAGGTCTACATATGGTGTCAATTACAGACGCCTCTCTCATCTTTTTAAGTGGTGGAACTTGCACTATTGGTGACTGACTAAATATTTTTTTCTCCACTGTAAATAGATAGACAGAAAGACAGATAGATAGATAGATAGATAGATCCATAGATAGATAGATAGATAGATAAATAGATAGATAGATAGATAGATAGATAGATAGATAGATAGATAGATCCATAGATACAGTAGATAGAATAGTTATATATTAGATAGGAGATAGATAGATTACAGATACTTTACATATGGTACATATACAGTATCTAAACAGATCAAACTGAAAAATACAAGGGAAAATAAAGAACACCAAAGCAGTAAAACATCTAAATACAGCTAATCTAAAGTGGCTGAATTACAATAGAATGGCTTTTTACGCTACATAGTGCCAGACTCTCCAGGAGTTAGAGAAAATGATTGCTGAAGGACGCGTCTACGCTGTATTTATTTGGTCCAGGAAAATATTATTTGTTCGGAATGTTGCGTTAGAAGCCAGAGCAAGATGTGAATACAATGTAACAATGAATGTATTTGGTTAGGAGGAGGCCTGAATACCTAAAAATGCCAATGTTTTATAAAGAACATTTTTGATAGAATGACTAATGTTGCTTTGTTCTCCTCTGTTATCTTTTTCTTTTAAATCAACTGGTTTTTAGAAAGTTATATAGATGTATCATTTATTTCTATTTAAAAATCTCAAGTCTTCCCATTCTTATCAGCTGCTGTATGTCCTGCAGGAAATGTTGTTTTCTTTTCAGTCTTACACAGTACTCACTGATGCCACCTCTGTCCAAGACAGGAACTGTCCAGGGCAGAAGCAAATCCCCATAGAAAACATCTCCTGCTCTGTGTCAGACTAGAGAGAATACACCATTTCATACAGCACCTGATGATTTGAATGAATAAAAAAAAGATTTTTCCATTGATGACTCATTAATCCTACTTATTTCCAAGTCTTTAGCTTGAGATAAGTTTCTAAAAGACATTGAGGGGATTTTCCCAATGAACTTATTTTTTCATGGCATGCCCTATCTTAATTGTAACTATTGTAAAATTCCCCTTTCGGCAGGAATTAGTTTCCTCACCCCTAGAGCGTCTTGTGTATATGTGCATGTATGACTTCTAGAGGCTATACAAGTATGATCCATTTTTCTTTCATCCTAGAACGGTCACATATTTAATCCATGGTGAGGGTGATTCATCATGGTTTGTTAAGGCCGTAAATCAAAGATGCCATTGGCAGGGGATCAAGGCCACAATACAATTAAGGATACAATAGATAACACACGGCGCTTTGTGCTCCCTTTAAGATAACTAAGGCAATGAAATCCGTAATTGTCAATTAGCATAAATCACACTGGGCTTCCACTATGCGTAGAATCTCTACGGTAATGTACATACGCTATAACCCTCAGTCATTGGGTTCAGTGCTAATCAAGCAGGTTACTCTCTAACATAGGAAAACATTTGATATTCCTTTATTAGACTGCCGATTGTGGGCTATGGTTGACCTCCCCCATGCACCTCTTGTTTAGTATATTATATTAGCACAATTATACAGGATGTTGCTCCCTCCATTGTGATTTATAGGTATATTTCATAGCACAGAGAATCTCAGTGAACATATAGAAGCACGAGGCTACAGGTATATAATTATTTCTAATATTGTAGGTGGTAGGCTTTTAGTTACACAACCTCCTCAGCTATTGCAATCAGAATGCTATGGAGTGCTGCCAGGCTCGGCCTGGCCCACAGGAGAGAAGGAGAAATCCCCGGTGGTCCCTACCTCATAGTGAGCAAAAGGTAGACCTCCCTGTTCAGCAGCTCGAGGATGACATATAATCCCCCAGCATTGCTGCACACACCTGGGAGTTAAGTGCAGTCTTTTGTAGCTCCCCCTCTTATACGTAAACCTGCTGACAGGTTACGATCAGTGAGCTAGCATCGGTGGTCCCATACACAGCTCTGTGCAAAGACGCTATAGTAATGTGAAAGATTTGGTGCTGGTTATAACTGGTGGATGTAGGGTTGTCGCCTAGAATCCAGTTCCCTTCATGGCCCATGGTATCCCAGTCTGACACCGAGTGCTGTTAGATAGAGGAGGAGATACTCGGGAACAAAGGTTAGAGGTGTCCAGCTCCATGGGGACATAGTCTACGTTACTATGTATACCTTACTATGGTCTGCACAGTGCGGACGCCCTTCAGACTGCACCTGCACTAATACATTGAGGAATACATGGTGATAAAAATAACATCTTGTCAGGTGTCTGCAGTATATATGTGGTTCACTTGCTTTATTATCTAGCTTCCACCTTGTTTTATTAGTTATGATTCTTGGCACATTAATTGTGATCTTTCGCCAGAACACATATCTCATCATCAACCGGAGAAACCTACAACTGTTCCCAGGAGGGGACGCGTAGAGATTTTTAGACTCCGAGGTTAAAGCCTTCAGCACAAAATATTGAATTAAGCAGCGGGTTGTGTATAATGCATTAAATACCCTTCAGAAGGATGACTTGATGGGAGATGGCATTGATTCGTCGATGCTCCTGTCTTTATATTGTTTCTTATGATTTCGATAGAAATGATTAAATAGACATTAATTAATGATTAAAGGAGTTGGCCAATTTATAGTAAAACTGTTCTGGGTACAGTATTAGTAAGTGTACTCACTGTATATACTGACAGCAGCTCCCTGTATACCTCATAGAGCTAATATCAGACTCCCCTCCTCCAGGTTGTGCTGTCCTGCTCTGTGGTGAGTCTGTCCATAAGATGGCCGACATGGAGGAGCATGTGACCATGCCCCGCCCCCAGTGTCCTCCACTGAGTCTGTATATGTTTTTGACACAGTGGGCAGGGCATGGTCATATGCTCCTCCATGTCAGCTATCTTATGGGCAGACTCAACATAGAGCGGGGCAGCTTAGCCTGGAGGAGGGGGAGTCTGATTTTAGCTCTATGAAGTACATAGGAGTCTACTGTCAGTATATACAGTGAGTACACTTACTAATACTGTATACTGAATTATTTTAATATGAAGTAACCCCTTTAACCCTTTCCCGCACGACCGAGCGCGGCGACCCCGCTCTGAACCGCGGCGGTCCCGGGTGCCGCTTGTAGCCTGGGACCGCCGGTATTAGCGGGCACGGTCCGATCGCCGTGCCCGCTAATACAGTAATCAGATGCAGCTGTCAAACATGACAGCTGCCTCCGATTACCGGATACAGCACTTCCCTGGTGTCTAGTGGCGGAGATCGCTCCTCCGGGACGTTGTCCCGGAGGAGCGATCTTCGTTACTGAAGCCGGCCAGGGACCGCTCCAAGATGGCGCCGTGTCCGACTCGGCACTCGTTTGTTTTCGGCTGCAGCAGCCAAAAGCAATTGAGTGCCGATCTCATTGATCTTTGCTGTATAACTATACAGCAAAGATCTCAATGAGAGATCAAAGTATATATACTAGAAGTCCCCCCGGGGGGCTTCTAGTATATGTGAAAAAATAAATAAAAAAAAGTATCGTTATTAGTAAAAAGCCCCCTCCCCTAATAAAAGTCAGAATTACCCCCCTTTTCCCAGGTTTTAAATAAAAGTAAATAAATAAATAAACATGTTTGCTATCGCCGCGTGCGTAATCGCCCGAACTATTAATTAATCACGTTCCTGATCTCGCACGGTAAACGGCGTAAGCGCAAAAAAATCCCAAAGTGCAAAATTGTGCATTTTTGGTCGCATCAAATCCAGAAAAATTGTAATAAAAAACGATCAAAAAGTCGTATATGCGCAATCAAGGTATCGATAGAAAGTAAACATCATGGCGCAAAAAATGACACCTCATACAGCCCCATAGACTAAAGGATAAAAGCGTTATAAGCCTGGGAATGGAGCGATTTTAAGGAACACATATTTGTTAACAATGGTTTGAATTTTTTACAGGCCATCAGATACAATATAAGTTATACATGTTATATATCGTTTTAATCGTAACGACTTGAGGAACATGCATAACAAGCCAGTTTTACCCAAGGGCGAATGGCGTAAAAACACATCCCCCCCCAAATAAAAGAAATGCGTTTGTTTTTTTTCAATTTCACCACACTTTGAATTTTTTTCTGGTTTTGCAGTGTACTTTATGCAAAAATTCAGCCTGTCATTGCAAAGTACAATTAGTGACGCAAAAAATAAGGGCTCATGTGGGTCTGTAGGTGTAAAAATGCAAGTGCTATGGCCTTTTAAGCACAAGGAAAAAAAAACGAAAACACAAAATTGAAAATTAGCCTGGTCCCGAAGGGGTTAATGATCTTTTTCATTGGCCAATCATCGATAGAAGGAAGGGCATTATTACCGGGCAGTGTTACGTATACAATGAGTATGTCTACTTTAAGAACAGGGCATGACCCCTACCTTACTAAAGAATGTATATGGACCAGCCTAAAGGGGTTACACCTAAATCAAAAGTAGCTGATCGGTGGGGGTCGGACTGCTGGTACCTTCACCAATGCCAAGAACAGAGGTCAGTTGCCTCCAAAATGAATAGAGCAGCGCTGTGTATGCACAACCAGCCCTGCATTTATTCTCTATTGGACATCTATGCATGGGGGGGGGGGCTGACCTCCATTTTTAGTAATTGTAAAGGTCCCAGCGATAGAATGCCCCCCGGTAAGCTATTTTTCTCTTACTGGGGATAACTTGGATATCCCATATCCCGACCATTAATATAGTGATTTCCTAGAAAAGCCGCATCAACAAATCAGCAGATATTCTATCATATTCCGAAAACCCATTGATCGGTATGTAATGCACCTCTCAGTAAATTGTAATACATGGTGTATCAGATTTGCGTGTCTACCTTTTGTCATTGTGTTATTTTTAGGTCTTACATTTCCTGCTGATTCATTCCTTAATGTATCTCACTGCTTACTGTGTTGTTATTGGGTTCAATGCATGACAGTATGCAGCAAGCTCCTAAGCTCTCCATCAGTCATTGTTCACTAACCCGTAGCTCGTCATCTGCTGCAAAACTACCGCTCCCATCATGCCCGGACAGCTTAGGGCTGGGTGTCCTGGGATTTGTAGTTTTGCCGCAGCTGGCGCAGGTGGGGGAACAGTGTGGTAAGTGGTCCCTAGTGCTGGAGTCAGGCGGCGAGTATGTTATGTTTTATGTCTATTTCTGTGCAGGGGATTTGGAGCTCTCATTGTATCCTTATGGATGGGTGCATCATACACCGCAATGGTTCTATTTATTGGTTTGTATAAATGTTCTGCTGAACCCTAAACAGCCTTCATTTATATTGTTTCATGTCATCACAGGACTCACGAGATTAATTTGTCTCCGATATGATCTGTCACAGGTATGTCAATGAGATGTGATCAGTCATGAATTATTAACAGGCTGCAATGTTGTCATCGAGGGTTGTGAATCATTCCCCCAATTAAGATACAATGGATCAAGGCTAAGCTTTACCCAGGCCCAAACAAAAGTTTTGACCCTTGTTTAGCACAATATGTAAACAATGTTGTAACTGGTGATAGTAAAGTTTCAGACTCAGGGATATCCGGGGTGTACACGTCACAACCCAGCTAATTTACTGGACACTCCAGTCCAGTGACTCATCGACATTTTCCCCCAAGTTGCGACGTCATCACAACTCGGGGAAAAGTGACTTCCGGCAGGGGTCCCGAGGCCAGTCCCGCTGCTCACTGTGGGCACGGGAAGAGGTAAGTGCCTACTTGGTTTCAAATTCCCTCCTGCCCCTGCTGGCTGCAGGATTTTAAATATCCCTAGACTTTACCTTTAATTTATAATAATAGTAAAGCAATTCTGTTGTATCAGGTAACCTTTCAGGATACGTTATCAGGTGTGTGCACAATTATATAAATTGCCTAAGCTAGTGTATGGAGCCTAGCCTCTATTATGCTTCCCATTCACTGTACACACATCTTACAGGGGTTTTTCAAATAGGGAAATCTGTATTATATATATATAGATAGATAGATAGATAGATAGATAGATAGATATAAAACAATTAAGACAATATGCTTACTTTTTGGCTGCCTCCTAGAGTGTCTCCTAGAGATAATCCTGCCTCCACTTCCGAGACAGACTTGTCTCGGGGATGTCAGCCCAATCAGCCAATCACTGACAAGTGAGTCTCAGAAGTAGAGATGGGATCATCTCCAGGGGACACCAGAGGCCTATAAGAGGATGCCAGGGGTGCGCAGAGAGGTAAACATAGCTTCTTCATTGAAGTAGACTCTTTGCAGCTTGTTTGTCCTGCTAACTACCCCTGCTCTCTTAACACACTCACCCTCCCATCTCCCTCCGCCACAGACCTGTATGGGCAGCATATAATCATATCTCTCAGTGAGATTTTTGTCTGTCTTGCAAATGCAGGTTACAGTTGAGCAGTTTTTTTTTTCTAGATAAGTAAGAGTTCGGTCCCAAAGGCACTTTTAAGTTCTGTTTTGTTCAACTGTAAGTCACAGAAGTCATAAAAGCTAAGACCGACCTATATCTTTCTAACCGTCTGCTAGTTTCCCTTTAAGTTTGGCCAGGTAAACCTAAAGGTATATAAACAGCTGCAAGAGTGATCAAATGCAACTTATGCTCTATGAAGAAAATGATAATACTGGGTAAAGAAAAGGCAAGAGTTCTCCTCTTCTACCTGTACAGAAGCTCAAGCATGCTATATACACATCCACAATTGTAGCTGCGCTCATCAATGAAGACTGTTTATTGTGTAATACAGCTCACAGATTATACTTTATTAGATAACTGTATATACTTAAACAGCTTCTATCTAATTTATTTTTAACCCCTTGTCCCACACTTTCACATTTTCAGTACAGTAATATAAGAGCAATGACAACATAGACTGTCTAAACATCCATCTACTAACAAAGCTTTACTTACCCAGCATCACTGCTATTTCCACACAGCAAAGGATCGGCTGATCCATTCTTTCTGTAGATATTTTCTTTAAAATATAAAAGGAAATGTACTTGTGATACCAGAAAAAAACATAATAATACATAAAATAATAATAATAATAATAATAATAATAAATGATATACAATACAAAAATAAACAATATTTTATGCAAAAAAATAAAAAACTTATTGAATCTAATAAAGTTATCCAGTCAATGCATTTTTTCAAGAAAAACAACACATTAAGACAATGAGACAATGTTCACACTTCAAAAAAAGACAAAACGGCGTCCGCCTTTTCTATTTAAAAAGACGTCCGTTATTGGCGGGATTTAATTAACATCAATGCAATGCATTGAAGTCAATGGAATGATGGACGTCCAATGCACACAATGTTTAAAGCGACGGACATTGTCTGCGCGGACGTCAAAATAATGATCGTGACAATTATTTTCGGGCGTCTTTTGCAAACACCGGGCGATATTTTTTAGTTATTCACACACAGTTTTTCTTTCTTCACCGTCCTTTCACCGTTTTTACTATTAAATGCAATGGACTTTTCATTTAAAGACACATCCAAACAGGGGCGTAGCTAGGATTCACGGGGCCCCATAGCAAAAATTTTAAGGGGCCCCCTTCCCCAACGCACTACATATATATATATATATATATATATATATATATATCTGCTTTACTGCTGGTGCAGTGATAACCCCTGACCTCTGCACGGAGCCCTGCACATTTTCCTTTTTACTTGATTGCAGCAGCTGGAAAACAGAGGTTAGAGGTTATCAGAGCAGTGAAGCAGAGATCTCTGTCTTCTGCTTATTAACCCTTTTTTGTGTTGCAGCATGTAAGTAAACATTGGGTCACTTACACACTGCAGTACATAGGGGTTAAACACATGCTCTTACTTTCTCCCCTGGGCCCCCCCTCCTGCATGGGCCCCATAGCGACTGCCTACCCTGTCTCTATGGTAGCTATGCCACTGCATCCAAAGGCCAATCAGTCCACCCAAACTAGAATAATGTACCAACAGCCATCATTGCAGTGACAGGCGGCCAAACAGCGAAATGACGGATGTGATTTCGAATTTTGGAACGAACATCATTTTTTCTTTTCAAAAACTGAGAGGAAAAAATGTAGTGGGAACATAGCTTTAGAAACACTGTTGCTTCCAACAGATGGGTGTAGAATATCATTACACACAGTATTTTGGTCAGCTGGGTATGCCTCATAAATCGTAGTACCTAATACCGCACTAGAAACGCGTTGGATAACAATTTAATGGTTACGTAGTGTTTTTGAACTCATCTGAAAAATAAAGGCTTTCAATAAATTGCACCGTATCAATGCTTGATCATACTCTGTACACAAAAAGTGGTCTCCATTCACCCAGACTATAGCCATGATGTGTCTTTACCAAGCGTGACTGTCATATTTGCTTAGCAATGTCAATACGTGTGCGTGATAGGTATTACTCTACGGATGCATGTAAAAGGTACAAATGAGCACTTACTCAAAAAGTCGCCCATTCAAATCATTACTAGCCTCCGCGTAGCACATTTACTCCGATAAGAAGAGCACTTAACTATCCTGGTTCATTTATACATGAAAGACGCAGTGTTTACATAGGATCATGTTATGCACCATGTGCAGTCAGGGTGAAAGGATGTGCTGAGAAGATGGACAAGTTTACAGGGCTTACACTCTATAATAACCTATACATCCGGACAAAAAAGGTTTTGGCCTAAGCTAAGCTGGACGGCAGTTGTCAAGTGCCACAATCTGATCTCCAATGGCCCACATTTTAGGGGTGCCAAACGGACAAACATGCTTGGGATCTGTCCGGGGTGAAAGGCTATAAAATTTTATGTCAGTTGTCACCAACAAAGGCTTTCTTGGCTTTCTTTATATTTTACTATGTGTATAAAGTCCTAATACAGCACCACTACACCTAGTAAGTACAAGGAAATTATCCACCCACTCCCCTTTCACCCCCCCCCCCAACACCCCCGATCCCTTATCATGAAAAACACTCTAACAGGGTTGTAGGAAAGGTATCATGTATATTCCTACAGGTTGGCCAAAAAAATCTCACTGAAAGAGAGTGGCACATGTCATCATTACTTTCTAACTGGCGTTTTTGAGAGGCGATTTAGTGGGCACAATTTTTTCCCATTAGATCAAAGTTATCTATAACCTGCAGCAAATGTATAAAAGCCGGTCAAGTGAACAGGTTTCTCTTTATAGTAAATTCCCCACAGAACAAGAGGCCACAGTCTGTACAGATCCATCCCTACACTACAAATCTTCATCCTCTCCCGAGACCGCAAAGTACAACTGCAGCTAAATAAATGAACCATTCTTTGGAATAATTTTAGGTTTTGAGAACAAAAATCTAGCACCACATCACGATTTTGCTCTCCGTTTAATGTATCCGTTCTATGACAGAAAATGGATGCAAAAACGGGTGCTGTTCTATGCCATCCGTTTTGATCCGTTTTCCATTTACTTACATTATAAGGCCATGTTCACATGGCGTATGAGATCGGCCGGATGATCCTTCCAGCCGCAGTGTTCTGATGCGAGCGCATCTATGTGTATACGCTCCAGCTGGGATCCTATAGAAGAGCATGCGGCGTTCCTAGTCGTACAAAGTACGGCCGCTGTTGCTGATTGCAACAACGGCCGTACTTTTACGCTGCGTGAACATAGCCTAAAAAATCTGTTATTCTTTAGATTTTATAACGTACACAAAAACATGGTTGACCACATCTTTTTGTACATTTTCCAAAATAAATACAGTAAAACAGACTTCAAAATCGTGATGTGAACCTAGTCTCAGAATGCCTGGGGCTGGTGTTTGCCAATAGCCTGACACCTCCATTCCCCTAAGATTATCCCTAACAGTTCTTCTTGATCCATTAACCAGAATATCTTGGTAAGTGGAATTATGAATAGTGGCAATATTACAACCCTACATGTGCTTCTCCTATAGACATAGGTCAATGAGCTACACTTTTGTCTTCATTGAAGTCCTATGCAGGTTTTGTGTCCCTGAATGCTATCTATTACACCTCTTCTCTTCCAAATATGAATTCTGAAAATTCCCAACCACCATTTCAATATTTTTTCGGAATATTGTTCGGATCTGCTACTTTCTTACAACCGGGAGTTCTCTCCAGAATCCAATGGGTTACCATACTGTTTTGCTTCTCTAGAGTGTTACTATGTTGACAGGATCACCAGCTATCAGTGTGTTACACAGCCCAGAACTTTATCATCACGGCATAGGAATTTTCTGACAAAGGCAGGTCAGCAGTCAGCACGGGGAAAGATAATAGAAGCGAAGACTATTTCGGCCGTGGTTCTCTCTCTATTTAGGCACAGATCACAGTGTACAGAATCTGTTTTTCTTCTAGCCTACTAATCAACTATAGTGCTCCAGTATCTGAGGAAAGCGTCACACGTGGGTGAAGTCCATGAATAGATGTCAGATGTCAAGTAGAGTACACGCTCTCCACGTAATGTACCAAAGCAGGATGTGCTGGAATCACGGCTGTTCCAGAGATCAAAAGATGAAACGAATCAAATACTTTATGTTATTGCTGGACCCAAAATATTATAATTCACACCAAATTAATTCATTGGAATATTCTGGATATATAAACGATTACAGATTCCCAATGATTTATGTGCATTCAAAGCTGTCAGGTGTAACAGGAACAAGCCATTTATGTCAATAAGCTACCCATTCATCTTCAATAGATTGGCTGAACGTTTACGCAACGTTTCAATAGGTTGGCTGAACGTTTGTTCGACTAACAGCTACAGTATCTCACCCGATCCCCACATACACTTGGCCAAACGTTCATGTGTTCTGAATAGAGAGAGAAGATCAGCCATTGTCCTTATTTCCCACTTTGGCAACTGAAATCCGACGTCCCAATACCGCCTCCTAACATCATCTGTCGGGAAGATGGAAGAGGCTTCCATATACATTAGATGGTGGCCAGTCTCCTGAAAACAGCTAAAAGTGGCCCAATTTACATTCAATTTGTATTTGTGGAGTTGGTATCTTATACCAGGGTGACATGTATCTCTATTAATGATGAGCAAACATGTTCGTAAATGTTTGTATATTCGTACGGACATGAAGCTAATTGTTTGTGTTTATGCTTTGCGCCGGACAATCTGTACGCATGTGCGTAGACCAAAAAGTATACAATGGCATAATTTATGCTTTGCCCCCGATAATTTGTAGACCGAAACGTACGCTTCTACTGTAGGTTTGTTATGTGTTTGTGAATGTTCGGCGAACACAGACTGATCACCATAATTTTTTTTGTGTTCGGGATTTGAAAAGAACATTGGGATGTTCGCTCATCACTAGTCTCTATTGCACTGTACTTCTTTGCACGATATTCAACTCTGTGCACTGGGCAACCAACAGAAAAACGTCCACTGCTCCCAATGCTGGTTGCATTTACAGAGCTGGAAATTGGTATCTCTTAAAATGGGTTCCTGTAGTTTTTCACAGTCACTGTACCTTAGTAGATCGGCCCCCGACAGTCCCATTTTTGGGGGAAGAAAAACACTTAGAGGGTCGATTAGGTTTTGGTGAACTAATAGCTTTTAAAATACAAAACGTAACCAGTATGGCACCTACCCGAAGGTGGGGTATAAGTAACAATAAGATAAAACTTGGGGAATGGCTTAGCTATTTGGAAATTGGGCAATGATGTAGCTGTTAGTTAATAATGGCCAAAGAGAGAGCCGTATTATACAGAACGATTATTGTTTAAAAATGCGTTCGTATTTAAACTATAATCGTTTCGTTTTGTATAAATCGTTGATCGTTTGATAGAATCTGGACCTATTTTCATCATTGATCGTATACAAATCGTTTGAACATCGTTCGGTGTAATAACACATCAATCGGTCACTCCTCGATCTATAAGCCAGGAAAGGACGAGTGCAAGAACGACCGTAAGTAACGATCATCGTCCTATGTAATAGGGTGAATGATTTAAGGTCGTTTGTCATATCGGTCGTTTGAAATCGTTTATCGCCGAAAAATCGCCCTATGTAATACCACCCTAAGAAGGTGTTACATCTGTTCACGGGCTTTTTGTCATACTGCAATTTTGTATACAACTAACACATGTGGCACATTTCTAATATGCACGGCCCCTCTTTAATTTCCTGTTTTCTCTGTGTAAAAGGTGCCGAGGTTTTCAAGATCATGACTTGTGTCTGCGGATTGTGACAATATCATTGCAGCGTCAGAGCACATTAACATCGAGAACCTTTAGTTACTATAATTATAGGATCATTTTGAAAATCACTGACATATGTGATCCGAGATATGAGGCGGTGCATCTCCTTCTTTATATTATTCTAAATAGAATATATAAGGTATAAATGGAAAAAGCATACAAGATAAGAGAAACTAGTGAAATAAATCAAAGGCGATTGATTAAATAAAATCAGGATTTCAATTTGCCTTAAGTTTAGAATTGGACACGCTAGCTTCACCGATTTTACGTTTCTGAGTGCAAGGCAACAGGCCTATAAGTCCACATTTACTTATTAGGTGTCCGACAAAGTGTCTCTGTCGAAACTCAACAGGCTTCTTATTCCAAGAAATGAATTGACTGAGGCGAGTGGTCTTCAGAGACCATTCGATGAACTGTTCTACCTTATCCTAGATGGCAGATGGTAACATGTTCAACTATAAAAGACACAGCCGCTGCTGACAATTTATAGTGTTGTGTAAGGAACGATTAAGGATAAGCCTTATCTTTATTTTGCAATTCCCACTGAAGCTGTGTTTTAAGACCGGTTACAAAGTAGGTGTTTTACGCGGCTAGCACTGGCCTTTGTGCATTGCCGGGATTTATAGGGAATGTCAGGCTTTTGTCGATTGATTTTGACATAATTACACATTTTAAGCACGAAGAAGGGACAGATAGGCAAATGGTTTAATTGTTACATCAACGCCGAGTCCCGTCTCCTGCTACAAGCAAGTAACAGGATAGCGTCTATGGGAAAAGGTATAGAGGAGGCCCGTATGCTCTCATACAAAACAATGGTTATAAATAGATAATCAGGAGGTCAGGGTTTAACTACATAGCAAACAATTATACATCGAGAGAACTAAGGGCTGTGGAGATGTTGTATTATATTAGTGTTCTTTGACCTTTAGTTGCTATTTTATGCTTTTGTTCTTTTAAGACGTTTTATACCTACCTATATATGTATTTTAGTGTGTGTATGTATTCATGTTAATATATTAAAAAAAATAGAGGGATGGAAAAAGTTGTCATCTATGAAAAACATGAAATTAAAGAAAATAACATTTATCCAGAGCTCCTCACCTCACATGTAGAATTATATGACTTTCTAAAATGAGCAGGTTTCTTAACCCCTTAAGGACCGGGCCTGAAATGGCCTTAAGGACTGGGCCAATTGTCACTTTAGCGTTTTCGTTTTTTCCTACTCGCCTTCTAGGATCCATAACTGCTTGTTTTTTTTCAGGAGCAGGTGTACTTTGTAATGGCTTCTTTCAATCAGCCATAAAATGAATGATGGAACCCCCAAAATATAATTTATGGGGTGAATTTGGGTCAAAGAATACGATTCCGCAAATTTTGGGGGGGTCTCCATGTTTATGTAATGCACTTTACGGTAAAACTGGCATTTTTCCTTCATTCTATAGGTCAGTCTGAACACAGCGCTATGCAGGTTTACTAGGTTTTCTATCATTTTACCATTTTTATTAGCAGTAAAACATTTCTTTTGCAAATAGGCATATTTATAATGGCCCTATTGTAACTCCTATAGCGCTTTTATTTTTTCACCTACGGGGTCGTATGGGGTGTCACTTTCTGTGTCATTATCTCTAGTTTTTATTAATAAACATTTTTTCTAGATCAAACGTATTGATGCTTTTTATAAAATTTTTTATACATAAAATGTCATTTAAAAAAAGCAATCTCTGCGTTTTTTTTACCGCTTTTTGTTCATGCCATTCACCGTGCGGGAATAGTATTGTTTTATTTTAATAGATCGGGCGACTACCCACGCTACGGTATATAATATGTTAATTAACTTTATTACTTTCTATGTGTTTAATGTATGAAATGGGAAGGGGGAGTGATTTTCACTTTTATTGAGGGAGGGGCTTTGGGGCATTTTGTAAAACATTTATTTATTTTTTTATTTACACTATTATAGTTCCCTTAGGGAACTATCCCTTACATGCATTAGATCAGTAACACTGATCCCTGCTATGCCATAGCATTGCAGGGATCAGTGTTATCTGTGATCTTCTGATTCAGCCTGCCTGTGGCGGGCGGCCGTGCGATCGCGGCGGCCTGCCATTGAGGATGAGGTCCTGGCTGCAGATAGCAGCCGGTCCTCACCCGCTATGGGGTGAGCTCAGCTCGTGAGCCCGCTATATAGCCCGGGACCGCGTCAGGGCTTACATTTACGTCCTACTGCCTTAAAGCCCAGGCAGCGGGGGCGTAAATGTACGCCCACGGTCCTTAAGGGGTTAAAGAGGTATTCCGTAGAAATAAAAAAATATATATTTTTTTGTATTTATTTGATGAAGTTATAAAACTGTATACAACTTTATTAAAGAAAACTATTTTATTTTGAATGTATGTTTTCATTGAATGGCAGCAGTTAGATTTTCTTCGGCTGGCAAGAGTGCTGGGGGAGGGGAGTGGACAAGGAGGGAGGACTGTGATGAAGAGCTGAGGAAAAGCAGTGCATCCTGGGAATGGTAGAATAGAGCCAGGAAGTACAACCATGAAATACAGAACTAAGACCTGAAACCAATGAATTTTTGGTGGTTTTTAGAACTGGGGAAGACAGGTAAGCTACAGGTTCTACAGCATGTTTAAAAATTTTTACCTGGTGTGAGAGTATCCCTTTAAAGAGGAGTTGTCAGTTCTCCTGACACCTGTTATATTAATTGCTTGTATTCCCCATGAAACGCTGGTAATTTTTTTTTCTCTCCAGGAACTGGATGAATAAACTGACAACTGAACATTACCATTCTTCCTGTCAACAAGGTGTATTTTTACAAAGGGTGACGTTGGCTACAATGACGGAACAATATCAAGGGGAATGTAAACCCAGTTGTATTCATACATTTCCAGGAAACGTAACAAAGGAACGATGCAATGCAAAGAACTAAGAAAAAGATGCACCAAAATTGTTCTTTTATGGAGAATATATGGAGAAGTTTACTGCAAATACACAGGTTAGGATGAGCTGTAGAGATGCAAGAAGCTGCGTGACTTGGGATGGTGTCTCTGATCAGTGCTATAAGTGAAGGCCGTAGTCATATTAACACTTAGAATACATAACAGACTGGTGTTCTGCTCAAACTTGAGGCCCTCGGAGTAAGTAGCAGTGCGGTTCCCCTAATGAATTCCACAGTAGAGTCTCCAATTCCGTCTGTTGAAGCTGCAGACAATCTGTCACGCTAGACAGATCAGGCAAACCGCTCAGCTGCTAACACAAAACAGAGTGCTCTCTTTGGAGACCTATGTGCTGTCACTCCTATCAAAGGGGGCGAAGAAGACAAAACACTACAATGCGTTAAAGGCATTTTTTTCAGAAATAATTTATAGCAAGTAAAAACTGGAAATGCTTTCCAATGATTGCCTACTGTTTGTTTTACAAAAGGCTTGATATTTCATCTGGGATAGTGTATACTGTATATCTGTGGCGGGAGCATCCTTGTAGCTATGCATAAAGAAACAAGAACTACTAAATACCTGTTGTCCAAAGTAAATGCAAAGACAAAATGCTGCAAACCTATCTCAACACAAAGTGGTAGGGTATGGCTTAAACATGCCATAACTTACTGCTTAGTGGGATAGCGTTACAGTTTTTTTACACAGTGCTCATCCTGACTAGGCACAAAAATGGCAAAGGTAATCTGGAAAGAGGAGGCTGCTGAAGCGATACATGGCACCTATGTACCACTTAGGGCCAAAGCATAGGAAGCCTACTACAGCATGTGAAGGGCCTAAATTCTGAGCAATATCGGGAGCCTAACTACTATATGGAGGCAGTATGGTGGGTCTAACTACTATGTGGGGGCAGTGTGGGAGGCTAGTTACTATATATAGTCGATACAGTGTGTGGGGAGGGGTAATTAATACACTGGGGCAGTGTATTATCTGGGGCTAACTACTATATAGAGGCAGTGTAAAGGCTCTTACTTCTATGTGGGTGGCCATGTTTGTGTGATCTTTAGTCGTAACTGATACAATTTTTTTTATTGTGTTGTTATTTCTTGTTTTTTAGATGCAGCTTTATGGAGATGCATCTAAGGCATGTCTTAGTCAACCAGTAGCAAACTCTGTACTTATGAGGGGGCAAGATACCTGAAACAGCCATCTGCACATGGGTGACTCTTCCTTTTAGAGGAAACTCTGGTCTAGCTATTATGAGATACAAGCACAACTTCCCCTCATAGCAAAATTTTACCCTCCCTGCTTCAACAACTTTACATTTCCTTCCATAGCACTTCTCTATTCCCCATCTATTTGACCCCACAAAGACACCTCTTCCCGACCTGTAGCCCATATTGTACCTCTCCCCCTGTAGCATCATATATCCCCCTTACAACACATTGAAGCCCCCTCCCCATAGAGCTTTTTCCTCCTCTTTGAGTATACCGGAGCTGATAGCATATCTTCCTAGGTAACGCTAAGGACCCATGCTGATAAACAGCAATAACACATGAAAGAAAACTCACCTTTTACACTCACATGCAGTGTCGGACTGGGCCACCGGAGGACCGGAGGATCCTCCGGTGGGCACCTCCCCCACTCCCACTGCCTGTCGGACGCTGCAGCAAGATAAATAGATGGTTTTGCCGTGACTGCCCGATTCTGAGGATGTAGCCTGTGTTAACTTGATCACAACGACGCATTTAACTCGACGCTCTAATTGACTTAACAGAGCTCCTTGACACAATTGTTGCGTCAGGGATCATGTTAACCCTGGCTACATCTGTACAGTATATGTATATATATATATATATATATATATATATATATATATAATGTTCTGGGGTCACTTCCACACACTGAGCCCCCACATAACTATGTATTCTGATCGCCCACACAGCATTCAGTGTACAATGTACCTAAGACCCTCCAACTACAACGGCTGCAGGCACTACAGCTCCCAGCATTTACTGATAGTCTGCATCCCTCAGGATATGCTTGGAGTTGTAGTACATATGAGTGGCCACTGTAGAAAGATATAGTGCTGGACCTTCAGGGCTGATGGTTGTAAGAGATTACGGCCACCAGAAGCCTCTGCACAACAATCAATTAAAGGTTTGTTCTCTCTGAAACTACAACTCCCAACATACCCTTCATTAAAGCTTCATAAGTGTAGGGTATTCTGAGAGTTATAGTTCAACTGAAAACATGTCATTCACAAGGGAGTTATCGCAGATCCAGATGAATCAAGAATAGGGCCGGGTCAGTATGTCGCTTTTTACCGATTCTTCTTTGGTGGGCCCCAAGGATCATTTCCTCTGGTGGGCCCCAGGTACCCCAGTCCGTCGCTGCTCACATGTGTTTAAGTAATGGAGGTAATAGCTGCTGCAGTATACACAGTAGGGGGAAAACAAGTAAAATAAAGCCATCAACCGGGAACCTGCAGGAGAATCGATATGTTGCTGCCCATGGTGAGACTAAAAGTTTATTCCATACTTGTTATTATCTATTCAGTCTCCTTTCTCCAGTTCTCAGCTGCTGCTTTCTGCTGAAAACACAAGTATCTGTGTGAGAGTCTATCTCTGTCTCCCCCTCCTCCCCCTCCCTTCTGAGATAGCTGATATAAACAAGTCCCTGGCAGGCTTTATCTGCAACTTTGCAGCTTCTTTGTTATGGGAGGGAGGGTTATTCTTAGGTCAAAATGCTAATGAACTTACTGTGATTAATCCTCCCAGCATTATAAAGAAGCTACAAAGTTATAGATAAAGCCAGTCAGGGACTTGTTTACATCAGCCATCTCAGAAGGGAGGGGAGAGGAGGGGGAGACAGAGAGAAAAGCTCACAAACAGATTTTTGTGCTTTCAGCAGAAAGCAGCAGCACAGAACTGGGAGAAGGTGACTAAATACATAATACCAATTATGGAATGAATTCTTAGTCACACCATGGGCAGCAACATAAGTTATGTTTGAGTGAAATACCCCTTTAAACGTGTGAAATCTAATAATTTATCTGTAACAAATATGGTCAGCGACTAAAATATTCATAAAAGTTGGAGTCTCCAGTCCCAGATTTGGTAATCCCAGCACGTCCAAGTAAAAGCCATACTGATAGGATTACGCATACAGTCTCATGTGATGCCTTCGTAAGTAATAGAGATCTCATCTTGATATCTTGGCCTCTATTATTCTGTGCTTGTAAATCAATTTCTGTTGAAACATGCATTGCTGGTTTAGGCAAGATGCGAAAAAGAAGAACAGATGACTACAGGAAGGAATACTCAGGGCGAGCAAAGTAGAAACAGTAAACACACTTCATAGGCTCTCATTTCTAGTGATTAGTCTCCAGCCTATGTGTGTACATGAGAGACGGCTCAGTAATGAGACCCGGTATATTATTCTTACCACTTGAGGAAGTGCAGCACAATAGCTAATCACTGCAATAAGTGCACATCGATGTGTCTCACCTCCCCCGACCTGATAATGTACGATTGCTTCATGAATCTACAGGCTGCAATCATCATAATAATATGCCAGGAGGTATTACTGTCAATGTCCTTTATGATCATATTGTTTGCACATCATATCTGGCAGTATACCAGGGAAAATCAATAAAATATCTGATTTGCTTTGTTTGCTTTTGCTGTTATTTGATATCTAAACTACATTAAAAGTTTATGCTCCGATACTGTGGCAAACATAGGAGGCTCCGCAGCAAATGTGGTTTCCACTTGGGTCCCCAATTTTGATGGCTGGTTATGTTAACCCAGACAGAAAGGGTTGGTTTCTTGTTATGCCCTTTTAAAAGGCCAATACTCTGGGCGATTATCGTGTGAATTATTGTTATATCGATCGAATTTAAACAATAATAAATGCAGGCAACAATCAAACGCACAAAGAGAAATCGCTTATCATTCGTTTGGGGCTGACACCAAAATCATCATAAATCCTAAGCTAATTGTTCTCTCAGGAGCTGGTGCCAACTCCTACAATATCAGCAGCGGAGAGCGCCACCAGCTTGAGGCCCAATCGGTTGCTAGAGTTGCACCAACGGCGTCCCTAGATACTCATGTTGCGGCCGGGGCCGCACTACCCCCTAAGCTGGGCGACTCAGCTGTAGATACTCTGGTGATAGCCGACTAGCAGGTGCAGCTGCCAGTCAGCCAAGGATTGTTTGGGGAGGCTGGAGTCCCTTCCTCAATCAGGACCTGGGGCCTGGACTTCAGCTCCCTTAAAGATTGAGCGCTTTCACTAGCAGCTGGCAGTGTTGTTGTTTGGCTGATCTCCCTGAGATCAGTGATCTGTTCCTCTTATGGCTCTACTAGGCATTGCTTCCACCTAGCCAGAATTCTGCTCCACACTGATGAGGGGTAACACCCTGAAACAGCCATATGTGGATGGTTACCTGGTCTTGGTTTTTCCCTTGTCATTACATTGACTTATGGGGCCACTTAATATGGTGGTTTTGGTGGTTTCCTTACAGGAGCTGCCCCTTGGCTGGGTCCTTCCCGGAGGGATATCTGGCTAGTCCTGTGTTTCGAGACTCTTTTATGAGGCTCCACTGGGCTCTTCTTTTGCATATTCATGTTTCCCAGGGGGCAATGCACCTAGGACTTCACTGCATTGAGCGCTTTCACTAGCAGCGGGCAGTGTTGTCGTTTGCCTGGTTTCCCTGAGATCAGCGATCTGTTTCTCTTATGGCTCTACTAGGCATTGCTCCCACCTAGCCAGAATCCTGCTCCACACTGATGAGGGGCAACACCCCGAAACAGCCGTATGTGGATGGTTACCTGGTCTTGGTTTTTCCCTTGTCATTACATTGACTTATGGGGCCACTTAATATGGTGGTTTTGGTGGTTTCCTTACAGGAGCTGCCCCTTGGCTGGGTCCTTCCCGGAGGGATATCTGGCTAGTCCTGTGTTTCGAGACTCTTTTATGAGGCTCCACTGGGCTCTTCTTTTGCATATTCATGTTTCCCAGGGGGCAATGCACCTAGGACTTCACTGCATTGAGCGTTTTCACTAGCAGCGGGCAGTGTTGTCGTTTGCCTGGTTTCCCTGAGATCAGCGATCTGTTTCTCTTATGGCTCTACTAGGCATTGCTCCCACCTAGCCAGAATCCTGCTCCACACTGATGAGGGGCAACACCCCGAAACAGCCGTATGTGGATGGTTACCTGGTCTTGGTTTTTCCCTTGTCATTACATTGACTTATGGGGCCACTTAATATGGTGGTTTTGGTGGTTTCCTTACAGGAGCTGCCCCTTGGCTGGGTCCTTCCCGGAGGGATATCTGGCTAGTCCTGTGTTTCGAGACTCTTTTATGAGGCTCCACTGGGCTCTTCTTTTGCATATTCATGTTTCCCAGGGGGCAATGCACCTAGGACTTCACTGCATTGAGCGCTTTCACTAGCAGCGGGCAGTGTTGTCGTTTGCCTGGTCTCCCTGAGATCAGCGATCTGTTTCTCTTATGGCTCTACTAGGCATTGCTCCCACCTAGCCAGAATCCTGCTCCACACTGATGAGGGGCAACACCCCGAAACAGCCGTATGTGGATGGTTACCTGGTCTTGGTTTTTCCCTTGTCATTACATTGACTTATGGGGCCACTTAATATGGTGGTTTTGGTGGTTTCCTTACAGGAGCTGCCACTTGGCTGGGTCCTTCCCGGAGGGATATCTGGCTAGTCCTGTGTTTCGAGACTCTTTTATGAGGCTCCACTGGGCTCTTCTTTTGCATATTCATGTTTCCCAGGGGGCAATGCACCTAGGACTTCACTGCATTGAGCGCTTTCACTAGCAGCGGGCAGTGTTGTCGTTTGCCTGGTCTCCCTGAGATCAGCGATCTGTTTCTCTTATGGCTCTACTAGGCATTGCTCCCACCTAGCCAGAATCCTGCTCCACACTGATGAGGGGCAACACCCCGAAACAGCCGTATGTGGATGGTTACCTGGTCTTGGTTTTTCCCTTGTCATTACATTGACTTATAGGGCAACTTAATATGGTGGTTTTGGTGGTTTCCTTACAGGAGCCACCCCTTGGCTGGGTCCTTCCCAGAGTGATATCTGGCTAGTCCTGTGTTTCGAGACTCTTTGATGAGGCTCTACGGGCTCTTCTTTTGCATATTCCCTTAAAGGCTCTGCCTGTCCCTCCCCCATTGCCTGCTATAGAGCCTCACTTGTGTGTGTGTAAGCTAGCTTTCTAGATTTTCTTTGATTTCCCTGATTTTCTGATTCCTTGCTTTGACTCCCTGACTATTCTCTTGCCTTCTGATCCTGTACTGCGATGACCTTTAGATACCAATTCGGCTAGTGGACCCTGCGTTGTTGTGTTTGTATTATCTTGTCTCTCTTTTCTGTGTTACACTATTGCTAGAGTAAAATTCAGTCTTGGGGCTGGCCTCCAAAACCGACAACTCCAAAAGGCAGGGACAGTTGGACGGGTGCAAGTGACAGGGCTTCACTATGTCTTGTGTCTCTGAGTCCCGTCCTAACACGTTCGCTATAATTCCACATTTGTTGGCTGTAATTCCGCATTCATTCCTTGATTTTCTGGGATCAGATGGAGTAAACGAGTATATTAGTATTGTTCTGTGTAATATGGTGAATGATTTCAGGTTAACAATAAACGATTGTTAATCGTTAAAGATCGCTTTGTCTAATTAGGACCCTAAACCATTCAGACATCTACATCTATACCCAAGGGCTGGCCCTCAATATACTCCATGAAAACTATATATACTGTATTTTCTGTTGTAGAAGGCGACTGAGTGTATAAGACAACCCCTGACTTTCAAGAAGTTTGTCAGGAGGTTCGCCTTACAAGCTGGAAAATGTTAACCCCTGCCTTAACACAGCAGGGTTTACTAGCTGGAGCTGCAGTTAAAGAAAAAAAAAAAACAGTTAACTCCCCTGTGACCCGTTCCAGGCAGCCACGCGTCTCCCATCCCGTTCCCGGCACAGGCAGTGTGACATACAGTGTCTGCACCGGAATCCTTGACGCTCTCCCAGGAAGCAGAGAATCTCCGATGAAACACTCAGCTGTCCGGGAGAGCTTTAGGGACCTCTGGCACAGGCAGGAACCAGGACGAGAGACACGCGGCTGCAGGGAGCGGGTTACAGGTAAGTTAACTGTTAACTGTTATAGTGGTTGCCGCATATGGTGGAGATGAGGCCATTGTTGAGCTCCCCCACCATATGCGGTGACCATACCCATCGTATAAGACGACCCCCGACTTCTGAGAAGATTTTTCGGGGTTAAAAAGTCGTCTAATACGCCAGAAAATACAGTGTGTATATATATATATATATTATATATATATATATACACATACATTAGGATGTGAATATGCAAGACTTTTCTAAGTAATAGGTTCCCTTTAATTGCCGTCTTAATTAACTAGAAAAAATAGTGTCTAATTCTTGAGTTTCTGGTTAAGGAACAACAGCGAACGGTGAAATGTTCAGGTACAGAAATGTCTTCTGTGAAATCATTAAAAATGAGCGAGGTTTGCTCCAATCCTCTCATAATAGGTGTTGCTAAAGCTGTCTGTTCCTGGAGTTCTGTACTCTTAGATCATAAAAATGACTTGTTCAATCTGGAAAGATGCTATTAGCATTATCACTGTAATATAATAATCTCTTTCATAAAGTTCCTGCAAATAAAAGTTGTCTTTTTCTGCAAGGAGAATTAATTTGTATTGAAATGACAATCATTTTCTATTCTGTATATCATAGTAATTACATGTTCACATTCTCGTGGTAATGCTGGCCAGAAACATCTCTTCAGCCGGCAATTCAGCCCTATCCACTAAGAAAAAGATTTTTGACGGAATTTTTTTGCACATACCTATTTGCGTTAACATTTCAACTTTTACATTTAATTTCAAAGTGTTTAGATGAGTGGGAGTAAATTATAGTGGAAATCTATACCAGCTATTTCCAAATGTCATGTACAGGCATCCACTTATACATATATATATGTGTGTGTGTGTGTTTTTTATGGTTATAGAATAAAAAATAAATAACCAAGTTTACATTCCCTCTAAAATAAAACTTTAAAGGGGTTATCAAGCGCAAATCTTTTTCATGCTAATCAACTGATGCCAGAATGTTATATAGGTTTGTAATTTACTTCTATTTAAAAACCTCAAGTCTTCCCATACTTATCAGCTGCTGTATGTACTGCAGGAAGTGGTGTATTCCTTTAAGTCTGACACAGTGCTCTCCGCTGACATCTCTGTCTGAGACAAGAAATGTACAGGATTTCTATGGGAATTTGCTGCTGTTCTGGACAGTTCTTGTCTCGGACAGAGATGTCAGCAGAGAGCACTGTGTCAGACTAAAAAGAAAACAACTTTTTTTTTGCAGGACATACAGCAGCTGATGAGTATGGGAAGACTTGAGATTTTTAAATAGAAGTAAATTACAAATAATAACTTTTAATTAATATATTATTAACTATTAATTATTAAATGATTAATTATTAAAATAATATATGATAATAAAATGTATAAATGTTATAGTTATAAATTATAACTATAACCATATAACTTTCTGAAACCAATTGATTTGAAACGGACCACTCTTTGCCCTGTCTTCACATATATCTATCATGCACCCTTATAGCTCCCAGGAAATCAAGCCGTTATCTCTTACATTTATATATAGCAACTTCAACATCATATCCATATATATTCATACATTTACTGTATCCTCTCCACTGAGTAAAACAAATGACACAATAAAAAAGGTCTCCTGCATTCTACCCCACCGGCCTTCTGTATAGGGCTAACATATTACATGCCAACTAAGTCAATAAAGCTGTAGGGTTTAGTAGCTCTCAATGACCCTCATCATAAAAAATATATACAGTATATATACAGCACAAACAAAGAAGGCGGCACTACAATATATGGGAATAAAGTGGTTTATTGAAGTGGGTGAAAAGTTGTTTGTAAAGTGGGTGAATAAACAAACCACTTTATTCACATGTATCGGAGCACCGCCGCCTTCTTTTTTGCTGTTCTGAAGTTGGAACCAGGGTCTGTTTTCCATGAGTATGAGCACACTCCTGAGCTTATAGCTGCACAGTGCCATTCAGCAATTTCGATTTTTACTTATACAGTATATATATATATATATATATATATATATATATATATATATTTTATTTATTTATTTGACTTCTTAAGGCTATGTTCTCAAAAACGTTGTTTGTAGAGATGAGCGAACCTGGAGCATGCTCGAGTTGATCCAAACCCGAACTTTCGGCATTTGATTAGCGGTGGCTGCTGAAGTTGGATAAAGCCCTAAGGCTATGTGGAAAACATGGATATAGTCATTGGCTGTATCCATGTTTTCCAGACAACCTTAGAGCTTTATCCAAGTTCAGCAGTTGCCACTAATCAAATGTTGAACGTTCGGGTTCGGATCGACTCGAACCCGAACCCGGTTCGCTCATCTCTAGTTGTTCCTTATTGCTGCAATGTAATTGACTTCAATACAATGCATTGAAGTCAATGGAATGAAGGACGTCCAATGCACAAAATGTATAAAATGACGGACATTGTCTGTGTGGACGTCAAAATAATGATCACGTCAATTATTTTCGGACGTCTTTTGCAAACAGCGGACGTCATTTTTTAGTTGTTCACAGAAGTTTTTCTTTTTTTACCATCCTTCCACCGTTTTTACTATTAAATTCAATAGACTTTTCAATTATAGACACACCCAAAGGCCGATCAGTTCACCTTAACTAGAATAATTCACCAACAGCCGTCATTGCACCAACGGGCGGCCAAACAGCAAAATGACGTCCATCATTTTAAACTCACAATGACGGACGTCATTTTTTTCTTTTCAAAAACAAAGAAAAAACATTTTGTGAACATGGCCTAACAGTATATGCCCAGTTTAACATGAAAGCTAACTGCACAATAAAACGACACTATGCATTTTAGAGCGTGACTACCTTTGTCTCTGTACAGAAGAGTACATCGCTATTGACAACAGCATCATTCGCTACCCAACAGCCTGAAGTTATCTAGCATGAATACTTATAGATTTCCTAATGAATAATTTCAATAACAAATCCTTTCAATTAGTCTTTTAACAATTCTATATTAAAGGGGTTATCCGACACTGCAAAAAACATGGCCACTTTCTTCCAGAGACAGCACCACTCTTGTCTCCAGTTCAGGTGTGGTTTGCAATTAAGCTTCATTAACTTCAATGGAACTGAGTTAGTAAGGCTATGTTCACACTACGTAAAACTACGGCCGTAGTTCTCACCGCAGAACTACGGCCGTAGTTTTGCGGGGTGGAACATAACCTTACTTTCAATGTGATCCCGGCCGGAGCGTACACACATCGTATACGCTCCGGTCGGGACCAATGCGTTGCCGGAAAAAAATGACAGGTCAGTTTTCTGCGGCCGGAATTCAGTGACCTGTCAAGGACCTGTCAGTTCACAAAGTCAAGTGAGCGGCTCTGTCCGCTCGCTTCACTGCGTGCTATGGGAAGCTCTGATGCGGGCGCGCGCTGATGCGCCCGCATCAGAGCTCCGCGGCCGGAAAGATCACCCGGCCGGTACTTTGATCCGGGCTAAGACCGGCCGTTCCGTGACCCGGCCGGGGTCACGGAACGGCCGGATGTTCACGTAATGTGAACATAGCCTAATGGAGCATTTACACAGACAGATTTTTTTAAGCCAAAGCCAGGAATGGACTATAAACAGGGAACAGGTCATAAAGGAAAGACTGAGATTTCTCCTCTTCTCAGATCCATTCCTGGCTTTGGCTTCAAAAATCTGTTAGATAAATCTGTCTGTGTAAACGCAACATTACAAAACCTACACCCAAACTTGACCAAGAGTGGTGCTGTCTCTGGAAGAAAGTGGCCATGTTTTTGTAGCGCTGGATAACCCCTTTAAGGCTCCGTGCACACGGAGCAAAAGTGGCAGAATTAAGCCAGCCTTCCTGTCAGTCTATGGGAGGCTCGCGCGCCTCCTCTCCCCGTGCTGAAGAATTAACATGTTTCCGCCACTTTTGTTCCACGTGCATGGAGTCTAATAGTATCTCTAACAATGATGGATTCATGTCAACACAAACAAAATATTATATGGGATGATATTAACCCTTTGAGGACCAGGCCCAAAATGACCCAGTGGACCGCGCAAATTTTGATCTTAGTGTTTCCGTTTTTCCCTCCTCCCCTTCTAAGATCTCTAGCACTCTCAGTTTTTTATCTACAGGCCATGTAAGGGCTTATTTGTTACAGGAATAGTTGTACTTTGTAATGGCGTCTTTCATTTTACCATAACATGTATGACGGAATCCCAAATATATTATTTATGAAGATATAAATAGGTGAAATCGCAAAAAAGAATGCAATATGGTAATGTTTGGGGGGTTCCTGTGTCTACGTAATGCACTATATGGTAAAAGCGACATGATACTATTATTCTATAGGTCAGTCCGAACACAACCATATGCAGGTTACACAGATTCTCTAATGTTATATATTTTTTTTAAATGAAATCCTTTTTTTTGGCAATTAATTATAAATAAAATGGGCCTATTGTGACGCTTATAACGGTTTTATTTTTTCACCAACGGGGCTGTATGGGGTGTCATTTTTTCCGCCATGATCTCTAGTTTTTATTAATACCATATTTGTGAAGATCGGACGTTTTAATCACTTTTTATTAATTTTTTTTTATATATAATGTAACATAAAATCGGTAATCCGCGCACTTTTTCCCCTCTTTTCGTGTACGCCGTTTACCATTCGCAATGACGCTTGTTATATTTTAATAGATCGGACAATTACGCACGCTACGGTATATTATATGTTTATTTGTTTATTTATTTTTATATGTTTTATTTATATAATGGGAAAGGGGGGTTATTTCAACTTTTATTGGGGGAGGGGTTTTGGGGTTGTGTGTTAGTGCTTTTAACTTTTTTTTTACACATTTGAAGTCCCTTTGGGGGACTTTTATATCCAGTACTTGGAGTACATAGGCATAGCATTGATCAGTGTTATCGGCGATCTGCTCATTGAGCCTGCCTGTGCAGGCTTAGTGCAGCAGATTGCCGATCAGACCGCACGGAGGCAGGTGAGAGACCTCCGGCGGCCCGTTTTACCGATCGGGACCCCCGTAGTCACACTGCGGGGGTCCCGATCGGTAAGTGACAGGGGACTCCCCCTGTCACTTACACTTAAACGCCGCGGTTGCGTCGTTTAAGGAGTTAATGACACGCGGCAGCGCGATCGCTGCAGCGTGTCATTACCGGTGAGGTCCCGGCTGCTGATTGCAGCCGGCCCCCACCTGCTATGAAGCGCGCTCCGCTTCGGAGCACGCTTCATAGCCGGAGAAACACCCAGGGCGTACAGTTACGCCCTAGGTCGTCTGGGGACAGACTTCCATGGCGTAACTATACGCCCTGGGTCGTCTAAGGGTTAAATACAATTATTTAATTTAAAAAAGTTTCAAATATGAGAATTCAATCTTCTTTTACAGGACATGTAACACTATTACAACTTTCTTCAAAAAATTTGACTTGACTATTAAAAAACAAAAAAGTTAAGTAGGTGTAAAGTAGAACTGGCGTAAAGTAGGTGTAAAGTAGAATCAGATTATACTTTTTATTCCTCACAGACTACTTGAAAAACTAAAGGTGGAATCTGATTGGTTGCTAGGGGTAACAGATACCTGTAGGGACATCTTGGGGGCTCAAAGTGCAATAATAAAACAGATTGTGGTAAACTCCTCTTATAATTGGGTGAAGAATAGTATTTTTTAGTTTTTCAATCAACTTAGAAAGTTGGGCCTAGAAATGCCTAGAAAAAGTAATTTTATGAATCTTGCATATTGTATATTGCAGTACATGAAACTAATATTCATTGAAATGATAGATTATAATACAATGACATTTAGAAAATGGAAATAAAAACTTACTTTCATCGTTAATGAATTCCTCATAAGACGACCAGGAGGTGTTATCCATGCCCCAGAAAAATGGGTCAGAGTCGCTTTGATTAAGTTCACTGTAATTTCTAACACATTTTTGTTTTAAGTGGCCCATAAAAAGCTGTAGCCCTATCAGGGCAAATACGCTCAAACAAAAAACTGTTAAAATCATAACATCCGCAAGCTTCCTTACTGACTGGATAAGGGCTCCGACAATGGTTTTCAGTCCTGAGGAAATAAACAAACATTTAGATGGTACAAATAGAATTTTTTACAGAATACCTTGGGATTATATGGCCAAAGTGGATGAGTTGTCTTAGGTATTGGGGATAAGGCATTGCTTATTAGACTGGGGTCAAGCATTGTATTCTGGTCAGTATTTGTAGGCAAAACCCAGCAGTGGAGCCAAAACACATGGGTAATGAGGTGCTAATTACTTTTTTCTATGGGTTTTTGCCTTCCTCTGGATCAACACAATAGGGTTTTTTAGGTTGAACCTGATGCACTCTTGACTTCTTTCAACCTTATTAACTATGTTACTATATTATGTCGATTCCACTCCTGGTTTTGGCTAAAATTTGGCTAAAATGCGGAGGTATTGAGAGCTCTGTCAGTCTTACTTCCTGTAGGCTTCTATGCTATGTAGCCAAAAGTATGTCTACACTCATTTTCCTGCTATAAGAGTATATTTTTATCCAGACTTTATAGGTGCATATGCACTTGGACAATGGATATCGTCAGACATCCACCGAACCTATCTTCCATGTTCAACCTGGTAACAGCTGAAGGGCCATTCATCCATCACAAGAATTACTTTCTATTGCTCCAGGAAAGCATCCTATTACAGTGTTCTAGATATCATGCATTGTACATGATGATCTTTGTGAGAAACTAAATGACCCCAACTACAAGAGCTATGAGTAAGGTCGAAAGACTAAAACGTGTCAGCTTCCGTCACTGAGTTTGGTATTTTTGTATGTCAAGTTTCAATAAAGACCAAATTTTGGACGTGTCCCAGGATTGCCGCCTTTTAGCCTATTGTTCTTTGGTGAAGCTTGCACTGCTGTGCATCGGGGAGTGAACTACCGTGGGTGTGGTGAGCTAAATAATTCTTAACTTTGTATAGGCTGTCCTACTGGAACAATGGTGTTTGTAATCTGTTATCTATCCATATATTAAAAAAATCTACATATACTGTTATCTATTACTGTTAGTCTATGGATATAATGTGGATGAAAGTTTGGTATTATGCACCCATGTGACTAAAGTTAGTATAGACAGGCAGTGTCCACGTACTTTTGGCTGAGTAGTCTTTATAATTAAAATCAAGTCGTCTTAACATCCCTTCCTATAACATTGGTTGTGAAATGACAACAATGTCTACTCCAGGGCTTCCAGGTCCCTTGTCTTGTCTATGGATGACAAGCCACCCCCATGCGTCAGAGCACACAAAGCAGTGCAACATTAACAAGGCATAGTGGGTAACCCTAGTGCTGTCAATCTTATAATAGAACGTATATTATTTTATGGATTAGTTGGTATAGGTTTAGAAAAATGCAATTAACACCTTTGTAGTTAGGGACAAAAGATGTCCATGACATTTGTCAGCATCAGGATCTACTGACAATCCAATATCTATGATGCCTATTGTTAGGTGAGCCTGACATCTGAGCTACTATTATTTGCATGGGTGATAAGCAAGGACAATATTTTCTGGCAGTGACTCATCTTCATGATTTGAGGAAATTTGATGTTTTTGGGAATACTAGGTTTCTGCTCACCTCAAGTCTAAATGAACTGGCCTTAGGCTACTTACAGAGGTAAAACATTCTAGAATTGTGTCAATCAATCAAACATCTCCGAACCCTATAATTTCATGCTTAAACAATAATTTGTCAGGTTTTTATGAAAGTAAATAATTCCCAACACTATCTATACACCGGGATTAGTACAATCCAAATAGTAAGTAAAGTTGTTAAAAAGACATTAAAAAAAAGAAAACGATTTAAAGCATGCAACATCAAGCAGAGAAAGACAGAAGCCCAAACCACTCTCCACCACAAAGCATCCTTATAAGAATCATTCTATAGGAGTTTTATCTAGACCATCCAGAACAGCTGTTGGCAATGTAAATCATGAGCAACATTTTCACAAAGGTTTTTGTAGATTATGTTTGAAGTGGTTTTCCTATTATTCTCTGGAATTAAAGAGAACACTGTTTCTTGGTGGAGGAGGAACGTTCATATTCACATATTAAAATCCATTGGTTATCTTTGGCAAATGCATGAAATAGCAATGACCATGCCCAGCTGCTGCTCAATCTCAAGAGGGTCCAAACAGTTAGCGTACTATTACAAGGGCTGATGGGGGCCAGAGCGGCCTGTCTGAGCTGACAGGCCACTCAGCCAATCAATGGCCACGGCGGTCCTGGCTAGAGATTGGCTGAGCAACCTGTCAGCTCAGACAGGTCGCTCTGAAGCTGCAACGCGCGGGACCCGGTGAGAAGACCGCAAGCCCTGCAGCATGGATAGGTAATGTATAGAGTTTCGAAATCATCAGCCTCCGGCCACGCACCGCAATTACACGTAACAATGCGCTTTCTGTGCCCGACAATGATCTTTTTTTTTTTCATAACGATCAGCGTTTAGACAATACGCTATATCGTACGGAAAATTCGTTTTGCGATCGCTTAAGCCTATCTCACATATTGGTTAAATCGGTGAACGACTGTTCACACGGAACGATCTGGAATTTTTTGCGAACGATTAACGACGATTTGAGAGGTTGTTGAAAGATCAAAATGAACAATTTCTCGCTCGTCGTTTGATCGTTCGCTGCGTTTACACGTACGATTATCGTTCAAATTCGATCTTTATCGTGCGAATTCGGACGATAATCGTTCTGTGTAAACGCAGCATTAATGGCAGCACAAGTTGGAATAGGCCATCAAGTACTGTGGGGGTGATTTAGTAGATGAGGGTGAATAATTACTGAACGATAAAGGGGTATTCCTAACTCAAAAATTTAAAGGGGATAAGAGTGGATCAGTTGTGTCCTACCAATGGGACCACCAACGATCATGAGAACGATGATCAGAGTAATCCCTGAGTGGATGGAGCACAGAGTGTGTGAGCGTCCATTGTTCCAGCTGCAATTCACATTCTACACTGCTGACACTGTTAGGTCACGGGCATACATCTGTCTGTGCTTCTAGAACATAGAAAAATGCTTTTTATTCTACAGTGTCAAAGAGGCGTTCCCAAGCTTGTGTAGTGCAGCAAGCTGTAAAACCTCCTTACTTCCCCCTCTCACACCTGATTCTGCTTGGGACGCTGCTTCCAGGTGTCAATCAGCTTTGCCGCTTTTTAGTAGCTTGGGAAAGCCATAGAATAAAAGCATGTCTCTCCATCCAGCTGGATATATGAAAAGTACCAAGTGTCTTCTTGACGTAACCGTGTCAGCAGTGTGGAACATGAATTACAGCTGACACAATCCCTTTAAGTTGAATAAGGGCCCTATTCCACCGGACGATTATCGTTCAGATTATCGTTAAATCGTTCGAATCTAAACGATAATCGTTCGGTTGAAATGCAGTAACGATTAACGACCGAACGAGAAATCGTTGATCGCTTTATAAGACCTGGACCTATTTTTATCGTTGCTCGTTCGCAAAACGTTCGCAAATCGTTCGCATTGAATAAGACATCGTTCGGTCGTTCGCAATAGATACGAACGCAATAGCGAAGAAATACGGAAGAAGAAACGATCGCAATTACGATCATAAGTAACGATTATCGTTCCATGGAAATGAGTGAACGTTTTCAGGTCTTTCGCAATAGCGGTCGTTTGAGATCGTTAATCGTTAACGATTATGCTAATGATAATCGTCCGGTGGAATAGGGCCCTAAGTCTAATGAGTGACCCATTCAGAGCAATATCTGGAGTAGGGCCTATGATTTAAACGCTTGGGGAAGTTAAACAGGTAAAGCTGGGTTCACACTATGTTTTCTTCATCCGTTTTTTTTATCCGTTTTTGACAAAAAAAAAATGATGGAAAAACAGATATATTTGTGTGCATCTGTTTTTTCCATTGACTTCCATTTTTTTTAAAAAATGTTTTTTTTACGTACACAAAAACGTAGCTAACCTTATTTTTGTGTGCGTTAAAAAATAAACAGATGCGCTTTCATTAATGGAACTCTGTGGAAAAAATGGATCAAAACGGATGCACACAAATGCATCTGATTTTCCATCTGTTTTTCATCTGTTTTTTGCAAAAAAGGATAGGAAAAAAAAAGGTTTGCAAAAACGTAGTGTGAACCCAGCCTAATCCAGGATTAGAAAGACTTAAGGCCCTATTACAGAAAGAGATTATCGGCTGTATTTGGCCAATAATCGTATAATAAAAGGCAACGATCAGCTGACATGCACAATGTCATCTTATCATTGTCTTTCAATATCCTTCAACGTGTCTGCTGCTGTCGCTTCGTGTAATAGGAGCAGTGGCAGCAGACCGCCTCTATCTTCTATGGGCAGCCTGGACGATTTCACTATCACCGGGCAGCCCCTCCGCAGCTCCCCCTCCCCCCCACACACACACACTTACCCGCTGGCGCCGGCAGCAAGCAGGGAACGGGGAGCAAGCAAGCGTGAAATTGGGGCTTTAGCTTCTTTCTTCCAAAAACAGCACCACATCAGCACTGAGAACAAGAGTGGCGCTCTCTCAGATAGAAAGCAGCTATGTTTTTTAGATATAAAATCCTATCTAAAACATACAGTATATGGTTTCAGCATAGGTAAGTAACCCTAGTTTAAGGTATGAAAGAGAATGTTCATGATCCACAGAAGCAAAAGTCTTATAAATCCCCATAAGTTATTGATCTACGATTGCCAACATCTGAGAAGGGATGATTACCTATATCATGCAGACCTATCACCTTTCCATGCAGGTCAGAAATGTTAAGCACTAAGGCTGAACGGGACTTGTCTTCAGGACGCGAATCTGGAAGGACTTGCGGTGCAGATCCAGAATATTTTTTCCCTAAACTTTAGAGGATCCCCTTATAAAATGACTCTGATTACTGAAGTGTTAGGAGACTGTGCTTATAGCCCTATAAATACACAGGAGCAGCCCCCCCCCCCCCATTCTCATATGTCACAACATTCCTTCTCCAGAAGTTGCAATAGCATCTAAAATCAATTTTGCTGTCAAACCGAGGATGATAGGAAGGAAACTCGGCAGCTTCCCTAGACCTAAACTGCGCTTGATCTGTATTCAATACAGAGGCGTATTTGTTTAATGCTGTATGAAATTACAGATGGGCTTTCCTGTCTCGCAGTCGATTATTAGGAAGGAGTTCCTCATTCTGCTAATAGACTCGCTTAGAATAGTGTCACAGCAGAATAAAGACGACTTCGCCAATGTTGTTAATCAGATACTAGAATTAACCTCCTCCATCACTTCCCGGGGATCTACCTTTTGTTAGTAGAAAGAATATGTCCGACCCTGACAATTATTTTATAGCTCGTATGTACATATAATTTCCTTAACAATTTACAAGTTAATGCTTCTGCACTGGGGCAATTACAACTATATAGAGCTCAGTGCAAACAATACACTACTGTATCTACAGCATTGAAATTGATCCAGCAAATAACATATTCCACTGTATGCACATAGGCCTTAAAGGGGTACTACTATTTCATTAAGTTATCCCCGATCCACAGGAAAAAGGAGAACAAGAATGAATCATTGGAGCGCACCGTGAATGCGCAGCCATTGCTCCATTACTTGTTTATGGGGCAGCCAAACACTTCCAAGTTCAGCACTCCAAAATGTTTGGCATCCCCATAAAGAATGAATGGAGTGCTGGCTGAGTATGTACAGCACACTCCAGTCATTCCAAGGAAGGGTAACTAACTTAAAAAGATGGGAACATATTTAAAGAAGACATAACTGGCTATAAGATAGTTGTCAACCAGGCACTTGTTTGTTCATCAGTTTTCTCTTCCCCATATTAATTGTATATAATTACTTGCTTAGCATGCCTATTTATTTAAAGGGATTCTATCATCCTGAACATGGTGCCTGATCTGAAGGCATTGTGTTATAGATCAAGAGGAATTGAGCAGATTGATATATAGCTTTGTGGTAAATGATGCAATATTACTTGTAATTTATTATTTTACAGCTCATTCTATGCTTTGGAGTCCACAGGGTGGACTGATGGTCATTCCTATATGACATAATATATAGATAGCTGTCAATAATGTATAAGACCATTCATTAGGCTCCTTCCCAGAGTCCGGAGGGCATTCTCTTTGGTGACTGACATCTCTGCATGGAAAGTCATAAGGGACTGGGTGGGACCACCCACTGGACTCCTAAGCATAGAATGAGCAGGAATGTATATGAATAAAATACAAGTTATATATATGCTTAGCTCCTCCTTCTCTATAACATGATGTTCATGTATACAACTGCATATTTATTTTATTTATTTATTTATTTATTTATTTATCTATTTAAAGATGGGAGTAAGTCTCTGAAAGATCCCTCTAACTAAGAATTATATTTGGTGAAAACAAACACCTGCCTTTGTGAGACTCTCAGGAGACCCTTCATATACAATATTTTGTTATCCTGAAATTGGCGTAGTCTCAAAACCGAGGATAATACAACGGAAATATACATTATATTAACACTGATGGTTGGGTGACATTCAGGGTTAGAATTTCTATAAATGATTGTGATCTGGATTTTCTGCAGCATTCAATCGATATAAAAACGTCCAAGTTATTCATTCTGCAGACAAGTCGCATTCTCGACATACAACCATTCCGAAGACTCTTTAGTGTCAAACCCTGTCAGTGAGACATCAGTTTGGTTAATAGGAATGGTATGTGGGCTTTCACAAGCAGCCTTAGTGTTTAACCCGATCCTCACCTGGAATGACCGAGATTGTTTTCAAAGCTCGAAGTACTCTGAATGTCCTTAAAGCTGACACATTGCCCAGGTCCACAAACTCAGTGGCATATCTGTAATAAGGGAAAGTCACACACAAACAATAGCAAAACTCCATCCAACGACGACAGCAAAAGAGGGGAATACAGGGCAAAGACTGAAGCACTTGCAGTAGCTGAGAACTAGAGAGGTGGGGGCGCTCTTACCTGGGATTACTGATATAGTTTTCAGAGCTCTCAGTACTCTGAAAGTTCGTAGAGGTGAAACATTGCCTAGGTTGCCTACAAACTCTGTTACATACCTGTAGAATCAAACCATAGTTATTTGGAATCGAGGAATGGAGGAAGCTACTGCATGAGCGCTGAGACAAGATACCAATGTTACCCAGCTTTAAGGATTCAGCTGAAATGTTCTTCAGATCAGTATGGGTTACCATTAAGATTTTAGAACTGGGAAACAATGGTAAATTATTGCAGCGGGTGAATGAGTTCTGGTATCTGGCATCACCATTCAGTCCATTACTAGGTTTGATGCCAATAATATCACATCCAACTGGAGCCATCAAGAGTTCCTGGACCACATGAAATCGCAAGGTCACTCATCTACACGTAATAAATGTTTGATGTATGTGAAGAAATTTGTGACCTGACAATGACGGCTATATATTTCATGAACTATATCTCGAAGGAAATTTCCCATCAGGGCCATCTATGTAATGGCAACAGCCCAAACTGGGCTGTCTCCACCATCCTGACCACCTCTGGTGGCCTCAACCAGACCACATAGAGTAGGAGGAAAATAGTACCCCTTGCAACGTTTTTGAATAAAATCCCTGCTCATGGTTTTCTTTGGAATCCATTAGATGGACCTACTCTGTGACCGCCAGCTATCTCTGTATCCAACTGCCAAACATAGAGCCATGCCACCTACTGGACTCCAAAGCCAAAAAGAAGAAGGGACTTAAATCAACAAATTACAAGGGATACTGAATCTTTATTCACAATATAATTTATCTATCTGCTCAGTTCCATCTGCTTTATAAAATAATGCTGTGATATTAGACAGCGCTTTTATGGTGACAAATTCCCTTTAAGCAATATCGTTTTAGTCTGAACAGATTTCCCATATATGGTAGATGGTGTTTTTACTTTTTTGCTATGCCTCTTGGTTTCCGAGATTTAGGACATTTACCATTTGGTTACGGTAATTGTCAGATGGGCGGGAACTTTATTACAAAGTGGGTGTAAACGCTAAGCTTTAGGCGTGTAGTTTGGAGGGTGATGCCTAATTTTTGGGGAGGATGTGATTATGAAGCTCCTAATCTCATCCCCTGAGCCTAGAGGTCACACCCCATTTTATAATAAAGATCCCGTGCATCTGATATGTGGTCAACCAAATGGTAGAACCCTTATAACTTGTAAACGAGGGCACCCAAGGTTACAAGGCACCCAAAAAAACCTTATCTTTAAGGGGACATGCCACAACCACAATGGGTCATGCCAAGGGTGACCATCTATAGGGGACTCGTGCCATTACCACATCTCTTCCACCACTACACTTATCTTCTATCCTGCTAATATATTTGTATACATTTCCAGTATATTTTAATAAATATTTATTGGCATCAGATTGAGGTGCCCATTATTCTGGGTATCGAGCTGTTTATTACACAGAATGGGCCCAGCTACAGGGTTGATGAGCAGTGCTTTATTTGAGGGGGAAGAAATGAGAACTAAAGTTGCCTAAACTCCCCAGACACACTGATTCCCACAATAACATTGGAGTTAACATTGCAATTATCCACATTGAATAAAGGCTTTTCTTCAGTATTCTATTTCTGTTCCCTGATTCATTCATCTGATGAATTAAACATTCTGCAAGTTGTACACAAGTATGACAATAAATTACTAAAGCGATCGTTCTACATTGGAGACAATGATATTATTTGGAAAAACCGCAGCTATTTCACATTCTAGTTAAACAAAAGGGAAACGATATTTTAACTTTCTTTTTTTACATTATGGATTATTCTGAATTCAGTCTTGGTAAGCGACACTATTGTCCGCTCCCATGTTCTCGCCACTCATGTCAAAATCTACGTTATGCTAAGGGTCCAAGAGTGTTACGCTAAGGGTCCAATGGCCAATGTACATTATAGTAAATGAAGTCACTAATAATAATTGATCTTCATTAATCATTAAAAAAAAAAACTCATCCTGGTTAGTAAATGGTGCACATAGTGGCATATACACAAGGCATGGCTACCTTGCATACAATAATGGTGCTACTTCACCCTCTAAATTTGGAGATCCTATTAAAGAGAACATTCAAATAATGTGGTACAAAGGAAAACTTTAGAACTGGAGATGGGAAGCACTTGAATGCCATCCTTGAAATCTCTGGCCCTAATTTTTAGGCTATGGACTGTTTGTAGGGGAGTTTGAAAAGACTTAAAGGGGTTATCCAACTGATGTTAGAAAGTTATATAGATTTGTTATTTACGTCAATTCAAAAATAACAAATCTATATAACTTTCTGACACTAGTTAATTTGAAAGAAAAAGATTTTCGATTGATTGCCCTTTTAAGACATAGCTGAGGTACAGTGGAAATGGATGTTCTTATAATTTATCTATCTGTAGACAGAAAGATAAATGACAAATGTAGGGCAAACAACCTTAACTAAATTCTGTTGCATACAGTTAATGGACTGTGTTTGAAGATCTCAACTAAGAGATCCTATAGGGAATTATAATATATAGGAATTCCATCTACCCCAGACCTTCCATGCCATATGTCAGCATCTTGTCAAAAGCAATGATGACAAATACCCTGGAATACAGTTGAATTGAAAAAAAAATAGCTGTCATTTCCCTTTAATAATTAGTTGTCTCCATTTGTTAGTCTCTATTTTTGAAGGATAAAGCTTAACTTTACAGTTTGCAAGAATTACGCAAATTTGAAAAGTGGGAATGACATCATATAAATCTAGAAGGTGGCCATAAATCAGACATCAGCTAAATTGCCCTGATCTTAAATTCATTGTTACTTGTATACTTGTTCACAGAGGATACACATATAGGGGGAGATTTATCAAACATGGTGTAAAGTGAAACTGTCCCAGTTGCCCCTAGCAACCAATCAGATTCCACTTTTCATTTTCCAAAAAGTCTGTGAGGAATGAAAGGAGGAATCTGATTGGTTGCTAGGGGCAACTGAGACAGTTTCACTTTACTCCATGTTTGATAAATCCCCCCCCCCCCCATAGTTTTTCACTTTAAACCATAACACACCTCTAGCTAAGTCTAACATCACAATAGGAATAAAAAATAAAACAAAGTACTCACGCCATGACAATAACACTGAAGTCCAGCCAGTTCCATGGGTCCCTCAGGAAGGTGAATTCTTTCAAACAGAATCCTCTTGCCAGAATTTTTATCAATGATTCAAAAGTATAAATGCCAGTGAATGTATACCTGGTTAGAGTATACAAGGGAAGATTTAGTTAAGATTTATGCATTTCAGATGATCCCCAACAGCCTGGTCATGAGTTTCCTTAAAGCACATAGGACTACCTTAAATGTGATCCAAACCCTCATATACTGTAGGTCGTCATGTAACAATGAAGGCAAATATGCAAAGGATAAGTTGGATTGGAAAATGGCTTCTTGCATTACAAAATGATACAGGATTCCCATCTACTGTTGTGGTCTCTATAGGTCTATATTACCCTATGACTATTTCTCTAGCCTGTTGACATCTTGACTTTGCGGAATCTTAATATATCCTAATATATGGGAAGTTGTTTCGTAAGTTTCTGACACTAGAAGGCTGGTGATGATTGATTGATTGATTGATCAAACTAACAATATGGCTGCTAAGCAAGGACAACAAAGCCCATTTCTTATGTCTTTACTATAGGTAGGTATTGCAGCTAGGCAAAAGGGATATTGACTCCCTTAGTGGCTAAAGGCTCATCTATAAAGATGAAGGCCACTCAAGCATGCTCGAGTTTGTCTAAACCCGAAAGTCTCTGTATTTGATTACCGGCCTCTGAAGAAGTTGGATGCAGCCCTAGGGAGTCCTGGGAAGATAGATACAGCCTATGGCCAGGTTCTCACTTTGTAAGGCAGTGTCACAGACTGGCTGCTGTCTGTGAAGCTCAACCTGCAGTACCGGCCAGATAAACTTAATTTCTTTTGAATTGGAATGCAGGCATATTTGGTTGTGCCCGCGTTCCAATTAACCATTGCAGACAATGTAAAGTACGGCCAGAGCTGCACTTTACATTGTCAATTTTGTGCAGCCGCTATTCATTAAATTACAGCGGCATAAAATTGACATTTCGGCCGCATGGAATCCCGGCCGGAGTGTATACTGTGTGTATACACTCCATCCGGGATTCCGTAGAAAACAATATTATTAGATTTTTCCCTAAATAGCGGCTGTTGTTGCAATCCTGCAACAACAGCCGTTAGTTATTGAAAAAAGTACATTAGGTGACTGTCGTCTATGGCTGTATCCATGTTCCAAGTTTTCCAGGACTCCCTAGGGCTGCATCCATCTTCTTCAACCACCGTCAATCAAATGCTGAGAGTTCCGGGTTCCGACGTATTTGAGCATGCTTGAATTGCCCTCACATCTACTAGGTTTACATGGTACAACATCAGTCGTCAGTGATACAATGTTCATACTATTTCTAGTCCCATTTGTAGCAAAGGATTAGGTGAACAGTATCATAGGCAATAAGCCCATTTCTTCTATAGGAATATCAGTTTCCTCAGAGCTTACGTTCCCCAGTGATCAGTTTATTATTTACTGCGCTCAATTTAAACCAATACTGTAACAGTTCTACCCATAGAATTACTACCTTGGAAGCGATACTTTAAAACAAGTGTAAGGTACATATGTGTATGGAATACGTGCATAAATAAAATATTTATAAATGATATTAACAAAAGGCAACAATAACATATAAAGCTCAAATTCCATCCATAATGCTTCATTTCTGCCTGTTAAACAGCGTTGATTTACTGACACTCCATGCAGATATTGGGCTATAGTTAATCATGCACATGCTGAACAATATTAATAGTGTCTGCCTGTTAAGTAGACGACATTGAGGACATGAGTCTGGAAATAAATGGAAGCTTCAATCCAGCATCTCCGTATGGACTGGCAATAATTAGATCAAGCATGGGCGCCACATCCTGGAAATCAATTCATTAATGAGCATAACCTACATAGGGAGATGGAACTTCAATGTATCATGGCCAATTCTGTTTTCTTGTTATGCAGAATGGTTTACACGAATCATACCTCTCAGCTCTTAGCAGGGTTACGCAGCAAACAATGTCCACGGAAGTAGATCCATTTAAGAGTCTACTAAGTGATTCTGGAGCTACTTTTATGTTGCAATTGGAGAAATCAATACCTATAGAATGTATATACTCTATACAATGGTGGTCCGAGAGTGACTCACTAGCCTCACCAGTCAGTGACTATAACCCCAAAACAAAAGAGCATCACTAATTATTCCAACTTATTATAATGCTATTCCCCAAAAAAGAATATTAGGAGTTTAAAAGTCTTCTTTATTTATGAATCTTCATTTATAATCATTTAGAGTGTGTAGCAGTTGGCGGGGGACGCTGCTCAGTAGCTGACAGTGTAACAACCGTTTCCCGTGTGCAAGTGTGCTTCCTCAGACACTGGTGTCTGAGGAAGCGTGCATGCGCAGGGGAAAACAGCTGTTACACTGTCAGCTACTGAGCAGCGTCCCCCGCCGACTGCTACACACTCTGAATGATTTTGACCACTTTGTGAAACCAATTGATTTGAAAGAAAAAGTTTTTTGCTAGATAACCCCTTTGAGAGGAGAAGGTAAGGATCCCTGGTGGTCTAGGGCAGTTATCTTTAGAGGGGTTATCCAGTGTTAGAAAAACATGGCCACTTTCTTCCAGAGACGCCACCCTTGTCTCCAGTTCAGGTGTGGTTTGCAATTAAGCTCCATTCACTTCAAGGGGAATGAGTGAATGAGTTGCCAAACCCCATCCAAACTGAAGACAAGAGTGGTGCTGTTTCAAGAAAGTGGCCATGTTTTTCTAACACTGGATAACCCCTTTAAGATTGGAACGAGCAATTCAGAAGCGCTCGGCCTAATCATTATGGCAAATGTCCACATTAGGACAAGGGGAAGGGGATCCTGAGGGCTCCCTTAGGAAAGGGGCCTATTGCAACTGCGACCACTGTACCCTCCTATTGTTACACCACTGGTGCTGAAAGTACTGTCTAGGCCTATAACACTCTAGTGCATTGTGTAGGAGCTGTTCTATAAGAAGTGTCCCCTTCTGTCTGGATCTACATCCACCACTCTGACTCTGAACACATAAGAGCTTCAGAGAACAAAAACTCTGAAGATTGATTTCTATTGGAAATGTCCTATGTAGTCCTAAAAATAGCCATATTTTTCAGCCATGTCAGTCACTGAGTGTCATATTCAGTGGAAAATATGTAGACAGGAAAGTATTGTCAATAAACCCATGAGGAAAATCAATATATACAGACTATTGTGGAAATTGGCCCAGCAGAGACAGCCATATTGTGGACTGACGTAATGCTAGACTGCAAGCTCCTTCTGTCCAGTGCTCAGAATTTCACTATTCTTTCATACATCCCATATAATGCCAGACTCTATTACAGTGTATGGAGGGCATGCACCTTCTATAGAAGAAGAAGCACCATCTAAAATTCAGACTTGTGCATCATCCAGCTGGCCCCTACATCCTATACTGGGGTTTATTAGAAGTACCCCAACTGGATGATCCACTATGGCTAGATTTTCTATTTTGTTCTACAACTTGTAGTCAGGTCGTTTTTCCACAACATAATTACAATTGATTTTCCTTTTCAGAGTTCCTGCTGCATGTGTGTCCAGACACGAACATTAGGTCAATGATTAACTTGTTCATTTCCGCAGGCTCAACTACAGACTGCACGTCTACAACAGAAGCCATTCTACACACACAGGTTTGGCTTGGCAGGTCCAAAACAGTGATTTAATGGTGTTTGTATACTTAAAGGAGTTGGCCACTTTATAGTAAAATTTTCCAGTGTACAGTATTAGTAGGTATACTCACTGTATATACTGACAGCAGCTCCCTGTGTACCCCATAGAACTAAAATCAGACTCCCCTCCTCCAGGCTGTGCTGTCCTGCTCTGTGCTCAGTCTGTCAATAAGATGTCTGACATGGAGTAGCATGTAACCACGCTCCGCCCCCTATTGGCAAATACAGGCTCAGTGGTGGACACTGGGGGGCGGAGCATGATCATATGCTCCTCCATGTCGGCCATCTTATGGACAGACTCACTACAGAGCAGGGCAGCACAGCCTGGAGGAGGGAAGTCTGATTTTAGCTCTATGGGGTACACAGGGAGCTGCTGTCAGTATATACAGTGAGTACACCTAATACTGTACGCTATTTTACTATAAATGACTTGGCAGTCAAATGTTGCACTTATAACTAACAGAAAAGCATAATGGGTTTCTAGATAAAGTTTCTTGCCATATCTGTATGGCCCCTTTTTATGATCCAAGTGGCCTGAACCTAGCCATTTAGTAGGTCCGCCACTGAGACTCATCTTACAGACCTTACAGGCCTGGTGGAAGAATGAAGATGTTACATGAACTGAGAAAACAACTGCGCATGCCCAGGCATAACAACTCTTTTGCTCAAGATTTTAGCAAGATAGAAGAAGAAGTCGGCCCCTGTCCGTACTGTTAATCATGCATCAATAGGCATGATTACAGTAACCAGTTTGTGGAGGTGCCTGCAGTGCAAGCAAATGACTAGATGTGACCAAATTGCATAAGGCAAACTTATATAACTTTTATGGATGGAGCTGTAGTCAGAGGTGTGGAAGGAAAGTTTATCTTATAAGCCATTATGGATTGCAGCTGGTTATATGTGCAAAATTTTTCAGAAACTCTAGAACTGTCCTCTCCCCAGTTTATAATGGTGGACAACAGGGGTCAATTGGGAATCTATCAGCAGGTTTTTGAGCCATTGGTCCTACACATAGGTTGGAAAGACAAGTGCAATTACACCTGCTGTTTCACCTTGCAAGACTTAGAAAAAAAGTAGTTTACTGTCCCAGCCAGTGTTACAGCAAGTGTCAAGAAGGTGTGGTCTTTTGATTCGGTACAGAGAGCTTCCTATGGTAAAGTTCCCTTGCCCTATCTCTCAGCTATGATTGACAGCTGTAGTGTCCAATCAGGAGAGTGCTAAAGCTATCAAATATGCCTAGGTGTAGGGGCTAGGGATACAGAGGGTTTAGGACACTTAAAAAGAAGTGCCCGCCTCCTGGACACTCACCATCTAACAACATTTTTTCTTTGTATTACCAAAAGGCCAGATATGTATTGGCATAGAAGTCTATGACTATATAACCACTAAAATGTGCAGCACCAGATTAGCCATTTTATAGATATGTGCACATGTAGTGGGCTTTATTATTAAGCGGCAGGTACTATAACAAAACTATAAAAGCCTTTGGAATACAGGAATTAAGGTGTTTCAGCTTACCACCGAGTTTCCTCATGATTTGATAAACCTACAGTAGATGTGAAATTAATCAGCGCGGTGTGTAGGTGGCAGATATTTGTACAGTGCTGTTGGATTAGTTCCTTTTAAAAGCTTTCCTACAGTCCTGAGCCTGCCCCCCCCCCCACCACCACCTATAATGTACACAGAACTGAACCCAGCCATGTATGCTGAGCCCAGGTGCCTACGCTTAATTTCCCTGCAAAGAGGATGCTTATAAAAGCCACGTTTAATATGTGCATTCGCTTACAGCCTGGATCCCTATAGTAGTTTATATACTGATTGCTAGAAAGTATCTCTTTATAAATGAAGGATGAACAATCATAATTAGAATATGTGTATTACAGCCTTTTACTTGTTCATAAGGCTCTGTTCACACACAGTAAAAAAAAAAAAAAATTACAGCTGTAATTTTGAGGAAATATTACGGACGTATTTTCAATTTAATAATGCACTCCATTGAAGTCAATATGTAATTGACCGGCAGTGCACACACCATATAGAACAACTGTTGTAATAACCGCTCCATAACCTGGAAGAGCTATGAGAAAGTAAAAAATTGTATTGAATAAAAAAAAATGTAAAAAAACAGCTGTAATTAATTACGACCATCAAAACAAAGAACATGCTCATTATTCATGACCTTGTCGGCTTTTTCAACTTTTTACACGTTCTTTGGTTTTCTCTCAAAAGTCGGGGCACATTTTGCTATTATTTTACTGTGTGGACAAGGACATAAGGGTATGACAAGGGCATTAAATCCTCTGCATTTCTGCAGGCAAAAGCGTAGGCACCCAATCAAGCAGGTTTTATTTCGGATGTTTTGTAGAATTGCTGTTGCAGATTTTGATATGGAGTCTTAAATTTTTTTATTTTTTTTTTAAAAGGTAAAGGATGGGGAAAATCTGGCAATAAATCATTTGCCTATCTTCAACATAACTTGACATGCACAGTAGGTTCATCTCCATGTGGATTTTGCACTGGCTTTTTCTCATTTAAGCAGATTCTTCACTGGTTAAAATTCCATCCACTTTGCCAGTACAGTAACATTTGTACCCCCAAATTTTCAGTAGAAAATAAATTGCTGTACAAAACACCTAATTTTCTGTTCCCCTATGAGATGCATGCACTATCCCTGGGGCAGATTTCCTAGTGCCATCTGTGGCTTAGTGTTAAAGGAGAAGTCCAGCGATTTTTTTTTTTATTAAAGTATTGTATTGCCCCCCAAAAGTTATACAAATCCCCAATATACACTTATTACAGAAAATGCACATAAAGTGTTTTTTTTCCCTGCACTTACTACTGCATTAAGGCTTCACTTCCTGGATAAAATGGTGATGTCATTTCCTGGATAAAATGGTGATGTCACGACCCAACTCCCAGAGCTGTGCGGGCTGTGGCTGCTGGGGAGGATGATGGCAGGGGGACGCTGAGGGACACAGGGCACTGGAGGGACACTGAGCATCCCTCTGCCATCATCCTCTCCAGCAGCCACAAAGCCCACACAGCTCTGGGTGTCAGGTCGTGACATCACTATTTTATCCAGGAAGGGAAGACTTGATGTAGAAAATCTTTACTTTCAAATCAACTGTTTTCAGAAGGTTATATAGATTTGTAATTTACTTCTATTTAAAAATGTTGTTTTCTTTCCAGTCTGACACAGTGCTCTCTGCTGCCACCTCTGTCCTAAACAGGAACTGTCCAGAGCAGCAGAGGTTTTTTATGGGAATTTGCTACTGCTTTGGACAGTTCCTGACATGGACAGAGGTGGCAGCAGAGAGCATTGTGTCCGACTGGATATTCAGCAGCTGATAAGTATGGGAAGACCTGAGATTTTTAAATAGAAGTAAATTACAACTCTAACTATAACTTTCTGAAATCAGTTGATTTGAAAGAAATGATTTTTACTGGATAACCCCTTTAAATCTCCATCTATGGCTGCAGATACAGAGACATACCCATAGGAGATCTGCTATAAGAGGGGTACTCTATGATGACCACCCCATTCACATGTTCACATGGTCCTATGTCTAACCTACAAAATAATAAAATAAACTATACCATTCCTAATGAATCACAAAAATTAAATGCTATTCAATGTTTCCCATACAGCCAGAAATACCTTAATTTGCATCCATATAATTATTCCTACTCATATCATACATATCCCGGGGCTAGTTGCAGGAAGCGTTGAAATACATTTCTGAATCCATTTACACAATGGAGTTGTTCCTAAAGAATCTTTGAAAGAAGACTTGGAACAATGGAGTAGCGTTCCATATGTATAATCAGACAGTAGGCGCTAATGATCACCTTTCTGTTCCCTGAGAGAAGGAGAGGTATGATCGTTCTCATTTGACAATGAAATGACAGACTCGGTTACATGCTACAATGTTCATGAATCATTTCATTTCTGATACAGTGTTACTGATTTCACAACACTAAATTACGGAAATTTGTTATTCGCAACGGGATACTTGTATATCCGACCTTAAAGGGAACTTGTCATTGCATCCAGGTTCCATTAGACTAAGATGGCTTACAAACGTTGTGATAACTCTGGGTTAAAAAGCAGCATCAACACACAACGCTACACGTCTCAGCTACTTCAACAGAGACTTGGGGTTTATGGGACACATTACACTGCAAACCCTAAGGGAAGAAGATCACTGGCTTTGGGAACCTTCTCTATTAGCCCCATCAACCACTAAACACAGCTGCTACATTTCCGATCAGTTCAACTAGAGGAAATGGGCTGTTTCGTGCATGTGCGCTTCATCAGGCCGTATCATTAGGCCTGACAAAGCGCATATGCGCAAAATAGCCCGTTGCCTCTAGTGGAACACTCCCGCTCTGATATTGCCTGTCTGTACTGGATGTTATTGCAATAAAAAGACCCAAGACGCACCGGATGGAGAGTCTCGCTTATTATTGTTTGCTTTGTACTGGACCATTTGTATTTCTTTGGAGCAGAGCACCACAGAGGGTCTGGACTGTATGCTCCTAGTGGACAGCATGTGTATACTGTTGTATGCTGCACTCTATGTCCCGTATTGGCAGTGCCGGATGCCCATTTGTTTTTCTATTGCTTAGTAAAGTCTTGTTTCTGGTCCCTTAAAGAGGTACTCCGGAAACATTTTCCTTTTAAATGACCGGTGTCAGAAAGTTATATAGATTTGTAATTGACTTCTATTTAAAAATCGCATGTCTTCCAGTACTTATCAGCTGCTGTATGTCCTGCAGGAAGTGGTGTATTCTTTCCAGTCTGACACAGGGCTCTCTGCTGCCACCTCTTTCCAAGACAGGAACTGTCCCATAGAAATCCTTACCTGCTCTGCACAGTTACTGACACGGACAGAGGTGGCAGCACAAAGCACTGTGTCAGACAGTAAAGACTACACCAATTTCTGAAGGACATACAGCAGCTGATAAAGTACTGGAGGACTTGAGATTTTTTAAATACAAGTAAATTACAAATCTACATAACTTTCTGACACCAATTGATTTGAAATATTTTTTTTTCACTGGAGTACACCTTTAAATTGTATCAAGGACTAATTTCATGAATCCAATTTTATCTACCAGTTCTGACTATCTGACATGCCATTTTACAAGAACCTTCAACAACAAAGATCCTATTTGGTGACAGATTTCTTTTAACAGGATTGTCTGAAGATTAAAATAAAAGTGGTATGAAAATGAAAAAGAGTAATACTCACCTACCCTGATCCCAATCAGCAGCCATTCTCTAAGCCGTTGATTCCAGCTCATCACCAGATGATACCAGTGACAGGACAACTATACTGTTTGGTCAGAGAACAGCTAAGCAGGTAGTTCCTGTGGAGATGGCTCCTTACCAGGAAGTTGGTGTGACAAACATGGACCTGGAGCCATCCAAACAGCATGTGAGGGGGGTAGTGGTAGGTGAGTATCGTTTCTTTTTTAAAATTTGTTATAAAGTTTTTTAAAGCAACTGTAATGCTTTAAATTTACTGGGTCTTTCCCCCTTTCCCCTGTTGAAAACGACAAGATAATCCACTGCATTTCGAAGCAGCAGTTGTTAGAGATTGTCATAATGCCGACTTTGTTACTGTCACCAGAACGGCCGACGGCTCCGGAATATTTTGTTTACATTTATGGACAAACAAAAGATAAATATTTTCCTTTCCATAGATTCCAGTCCAGGTAATGAAAGTAATGGTCTATATCGCCAACAGAAGAAAACATTTACAAATGAGATTCCATCATGATTATTATGCTTAGAAGCATTGGTGTTTTTTATTAGTTGTCTATTGGGAAAAGGCTAATCTGATATTATCACCATCATAGGCTATGACTTTATGATCACCGGGGGTTATCTCCAACCTCCAATCATGGGAGTGGTTTCTCCATGGATAACTGCACCTGCACAGTTGCAGCTCAGTCTCACTTAAAAACCACTGTGATGGGAAAATCTAAGAAGGGGTGTAGCACTGCACTGATGCCATATTGCCTTCATTCTAAAAAGTAGTAGGGCCCAAGCAGTTTAACCCCCAAGTCATGTGAAACCCCCTTTAATAAGCAAACTGCACGGTGGCTCAGTGGTTAGCACTGTACCCTTGCACCCAAAACATACAGATAAGTGAATTTAGATTGAGAGCCCTATTGGGGACAGGAAGCAATAATTGGCAAAACTATGTAAAGTGCTGCGGAATCTGTGTGGGCTATACAAATAAAGGAATTATACTGCCATACACAATTGTATATTCTAATATACTTTATGCTATAATCCTCATCATTCCCAGATCTCAATGACAGCAGTTGTGGGAAGCAAGACTGTAGTATGTGTAAAGTGTCAATGTGAAATTTGATTATATTACTAGATTTTTGTGTTTCCATAGTGGATATTGTGCACAGGTCTCATCCAGATTTGCCAGCAGAAGATCTCCAGTGTATTAGAGTTGCCGCAAAGTGTATGAGAAGCATGTGAATTTATGTTGTGGATACTTGCAAGTTTTTCCAATTTTTTTTTTCAATGGGAAAGTCAAAATTTGCAATAATTTTTTGTAAATTATGTGTGGATCGGCTGCAAAAATGAGCAATTTCTAAATGTAACCCTTCTGGTGGGAATTCGGCGATGCGTTTATCAGAAAGCGGTTAGAACAAAATAAATTGGGCAATGCTCTCAGTTTTCAGTTGCAAATTTGTACGATTGCTCAAAAAGTTTAACTCTTTTTTTACTAAAACCTATAGAAAATTTTGAAAAAATGTTGCTGTCGTGCATCTCCCGCCAGCTTTGCTGCAAACAATTTATCTACTTGTGGGCCGTATTGACTGACTACATATCAGGAAAGATACACTGCTTATCCTCATGCCTATGGTTGCAGTTCTTAATCTTAGAAACTGAGAATAAACTATAACATAAGGTATACCAGATATTACTATATAATGTATCCGTTAACGCATCTGTTTCCATACGTTTATGTGGAAAAAAACGGATCCGTTAAACGGATTGCAAAAACGCAGTGTGAACCCACCCTAACTGACTTTGAAGAACCTTCACTTTCTACAGCTGCAGCAACGACATAGGTTGTGCCTTTATTACATTACTGACATTGGAGTCTACCACCATATTGGTTGTTACTTTCAGGAACATCATAACATCATGTACAGTATTTAAAGTAAATCCCCTTAAAATCTTTCAATCCAGGCATATATTGCACATGTTACTGCACACTATTGGGCAGAAACATGAATAGCATGTAGCATCTTTTCTACTAAGACAATGTTACTGGAGCTCTATGAGGGTAAAGACGACATCCCCTATCCCCTGTCTCTGGATGACAAAATGCAGCTGAATATGCCCGTCCCATGGTGCAATTGTGATGCAGCATAACCAGTGAGTTCAGCAAAGTTCATGAGGAGGACGCGGTGGTGATATGAAGTTACTTACGTGCCTACTGTGTCTCACAAGATAAGAAAGCCCTGGCAAAGCATTTCATTAAAATATAGACATCAATATCAATGAGGAAAGCAACAACATAAAAACAGTATAACAACAAATAAGATGCAATAAAAGTCCTCATAACAAAGAGTTTAATGGGTTAACATAGATCATTCTTGGAGTAACCGTCCCCTTTCCTCAAGAACCAGCAACAGGCCTGTCTGGTAAAATTAAAGGGATTCTCCATCTATTTTTCTATTGTTATCAAGAGACAAGAAAATATGATAGTATGGTTTCCCTTCTTTCAAATCAATTGTTCCTCTTTTGTCCTTAGTTCTGTGTCAGTTTTACAGACTGGTTACTAGGGAAGTACTACTTGACAAACGTCAGTGCTATTAGGAAATATGGCCGTTAGTTATTAGGAAATATGGCCATAGCAACCAAACTGTTAGATGCGATTCAACTGTCCATCTCAAAGTTGGGGTGATGCTTAGTTTACAGACAGTATAATTATATAATGTAACATAGACTGCCCATCCCATCCATGACATTTTTAATGATGACTTTTCCCCAGGATAGACCATCAATATCTGATTAGTACATCCGACACCCATGTACACAAAGAACAGAGCTGGAAGTAGATAGCTCCATATATTGCATAGTAATATAAAGTAATTTCAGTTTTTTTTTCCTGGGAATGGCTGGCCTCTTACTGGTTTATAAGGAAGGTTTTTAAAGCTTATATATTACAAAATGTACATAGATCAGCTGTTCAGAACACATGATCATGAAAATGGAAGAGAATGAAGGGTAGATCCCTGTTCACACCACAAATCTATCAACAAACACAGCAAACATGTTGTTGCTCTATAGTCAACTGTATTCCATAAAGGTCCGTAGTGTTAGTGACCCATTGACTTTCCCTGTAAATAAAAAAAACGCTTATACAGTGTAGTATATACTATTTTAGTAACAAAGGGGGAGATTTATCAAACATGGTGTAAAGTGAAACTGGCTCAGTTGCCCCTAGCAACCAATCAGATTCCACCTTTCATTCCTCACAGACTCTTTGGAAAATGAAAGGTGGAATCTGATTGGTTGCTACAAGCAACTGACAGTTTCACTTTACACCATGTTTGATAAATCTCCCAAATAGTGTCATCTTATGGGGCAGAGGAGCCCTTTTAGGCACGGGGGCCCAGTTACAATTGCTACCTCTGCACCCCCCCTAGCACAGGCCTGTTATTGCCTCTGAACATGTTTTACACCAAATATTCACTGCTTAGTGGTGTGAACAGAACACAGGACTTTGTAATAGATACAAGAAACGTTTTACACAATATTTTATGCACAAAAATAAAATGTATATAAAAAAAAAACAAGTGAGAATTAGTCTTTTACAATTACACCCAAACTACATAATAAATGTGCAAATGTTAGATCCATGCACTGCATACAGATCCTATAGCAGGGAACAATATAGAACACATAGAAATATACTGTAAGATGAAGAATACTTACTCCACGTATTTGCCCCACGTTCCCAGGTCGGACATAGCCATGAACACGCAGTTTGTGAGGATAGTGCACATTATAAACATACTGAACAATGTGGAAAGCATCCGTCAAGGAAAATATTTGGTAGTGAAATTCTTTATATACACATATAGAATAGATAGACAAAGTCTATACTGAGTCCCAGTGGTTGACTTCTTGGAGACCTATATGTATTCTTCATTATTTATACCCAACTATACGGTGCGTGAAATCTCCACAGACACATGGGAGTAATGGAGCAGGAACAGCCATCAATCACAGCATAATAAAGGATTAAATATATCTCCATCACTGGCGCTGATTGATCTTAAGTGGTTGAAGCCTTTGTGCTCAGTTTTCCTTCCATTCTTTTTTTAACTGACTTGATTTTCCAGGAACTTTTAGTGAGACACAGCACCGACTTATTATTCTTATTCTGTTGTTTTTTTTTTTTTTTTTAATATTTCACCTGTAGAAACCAGGTGGCCAAAAACATGCATTGCAAAACCGCCATTGCTTTTGGCCAGACATGTCAAAAGTTAAAGGGACTATCCAGCAAAAATCTTTTTCTTTCAAATCAACTGAAGAAAGTTATATAGATTTGTAATTTACTTCTATATACTACTATATAAAAAACTGAAGTCTTTCAGTACTTACCAGCTGCTGTTTGTCCTGCAGGAAATGTTGTTTTCTTTGCAGTCTGACACAGTGCTCTCTGCTGACATCTTTGCCTGAAACAGGAACTGACCAGAGCACGAGAGGTTTTCTATGGGGATTTGCTGCTGCTCTGGACAGTTCCTTTCATGGACAGAGGTGGCAGCAGAGAACATTGTGTCAGACTGGAAAGAAAACAACACTTTCTGCAGGACATACAGCAGCTCATAAGTATGGGAAGACTTGAAATTTTTAAATAGAAGTAAATTACAAATCTATATAACTCTCTGGCACCAGTTGATTAGCATGAAAAAGATTTTAGCTTGATAACCCCTTTAAAGATTTATTTTAGAGGGTATGTAAGCTTGGCTATTTTTTTTTTTTACTCTATAACCATAAAAACTATATATAAAATGTGGATGCCTGTACATGACATTTTGAAATAGCTGGTATAGATTTCCACTATAATTTACACCCACTCATCTAAACACTTTGAAATTAAATGTAAAAGTTAAAATGTTAGCGCAAATAGGTATGTGCAAAAAAATTCAGTCAAAAAATCTATATAACTATCTGAAACCAGTTGGTTTGAAAGAAAAAGATTTTTGCCGGAGTGCCCCTTTAATTTATCTGACACTAATGTTTCAAAGTGTACCCAAACTTTTACATAACTTCTGACATGTCATAGTGATGTGAGAAGTTGTGATCGGTGGGAGTCAGGGAGAGAAGTGCTCAGCCAAGTGCTTTGTGTATGTGTATGGCAATCCTCCTCCTGCTCTTTAAATGCCGCTAGTGATGGCCGCTGCAGGGTGGCAGCCCCAGTATTCATTAGGAGCACTGCTAGAAGAGCAGGCGGGTATATCGGAGCACCAAGGGGTAAAGCACCGCCCCCGTGCACCAAACAATCTCAATAACATAGTAATAAAATGCTGATTAATAAGGCTGGCACACTGGAGCTCCATACTAATGGCATAATGTGCCTCTGTGTAATGTCACCTATAGGCTATGTGTCCTCAATGTCTTTTTGGTGGAAAAAATGGCTGCTTTTTGACAATGACAGACATTTTTAATCATCATGTTTATTAACAACGGCCGTCATTGTAAAAAAGAAAACGTCCGTTTTAATCAAAAAAGACATTGTGGGAACATAGACATAAGGATCTATCAGCAGGTTAGGATGCCTAAACCTGATGATAGACTCCCTTTAAAATGACCTTGAACTTTTAATAGGGTGAAGCCAGTATTTCTGACACATAAATCCAAGTGCCATTCATAAGTATAGAGTTATATTCTGGCAGCTATCCAAAAAAGAGAACTTAGGTTTTATTTAAGGGACTGTTTATTTAATATTATTTATGCCTTAAAAGTACTCTCTGGCTATACAGTCATTCTCTATGGTACCTTTGATAGCTTTGGTTAGTGGGAAGTGTTTGGCTTATGAGTCAGAGACCTAGACCAACATTAAAATTTCTGTGAAATTTCTGTGTTCAGGTTGAAAATCATTCTCTGAACCTCTCAATTACATAAGAAAATCATGTCATTGTTTTTTTCTTTCAAATCAACTGTTTTCAGTAAATTATACAGATTTGTAATTTACTTCTATTTAAAAAAACAACAACATAGATCTTCCAGTACTTATCAGCTGCTGTATGTCCTGCAGTAAGTGGTGTATTCTTTCCATTCTGACACAGTGCTCTCTGCCGCCACATTTGGCTGTGACAGGAACTGTCCAGATCAGTAGCAGATCCCCATAGAAAACCTTTTTCTACTTTGGACAGTTCCTGTCACAGACAGAGGTGGCAACATAGAGCTTTGACTGGTCAGACTGGTAAGATTACACCACTTCCTACAGCACATACGACAGCTGATAAGTACTGGAAGACTTAAGATTTTTAAATAGAAGTAAATTACAAACCTATATAACTTTCTGACACCAGTTAATTTAAAAGAAAACATTTTTCACTGGATAACCCCTTTAAAGAAGCCCTTGAGTTTTTGTGAAGTGCTTTTTTAAGGTAGTATAAAAGTATCATTACTAAATAAAAAAGTAATCCAAGTTTAAAATTAGTTTTGAGGGTAACCTGACCCACAGAGAAACTTTTTCATCACAAATATCATATGTTAGAGTAGTTGTAAAATCTTTCGGTTTTATTAGAACAATCTAGACAGGAAACAAGGGATTTCAGAAGCCTTAAACGCCTTTCATCAGCAGTGACTCATTCTCTTTTCTTCGTTGTTTACATTTTATTTTTATCCTTCACATTTAGGTAAAAAAACAAGGAATAACAACAACTCAACCAGTGCCGCAGAATATCTGGTGAAGTAAGGGCAAACGCATTAGAGGGAGCTAGAAATAGCAGATTCATAATAGAGGGCTACATTCACAATATGGGAATGCGGCATGTAGACATTTATTGATGACAAAGTGGAGTTTGTTTCCGCTTTCTTTCACCTATTTATTAAGCCAACGCTATGAGATTCTTCTTTATCATGAAAGTATCTAGGTCTATAGTAGGGATGGGGGACCTTCGGCCCTCCAGCTGCTGCAAAACTACAATTCCTGTCATGCCTGGACAGCCTTTGGCTGTCCAGGCATGACAGGAATTGTAGTTTTGCCACAGCTGGAGGGCCGAAGGTTCCCCCATCCCTAGTGGAGGGTTTTTCACACCTGCGGACTAATTACGCTTTTTTTGCGCTTTATAAGATTTTAATTTGGCTTGTTTATTGTAATATGCACAGTGTATCAGAACTTATTTCAGTAGACTATGGTAGTTTTTTTTAGGCCATGCATACTATTTTGGTTTGGCACTCTATGGTTATATTACTAATATTATTTTGTACATAGTGGGGAGATTTATCCAACATGGTGTAAAGTGAAACTGGCTTAGTTGCCCCTAGCAACCAATCAGATTCCACCTTTTATTTTCCAAAGAGTCTGTGAGAAATGAAAGGTGGAATCTGATTGGTTGCTAGGGGCGACTGAGCCAGTTTCACTTTACACCATGTTTGATAAATCTCCCCAGTATTGCGATACGTAAACATGCTACATACAATATACTTGCACACATTTTAATGTGACAAATGAAAAGCTAATGTATAAAATCTTAATCCAGTATATTAGTAAAACAGTACACATCTTTGTTTATTTAGGGCAAAGCTAGCTATAGATTAAGTCTAAGGGGTATTCCAGTTAAGGTTTAATATATTTTGCTTAGCATGTTGTAAAAAAATGTGATACTTACCTACCCTTCTCTCGTAATGCTCCTATTCCAGAGACTAAAGGGATACTTTGAAATGCCCCTTCAAATGAACTGGCATCAGTAAGTTAAATAGATTTGTAATTTACTTATATTTAAAAAATCTACAGTCTTTCAGTGCTTATCAGCTGCTGTATGTCCTGCAGGAAGTGGAGTATTCTTTTCAGTCTGACACTCACTGCTTCCACCTCTGTCCATGACAGGAACTTTCCAGAGGAGTAGAGGTTTTCTGTTTCAATGTCTATCGGGATTTGTTACTGCTCTGAACAGTTCCTGACATGGACAGAGGTGGCAGCAGAGAGCACTGTGTCAGACTGGAGAGAATACACCACTTCCTGCAGGACATCAAGCAGCTGATAAGTGCTGAAAGACTGTAGATTTTTAAATAAAAGTAAATTACAAATCTATATCACTCACTATTTCACCAGAGTCCACTTCTTGCTACTTCCAAGACGAGGAATTAGAGAGGGCATAGGACCTGCCTGCTAAGCCAAACAATGGGTAATACGAGACACCTTTACAGCCAGTGATTAGTTGAGTGAGCAGGTCCTGCCCCAACTCCTCGTCTCTGAAGCAGGAAAAAAGAGACAAGCAGCAGAGGTCTGAATACCCTGAAACAGAAGCTGTGGCGAACCATGTTAGGTAAGTATCACTTTTTATTTTTACAACATGCCCAGCAAAACAGAAAATTTTTATTTAGTTGGAATACCCCATATAATATATATCGGGGGATCCCAACTCTCACTTGACTTATGACCTCAGGGGAGAGAAGAGCCGGCATGTTATCGATTTATATCTATCCCCTACTCTCCTTATTCAGGACACTTCAGTGTTCACGTGTATAAGGATGAATGGTAAAGCTGTCGGCCAGACAGACATTTATATGACAGCCACTGAAGATGTATGGGGAACTGGAATCATACGGTACTTTTTTTTTTTTTTTTTACTGTGGAGGGTAAAGTGCAAGCACTTCATTATCTAGCTTAGTGGGATATGCACAGCCAATAGAACCATCCGGAACTTTTTTTCAGCTAATTTCACTCATTGATAGTCTTATCACTTAGCTGTAATTTATTTAACGGAGCTTAAATTTCTTTTATCCTAATCCTTATTCTAGCTATAATTGTTCCTTGATAAGCGAAGGATTACAAATCGGTTCTTTTAGGTTAGAGGGTTCTTTCTTATTTATCAAAAACAGCCAAAAAGACTAAGGTTAACGCTATACACAGTATCAAAAACAGCTTCTAAAAAAAGAAAACAGATGAAAAAATAGTACAGTTTGCATAATTTTGTTTCTCCAGCTCCTGTACAGAACTATGCCTCTCTATGGTTTCAGACTACAAACATCCTAATTGTAGTCAGACCTGCTGCCACATTCCCTTTTTATTTGATCCTTACCTTTTTTTAATGTTCAGTGCTTTTGGTATGTTAGTAAGCCTATCGGCCCTAGTAGATGTCCAGGCATGTTCTGTAAACGAGTGCAAAAGTTGTATTACAAGGGTTGACTATCATGTCAGGAGGGCCACACAAACGATCATTGTATTGTTGTGTTGCCCTTTGCTGCAATTATTCATTGGCTGCACATGCCCTATTACATGACTGATCTGTGGCCCTATTACATGGAGCTTTGAGCTATATTAATCTGTTTGGCCAATAATCGCCCAATGCAATAGGGCCCTTAGAGCGCAGATGGAAGGAAGTATGACTATAGGATAGGATCGACAATTGACCCATTCCTGCACTCAGGTCAGAAGAATCTTGAAGGCAGTGATGACCAGAGCTTGTGTTCCCCAATTCTATTTGGTTGTATTGAAATATAATAAAGTGCCATTAAAAACACAGCATAAAAAACTACCCTGTAAACACATAATCCATCTATACATAATGTTGAGTTTTTCTTTCCATTGCTATTTTCTACCTTTGTTTTGCACTATATAAAGCAGATGGATAACATTCTCGCCGGAGAAAGCTGGGCATATGATGGTGAGTCAGCAGCACAGACTGGATGTCATTTCACTTGAAAGGATATGAATGTACCAAAATTCGGATTGCAGCTCTTCTGATAGGATGGAAAGGACTAATTATATACAAAGCAGGAGTGGCACTAAATCTGAAGATTGTCTTCCCTTTGTTTACTACTATAAAGGTCTGGGGGGAAAAAGGCAGAGAGAAAAACAATGCAAAAAAAATGTTACCACAGACTTAACTGAGATCATAACTTCTAAGAAGTGCGTAGTTTAGTACAATGTTGATTCAACAAAATGGGAAATTAGGTGATATATAATATATATATATATATATATATATATATACACTGTGCCTTATCCATCTAAGCTTTTATACAGAGAAATAAAATCAAACCACATGCTGTATTACAGAGGTAGTCTCCTACAGAAGTGTGGCGGGTAACAAGTTATGGAAATCTATCTAATAAAAGTGGTTTCTGCTTTATATAGACCAATAACCTTTTCTGAAACATACTATAACCAAGCAAAAGTAAATTGTGAGGGTTAAAGGGAGTCTATCAGCCAATATGCTGATAGAAGTTTTTTTTAATTTGTGTGAATTGGGATGCGGGCGCATCAGTGTGCGCCCGCATCCCAATTCACCATAGCCGACAATGGAGAGTGAGGCCAAAGCTGCACTCTCCATTGTCTGACCTGTCAGGCTTGTGCGGATGCTATTCAATGAACGTCAGTTTTCTCTGTGGACACTGGGGATCCGGGACAGAGCGTATACTATGTGTATACACTCCGGCCGGGATTCCATTCATTAACATACAACATATCTTTTGCATTGATCAAGGGGGTTGTTGCAAATTGCAACAATGGCCGTGATTTATGTAAAAGATACGTTGTGTGAACATAGCCTTAAAGGAACTGTACCATCAGGCCCGGGCTGAAGCACTGGAGGCGGGCTGATCCACCCCCAGTGGGAGGAAACCTCTGCCCCTCTATGACACTGCTCCATTAGAAGAGGGGCGAGGGTTTCCTCCCACTGGGGGTGGATCAGCCCGCCTCCAGTGCTTCAGCCCAGGCCTGATGGTACAGTCCCTTTAAAGTAATTGTTCCAGATCGAGTAGTGATTTTTTTTCACTACCCGGTTGGCACCTAGGCGGAGATCCTGGTGGCACAGTCCATTTTTCAAAGTGCCATCCACTTCCCGTGATCACCATCGATTTCTTTATGCGCACTGACCCGCTCTATGTACTGGCGGTGGGCCCAGTGCCCACAGTGTAATGATATCCCCTTTCATTGGTGACGAGCCTCCATTAGGATCAAGTCTGTCCACGTCACCGAGGGGAGGGGACATCCTTAGACTTGGGGCGCCACTGCATAGAGCGGGCCGAAGTGCACATGAAGGAAACTGAGCTGCATTTTGACAAAAATAGACTGGGCCACTGGGATCTCCGGGATCATTACTCGATCGGGTACACTTGCTTGCATTGACTGATAAATTGATACAAAATGTTAACTTTATCGCTGGTCTTTATTCTATTGAGTTTTATGCCAGCTATATAAGATGGGGAAGGTGTTAACACAATCCTCTTTTACCTTCTGGTTTCTGTAGAATGGGTCAATATCCTCGAGGGGTTGCCCAATGAGATTTGAAGGAAAGTCCCCATAAATTCGAGGCAGCTGTTTGCCGGCCTCCAAGTCGGGATGTGGTGAAGGTAAATCCTCTTTATTTTCATTGTTCTCTCCTTCTCTGTATTCCTGCTTGGCACTTCTGGCCTGTTCCTCAGCGATACGCTTCTCGATAGCAGCCAATGATTCTGGGGTGAAACGTTTGAAGCTGTCAGGACCTGGTGGCAACAACAGGACTGCCATATTTTCATCCTGCTCCTTCTGTCCTATTTCTTACTTATCGCATTGGAAACAGCTGAAACAAAAAGAAAAGAGAGAAACTGAGCCTATGTATCTATGAGCGGCAACTATGTCATATGTCCATGAATGATTTCAGATGGAAGATTTTAGGCTAATGACTCATATCTTTTCAGAGGAGACATTACTGGAATAAAGTGGCTTTCACTACCTGCTACTATCATACAACATGACAAAGTTAAAGGGGTTTTCCAGTGCTACAAAAACATGGCCACTTTCATTCAGAGACAACACGACTCTTGTCTCCAGTTAAGGTGCAGTTTGCAATTAAGCTCCATTAACTTCAATGGAACTGAGCAGCAAAACCCCGCCCAAGCTGGAGACGAGAGTGGGGCTATCTCTGGAAGAAAGTGGCCATGTTTTTGTATCGCTGGATAACCCCTTTAAGACCGTAAACAGATTTGTGCCTTGTGTCTAAGCAATAATTTATAAGGCTGGGTTCATACTATGTTTTTGCAATCCATTTCTTCATCCCTTTTGGGGAAAAAAAAACAGATGGTAAAACGAATGTATTCCTGTGCATCAGTTTTGATCACTTTTTCCATTGACTTCCATTATTTAAAAAAAAAAAAAAAACTGATCAAAATGCATCCTTTTTTTAATGTACACAAAAACGTAGTCAACCAATTTTTGTGTACATTAAAAAAATGGAGGCATTTTGATCTGTTTATTTTTATAATGGAAGTCAATAGAAAAATGGATCCAAACGGATGCACACAAATGCATCCATTTTCCATCCGTTTTTTTGCAAAAACTGATGGGGAAAAAAAAATAGATTGCAAATAGGTAGTGTGCATCCAGCCTTAATACATTTAAGTTTTACTACTGAATAGAGATGAGCGTGACTTGCGCATGCTCAAGTCCGACCGTTGGGCATTTAAATCATGGTGGCTGAAGATATTGGATGCAGCCCTGGTGTGCATCCAACATCTTCAGTCACAGGTATTCAATTCCCAAACGATCGGACTCAAGCATGCTCGAGTTGCGCTCATCTCTACTAATAAAGCAATATAAATTCAAAAAATTCAGTTTGCCATACCAGTCCTGTATCTTGCTACACAGGTCAAGGAGGAGTGGTATACTAGGTCCCCATGGCACTCAGCACCAGGAGCTTAGCTGCAATATCCTGGCATGGCCACATTACAGTAAACAGAGCCGACGCGTTTTACTCCATTCAGTCTGGGAGCAGTGGTTCTGCCACTGGTTGGGGTGCTGGATGTCAGCGTACCACCAATCAGATACCACCAGATAGATGGCCTATTATAAGGTTTGGCAAGTCCCAGAAAAGCTCTTTGAATAAAGATATAAAATATTTAATATTAAATATGGATATAAAGAAAACTTATAGATCACCAAAAATATTTGGTATTAAAAAAAAAAAACCTAGTCAAGAGCTGTGACATTTAAATACATAATACGGCACCACCTGGTTTACGTCCACCTACTAAGGTGAATGTTGGTGGACGCACATGCTCAGTCACATTCCCCACTGCTGGGTCTCTGATTAGTGTATCCCCCTATACAGCTGTTTATCTTCCTTGTCAGAGAAGGATGAAACCACTGCAGCAGTATGGCAGTACCCCATCTGCAGGGAAAGTAAGGAGGGACTATATTGTCAGCTGTCAGAGGGGGAAGGAGACTGACTGTAAATCAGTGTTTGTTTGTTTTTTTTTTTCTGTTAGTCTATAATCAGCTATTACTAGGAGTCTGAAAATGATTTATCAGATAATTCCTTTAAGACCAGGGCATTCATTCCTTTATTTGTTTCACCTTTTCAATGTCCAAAAACATCAAAACAAATGTATTAGTATTATGTATAAGTCAGGTATTAAACCAGTATATGTGCCTAATAAACATCACATTATGTATGTAGATATGTATATCCAGATAGCAAAAAGAATAGAATAAAGAATAATAAAACCCCGACCCTTCAGTCTCCCTTCAATGAGCCTAAATAGATGAGTTATATAGCAGCAATTCCTAGTCCTAGTGGACTCTCGCCTTTAGTACAGTCATCGTGTGGGAAATGTTTTTCTTGGGGGCTCGATGATAGAAGCTCTGGTGAAATCTGTCCATGATAATACATTGTAATATAAAATGTATTATAACAGAAATAACAACCACATATGCCAATTAATTGCCATTAGTGCTTTTCTTTTCCCGAATAAGGGTATATACACACTGGGCAATTCTCGCGGATTCCGCCGCAAAAAGCCTGCGGAATTCTGCCCGTTTAAATGCAACATTGCTCCTTTCCATAGAGAAAAATGGGATTTCCGACTGCCCGTGCACACAGAGGAATTCTATAAAAGTCAATATGGCTTGAATTCTGCTTGAAATTTGCTTGCATTCCACTCAATTTCCGCTCAAATTCTGCTCAAATTCAGCTTCTATTCTTCCAGAGCAGAATAGGCGAGGAATTTCAAGCAAATTTTTCTCTGCAATTCCCCAGTGTGCACATACCCAAGGAGAGATTAGAGGGGTGATCCGGAGGAGAATTTTTTTTTTTAAACAACTGGTGTCAGAAATGCTGCTTTTACATGAAACGATAATTGGCCCGATCGTACGATTAACGATGTCGAAGTAATGATTTTTTTTTTCATAACGATCAGCGTTTAGACGGTACGATTAAGCTTAAGCCTATCTCACACACTGGTTAAATCGGCGAACGACTGTTCACACGGAACGATCTGCGAATTTTTTGCGAACGATCAACGACAATTTGAGAACATGTTCAAAGATCAAAATCAATGATTTCTCGCTCGTCGTTTGATTGTTCGCTGCGTTTACACGTACGATTATCGTTCTAATTCAATCGTTATCGCGCAAATTCGCACGATAATCGTTACGTGTAAACGCAGCATTAGTTATACAGATTTGTAAATTACTTCTATTAAAAAAATAAAACAAGCCTTCCAGTTCTTATTAGCTGCTGTATGCACTGCAGGAAGTGGTGTATTCTTTCCTGTCAGACACAGTGCTCTCTGCTGCCACCTCTGTCCATATCAGGAACTGTCCAGGAGAGGTTTTCTATGGGGATTTTCTACATGGACAGAGGTGGCAGCAGAGAGCATAGTTTCAAACTTGAAAGAATACACCACTCCCTGCAGTATATACAGCAGCTGATAAGTACAGGAAGACTTGAGATTGTTTTAAATAGAAGTCATTTACAAATCAATATAACATTCTTGTACCAGTTTATTTGAAAACTTTTTTCTCAAGAGTACCCCTTTAAGAGAAATTAGAAAGTTTCTATAAAATAAGGCTCCACGTTTCCTAGTGCTAACGGTCATTTGTCTACAATAGAAACAATGGAACACGATGGAACGTTCATCCGATTCAGTCCACCAGTCTTGTAGCCACTTGACCACTCCCAGTTTCAGTTTAGTAAAATCTGACAAAAGGGTTGTCCATCAATTATTCACATAGAGGAGATGACCTTAAAGGAATTTTCTTAAATCAGATTTTGAATAATTCATGGATAACTACTACTCCTAAAACCATCACCGGATACAACGCAATACGAGATCCCAGTTTACTGGATATTTTATTCTAGCCACACAAAGCTGTCATTGTGTTGTTTTTGGTAGATCTATCATGTAAGGATACATTTCTATAACAATACTCCACTGTTTACTTCATTCCAGGTTCTCTGTTAGCCAAGCATGTTGGATGTCAGCATTGTACAGTAGATCAAACACACAGGTTGCCAACCACCCATCCAAATCATGCGGCCAAATCTGCTGCTAACAAACTCATGTGAATCATAAAATACCCAAATTCTCTTGTATCTACTCTCGATTTAAAGGAAATAATTGCTAAGCTTTTCACAAGGACCATATCTGCCTTGAAGCTCGGAAGTAGTTAAGAGGATTATGTTACCATGTAATGCGGAGCACAGGGCATCAGTAACTTTCCTTTAATGTAAAGAAACGTCACATATAAAGAATGGCGAGAAGAAAACAGAATCCAAGAAAATTGGAAGTTTCATTGACGAGTATTATCGTCTATCTTTACAAATTTTTTTCAAGTACCACCCACAATTTACATGTTTCTCACTAGCAAAAAATTGGTGTGACATATATAATTTTAGTTTACCTTAAAGGGATTGTCCAGGATTAGAAAAACATGACTGTTGTCTTCCAAAAAAGAGTGCCACAGCTGTCCTTAGGTTATAGGTGGTATTACAAGTAGGCTCCATTCACTTCAATGGAATTGATCTGCAATACCACTGTGCAGGAAATCAACTATGTTTTTTGTAATCTTAAATAATTGAACGTTTTATCAGAAACCTAAATAAAAATTTTACGTTCAACAAATATGCTGTATACTTTTTTGTTAATTCAGATGTACTGTATACCCTTTACATGTCTGCATACTGTGTGGAATATATCAGGACTATATTGTTTACATTGACTATTAGGACAGAATCAGATTTAGGCGAAGTTCAACGAACATGAAAATTCATTAAACAATGGCCGTAGTTGCAGTTTTGCAACCTTGGCCGTTATTTAATGAATTGGCCAATCGTATTGAAGTCTATGGAATCTCAGCTGGAGTGTACACACATTGTATACACTCCAGCCAGGATTCAAACGGCCGCACAAAACTGATATGTCAGTTTTGTGTGGCCGCTACTCATTGAATAACGGCCGAACAAGACTGACAGAGCAGACAATGTAAAGTGCGGCTCCAGCTGCTCAATGAATAGCGGCCACACAAAACTGACATGTTAGTTTTTGCTGCGTACCCTAGGGATCCCGGCCGGAGTGTATACTATGGGGGACATGTATTAAAAGGTGCAAATGCCTTTTTTGGACGCAGATTGGCCCAATCGACGAAAAAATATTTGCAAAAGGTCTTTTTGCGATTATTTTATTCCCATTGGGCCGATCTGCACCCCCTTCGCCAGTGGGGTGGAGAGGGGGCGTTACGGGGGGTGCGGCAGCAGGCAGAGGGGGCGCGGCTTCTGCGTGTGCCGCATTTATAATTTTTTCGGGGCTCAGAGCTGGCGTAGGTTTCAGATTATTCGCATGGAGAGGCTCAGTCCGTACGGGATCTGTGTAGAGGAAATGCGCCTCTACATAAATCCCCTGAACACGGAACTGCAGGGACATTTGTAAGCCCGGCGTAAAAAACGCCGTACTTCATAAAAGACCCCATATGTGTATACACTGCGCCTGGGATCCCATTAATTTTCAACTGAAAGTATTTTGTTGTAATGTGTTGTGTGAACATGGCCTCTGGATGTATGCTAATTTGAGATGAGCGAACCTGGAGCATGCTCGAGTCAATCCGAACCCAAACTTTCAGCATTTGATTAGTGGTGGCTGCTGAAGTTGGATAAAGCCCTAAGGCTATGTGGAAAACATGGATATAGTCATTGGCTGTATCCATGTTTTCCAGACAACCTTAGAGCTTTATCCAAGTTCAGCAGCCCCAGCTAATCAAATACCGAACGTTCGGGTTCGGATCAACTCGAACCCGAACCCGGTTCGCTCATCTCTAATGCTAATATAAGCAAATTTCTAGCATGTGGACATGGTTGATTTGTCTTGTCTTTCAGACCTGGATTTGAACATGGCCAGGGACAACATTCGGTCTACTTGTCTGTGCATTGTTCACTACACTGTGTTGCCAAAACTATGTGCAGCATTAACATCTAGAGCACAGGTGTCAAACCTCCAGCTGTTGCAAAACTACAATTCCTATAATGCCTGGGCATGATGGCGATTGTAATTGTGCAACGGCTGGGGGGGGGGGAGTTTGACACCCCTGATCTAGAGCAATATCTTTACTTTGTTGGCAATGATTTAAAAAGTTTTTTGTCTATTGCAAAAATACATTTATCTGCCGACTTCTACTTCAGCAATGATGCCAGAGGATATTATTATAATCATTATCTCATTATAATCACATAAATGTGATTGCTTCATCCACTTAAACGCTAATTGAAAAGTGGCATACCGATACAGCTGCTCCATAGTGCCTTCTGTCCGTCCCCTATCCAACCTAAATGATATTACTAACCTAAGTAAATAAAAAAAAAGTGGTGAAATATGTTACATCGCTTCACTTCATCATAAAACCATAGCAACAGGTCCACTGGTTAAAAAAAAATATTAAATTAGCTTAACCCAAAGAACACTTTAAATTTGCAAAAACAAGACAGCGACATGGAAAATGTGTTATTACCGAGAACATTGCCATTAAATGCTTACAGCCCTAAATAAATCTAAAATCCATAGCAACATCCTCGCTATTTTCTATGGACAAGGTTCAACCTGATTCATTTGGCCCCGGTAATCATCATAATACTCAGGGAACTTTTCTTACTTTTTCTTATAGCTAACACACACGGAGAAAAAAAAAATCTATAAATATACATAGCAATTTATTCCACACCGCAGGTCACAAAGTATTGGGTACTACAGGAATTGAATTCATGGCAATCACACAAAGACTTGGAAGAATTGGGTATTTATTAGGGCATATAGAAAAGATTGAAAGATTTTAAGTGAATCTGCCACCCCCTGAGTGCCTACTGAGCTGAGGGCACAGCTAGATAGCTATCAATGAAAGCACTGAAAACATATCTTTGTCGCCTGTGTCTGTTTTTTATTTTATTTTTTTTTAAAAACCAAACCTTTCTTTGGCCTCTAAATAGTGTCAAAGAGGCGGAGCCTGTAATTCCCTGGGCCTGTATTGCCACCAATTGCATAATCAGCAACATGCACTCTGCATACATCACAATGTGGCGTAGCAGTGCTAAGGCCCAGGAAATAATAGGCTCCACCTTTTTGACACTATTCACATAACAAATAAAAGCCTTTTTTTATGAAAATAAAAATTTGGGATACTTTTATTGATGCTTTTTTTTTTTTTTTACTTTGGATAGACCAAGCCAACGTGAAGAAGTTTAACCATAATGTACAGTGCTTTGTCTGGTGAAAACTAGTGATGAGCGAACTTGCCGAGCGAATAGGCCATATCCATGTTTTCACGTCCAACTTCTCCAGCTGCCGGCTTAGACATGTGTTGTCAAATGTTATATGGTCGTTGCACCTTGCACTTTGTGGACGATCTGTGCCCGAAAAATCTGTGATTGCTCTTACTTACCTTGGTGTGGGTTCACAGGGAGGCTGCAGTCCTGGTCCTATGTTATTGGAGAGGTACGCCTCACACTTGCACAACACCACCAGATGAGGGAGTCTGCATATACTACCATAAGTTATATCACGCTCTGGAGATACTACACCATGGAGCGCTGTCGTCACTTCTCTCTCACTAACAGGTGTAATAAGGCACCCTGCCCATGTTTTAAAGTGAATGTACATTCACTTTAAGAGTTGCATATGAATAGAACGGCGGGAAAGCCGGTGCCGTGGTCCTCTTTTTGAACCGCGGCCCCGTGCACGGTGCCGGTCCATTACCGAGCACCGGCCTGGGCTGGATCGCTGGAGGTGGGCCGGCCCTCCCCCAGTGAGAGGAAACCCCAGCCCCTTTGTGACACGGCTCTATTAGAATCAATGGAGCAGTGTCACAGAGGGGAGGGCCGATAATCACACTGGGGCAGGCCTCCAATGCTCCAGCCCAGACTGGTGATCGACAATAGACCGACACCGTGAGCAGGAATCGGGTTGCGGTAAAAAAAAGGGGCCAGCACCGTTCTATTCATGTGCAACATTTAAAGCAATGTACCTAATAGCTGTTCATGCTCGGGAAAGCAACAACAAGTTTACATTCATGGAGAAACAACCCACCTTTAATACATTTCCTGACTTGTAAGTAAAGGTACAGTTCGCTAATGGAAAATATTTTAATTTATAATTCCTGACCATAAACTGGGCTTTCCGCCTCCACACAGTGCTCCCACTAGCCAACCATCTAAGACCTATGTACTCAATGTTCTGTTTAATCTCCCTGTAACCTTCCCGTACACACTACACTCCGAGGAGCTCATTTAAGGATAAGACGTCATCCTGGATCGTTTCCAATCTCTATTACTGGTCAGAAATATCAGAGACTATGATCTCCTTCATTAATTTTCTCTATTGGAATATTCAGTAACATCTAGGATAAGTAATAAATGAAAGGCGGCAAGCATATTAGCCTCTGAGAACTTTACTTCTAATTAAACAATGTGAAAATAGATTTACAATCTGGTTACAATGGGAAAGCGGAGAATACTTTTTACATGGCCAATTGTTTTCTATTCTATATCTACATTATGTCATTACCTTATATATTAGAATATGACTTAATATCTTATATATTAGGTATGATCGGCAATATAAGATAGCAATTTTATGATGACATATAATAAAATACACTGAATAAATATGATTATGGTGCTATTATAGAAGCTTTTCTAAGCTTGTAACTCGAACAACCATGGCCTTACATCTACATGTATATTTATGATACATATGGGAAACTCCTATTGGGAGGTGATTGCATTGATCTCTTACCAAAATCACACCATGGCTAACGCTGGCCAAATGCACTGGATCAAAGCTGGCTGGACCTATATTGGCAGCATTGGAGGATTATCTAATGAGCATGGAAGCAGCTAAAAGTCTGGAAATTTGGCAGGCTGGATTTCAACTTAATTCATACTTTGTTCTCAAGATTATTCTGAAGACGAGACAGAGCTGTGCACTTGAAGCTTCTTAAGATTGATGTCTCTTTTTCCATGTACCTTCAATAACTGTCAGTCAAATGTTCAACCGACAGCTGTTTCATGCAATCCCTTCATAGAAAAGAACATTCAGCTGAGCCGAAAGTTTATGTGCTGAACAATGTCACAGGTAGAGGAGAAAACAGGGAATGAATACAGCAGCTGCTGCACATTTACTGACTACATTGCAATAGTCTGCTGTGTACCGAAATGTTCTACAGCATATCTGGGTGAAGAAATGGTAGGAGTGCTGTGGGAGGGCAATAGGCAGAGTGGGAGTTGAAGGAATGCAATGCATTCTGGGAATTGAAGTACTGAGCAACTCTCCACCAGGAAGCGGAGGACATGAAAGGAGAGAGGGCTGCATTTGGGCTAGAAATATTGAAATTTAATTTCTTGTCTATAGCTAAACAGTAATTTACTGTAAGTTCCTGGGTGTAATTTCAGCTGCAGCAGTTACTGTATATCCCTATGTTCATATACATAGGGATACATATGGACATTTAATAAAGAAGCCTCAGATGCATTTTATTGACTGACTATAGTTGTGTCTATGCACTTCTCAGTCACAGCCTATGGGGCTTTGCTCCAGGAAATTAATTTCTCAAGAAACATAAAATACATATACACCGATAAGTAACTGGAAGCAGCATATTAGCAGTATGAGCATTTTTATGAAATCCTTAAGAGATCGGGGAATAACTCTATCGACTTATTATTCAAAACCAAAATCCGCAAATGATTTACTACATATGGTTCCACGATCGGCTGCTGGTTTAGACTAATGCAATTTTACAGTCCGCTGGCTGCAGAATACCTCTACATAACAAGAAGTCAACTCAAGCAGATGCTCTGAAACAGGTAACATACACTGGGTTTACTGTCAGCCACAGGAATACGTCCAACACTACAGACCCCGTACATTGCTATTTTTGCTGCTGCTTGACTATGAGAAAAAATGGAATGAATGTAAATGTAAATGATAGACAAACATGCAAAAAATAAATTAAAAAAATATAACTTAATGACTTAAAATTTTCCATATTTACCCCACCCCCTGACTACAACCACTATTTCTTTTTATAGATCACAGATTCTTAAAGGGGTTATCCAGCAAAAACTTTTTTTTTCTCAAATCAACTGTTTTCAGAAAGTTATATGGATTTGTAATTACTTCTATTTAAAAATCTCAAGTCTTCCCATACTTATCAGCTACTGTGTATCCTGCAGGAAATGTTTTCTTTTCAGTCTGACACAGTGCTCTCTGCTGCCACCTCTGTCCAAGACAGGAACAGTCCAGAGTAGGAGAGGTTTTCTATGGGGATTTGCTGCTGCTCTGGAGAATTTCTGTCACAGACAGAGGTGGCAGCAGAGAGCACTGTGTCAAACTGGAAAGAATACATCACTTCCTGCAGGACATACAGCAGCTGATAAGTATGGGAAGACTTGCAATTTTTAAATAGAAGTAAATGACAAATCTATATAACTTTCTGACATCCAGCAAAAAAGATTTTCGCTGGATAACCCCTTTAAATTCTTGTTTCCTGACCTCACTGTAAGTATGAAAGAACTAACAAATTCTATAAGTTTATTTGTTAAATCAATAATTGGTATAATAAATCTGGGAGAAAATCTTTACTGCAATCATGCCTCCATACTAGGGATAGTCCGAACTGAGTTCGGTTCGGGTTCGTACAAACCCGAACTCTCGGTAATGATTCCCGCTGTCTGCCCGCTCCGTGCAGCGGGTGGATCCAGCGGAAAGACCGCCTGGAAAACTGAGATACAGCCATAGCCATAGGCTGTATCCCAGTTTTCCAGGCGGTCCTCCCGCTGTATCCACCCGCTCCACGGAGCGGGCAGACAGCAGGAATCTGATGCCGAGCGTTCGGGTTCATACGAACCCGAACCTCGGAGGGTTCGGACCATCCCTACCCCATACTATTATACTTCGGCCTATGGGCTTTATATAGGCTTTCTACTCTTCTTCTTTTTAATATTATTTCTACAACTATAACAGAAAGCACAGCTTGTTCTCAATCTATACCAGTATGGGAGAGATTGACCATACATGACAGTCATACCTGAAGAGTGTACAGTCGTCAGGAAAAATCAAGATCAACTAGCATTGCAATGAAACTCAATGAAAGTTCTGTGCATGAGCCATATTAATGAGAGCAGGTCTTGGATGTATCTACGGCATTCATACACCGATCTGCACTGGAATTTTTTATGACAGTTACCCTTTAATAAAATCAGGAACTCTTGCGGGTTTTGCCATTAGACCTGCATCTTCATCAGGCCCATAAAGTGACATCGGCTTTAGGTGCGGTATGATTGATTTTTAGGTATTTTCTAACGTTTCTGGATGTCATCAGTGCTATTTGATCTCCATAGTATGTGAAGAATATCAAGCAGTATTAGCGAGCTGTGGCTGACTCCACCCACACTACATGCATTTATTATCCTGGTACCTGTTAGCTGTAAGTCAAGTTACTTGCCTTTTTTTCTCCTATCTGTTTTTTTTTTTTTTTTTTTTTTTACAAACTGTGTTGTTTCTCTACCTTAGAATTCAATGGAATCCTTCTATTCTTCTCAAAAATGCAAAAAAAAAGGCAAAAAAAAGCCAGTCAGACATACAGTGAAAAATGTCATTGTTAGCAAATTAACCAGTGTCAGAAAGTTATACAGATTTATTAATTATTTCCAATGAATAATATCTTCAGTCCTTATCAGCTGCTGTATGCCCTGCAGGAAGTGGTGTATTCTTTTCCAGTCTGACACAGTGCTCTCCGCTGCCACCTCTGTCCATGGCAGGAACTGTCCAGAGCAGTAGCAAATCCGTATAGAAAACATCTCCTGCTCTAGACAGTTCTGACATGGACAGAGGTGGCAGCAGAGAGCGCTGTGTCAAACTGAAAAGAATACACCACTTCCTGCAGGACATACAGCAGCTGATAAGTATGGGAAGATTTTTAAATAGAAGTAAAGTACAAATCTATATAACTTTCTGACACCAGTTGATTTGAAAGAAAAAGATTTTCGCTGGACAACCCCTTTAATTGCCGGATCACACATCATACACACTTTTTCCCTCGGCTCTGGGATAGTCTGCACAATAATATTGCCTTTTATTGCTATATTGTAACTGTTAAAGAGGTAGTGGCGTCATCAGTTTTTACTTCTTTTGTCCAATCTTTATATGATCAGCCAGACTGTCTTATCTAGCTGATCCTGAGTAGCTGCAAATCGCACAATGGTTCCCACAGGGGCCACTGAAAGTAACCATACAAAGAAGGGATGATTGAACTTGTACTTTACGGCCCGGCCTTTAAGCAGTCAAACACTTTAAGCCCCATACAAAAGTCTGTATAAAAACCTTGAGCTCAGTAGTATCTCCTTACCTCGAAACATTTTCTGCCTTTTAATCCATCTACCCATGTCTATGCATAGCCTGAGGTGGCTTGTCAGCAAATAAACAGGGAAGCCACATATCACGGGGAGATTTTCTTTTTATCTGGACATCTCGTTACCAAAATCTGTCAAGACCTCTGTTTATTTTTAGTGCATTTGCGGAGACTAGAGACTGCCCCTGATGACAAAGGTATAACTTCCTTGGAGGCAATTAACAGGAATTTTCAGAATGACCGGATGACAACTATTATTGTCATGTCAGAGATCCCCGGAAGAACACACCGGTGTATTTCTGGAGGTTTGTTTTATTTTTATTATCACGGGAGTTCTGCCAAGACGGAGGGACTTCACCGCAGCAGAATATAATGTTCCTCTATTTCACCTATTGACTGAAACCCTGACAAAGTTACAGCATGTAAATATAGGCCCCGGGAGCGGAAACATTAGGAGTAACAGCCTGAGGAAGGCACGGGACTGAACGAGAAGACAAAAAACTTCTTCTCTGATATATAACAAGGGATTGTCAAGTTAATTTGTTATACTTTGGTGATTTCCTTACCAAGCTTATTATTGTGGTCAAGACGATGAGATACTTCTTGGACTTATTTTTTATTGTCTTGTTCCGGTAAAACAACAAGGTCATGTTATAATGGTTTTTTGTTAGCAGTGGAGATTATTTAAAGGGGTACTCCAGTATCAGAAAATTGTATTTAAACGTATCACCCTTATAGCACCCCAAGATATATAACTTTTTTATATACTGTTATTATCAATAGTAACAGTGACAATAACACTGTGAAGGCTGGCAGGAAATGAAAAATAGAAAGACTACAAAATTTGTATTGATCCCAGCTTCTCCTTCACTACTGTGACAACGCATTATCCTCTGATGTCACAGGAGGCTTGGCTGGATCTTGTCTCCCACCCCCCTGAGTGATTCACCATCTCTGACCAGCCCCTCCAGCCTACACCTGAGCAGGCAAGGAGTGACAGAAACAGCTGCTGCAACTTCACTGTGCAAAAGTCTGCAGTGAACTTAGGGCTAAATTCACACATGTTGGAGTTTTATTGCAGTACTGCAGCATCTTCACAAAAATCATGCAGTTCTGCAATGAATTGATGCAGTAACGCAATGACATAATGCTAAACAGCACAGAGGGTCAGAGTCGGCACTGCCAATCACACCCGTACAGAAAACGAGGCATAAACAGTATATCCAGTGTGAGATAATATTGGATAAAGTCCTTATTGTACTGCTCAGCTTCAAGCGAACATTGACCTGACAGGTAGAAGCTCGCTTCTTCTTCAATATAGCTGAGTGTAATACAGCCTTTAGTGAGAAGTCGGCTAAACCTGCCAACGACGTTAGGAAGAGAAGTATTGGCCACAATGGTTTTCAACTGCCCGACCCTCTTGTTCTTAGTGAGATAGGCTGTCACCACAAATGTCTGGCAGCGGCTTACCCCTACTCTCTCCACTAAGAACTCAAGAATGTTAGGCTGTAACAAATGTGGAGATCAGGAGATATAGCTGTCAACCGAGAGGCATGACCACCCTACTGACCATGACCACCTTAAAGGGAAACTATTACAAAGTTGTATAACTTTGTAATGTGTGTTATTTAGTGAATAAATGTTTAGCGCCGCACTACCCCTTTAAAGTAATACTGTCGGCAATTGGAAAGGGTCGGCCCAAAAGTGTAGGCCCCACCTCCACTCTAAGTCAACCCATTCCAATGGCTGCCAAGGGGGCGATGCCTAGATGCCGATGATGTCATGGAGGGGTGGGGTTAAGTGGCGCCCAGGTGGCAAAATACACCACTGATAAAAAGCATTTTTCACTAGATCAAGCACCAAGAAATCTTTTATAAAGTAAGGGGTGACAGTGTCACTTTAATAGTCATGGTCATATTAACAGAGCAACAGAAAGACTGCCATAGACCAACACTATTTCTTTTATAACTGAGCAAACATTGCACAACCAGGTGGACTGTTCATACAGCACTGTTCTTATTAGTTTTTAACTTTCAAGAGTAAGCACAGCCCCTAAGATCTTGATGATATAAAATTTAAAGACCTACATTTACTCTTCTAAGACAAATGCTGCAGTCACACAAATCTCAGCCAAGTAACCTGCACTGATTAAATATATATTCCATATGACTCTCAACCCTGGACAATTCCATTTTGTTACAATGGTCTCTTGACAATAAGCTTATCACACATTGTCCAACTGCTGGAAACTCTAGTGAAGAGCTGCACTCTGTTGAACTGCCCTACGGCACCCCTACTGGACAAATGAAGTATTACACAACTACCACTATATATTATAGGCATAGATCTTGGGTCCTCCAGAGTGGGAAATGCTTGTAGCCATAGATGAAGCTTGGATATGGGATACCCCCTCTGTTAATAATTCTCTAATAGGGTATATAAACCACACATCCTCTTCAGTATAATTATTGTGAAAAAAAAAATGTATCAGATTGCATTTATCAGTCTACCTAAAAATATTTTTCCGTACAGACTTACAAAACAGCATAAAGGTTCAGCTATCATCCCTGGGATGTATCCATACAGTAAATCGGTGCTGTCACTCGTGTATTATATGAAACCAGCTGAAATAATTAGCAGGCATGTTAATCCATGTTCCTACAAAATATCAATAAAATGACACGAATGAATGAACAGCCAGGTGACGGAATGATCATCACCGCATCTGTGTCACTTTTCATAGTTCAATTCACTTTGCAGTGAAGTAAAAATATCAAATAAAACTACTAATTTAATGCAGATCTCCAGCCTCCACAGGAAGCCGGCAATGTGTCATTTAGCTGTATGAGGTGATTGCAGCTCTTCATACCAATATGCCATACATTTGTTTTTCAAAGCGCAGTGGTAAAAGCATGAGTCACCTCAATTAGACGCAGGAAGGGAATGTAGTCCTGTGTCACATCAAGGTACACTGTGAAAGCAGGATGACAAGTGGCTAAGAGCTGGCATCGGGACACAAAGCGTTTCACCTGCTGCATGTGCCCGCTAATCCAGGACGCTGAACAATTCTGGCACTTAAGTGCTTTGGTTCTTCCACTATGCCAATAGGGGTTTTCAAGAAAACAGGGAGTACCAGCATGCTCACATAAATATGATTGACTAGAAGTATAAGAAAATGGGGAGTACCGGCACGCTTACATAAATCTGCATTACTAGAAGTATAGGAAAACTGTGAGTTCCAGCACGCTTAGATAAATCTGCATTATTAGACCTATACAGAAACGGAGTACCAGCACGCTTACATAAATTTATATTACCAGAAGTATAAAAAAAAACGGAGTACAGCACGCTTACATAAATTGGAATCACTAGAAGTATAAGAAAACAGGGGGCACCATTCTGCTTTCACAAATTGGCATTACTAGAAGTATAAGAAAACGGGGAGTGCCAGCACGCTTACATAAATTTGCTTTACCAGAAGTATAAGAAAACGGGGAGTGCCAGCACGCTTACATAAATTTGCTTTACCATAAGAAAATGGGGAGTGCCAGCACTCTTACATAAATTTGCATTACTAGTAGTATAAGAAAACATGAAGTACCAGCACGCTTACATAAATCTGCATTACTAGAAGTATAAGTAAAAGGGAGTACCAGCATGCTAACATAAATCTGTATTGCTACAAGTAGGGATGGTCCAAACCCTCTGAGGTTCGGGTCCGTATGAACGGCATCAGATTCCCGCTGTCTGCACGCTCCGTGGAGTGGGCGGATCCAGCGGGAGGACCGCCTGGAAAACTGGGATACAGCCTATGGCTATGGCTGTATCCCAGTTTTCCAGGCGGTCCTCCCGCTGGATCCGCCCACTGCACGGAGCGGGCAGACAGCGGGAATCATTACCGAGAGTTCGGGTTCGTACGAACCCGAACCGAACTCAGTTTGGACCATCCCTAGCTACAAGTTTAAGAAAATGAGGGGGTACCAGCACGCTTACATAAATTTACAATACTAGAAGTATAAGAAAATGGGAAGTACCAGCATGCTTACATAAATCAGCATTATTAGAAGTATAAGAAAATGGGAAGTACCAGCATGCTAACATAAATCTGCATTGCTACAAGTTTAAGAAAATGAGGGGATACCAGCACGCTTACATAAATTTGCATTACTAGAAGTATAGAAAGTATAGAAAGGTTACTATAGGACCAAAATCCTAACTGTATGTTGGGCTGGGGCTATTTTTCCCTTGGGAACCACAGAGTTATACATTACGGTTAAAGGATTAAAGCAGATCTATGTATCAATTCCATAAAAGCCCCATTTCAGATGCCTAGAGGCAGGGACTGTCCCTCCAAAAGAAAAACAAAATAAGAGGCACTCTTGGGAAATGAGCCATATAACTGGCAGCCATGAACCTGACATTTCTCATTAAATCCAATGAGTTATCGATTGGTTGAGTCTTATACCACTCAGAACTCTTTAGGTATATTGGTGTAAATATTTGGCCCTTGCGGTAAATCCCTACCATTCCAGTAAGATGCTTTCCATAGTGTCCATGTTGTTGTTGTCATTTACATTTCTACATTTTGTACATTCTGGTCAGAATAGATTCAGTTATTATTAGAGATGAGCGAACCGGGGTCGGGTTCGAGACCATCCGAACCCGAACGGTCGACATTTGATTAGCTGGGGCTGCGGAACTTGGATAAAGCTCTAAGGTTGTCTGGAAAACATGGATATAGCAAATGACTATATCCATGTATTCCACATAGCCTTAGGGCTTTATCCAACTTCAGCAGCCGCTAATCAAATGCAGAAAGTTCGTGTTCGGATGGACTCGAGCATGCTCGAGGTTCGCTCATCTCTAGTTATTATCTGTTTAGTTTTATCAGTGTCGTTATGAAGTGTCAGTGGTTCAGCTCTGGGCGACCTAATATGAGTCAATGGGATCAGTCATATAACACATATATCACAACAAATCAGCTATTTTCATTTTGTAAACTGCAAAACAGGTAAACATATAAAATAGTGTGAACAAAGCCTTACATGTTCTTTTTCGCTTCTATAATGAAGAAGAGACACTGCTATACAATGGAAGCCATGGGTAACATGAGTTCTAGGCTGGTTTTCTGTGATTCTTGTGATTCAGTGACAGATATCCTTTATACAAAGGTTTAAATCAATAGTACAAGCAAAGGTAAGAAAGTTTGTAGTGTATCTCAGGGTAAAATGTCCTTTCTCCCTTATCAGGCATCTTTCCTGCTTCCCCCTAAATGCATCATTTACTCCTAAAGACAGCTTACTGGGTGATCAGGTTACATGCTGCCTGTAAAAGTCAGGGAATAGGGTAGAAACAGGAGGGGGGTTGGTGGAGATAACAAAGAAAAGGCTGTATAAAGACTACATCAGGAGCGTTAAAGGTGTTTTTGAGGCTTAGAAGAAAATGGCAGCTGTCTTCCAGAAAAAATGCCTTCATTTGGGTGTGGTTTCGCAGCCTTGTCCCACTGGAGAGAACAGAACTGAATTGCAATAACACACACAACCTGAGGACAGGGCGGTGCTGTTTTTACAAGAGAGTAGCTGTGCTTTTTCTAATCATGGATAACTCCATTTAAATCCCACCCCAGTGTTTGCTTTACAGCTTACACTGCTCAGTGCTTCTCTATAATGTCTTCAATGCAGGATGGATTGATGTTATATTTTACAGTTTTATAAAGAGTTTTTTTGTGCAAATGTGAATGCATGAATAATGTAAGGCCATCTAACATTTTTTTGACACAAAAAAATATAAATTAAGTTGTTTATTACATTTTTCATTTGTTTATAAACAACCATGTTCACATACAGTATAATAATGCAAAAGATATTCAAATAAAACACTAGTTAGTTAAAAATCCAGACCTTAATAGGCCCGGTCAAAAATGACCAAAACAATATATGTGTATAGTAGAACCGAACAGAACAGCAGGGTTATAGAGATATTTGGGGAGTATTTAAGTTAGAGATGGAGTTTGCAGAGTGTAAACAGTTAAATAAACACCAAATAAAAGTTATAAAATGACCGTAAATAGTGCTGATCCCCATTGTATAGATATAAGACAACTTATCCTGAAAAGTTACCTGAAGCAACAGGTACTGTGTGCTTTTTTAGTCTCTTCATCTGGGTGTAGGGAGCCCTGTGGGTCATCTCAGCGACTCATTTACACTTCAGCATTGGCAGCCTGATCATTCTACCCCTACTACAAAACTGCAGAGTTTATTACCATTTTTATGTCATTTACTCTTCAGAGAAATCTAAAAATGTATTTAGAAAATCCACATCCACTAGGAAAGATATTGTACATCAGATTATCTGGTATTTTATGCCAAAAATATAAGCATATGTTAATGTTTCATCTAGAACGTCTGTTAAGGGGTTTGAGAGCAGCATGGGGTAGCAGCAACCACCGGTTGAAAAATACAGACTAAGAATTAAAATAGAATCCTTTAAGTAAAACTAAATGAAGAACATACACAAAAATGCTATTCCTGCAATGATAAAATTTTGTCATCCATTATGGGCCATCACCCACTTATTATTTCCTGTTTTTAAATAAGTAGTTGCTGGCAGCAGGTTTGTTTTTTGCTGGGGGGGGGATAGATCTATGCCATATTTAGTTGTAGCTTTTTTTCCCCAGCAACAGGGCTCTGGTTGGGTGTTAGTTTTGTAGCTCACTTCCACTTAAGTGAATGGAGCTGAATTGTAATACTATACAAGCCGATGAGAGGGGTAGTGCTGTTTTTGCAAGAAAACATCTGAGCTTTTTGCAAACCTGAATACCCCTTTTAGGGAACCATTTACTTCTGTGCAGGTGCTAGTGATATTGGTTTTGACCACTTTGTAGGTTCTCTCTGTCTGGCTGGTGTAGCCAGAACCTAGTGTGTTAACCTTGGTCTACTACTACTTTGTTCTGTTTGTCTTTGCTGTTTCTGTATGAATATGTTAGCCAGCAATGTGGTTCTTTCCTGTTAGTGGTTTGTATAAATCAGTTTATTGGTACTACTACTCACATCATTTGTAAATAGTTGTTCACTCATCCTACACGTTCTCTGCTCCTGCCTGCCCTCAGTGAGTGGTTCTCAATCATCCAGCAGGTACTACTGCTTTTATCTGCTGCAATCATCCTGATGAGTACCGTACTTACCCATTGAGTACTTACCCATCTGAGTAAAGAGAACCATCATCAGAACCATAAAAAGGCTGCCATAGTTGAATCTTGGTTCTGCAGCCTAGCAATTCACTTATATTGTTACATGATTTAATCTTCTATGGTAATAACACTGAGAAATAATTGTTCTACGTGTCCCAAGAGATCAGCTATAACCCTTTGTTAGCTATAATGCAACTGCTGCTTAGGGGGCCCTTTTGCCACTGTTCTGTTTATGACAGGACAAAAATAAGAAAGGAGAAGTCAGGCGATTTTTAAAATTTGGCAGCTGGCAGGGGCAGGGGGGAATTTGATTACAAGTAGGTACTTACCCCGACCCATGCCTGCGGTGAGAGGCGGGACTGGCCTCAGGACCCCACTGGAAGGCATTTTCCTCTTAGTTGTGATGACGTCACAACTCGGGGGTAAAGATCTGACCGCTCAGCCAATCAGTGACTGCAGCGGAGTCACACCCCAGTCACTGACTGGCTGAGCGGCCAGTCCATCAGTCAGGTTGTGACGTGTCAGCTCTGGAGATCTCAGAGCCCGACGGGGGTCCTGAAGCTGGACTGGCCGCTCACCATGGGCACGGGGAGAGGTAAATTTATAATTATAATGAGATCCCCCCCTGCCCCTGACGAATTTAATTTTTTTTTACTTGCTTCATTGGTTAAGACCTGCCTCAAAGCCATTTATTAGCCAGAATTAATAAATTAACCCGTGCATTCTCTGCAAGAACACGCAGCAACACCTACAAACTAACAAGCAGTGAGGATGAACATGGTTACAAAAAAAAGTTTTTCTGTCCTCTTGTCCAAGCATTTGACCAGGTAGTAAAGCTGCAATAACAGACAGAGCTCATTTAATGCAAATGGCTTCTTTGTATCTAACACTCGCTGGTAGTTCATAAACAACCCATAAATCATTGGGGACACCCTATCTCAAAAAGATAGGGGAAGCACGGCTAATGAGTCTCCTCTGCTCGATCAACATGGAGATACCAACAATGCAAATAAAGTATACCTGTTAACACTCCGGCAACATCTATTTACTTACGAAAGCATATGTTCTCACCTAACAAATGTGTCATTAGGAGATACTGTCTGGCATGTTACCTCTCCAAGATGGTCATACATGATGCTGAATCGCCCAGCTGGCAGGAAGCAATTATTTCCATAACAAGCTAGAGTCGGCTAAATAATGAACATTTTAGCGAGATAGCATCTCGCCTAGTGTTTCCCCAACCGAATCGCTCTTTGATAAGGGAGAGAACAAAGACGCAGTTCATTTGCTGTACCTTGCTGAGTGTGCTAATCCTGGAGGTGTACTGATGAAGAACATGTTTCATTTCACCATGCTCAGACCATCCAGCTGCAGCATATGTTACCGATTGTTTTCCTCATTGTCCATGTTATTCTGCTGCTAATCCAATGCTTATGCAAAGAGCTATTGTTATTTGTGATGGGCGATACTATAATAATACAAACTGCTCGAATATAACAATGTATATTATAGGAGATACAGCTCTATATCAGAGTAGACGAAGCCATGCTATCATCTGACATTCATATAGTCATATTCACTAATACAAGATCAATCCAAGCCCTAATACCAATGGAAATTAGTGCCCATTGATTTTTATAGGGCTACTCACACCATCTGGAGATTTACAGATCTGCAATCCGTACCCAAAAAAATATAGGGCATGTCCTAGTAAGGACCATAAGAGAAACAGATCGCTGATCCCAGGGAGACCAGCCAAACGATAACACTGCCGGCTGCCGGTTAAAGCGCTCAATGCAGTTAAATCCTAGGAGCATTGCTCCCTGGGAAACAAGAATATGCAAAAGAAGAGCCTGTGGAGCCTCATTTAGGAGTCTCGAAACACATGACTAGCCAGATATCCCTCCAGGAAGGACCCGGCCAAGGGGTGGCTCCTTTAAGGAAACCACCATATTAAGTGGCCCTATAAGTCAATGTAATGACAAGGGAAAATCGAAGGCTAGGTATCCATCCCCAGACAGCTGTCTTGGGGTGTTGCCTCTCATCCATGTGGAGCAGGATTCTGGGTAGGTGGGAGCAACGCCTAGTAAATCCATAAGAGGAACAGATCGCTGATCTCAGGGAGACCAGCCAAACGATAACACTGCCGGCTGCTGGTTAAAGCGCTCAATGCAGTGAAATTCTAGGTGCTTTGCTACCTGGGAAATATGAATATGCAAAAGAAGAGCCTGTGGAGCCTCATTTTAGAGTCTCAAAACACAGGACTAGCCAGATATCCCTCCGGGAAGGACCCAGCCAAGGGGTGGTTCCTGTAAGGAAACCACTAAATCCACCATATTAAGTGACCCTATAAGTCAATGTAATGACAAGGAAAAAACCAAGGCTAGGTATCCATTCACAGACAGCTGTTTCGGGGTGTTGCCCCTCATCAGTGTGGCTTTACTAGGCATTGCTCCCACCTAGCCAGAATCCTGCTCCAACCTGATGTGGGGCAACACCCCAAAACAGCTGTCTGTCTTCGGATACCTAGCCTTGGTTTTTCCCTTGTCATTACATTGACTTATAGGGCCACTAAATATGGTGATTTTGGTTTCCCTACAGGAGCCACCCCTTGGCTAGGTCCTTCCTAGAGGGATATCTGGCTAGTCCTGTATTTCGAGACTCTTAAATTAGGCTCCACAGGCTCTTCTTTTGCATATTCTAGTAAGGACCATAACTGCAGATTAGCCAATAGGAGTCAGGCAGCGCTCTTCGGCTTCAAGTTGTCATTCATCAATAAGAAGATTGATATTTAGATCAATGGTGACATATTTACCCAAGGAAAGCAAGTCCTAATGTCTTTTGTTTCACCAGTGAACTAATTGATTGATTTATAAAGAGTAAATGGGAGTCATATGGACATTTTTTGGAAATAAATCAGGGTCAACATGCCCTGTGACAAATTTGCTGCTAAATCTATTATCACCTTCTTCATTTTAGAGCCTGGATGTTGTTCATTATAAGCATGTGGTTTGCATCTATTCAGCTGGGGTACTGATAGAATTTTGTGGCCGTTTAATAATTTCCATAGAAATGTATGTCTATCTGTGCTGAGTTACGTGGTAGTTTTCGCCAGCACAAACCTCTGGTGACACAAAATGTTTATTAAATTCTAATAACTTTCGAGGGTTTGTTCTTCTTTAAAGTAGACTCTTGCTATATCTTTGGAGACCTGGGTTTATTTGCTAAGAGTTTGGGCTGCTCAGGTGTAAATAACTGTAGTCATAGCTGTTATTAAATGTAATGTATTACAAATAATAATAAGATTCTTAATGAAAATTAACCTGTACCTCAGACAGCCCAGAGTATGTCTTCTTATGAGAGTACCAATTTATTAAAGGGGGTTGTTAACCAAATTTGTTTCTTCTTAACCTTTCTTTAAAGAGTCACTGTCGTATTTTTTTTTTTTTTGCAGAAATCAATAGTCCAGGCGATTTTAAGAAACTTTGTAATTGGGTTTATTAGCCAAATCTGCCATTATCTGCATGTAAAAAGCCTTTTCCCAGGTCCCCCCCTCCTTCCTCTTTTTCATCCACTCCGAAAATTCTGAAAATTGTGACTTGTTGCAGGAGACGTACCCTGTCTGTTCTAGGGAGAGGGGAGGGGGGAGGAGGAAGGAGGGAGTTAGCCGGCAGCAGAAAGCAGATAACAGAGGATTACAGGCACTGAGCTGGGTGACAGCTGTAATCTGAGCTCAGACAGGTCACTGGTGATGGTCAGAACAGATAACGAGTGAGGGATTTGTAGATTAACTCTTTGTTGTCCTGTTTTGGTCTTTTCTTTAGCTCTCTCCATAGGAGAACAATGAAGACAGGGGGGAGAGCTTCAAACTGCTTTTTCATGATAAAAATGCATTTTTCGGATAATAAACCCAATTACAAAGTTTCTTAAAATCGCCTGGACTATTGATTTCTGCAAAAAAAAATTCACGACAGTGACACTTTAACCTTTCCCGATTAACCTTCATACAATGAGCCAATTTAGTATGTCCCTTCCATATTTTCCAAATTGTAATTAAATATAATAGACAAAAAGAACACAACGCCTTGAAGACATTGGCTAACTATCTTTCATTTAAGGTTGAGAAGAATATAGATCAAAAGTTACTGAACTATATCAGTCTGGAAAGAAGTACAAAGCCTTTCCTAAGACTCTGAGACTCCATTAGATGAAAGTGAGAGGAAAGACATGCAACAGCGGGGAACCTTTGAGGGACACTATGATGAGTACAAGAGTAAGTCAATAAATTTCCAGGAGAACATCCAAGGACAGGAGGTCTCTGTAACCTTAGGTAAGTTTTATGACTTGGCATAATTAGGATTCTTTGTTTAAAACTTTTTAAAAAATTACATCCATGTTCATCTCAAGTTTGGAAAAGATAACCCAAAGATGCTTGTTCTATGGGCGGAGTCAGAACCAGAGATTATTGGACAATGCAGCTCTTATAGGAACATGTCAAACTGTTGGGGTTCAGCAGCATGTGCCAAACCTGAAATCTTGGCATTTGACTCTCGGTGGCTGGAGAAGTTGGATGAGGTCCTAATGCTGCTAAAAAAAAAACATGGATACAGCCATGCTTGTGCACCGGCCTGGCTCAGAGCACTGGGGGCAGGCCTGACGCTCCCCGGTGTGACAATACCCCTCCCCTTGGTTACTCCACTCCATTAGAATCCAGCGTGGACACGTCAGCAAGGGTTGGGGTTATGGTTAGTGATGAGCGAATAGTGAGATATTCGAATATTCGATATTCGTACGAATATCCCGCGAATATTCGAATATTCGATCCCATTAAAGTCTATGGGAACAAGTATTCGATTAGTGAAAAACATCTATTTGACCATTTGGATGGTAAAACCAGAAGCTGGGGGATTTGAACGCTTATCGAATATTAGTCGAATATTCGCGGGATATTTGTACGAATATCGAGCGTTCGAATATCTCACTATTCGATCGAATATCTATTCGATCGAACAGTATTCGCTCATCACTAGTTATGGTCTCACCGGGGAGTGTCAGGCCTGCACCCTGTGCTCCAAGCCAGGCAGGTTCTCAAGGAGAACCGATGAATCCGGCGTTTTAACAAAAAGGACCACGCCGCAGGGATACCCGTTCCGTGCAGGTACTGCAAAAAAAAAATTTCAGTACATTGTGTTTTGCTTTGGCCTAGTCAAAGTCCAGAAGCTCTGGCAGGACCTAAAATAGGCAGTTTATGTGTAAAAAAAAATAGCCATTAACCTTGTCTTGATTTTGATTATTGAATGATTTTTTTATTGTTGTTTTTTTCATTATAGTTATGAGGCTGACTTTTGCTTTTTGTTACATCTGGAGCACATGATGCAAGCTGTACATAAACCAACTGAGTCATCACATTGCCAAGTGCTTGTCTCCAAGACTCTTTGGTAAGAGAGCCCAGCTGTAAGGCTCCTATTTCAACGAAGAAGATTATAATAACAAGACACCTGCACATGGACAGACGATGAGCGCTGTCAACCTTCACTTTAACCCGTCCCAAATTAGTCGCTCAAGACATAATGATGATCTATAAGTAATTTAAATAAACTGCAAACTAAATGTAACCATCAACTTATATATTATTGGGAAAAAAAATACGCATTTATAGCTATTTTTTACTTATGTATACAGGGTGGTCCAAAAGTAGGTGGACAGGTTCATCCGATTTACTAGGTTCATTCCAGTTGTCATACTATTGTTGTAATTCCATAGGTTGGCTCCTGTTATTGTCATAACATGATATGGAACACTGTGAAGTCTGTTTGGACTTCGTTTTCTGTGTATTTGCTGTAGGTATGATGACACCCTGCATTTGATTTGATAATGCCTAGCATGGTTTGTTCTTATCTTCTATGTTACCCCTTGAAAAAAAAAAAATCCTCAATAAACATACAATTTAAAAAAAAAAAAGTAGGTGGATCTGTGAAACTGGCTCAGTTGCCCCTAGCAACCAATCAGATTCCACCTTCCATCTTTCAAAGACTCTGTGAGGAATGAAAGGTGGAATCTGATTGGTTGCTAGGGGCAACTGAGCCAGTTTCACTTTACACAATGGGGAAGATTTATCAAGCGTGGTGTAAAGTGAAACTGGCTCAGTTGCCCCTAGCAGCCAATCAGATTCCCCCTTTCATTTTCCAAAGAGTCTGTAAGAAATGAAAGGTGGAATCTGATTGGTTGCTAGGGGCAACTGAGCCAGTTTCACTTTACACAATGGGGGAGATTTATCAAGCGTGGTGTAAAGTGAAACTGGCTCAGTTGCCCCTAGCAACCAATCAGATTCCACCTTTCATTTTCCATTTGATTGGTTGCTAGGGACAACTGAGAGTTTCACTTTATACCATGTTTGATAAATCTCCCTTTATGTTCGATGAAACTCCCCCTTCATAACCCTATTATACATACATATTGTCTATATATATATATATATATATATATAATATTTTGGAGCCTTCATAAATTATTTTTAATTTGCAAATTTGAATTTATTATTTTTTTTATTTAAGATGTCATTGAGGGTTTCTCTTTTTAGGACTATGATAAATAAAACATTACATAATTGCCATAGGTGGCGGATCTGTTTTCCAGTTAAGTCTAACATTTATCCATCTCACTTCACACATATGTGACCTGTAAATTATACCGACTGTACCAAACATTCACAGGAGATCAACAGCTAAGTGATACTGTATATAAGCACTGCGGGCTCATTCCTGGCCCTGGGAGCATACACCAGATATGAGACTCTAGGGGATAGTGTGTCTTGCCCAAGATCATATAGAGGACACATTATAAAAGTCAGTTTTTCCACTCCTCTAAACCAACCTCTAATGATTTCAGCCAAGCTACTCCCAGGCTCTTCCTGTCTCAGATGTCTTGAGATATTGATTTGTAAAGAATCATCAGCTGATGGTCCTCTGCTCTTAGAAGAGAAACGCCATTTGGCAGCAAGCTTCACTCCTTGGTCAGATCTCCGCCACTAAAGACATCATTGAGTTAATAATATTTGAGTCAGTCCTACTTGAAAGTCCATTTACAGGTCACCTCGAATCCTTTCTAGGCTGGGCGGTAACATACGAGCACTATGGCAAATTTTATATTTGTATCAGGTAAATGCTGCGTCACCAAAATGTAGAAAACTAAGTATATATTCACTGCATTACTTTACAGTAACACTCGAATAAATGCCTATTTACGCCTTAAAGGGTTTATCCAGCGATAATCTTTTTTTTTTTCTTCAAATCATCTGGTTTCAGAAAGTTATATAGATTTGTAATTTACTTCTATTTAGAAATCTTAAGTCTTCCCATACTTATCAGCTGCTGAATGTCCTGCAGGAAGTGGTGTAATCTTTCCAGTCTGACACGGTGCTCTCTGTTGACATCTCTGTCCCAGACAGGAACTGTCCAAAGCAGGAAAGGTTTTCTATGGGAAAACATTTCTTGCAGTACATACAGCAGCTGATAAGTATGGGAAGACTCGAGCTTTTTAAATAGAAGTAAATTACAAACCTATATAACTTTCTGAAACCAGTTAAGTTGAAAGAAAAAGATTTTCACTGGATCACCCCTTTAAACAGAGCTGACAGTGCCACCCCTGCACATGATAATGTATGTGACCTTCCATCTTTCCTTTTATACAACTATATGCTATATGCAGTGTTCTGGAGAAATGGGATATAATTAGAGATGAGCGAACAGGGTTCGGGTTCGAGTCCATCCGACCCCGAACGCTCGGTATTTGATTAGCGGGGGCTGCTGAACTTGGATAAAGCTCTAAGGTTGTCTGGAAAAAATGGATACAGCCAATGACTATATCCATGTTTTCCACATAGCCTTAGGGCTTTATCCAAGTTCAGCAGCCACCACTAATCAAATGCCGAAAGTTCGGGTTCGGATGGACTCGAACCCGAACCCTGTTCGCTCATCTCTACATATAATGCTCTCTGCTGACATCTCTGGCCGAGACAGGAACTGTCCAGAGCAGGAGAGGTTTTCTATGGGGATTCATGGAAAACCGAGACAGAGTTCCTGTCTCGGCCAGAGATGTCAGCAGAGAGCACTGTGTCAGACTGAAAATAAAACAACATTTCCTGCAGGACATACAGTAGCTAATAAGTATGGGAAGACTTGAGATATTTTAATAGAAGTAAATTACAAATCTGTATAACTTTCTGATCTGTTGATTTTTGCTTGCTAACCCCTTTAATGACCACATAGGAACACCCCATTCAAGCTCTATATAATGCAATGAACAGTTTCATAGTAAAAGTGTCTATAAAAAAATCAGCTTCAAAACTCCTATATTTTTTTCTGTCCACATTTGCTTCAGATTAAGTGTCCTATAAACAGAGCGATTTAGCGTAACTATGGGAATAACTTTTTTCAAGTCTGATTGTGTTTTACAAATCCATGACTAATATGTTCAATGTGCCCCACAGTGCACGACCACTCATCAGGTAAACAAACATACCTCACTACTACAGTCAATAGACTTTGCAGAATTTAAAAGGAAAAATAAAGTAAAAATAATGAAAAATAATTATATATTTAATTATAATTAAAAACAATAGATTTTACTGGATAAAAGTCATTATGCCTATGGCAACTTAAAAAAATTGTTTAGCTTGTTACAAGATCCATTTGACAACAGTTTGGTTCCAGACCGGACAATATCCCTTTTGTTACCTAACCAAACAAGGTTGGCCTGAATTTAATCCTGCTCGCTAGTCACATCTGTCTGACAGTCTGACACAGTGTTCTCTGCTGCCATCTCTGTCCATGTCAGGAACTGTCCAGAGCAGGAGAGGTGTTCTATGGGAATTTGCTACTTTTCTGGACAGTTCCTGACATGGGCAGAGGTGGCAGCAGAGAGCACTGTGTCAGACTGGAAAAAATACACCACTTCCTGTAAGACATACGGCAGCTGATAAGTACTGGAAGACTAGAGATTTTTAAATAGAAGAAAATTACAAATCTATATTACTTTCAGAAATCAGTTGATTTGAAAGAAAAAGATTTTTGCCAGAGCACCCCTTTAAAGCACAGTAAAAAAAAAATTTGTATGGTTAGGATTGCTCTTTGCGGGTGCACTACGGTGTATCGAAGAGATGCCTTAATCTATAAACTGATCACTTAAAGAGTCTTTTCTCTAATCTCCAAACCAGAGTGGACGTTCATTTTACCATCTATCAGGTAACTTAAAATACACACCCCGAAATTGTCATCTTTATTACTTATCATGATCCTCTGTTTGCCCTACTGAAAAGAAAGACAGTGACGAATGAAAGTTCTTGAAGGAAGTTAATAAACTTTTTCAGCTACGCTAGGTGGCCACCCTAAATAATTTTAATGCACCTTAAAGCGACTCTGTACCCACAATCTGTCCCCCCCGCCTTCGGGTAGCTGCTTTTAATCCAAGATCTGTCCTGGGGTCCGTTTGGCAGGTGATGCAATTATTGTCCTAAAAAACAACTTTTAAACTTACAGCCCCATGCCCCACGCCCCTCCGTCCCTCCTCCCCACCCTCTTTATCATTAGTAATGCCACATGCCAATGCCAGTAATGCCAATGGAACATTTTCTCCATGCTGAACATTTGCACAGGTGTCTTAACAATCCAGCCCATGTGCCGGACTGACAAAGCTGATGAATAGGAGACAATCTGCCTGGGGCATTCCTAATGATGAGGAGGGTGGGGAGGAGGGACAGAGAGGTTGTGCCAGCCTAATGCATAAACAATCTAGGCCACTCCCGTAGCGCACAGGGCTGTCAGTTTAAAAGTTGTTTTTTTAGGACAATAACTGCATCACCGCAGGACAGATCTTGAATTAAAAGCAGCTATCTGAAGGTACAAGTAGTTTGGGGGGGTCAGATTGTGGGTACAGAGTCACTTTAAATAATCCACGGCCAAACGATCATTCCAACATCAGTTTTTTCTCTAATCCGGCCTCCTGTCCTCCTCATACACAGGAACGTTTGGCACAGCTGGTTATTCCTGTGTTCTCTATGGAGAGGGAAGGGGTAAAGTGCAGCCAGGGAGTTCTGGCTGCAGCTTATCTTGCCCAGAACAAAGTAGTCAGGAAGTGATTTTCCACCGACATTATCTGGCAATGGTCAGTTGGGAGAGCTCCATACACCCTTTACCGAAAAGTATAAGGTGTATGGGGACCTCAATATAGCAGAAAAACTTTTAAACCCTGCACTCTTATTAATCCCCCAGATGTGTGCTCCTCCAAGGGGATGGGGTGCTCAACCACCTACAACAGGATAAAAACACAAAAAATATCTTGCAGCGCTAGGTATAATAAAAGTACTAATAAAGACATTCACGCTATAACTAAATAACTGGGGGAGATTTATCAAACATGGTGTAAAGTGAAACTGGCTCAGTTGCCCCTAGCAACCAATCAGATTCCACTTTTCATTTCTCTCAGACTCTTTGGAAAATGAAAGGTGGAATCTGATTGGTTACTAGGGGCAACTGAGCCAGTTTCACTTTACACCATGTTTGATAAATCTCCCCCAATGGGTCCAAATGTACAACTGTGAAAGTGGCACCAAAATATTACAATTCCAATTCTACTGATTTAGGAAACTACTGTTCTCAGCAAACCTCGGGAACACTGTCCACACAGTCCTGGTGAACAACCTGTGAAACCAGCCACATTAGAATAGTGCACCACTGAATCCCTGTTCCGATTTTTCTAGTCAGGTAGTCAGGATTAGTCTCTAAATTACAGTTATGAGCAGCTAGGAGCCCAGACAACGGCCACCATTTACAGGTATTTGTAATCATGGGCCTATTAAAAAGGCACTCAGTTGGTCAGAAAGTTATATTGGACTGTATTTTACTTACACTTAAAAATCTCAAGCCTTCCAGTACTTATCAGCTGCTGTATGTCCTGCAGTAAGTGGTGTATTATTTCCAGTCTGACACAGTGATCTTTGCTGCTACCTCTGTCCATGACAGGAACTGTCCAGAAGAGTGGCTAATACTCATAGAAAATCCTCCCCTGCTGCACTCCTGTTCAGACTGGAAAGAATACACTACTTCTTGCAGGACATACAGCAGCTGATAAGTACTGGAAGACTTGATATTTGTAAAAAGAAGTACTTTACAAATCTGTATAACTTGATGACACCAACTGATTTGAAAGAAAATATTACCCTTTTAACAATGTATTTGGCAACTGCACCCACATATGTGACCATAGTGAACATGTAGTCATGTTTTCCCTCATATTTTTGCAGCAGAAGTCTCTTTGTAATACAAGACGATTTTAGTTTTCGGTGTCATACATTGTTCTTTTTTTTACCATTTTTATATTTTATTATTCCTTGTGTAATTGTTTTAGTTCTTCTTCAGATATTACAGCAATACGTAATACTCTCACCTCTGTATTATCCCATTACTCGTCTAAGAAAGACAGACCCAATTAAACTCAGGTCACGGACGCTATTTCACTATTTATCCTCTGTAAGATTTTCTAATTCCACTTTCAGGGAAAACAATGCTATGGCCGCACTTCTATCCGACATCTTTCTTTATGTGTTTAGCCAATTGCGCTTGTTATATCTTCATGTAAGAACTGTTGCAGGTTCTTTTATTGCCAGCAGACCCTAGAAGTGGCGGCCCGGCCTGTTCATAGCCGAGTGACATGTACAGGACCGGGCAATGTTTGCAAATGTCAGAAGTTGTAGATGACTAATATAACCTCTATGCTCAGCCACACTGCCGCTCATTCCAGATTTTATTAGATGACTACAGACTATAAATCATAAGGAATAATCATATCTCAATGTTCTGTAGTAGGACTTAAAGCGAATGTACCAACAGGTACATCGCTTTTCTTTTACATTGGCCAATTGTCGCTGACACGAGGAAGCCTGGTGGCGCGGTCCTTTTTTTGAAACGTTGCCTGGTTCCCGCACTCCTGGTTCCCGGCCTGGCTCTATGCACAGGGGGTGTGACCATATCCCCTCCCCTCCGTGATACAGCCCCATTACAATCAATGGAGCCGCATCACAGAGGGGAGTGGATATGGTCTGTAATCGGATGACATTTAAATAAAAAAAGGACCGTGCCGCTAGGATCCCTGCGCCGATGCTGATCAGCTGATGGGACATTTGCCTTAAAGTGGACCTGTCACCCCGGCTGCCGGAGTGAAGCCTGTCGAACCCCTGGTGGAGCCCCTTATATTTATCCCCCTCTCGAAGTCCCGTCCAGCTGCCGAGAAATCCTGATCAGAAGCCGTGCGCGCGCTTACCAGAGATGGTGAGCACGCGCACGGCTTCCTACGGGGATTTCTCGGTGGCGGGATGGGGTCCGGGACCAGGACTTATAGGAAGGAGTAAGTATAAGGGGATCCACCGGGGGTTCGGGCGGGCTTTACTTAAGGATAAAGGATAAGTGTAAGGGCCCTATTACACGGGACGATTATCGCTCGAAAAATCGCTAGATCGTTCGTATTTGAACGATATTCATTTAGTGTAATAGCAGACAACAATTAATGGACCAACAAGAAATATTTTTATCGTTGATCATTTACAAATCGTTTGCATGTAATAAGATGTCATTCGGTCGTTAGCAGTAGCGACGAACGAAATAGCTACGACAAGAAGACCGCAAGAACGATCAAAAGTAACGATCATCGATCATTTCAGGTCGTTTGCTATAGCAGTTGTTTGAGATCGTTTATCGTTAATCGTCGAAAAATCGCTTTCTGTAATAGTACCTTAAGACGGAAGAGAACCTGACCTCTGGGACCTCCTGCAATCTTCAGTGCTCACATAGAAAATGCATGGAGTGTGTGTTGACCCATCGCTCCAAGCAGCAGGGAGAGTCAGGGTGCTGTTCTGGAGATTGGGTGGGGGGGTCCTATGGATAGGAAACATGATTTTTGGGGCTGTCCCTAAGAAATGTCCAAAGTTTACCCTCCCACCAATCACAGCCAGGAGAAACGCTCAACCAATGTTTTACTCCCTTGTTCACTGAGATCTCCATCTTGCTGCACTTTTCTCAGATCTATCTAGCCATTGGTGGGGCTCTGAACACCCAGACCCCAACTGGACCAAATTCTCTTAGAAATGTCAAAAGTTAAAGTGACAGTACTGAATTTTAAGCTCTTGGAACACAAAGCACGATGTGTAATAGGACCCCCCTACCCTGTGCCATTTCTAGTACTGGTGACTCTGGGCCTCCTCAGACACTAGGGCCCTGCTGCATATCCAGCTATGCCATAAAGTACAAAGGGTTAAGAATAAGAATAGATGAGTGCATGATTTCTCTTTCTTCATGTGAATTGAGAATAAGATTACGGTAACTGAGAAAAGTATAGGGGGAGATTTACCACACAGTCTTACAGTAACAATGTCCTTTGTTGTATATAGCAATGAAATACAGCTCAGTCTCATATACTGATAGGCCCTGGTTGGCGATAGTACAGGTGGGTGCCCACCAGAGTAGGTTAATGTGGTGTCTGCTGATGCTGTTCAAAGTTGAATATAGGAAAGTAGCTAGTGACAAGTGAGCGTGGCTGGCCTATGTGACAAGCTGCCGCTGATATAGACGTACTTGCTATGGACATCTGAAACTGGGTCTAGGACCAAACATTGAGCAACTACAGCTTTACCCAACAGTGACAGCAAGAGTACTGTACCATGAAGAGTCTCTGCAGGTGTAGAGACTGTGTGCACCTGGCTCAGGGGATGAAGACTTGAAGAGTTGATGGTGTGTTATTACTGTACATCAGAACAGCCAGCTTGCAATGATCAGTGCATCTGCTTGTGAACTACCCAGCAATGTAAACCTGGATGTGTATGGTAAGTAGTAGAAATGAGCGGACCTGTTAAAGCTCAGCATAGAATCAGTATTTGAATCCCACTGCCTGAAGATGGTGGATGCAGCCTGAGGATATCTATACATATCTAGGTAAATAAAAATATACCTACAAAAATAATAAAAAAATAAATATATACTATATATATATATATATATTTTTTAATATATATATATATATATATATATATATATATATATATATATATATATATATATATATACACACACACACATATATTATTTGGCCTCTTTCAATATCATGGTAACAGGTGCATTCCTGGGCGTTATGGGAGCTCAAATAATGGTAACTCAAATAATCTGAATATTTTAGTTTTGCCTGGAAAAAAAATAATAATAATATATATGTATATATATATATATATATATATATATATATTTATATAAAGTAATCTTTATTCAATTTCCCCCCCCCCCCCCCCACTAACATCACCCCATATGTAAATTACTATGTACAAAAAATAGGAAAAGACCATTGAATTGTTCGGAATAACCATAACTAGTATATTTAACATAAATAGGGTTTCCGAGGGCTTGCCCGAACCAAGCCGACACTATAAATTTTAATCTTTGTATGCTAATAAATTATATATATGAGTTATATTATATAAATAAGTTATATTATATTATTTCATTTTTGTTTTCCTCAAATATTTTCACTAAGCTTTAGAGTTCTTTACATGCATAGTTGCGTGCGACCTGTTGACTTAGGTACAAAGATACCAAAGAGAACAGTAAACACTATGCTTAAGATGTCTGTCATTGGTTGCTTACATCCAAGAGGTCTTTAAAAGACTTCCATGTACATGCAGAGTAATAAGAGAACACTGATTGACAACCAATTCTCTTTAAGCCAGGACATGGAAGCTAGGATTTACAGACCAATGAGTAATATGACAAGCATCCCTATTTACATCCATTAAGATGTCTGTCTAAAAAGACGCAATCAAAGGGAATCTTAACCTGGTCAATGGCACTCACGGATTAACAGCCCCATGGAAGTGGGAGAGAGAGTGAAGTAAATTGATTAAAGGGGATAATAGCAATTTCTGAATAATTCAAACACAGATATAAAAATAGCAGCGTTAAATGCCTCTATGAATTGATATACTTAATTTCGCTGACATCATTGATTTTTTAAAACCAGATGGGAAAGAATTAAAAAAAGTTTTCTAAACAGGACAACCCCTTTGCATATGACCTATTAAAGTCATAGAGGCGGGTCCCGAATTTGGACCCTCCTTTGTACCGTACATGCATCACATTTCCTGTAGGGGAAATAAGTTGCCAACTGAGACTTCTCTTGGCAAAGTAAGTTGTTTGCTGAGGATGTCAGAAGGCTTTCACAATAAATGGACTGTCTGCGATAAGGTCTTCGGCCATTGGGATTGATGATCACATGAGGCTTTGTGGTAAAGTGCTCCCAGTCTTACAGGATAATGGTAAATTATAGATGTTGGATCTATTAGCCTTATTTTATATGCAGGATGTTGATATTACATGGCATAGTTTTAGATACATCCCACCTAACAGGTATGAAGATGGGTGACCTCACATGGCAATGCTGATGGTTGGTGCTCGAACAATGGTCTTATAGTAAATATGGGTCATTCCTGCATCCAGGTTAACAGCATTAAGCGTTATTTTAATCCATTTAAATATGATAAGTCCAGTGGTCCTCAGTCATGCTATAAAGAATTACTACTGACCTCAAAACACGGTAGGCCCAGGCCAACAGACTTCTTGTTTTTAAAAGGATTCAAATAAAATGTAATGTTTTTAACCTTGAATCATTCAAATCTGTTGAAATGTGAGACCTCCCAGGACATTAAAAGGGGTCATAAGATCATAAAACATGGCTACTTTCTTCCATAAACTGAGCATGGCTGAGCACGGTCCATGGCTAGTCCTGGCTGAACTGATTCTTGATTAAATCAGCCATGTATTTGTATACTTAAACAATCCCTTAAAAGTTGGTGGGATGTTTAATTATTTCAGAGCCTCCTCTATAATTTTAGTGAAATTGGTGTTATTGTCCAATTTTTCTTCTTTTTTGGAAAAAGAAGGTTGGTCATTCTCCATTTACGAAATTGAGCACTTCTAATAGCCTAAAGAATCTAATGAATGGTTGGACATCAACTCTTTTTTGACAGTCCAAAATACCACAATATTGACAATCTACTATGGCGAAAGCTGGCCATATACATTAAATGTTGGACAAATCTGACAATTTCAACAGGAGCTGCTGACCTTCAGCCGGGGAGAGAGTGCAGCGGCAGTGCAATCCACTCCTCAACTGCTCAATGATTCCAACACTTTAGCCCCATTATAGTCTATAAGGCTGAAGTGTCGGAATTAGCGATCGGCCAGGGATTGGATTGCACTACCACCTTGCTCTATCCCTGGCTATACCTCCTGTGATCAATAAATTCTGACATGCCTGTTCACATGTCAAAAGTTACTTATAATGACAGTGACTCTTTAAACAAATTCATTTGACGCTATCTAAAGTGTATGGCCAGTTTTATTTGTAAACAGAAGCCATAGTGCCAATGTGAACACAGACTAAATTACTTCTATGTTGGAAATTATCATTTTTGGGTTTTTTTATAATTTTTTTTTTTACATTTAAGATACATACAATTTTTTATTTCATATTAGCTTCTTGTACATTATGCTACATCTACAAAATGATGTTTTGTGGAAATTACTTAAAAGCTGTTGAAATCCAAAACGACAAATTTTATGTGTTTTATCCAACGTATTGGCAAAACAAAGGAAACATACTTTGTGCTTTTAACAAATTAACCCAACATTTTCTCCAATTACATTTCAGGAGCTTATTGATTTTGTGTAAACTGTAAGACCTTGCATCTGATAAGGAGTCTGGTGAAGATAGGCTTTTTCTTGTTTTATTTATTTATTTATTTATTTTCTTTCAGACAATTACAGGAGCGAATTCTCTAAGGACAGAAGATGGTATCTTCTCCTGAGCTCTCTGGTTTCATGTCAAACATGGAAGATCAACCTCCTGCCAAACGTTTATAGCGCCAAACATTATAACAATCCTCATACTGTATATTTCTATTATGGGTCAAAAACATCTATAATAAATATTTTTGTGGTCACTAATTCTAGTACTAAGAAATTATTCATGATTGTTAAAGTACAATATAAATGTCTAGAAATGTTCCTGGGTAATAAATAGCGTACAGTTCCAGGAGGTCTAGAGGTACGTGGGGCTTTCTGTCTCTCATACAAACTGGAAATAATTTATTGATGTCATAGTGTCTGAACTTTTTACGTATGAAGGACTCTATAAGCTGACCACCACTAAATAATACATTGAACAGGTAGACAGAAAACCGAGGATCTTGTGCAATTATCTGCATGACTACAATTTGCAGTGACTTGCAGACCAGGCAGAGAGGATTATGTTTAAGAGGAAATAAATTATATATCAGATATATCTGGAAAAGAGGAAAATGTTGGGTTAGAGGAAAGGAATAATGATGATATGAGAGGACACAATAGGCCTCAAATTATAAACGGTACACAAACCAGAAGAGTACTGCAACTAGAATAGTAGTCAAGGTTGTGAACAGGTTCATTCTCAGTCTATGAGGACAAGTAGAGAATCAGGTGACATAGGGAAGAATAGATGCTAGAAGTATATAACCTACAGAGAAGTCACTGCCACATATAAGTGTTCTTAGTGATAAGTAGGACATCACTACTAGAGATGAGCAAATTCAAAAATTTAATTTGTGAAATTTGTGAGTGTTCCATTGTATTCACGAATCTCATGTAAACAAATCTCAACAAAACAGCCAAACAATTGTGGCTCCAACAGTGGGACTATTACATAGTAATTGTATGTTCAACAGATATTGTTGTGACAATGACAAAAATTGTAAAATGTCAAATTCAACTAATTCAACTAAGCAGGTGCTCCATTAAGCAGAAATACTGGGTTAACTTCACCCACAGACTGAGCTTACTTGAAACTGGCTTCACTTCTCTTGCACACTGAGATACCAATGGGTTAACTACCCCCACAGCACCCTCAGACTGGGATCACTAGACACTGGCTTCACTTCTCCCACAGCACCCACACACTGGGATACCAATGGGTTAACTTAACTGGACACTGGCTTTACTTATGCCACTCACTGGGATACCAATTTGTTAACTTCACCCACAGACTGGGTTGACTGGACACTGGTTTCACTTCTCCCACAACACCCACACATTGGGATAACTTCATCCACAGTACCCACAGACACCCTCTCCCTATTTCTCTCTCTTTCTCTCACTGCCTTTCACTAAATACTTGCTGTGATTCCTCTCTCCTCTACAAACACAGCCAACTGCCCTTCTCCAGGAAGTGGATCACACTATATACAGTGTGAGGGGAACAGGGTGACATCACAGTGGGGTTTGGAGGAGATTGGAAGGCTGCCAGTGGTTATTTATAATCCCTCGCACCTGCCCAGTGACAGTACTACAACTAAACATGTGCATCTGCCATCACAGCCGCCATGTTAAGCTAATTTGTTCACAAATAACGTGGAATTCGCTTCACAAAACCAAGCAAATTAAGGGAACGCTTTTCTGGATTCGATTTGCTCATCTCTAAATCACTACATCTCTCCACAGGATATGCACACAGGAAACTCTTTCAGCTTTATTTGGGTATCAAGTGCCCAAACTTTATTCCTTTGAGATAAAATGTAAGGTATTGATATACCCTGATGAAAAAAGTATGCAAATTAAAACTAACGCGTTTCTAAGTTCAAGAGTTCTTAGTTGTAGGATAACCATGACAACAACCATTATGCCATAAGTAAGAACTCTTGAAGTTAGAAACACGTAAGGACTTCATTTGTTTATATCGATGTATTATGATTTAACTCGAATAAATAAAGATTTGCATTTTATATTCACCTGAAGCTGGCTGTACGTCTTGTGGTGACCTGGGAGTTGCCCTGGCTAACGTCTCACCTAGTTCAGCATTCAATACAACATCCAATGCAAAATCTTTACCATACCCGCCCCCCCAGACCTACCATGTGCCACTTATACTGGTATATGCTGGTATGTGGCATAGGGGTCTTTGAGCCCTCTCAGACTACAGGGCCTTTGTGGTCAAAATGTAGATGACATATGAATATATGGTTTATGAACTACAATAGACCACTAAAAGAGACCATGCACACTGAAAGAGGAAAATATATGCAAGAATGTCAAAATAGGTGTTGTAGTGGCTTTGAGGCCTTGGTGCCTGGGAGATCCCAATAGCCATCTACAAAGACACCAGTATTATAAATGGAACAGGGTGAATGGGAGGGGGTCCTGCCATGAATTCCCATATAAAGACAGAGAAGGAGTTAAAGTTTATGAGACAAAAAGAAAAGACAAAATGCTGGTAGCAAGAACAATGTTGGATATAAGAGATGGAAAACGTAGTGGGGTTTGATTATCGTGAAATAGAGCAGAATGATGTAGCAATGATGATATGAGCAGAGAAGATAGAATCCATGATTATATCAAAAGAACAACAAGGGAAGATGGTGATGGTCTGAAGATGTGAGAAAGAAGAAGATTATGATATGGGCGGACAAGAGACCAGATAATATATTAAAGATCATAGAAAGGGCAGAAGATGACATGAAGGGCAAGAAGGAAGAAGAAATGGTGATATGAGAAGAGCAGGGAAGGTAGGGAAGAAGTTATGATACAAGAGTCAACACAGAATGATAAAACCAGGATAGAAAAATGATGATATGAAAGTCCAGAGAAGCAATGAGATAATATAGAAAGAAGATAAGACAAGAGAAGGAGGTAAGAATGGAGTAGGACCATTGTCATCCAATAATTGGGATAACTAGGTAGCTACATGTAGGGTAAATAGGAAAAACTCCTCTCCCGAGAGAGAAATATACTACACAGTTGCATTCAATGTTCATGGGTGAGATGAGTCCACCTCTGCAGGACGTACAGGTGCAGGCCGCGGAAGCTATACACCCTCACCAGGGTACAAATAAGGCTAAAGAACATGACCCCCAGCATGACAGAGACGCCAGACATATATATGTTACATGCATACTGTGCATTCTGGGAAGGAACACAAATAAAGGACGTAACTGTGGTCGTGTCTAGTATATGATAAATGGGCTTGATAAGACAGGGAATGATTCATGTTTTAACCCATAGCAAGACTTCTACATTGCTGTGTAATAAAACTAGATAGACAAAATAAAATACATGAAAACTAGTCCAGTTATTAATCACAGTGTAAGAAGCACGGCCGGCCTTAGGGCTATGCAACTTGTGTAATCTTAAAGCGAATGTACCACTGGTACATCGCTTTTCTGTTTTTACCATAAATAGACTGGCGCCAACAGGGGATGCAGGTGCCATGGTCCTCTTTTTGGGCCGCGTCCCAGTTCCCACACACAGCACCGGTCTATTAGGCTTTGTGCGGCTCTGCTTCATAGGTGGCTATTTGGTAAATGTATGAAACTACTTGGGCTCAATAAATTGTGGTACTATATGGCAAGGATATTTGTACACTTTATGACAGCACACCATATGGGGAAGGGGCTGCCCACAGAGCCATATACTAAACTATGCAGTGCAATATCCATAGCCTGTGTCCAGCTAGTAACTAGTCATAGCATTACTACATTCACCTAGACAGGCTAAAGTTGGCCATACACCTTCCTGTGTTCTCTGAGGGGACAGATAAGCTGCAGCCAGAGAACTCTGGCTGTAGCTTATTTCTCCCAGAACAAAGGAGTCAGGCAGTGATTTTCCGTCATGTCTGACCCCTATCACTACCAATATCATCTGTTGGTGGTCATTTGGGAGAACCCCATAAACCATTAGTGACAGCCATGGCCTACCAAAGTATAAGGTGTATGGGGGCCTTATGGCTAGCCACATAGCTATGCAGGGTACTAGCGTGTGGCCCTATTCAAGTGAATGAAGCAAGCTGCGATTCTCTGCATAGCCACCAGTCTGGGAGCAGCACTGTGTAGGGGAAAAACTGTAGCGGCTAAACCACTGCTGTCCATGATTGAAGGGGTCACCATATGCCATGACTTTATGAGTTACCCCTTTAATATACCTGGAGGTGTTATTAAGGGACAGTATAAGGATAACCCCTGACCCCCAAGTTGCATGTTGACCAGTGATAGAAGCCTGATCAATAAAAATGATTGACTGAAACTGGTAATATCTGTGGAAAAATGTAGGAATAAGTAATGTGGGAGTTCCAGTGTGTTCAAGAAGTTAGTAAAAATCCAAAAGGTATTGGGGTTGCCTTTATTTAAAGTCCTATTTTAAACCATACTATACCTTATGGTAATAAAAGAGTTAAATTGGTAATAAATAAATAAAAATAAGAGGGGGATGTATAAAAATGTAAAGAGGGCAATAAATAACAAACAGAAACCATTAAACTACAAATATAGAAAGACAGTGAAAAGGCTATAAAAAGCTATAAGGAATAAAATAAATTATTGAAAAAACAATAAAACCGGCAAAGCTGGAGACAGGGAGACTCACTGTCAGAGAAAGTCATACAAACCCTAAAATGTTCTTCAATAATATACATAGGAAAAGAGTAAGGCTGTGTTCACATATAGTTTTTCTGTCAGTTTTTTTCAACCAAAACCAGGAGTGGATCTGACAGGGCAAACTTATAACGGTAAGATGTGCCTAGTTTCCGTGTTTTCAGACCTATCATAGAACCATATTTTTAAACAGATTTGTATATAGACAATGGGGGAGATTTATTAAATGTGGTGTAAAGTTAAACTAGCTCAGTTGCCCCTAGCAACCAATCAGATTCCATCTTTCCTTCCTCACAGACTCTTTGAAAATCTGGTTGGAATCTGGTTGCTAGGGGCAACTGAGCCAGTTTTACTTTACACCATGTTTGACAAATCTCCCCCACTGTGCGTACAGATATGGTACCAAGACACAGGAGATCAACTACAGCCCTGGCTATATTGGAGTAGGTAACCTAGTATTATCATCTTAACAGGATGGAAAACACGTCTGCAGATACTTCTGGAAGGGCTGACAATTTCTACTGCACCTACTATGGCTGGACTCCATATAATGATAACTTGAACATATAAAAGGAACTTGAACATATAAAAGGATATAAGGTTACAGAAATACGTAATAAAGATGTTTTGTATTTGGAACTTATATGTTATCTGTATTTGTAAAATAAAAATTTTTAGTAAAAAAAAACAACAAAAAAAGTACTAATGTGTTGTAGTAGAAAATACAGCAGACACCATAACTAGTATTGTAAGTACTAGACATAGCATTGAAGAGCGACTGAATAAGAAAAAATCAAGCTGTGTAAAGTGGTTACTATACTACAATAAGGTACAGTATTACATTACTAATGGATGTGGATAAGTTGGAGGCTTGGGCCGAGAAGTGTTAAATGAGATTTAACACTGATAAATGGAGAGAAATCAGTGCCAAGATTATTTACTAAATGTGAAAACACTAAGTATAACTGACATGGAAAAGAACATTAGAATACTTATTTTGTAGCAACCAGTGTCAGGCAGCTGCTACCAAGGCAAATGGGTGAACAGCACTGACGTATGTGTCTTCTGGTGTACATAAATATACATAGTTATTTCCCCCTGATGAAGTGATTTTAGAAAGAATACGTTAGGGTTTAATTGGTAGGCAACAGCAGTTCAGACACAGATTCTTGTGGTATGATATCTGTATACTCATTGAAAGTGCACTTCATTTTTTGTATTTACTGTATTCATTTTAGCAGTGTTTTGCAGCCATCACTTTCCTTTTTTTTTTTTAAATGTTTACAGTTTTTGGTTGCACGTATACTTGCACACTTTTTTTATTTTATTTTTTTTATTTTAGGACACATGATAATCCAATTGTAACTGTTGGTTTGTTATGGCTCTATGATGATGATATATATATTAAGGGTATAAACCCACACACCGTATACGCAGCAGATATGCAACAAATACGCAGCAGATTTGTTGGTACAGATTTGATGCTGTGTTCAGTTATTTAGATCTAATCTGCTGCGAGTTTGCTGCGAGTTTGCTGCGAGTTTGCTGTGTATCGCAGCAGTAAATACACTGCATATATGGTGTGTGGGTTTATACCCTAAGGCTACAAACACACTTGGCGGGTCTGCAGCGAGTCTCCATGCTGCGTTTTTGCAGCGAGACTCGCTGCAGATCCCGGCCCTATACTTTTAATGGCAGACAAACACGCAGAAGGGATGTACATCCCTGCTGCGAGTTTGTCTGCAGCCCACCCCATTAACCCCCCGGCCGCCGGAGCTGATACTTCACCTCATCCCGGCGGTTCCCGATGTCTTCAGCAAGCCGGAGCAGGGACCAGGTGAAGTATATGCTCCAGCCAGCCGCCCGCAGCCCCAGCCGCCCGCTCGCCCCCCCGCAGCACCGATCGCACGCCCCCCCCCCAATCGCCCCCCCGCAGCACCGATCGCCCACCTGCAGCCCCCATGGGGGGGGGGGGCGATCGGGAGGCTGGGGCTGCAGGGGGTCGTGCGAGCGATCGGTGCTGCGGGGGGGCGAGCGATCGGTGCTGCGGGGGGGGGGCGATTGGGGGGGGGGCGTGCGATCGGTGCTGCGGGGGGGCGTGCGATCGGGCGGCCGGGGCTGCGGGCGGCTGGCTGGAGCATATACTTCACCTGGTCCCCGCTCCGGCTTGCTGAAGACATCGGGAACCGCCGGAGCGGGATCAGGTGAAGTATCAGCTCCGGCGGCCGGGGGGTTAACGGGGTGGGCTGCAGACAAACTCGCAGCAGGGATGTACATCCCTGCTGCGTGTTTGTCTGCCATTAAAAGTATAGGGCCGGGATCTGCAGCGAGTCTCGCTGCAAAAACGCAGCATGGAGGCTCGCTGCAGACCCGCCAAGTGTGTTTGTAACCTTAGAGTGTTTTGCAAGAAGACATTTTTTCAAAATTTGCAGTTTTTCAAAATTGCAACTTGGTTTAAGAGCTCCCTGTACTGGGTGGGAGGGAGAGTGGGGGAGGGGTATGGTCTGCATAGGGTTGTCTACAGCACTGTACTCTGACCCAGGAAGTCTCACTCATTTTCCAAATCATGGCAGATCCACTTCAGACTGGGGCTTGTACCAGGGGACAGGACTGTGGGGGGGGGGATTTCACTTCATAGCTGTAACCCCTCTCTCCCCATACAGATAGAGCTGAATTTATGTGCCCACATATACCCTGCTCATTCCTTCCTGCTCCCTGCAGTCTCTGTCAGCCCTTGTGTTTCCCATCCTCTCCATTCCTTCTATAATGTGTTTGCACTTACACTCAGCCATTCACACTGCTACTTTAATGTGCCTGCACTCGCACTTAGCTATACACACTGCTGCTATATTGTGCCTACACTTACACTCAGCCATTCACACTGGTGTATTGAAAAGTTTCTGTTACTGTCCTCCTGAACAGCTCTGTGATTCTCACTTCCTGATTGGTCCATGCTGAACCCCCCCCCCTTCCCCATTGCTGTCATGTGACCACACATACCTCTGACAGAAGCCCTGCCTCTCTATTCTAGCCTGTTGTACTACCCTATTGCATTATGGGAATCTGCAGCTCCATCCTGTATGTACAAAATGCTGCTGGTTTTTCAGGTTTATGCACTTACTACACATTATACTCTGCATACTGATGGCTATACTGTACAGTAACTTATAATATCACATATTCAGCTGTTTCTGAATGTTTCATTTGTTTTACATTTTATTCAGAATAAAAAAATCATTATTTTTGGGGTGTGGAACCAATTGTCTGCATTTCAATAGTTTCTTATAGGAAAATTTGCTTTGGTTTAAGAGTAATTTGGATTACAAGCACAGTCCCTCGTAATCCAAGGCACCACTGTATTTAAATAAAGGAAAAATCTGTTGGTCATAGCAGCCAGACGAGACTGTATCCCGCACGGTTGTCATTGACTCATCACATATAAACAAAACCGTCTCCTCTTCCTGATGACACAGTGTAGGAAAAATTAATTATAATATTATTATGTAGGTCTGTGGGGAGCAATGAAAGGAAGTCTAGATGGAAAAGGAGAGGACAGATTGCTAGGGCGATGATGCGAATACTTCAGCTAGCCCTGGAGGGGAAGACGGCTGAGAAGTCTTATAAATACAAGATTTCTTTATATCATACTGCCAGCAAAGACGGGCACTATCCCCGCTCTCAGATTGATAATACTGCTATAATAAAAGTTGAATATATCTATATATCTTCAATGTGCTCATTTAAAGACATGGTTCTTGTGCAAGTCTATGTCTCCAATAGATCTACATCTATTATACAGACAATATGCTGCAGATAGATGAAAACATATGTAACACTCCATAAATCTGACTCCCCAGACAGCTGTTTGGTGGTATATGGCGGCTGGGTAGGTTTATAGGGTCTGGCCTGGTTGCAACAAAAGAGCTAACTTTTAGTATTATTTTATGCACAGTTATATGGCTCCGGTAATGTTTCTGCCAGGATTCTGCCTATATTTCTTACTATATAGCATGGCTGAGGTAGTACCATTTATCATTATAGAATCCAAAAGATCAGGTTACATCAACAAAAGTTGCACTGACCTTATACGGATCAATGGGACAGAAAATAAGACTTCTGGGGTAGTAAGATGCCTGTACAAGTTCTCCATAGATCATCTCCACTATTTATGGCAATTCTTTTTTTAGTTGTCCAAATATGTCTATAGACAGAGATGAACATCTATGTTTGTGTACGTACTGTATATACCCTGCACAGTCATATTTTCATTTATTCTTTGTCCACTGAAGATAAGCAATGGGTCTTCCATATAGGCCATATCTGGACGTTATTAGCCGTGAACCATTGACTTGTGGCCCACCCCGACCAACATGAAACATAAAAAAAAAAAAAAAAACAGCTATGGCGTTTTTGTGTCCGTCAAAAAAACGAATCCGTTTTGATCCTTTTTTTATAATGGAAGTCAATGGAAAAACGAATCAAAATGGATGCACACAACTGCATCCGTTTTTGCAATCTGTTTTTCATCCGTTTTTTTTTCTTCAAAAAAACGATGAAAAAAACGGACTGCAAAAACGCAGTGTGAACCCACCCTATCCACAGCTCGCACCCGCTTGCGGACTCTGGCGGTGCGACTCCATTCTATGCACAGGTGAATTTCACTGTCCGTCCAAAGAATGAACCTGTTCATTCTTTGGATGGACAGTGGAATACACATGTATGTACAGTATGTGTAATTCATGTGTGTATGTATGTGTGTTTCTGTGTATATGAGTCTGTGTGTACACGTGTATGTACAGTATGTGTAATTCATGTGTGTATGTATGTGTGTTTCTGTGTATATGAGTCTGTGTGTACACATGTATGTACAGTATGTGTAATTCATGTGTATATGTACATGTGAATCAGTGTACAGTATGTGAGTCACTGTGTACACATGTATGTAGAGTGTGTGTAATTCATGTGTGTATGCATGTGTGTATGTGTGTATATGAGTCTGTGTGTACACGTGTATGTACAGTATGTGTAATTTATGTGTGTATGTATGTGTATCTGTGTATATGAGTCAGTGTGTACACGTATATGTGTAGTATGTGTAATTCATGTGTGTAATGCATTTGTGCTAGACACAGGGATGTAACTTTAAACTCTTAGGGCAACCAGGTCCTTACTGTCAAATTCAGTTTAATATAATTATGTCTTCTTATGTGGTCCTTTGAAGGACTGCTCCTTAAAGTGCTCCCCCCCCTCGCCCCCATACATGTGATTGCATGTTTGCTGCTTGTATTTATTACTTTAGGATAAGCAAAAGCAATACTCTTCAGCTCGCTAAAATTCTATTCTTCATGCGTAAATTTTATAAAGGGCCAACGCGTTTCAAGCTATAAATAAATATGAAACAACAATATGTTACTTTAGGACTCTGTTAAAACTGTTTTATTACACGAATAACGTCTGTTGATATAAAATAACAGCTGTTATTTGTCATTTAATGTTAAAAACATCCGTCAGTATGACCGCGTGTGAACATAGCCTTAGTGTGTAAACTTTTTTTAATCAAACAAGTATTGGCTGCAATGATTGCGCAGTATTATTCTTTTCCATATTGTGCACACAATACCAGTATTATTCACGTAACGGGGTTGTCTCATTGGAGACAGCATCCTGAGTAACCAGCTAATTATCTCAGCTTCTTCTAGCACACAACCAGTTTTGCCAAAGGAAGCCATAGCCAGCCGACAAATTTCCTTGCAGTGGCCACTACAGGGGAAAATGTAGTATTACACGTCATGTCCATGTAATACTTGGCTGGCTCGAGTCAAAATAGTAGCTGACTCCCAGAATTCTCCATTCTGGGAGTTCCTGTGTCAATACACCCTAATAGCAGCTATAGACAGTGGTTGTATTTATGATAAATCCCCTTTAGAGCCTCAATGAAAATAAACCCATCTCCAGCACCTTACTATTTCCCTGCTCTTTACCGGTTTCGCAAATCTCATTAATTACGTGCGAGCAGACGAAATCATTCAGGAATGACAGGTGCTGTTGACAATAGCTAAGTGCTTTTGTAAGTCTCAGCACCGCGTCTGTCACAGAGGGTTTGCAGACTTATTCATACAATGCCAATGTACATAGACCTGAAGTGAAGCAGAATGCTATTCTTACCTCTGATTTGTCCAGCGGTGGAAGCCCTATAGGCCGCTGACACTGAGGAGCATCCTAAGCAAGGTTAACCAAGCTATTCTTAAAGTCTTGTGTCATGCTCCAATGAATATTATGATGTAAAACTTCCCAAATATATATATATATATATATATATATATATATATATATATATATATATATCTATCTATCTATCTATATATCTATATATATATATATATATATACATACAGTATATATTCACGGGGGGGACGCTACACATAAAGAAACTGTTTCCGATCTGCAAAAATTAAATCTTGCAAATAATTCTGCAATATATAGTAACAGAGACGTAGGCCGTGTATGCCTGGAAATCATCCATGCATCATATGGCGTCTGCTGTCTATATGTCCCCCTCTAAAAACTCCTCCGGCAAGTTATTCAGGTGAGTTCTTTAAAGAGTCACTAAAATAAACATAAACACTACTATTTATTATAGTGCATTAAAGGGGATATCCGTTGTTAAAAAGAAAAAAAAAACATGATGACTTTCTTCTATAGACAGCACCACCCTTGTCCCCAGTTAGGGTGTAGGTTTTGTATTTTATATCACCACTACCTCTTGGACCTGAGTCTGTGTTAACCACCTTGGAGTGGAGGAGGATACTGATTGGGAGAGACTTATCAACCATGGTGTAAAGTGAAACTGGCTCAGTTGCCCCTAGCAACCAATCAGATTCCACATTTCATTCCTCACAGACTCTTTAGAAAATAAAAGGTGGAATCTGATTGGTTGCTATGGGCAACTGAGCCAGTTTCACTTTACACCATGTTTGATAAATCTCCCCCATTGTCTTTAATCCCTGTGGGGATTAGTCAGGAGGGGCTGCGGTTCATTCACATGCTATCAGTAAGAGTTGTGCCTCAAGCCCCTATTACATGGGGTGATTAAAATGAGCAAACGAGCGCCTCGTTCCCAGCTCGCTGCTAGCTCTATTACAGCAGTGAGCGGGTAAGTCCAGGGGGGCCGCGGGGAGCTACAGGGGGGCTGCCCGGGCGATCGCTAGATCATCCGAGCAGCCCATAGAAGGTAGTGGCGGTCTGCTGCCACCGCACCTATTCCACAGAGCGACGGCAGCAGATGGCTGCTATCCTGTCTGTTGCCGTTTCAACATGTTGAAAGACAACGATCAGCTGACATAGTGCATGTCGGCTGATCGTTGTCTTCTATTGCACAAAATGATTTTCGGCCACAACGGTTGGTGTCTGACAAATATGGCCGATAATGGCTTTGTATAATAGGGCCTTTACACCAGCTCAACCTACTCAGATGAGAGTTCTATGTGTTTTCTTTCACCACTTCAGCCTTGTCTGAATTACTCCATGAAGCGCTGTCTTATATATTTTTTTTTAAACGTAACTGCAAAACACTTTAATTTTAAAGTTCCTCTTCTCTTTTAGGAAATATTGATGGCAAAAACATTTCCTGGAATTACTTTTCATATAAATGATCAGTCCTTCAGTTGCTGCTAAGTTGTAATGGTGGTTGTAGGGTTCAACCTGTCCATGAAAAGGTATAGCTATTTAACAGCTGGATAGCGGGAGCGTCTCTCATAATGCATTAGCATTGAAGAGAAAGCGTGGCGCTCACTATTTCTTCTTATGCTTCTTTATTTGCTTTCTCCACACATAAAGCATGCACTGGGCAGGGAGTGGGAGTAATGCAGCAACCCATCAATGATGGCCATCGCATCACTCCTACTCCCTGTCTGATGGCATGTTTTATATGTGTAGAAAGCAAAGAAAGCTTTATGCAGAGACAACAATCGTGTTACAGGTGCTCCAGTCCCTCTTCTTCCTACTTTTAATGATGTTTTGTGTTTGCTCTGGGCTGAGCGTCATTGAAAGGAGGAAGAAGAGGAACCATAGTAGGGACAAGAAGACAGCAACAGTGGAGGTGAGTATGCAAGGATTTTTTTTTTTTCAGTGCACAGAAAGGCATAAAACAGAAATGTATTTTTCCCCAGAAATTCAGAGGACTTATTGGTTAGACAGCCCATTGATTTTAATAGGAAAGTAAAGCACATATAGCTTGCAGCTTAACAGCAAATCAAAGTAGTTTTCAAAGTGATTGTTAATGGGAGTGCAACAACATTCAGTTATAAAATTGTGTCCCTAACTGTAAGAACTAGATCAGCTGGTCTACATGTTAATGGTTTTCAAGCAGCATCACGTTTACATTGACTTACTGAAAAAATTGGTAGGCAGTTGACATTTTTCCTCCCTTTGAATCACACATGCATACAAACATTTGCAAAAGTAAAGAAAAATCCAAAAGTTAATGTCATTGCTACTAATAGTTTGATTTTTATTAGGTTTCCTTTAAAAATACACTCCTTAGCTAAGCCCTGTCCCCATTTCCTGTGTTCTGTCCGGATCTAGCTGTTACTAGAGACAGAATTTTTCTAACAGGCAGTGAGCAGCAAATTGCAGGGAAGTGAGACACCTAGTGACCAAGACTTTATGTTTTTTTCTCTGGAATATGAAGTAATTTTTAGTCCATGAAGTAATTTACTAATATTTTAGGACTCATAGAGGTTAAATAGAGGGAAATTGCTTACACCAAATTAAGTACAAAGCAATAATTAAAAAAAAAAATCATAGTCCATAGACTTAACTTTTTTCCTTTGTGCCATAATCAGCATATTTAAATGGATCCCCCAACAGTAATACTTGAAGTTGGGCTAGGCCATCTTGTTTATATGCATTATTTCAGGCCCTAGATCTTTTTTATGAAGACTTATGAGAATCACTTCCAGATCATTCTGTCCAATATCTATATGTACACAAATGCATGTATGTGCATGTGTTCTTTCCATTGAATTCTATTCTAAATCTAGCAGTTATTCTATCTGGATGATTTTCATTATGAAGAGTTGCACCAGGAGAAATCCGCAATTAATTAAGGACACCCTGTAAGGAATTCTCCAGCATAACAGCATGTCCAGGAATGATGATTCACATGACACATGATATCCTGTCAATCCCGACAGCTCCCTCAGACACCCTGTAATGTCAGCACTCAGTAACACAGGACACTTCCTTTGATATGATATCACGTCCTTCAGACATGAGCCAATGCCAAACAAGTGCTCAGAACGTGTATAACAAGACATAAGACCAACAGGCTTCCACTCAGATTACTCAAGCTCTCCATACACCGGTGAGACAGTTTACTGTGCAGGATGTGTTACTTTTAGGTAGGTTTAATTGCATTATAAATATGGAGAGCAGTAGTTTAAGTAGAAATAATCATATAATAATGAAGTGACTTAACATACACTAAGAAAACATAGTAATATTATAGTAATGGCAGCAGTAGTATGGTAGAACATGGCCAGTCCGATAACACTACTCATACAACAGCAGTAAGTTTGTCAGTAGCGGTGAGTGGAGAGGCAAAGAGGCTGAACTGTCCAGGTTTGGTAATGTTTTCCAAACCCAAAACTCCCATTATGCCCTGACAGCCATTGGCCCACTGATTGGAGGTTTCGTTTTTCAACAATAAAAGAGCCACAGGTTGGGGAACAAGTCTACAAGATGGAGTTAGTTGGTTGGTTGAATGTTGACTGAAGCCACCATCTAGCTTGATAACTTCAAGTACGTTAGGGATTGTCCGAACACAAACTCTTGGCGTTTGATTACTGGTGTGCATCCCAAGAGAGTTGGATGCGGCCCTAGGGAATCCTGGAAAATATGGATATAGAATATGGCCTATCGCTGTATCCATGTTTTCCAAGCAGCCTTACGGCTGGATCTAACTTCTTCGGCCACTGGTAATCAAATGGCGAGAGTTTGGGTTCTGTCATGCCCAAACATACTCAAAGTTGGCTCATCTCTAATCACAAACAGTTCCTACAATCTTAAAAATTTCTTGAAAGGGGTATTCATTTCTCAAGAGGTTATATCCTTTGCAAAAAATATGAAATATCAAGTTTATTCTCGGGTATCCAACCAGAATGATACCCACCAATCCTGAAAACGAGGTCAAAATTATTACCAGAATAAATGGTGGCAATACACTAAAACTGAATAGAGAATGAATAGGGTGCTGGCTACAAACGCACCTTATTCCAGGACCAATTTTGTCCTTGTTTAGGCATCTGTGGGTGTTCTAGTGATTGACCCCCCCCCCACTTGTCAAGTTGTTATCCAAAGAATAGGGGATAGCATCCTAGGAAGGGAATACATATTTACAAACAGATTTATTTTACAATGTTTTGTAATGTCGCAGCTTATTCTGGGTTCTTGGTGTCCCCATTGACCTTTACACTTTCTCCTCTACAGTCCTCGCAGTAGACCACACACTTATCTGGAAAGACTTTGGGAGAATGCCACATCTCTTCAGTCAGGCAAATGGAAAAAATAGTCACGGTACAGATGGATGTGTCCTCTAATCTGTAGACTCTAATGGTGAGGCTAGAAAAGCTCAGTACACCAACAACTCAGAATGGGCAGCACTCTTTACAAGTGGCATAAAAACTCAAACTCTACATAATAACACTATAGCTTTCATGCATAATCAATTGTTTAATTCGAAGCATGCTTCAGTATTGGCCAACTTTGCCCAGAACTGCCCCCTTTGCCTAGAAAGGTCACCAACCTTTTATATCTTGTGATCTTAATAAAAAAAAAGATGGCCTTGAGTCATATTATACTAAAAAATGAAGAGAAATCTCAAATGTCGAGAAACAAAAAATTATTATATGACAATGAATATTTCACATTGAAATCATATAATCTCAATTGTCACTGTTAGTTAGGATATGTGTGCAACAATGTCAAGTGGCAATACGTTTGATCATAACTAGGGAACTCTAGGTAATAATTCCCGCTGTCTGCCCGCTCCGTGCAGCGGGCGGATCCAGCGGGAGGACCGCCTGGAAAACTGGGATACAGCCATAGACATTTTCCAGGTGGTCCTCCCGCTGTATCCACCCACTCCACGGAGCGGGTAGACAGCGGGAATCTGATGTCGAGCGTTCGGGTTCATATGAACCCGAACCTCAGAGGGTTCGGACCATCCGTAGTCATAACTCTTGACTCACTTTTAAGACACACAGTAAGTAGTCTCAAGCCACATGTATTTCTAAAACCACTTTATGGGGACTACTGTTCTACAACATTATAGGGTGCGGGTATTGGCTGGGGGGGCCACTATTCTAAAGTATTACAGGGTCCAGTCACTGGTTGGGGCCTACTGCTCTAAAACACCATAGGGTGCAGTCACTGGTTGGACACCACTGCTTTAAAGTTTTATAGGGTGCAGTCATTGGTTCATTATCACTGCTATAAAGCATTAGAAGGTGAAATTTGGTTCATTATCACTGCTATAAAGCATTAGAAGGTGAAATTTGGTTCGGGACTAGAGATGAGCGAACCTTAAGCATGCTCGAGTTCGTCTGAACCCAAATGTGACATTTGATTACCAGTGGCTGAACAATTTGGATGCAACTCTAGGGAGTCCTGGAAAACATAGATACAGCCATAGGCCATAGACTGTATCCATGTTTTTCAAGATTCCCTAGGGCTTCCTCCAAATTGTTCAGTCACCGGTAATCAAACGCCACACACTTGGGTTAAGGTTTGCTCATCTCTATTGGGGACCACTGTACCTCTATAGTCCTCTAAACTATGGGTCTCCAAACTGCGTCCCTCCAGCTGTTGCAAAACCACAATTCCCATCATGCCTGGAAAGCTAAAGCTTTGGATTTGGCAGTCCAGGCAGGATGGGAAATGTAGTATTGCAACAGCAGGAGGGCCGCAGTTTGGAGACCCATGCTCTAGACTATCCAGTGGTTTTCCACTAAAAGTGCACCCTATAGTGTTTTAGAGCAGTGACCCCCAACCAGTGACCTCAGCCTATACTGTGTTAAAGCAGGGGTGTCCAACCATTGTGTACCCAATAGTGCTTTACAGCAGTAGTCCTCAACAAGTGACTTCTTCCAATCATGATTTAAAGCAGTGATCCCCAACCAGTGACTGCCCCGTATAGTGCTTTTCAACAGTCTATGCATCCCGCCATTACATTCACTTACTTTGTATGATGACATGCGCTCTGGGTGACTATTCTGGCACTCACAAGCAACTAAGCTGCCTAAGCTGAGATATCTAGAACCGGGGCTCAGTCTACAAAGTAAATCCTTGTATAACGTCAAAGAAAACATAACTTATTCCCTTGTACCACAAGACCTTTGACTATGCAAAAAGTATAGGAAAATGAAAGCTTCTGAACTACTACTTATCACATCAGAGATAATGGGGATGAGGAGCCCCATAGGTCAGATCATACATCAAAAGAAGCAGCACCAAGTCCTTCATCATAAGGTTAACGAATGTTGAGAATCAATTAATATTACATTAACTCCTGTTTTCCTGCACCGTGACTGATGGGGGTACTAGTTAAGAGGCATTAGTGGCCTTCCTCGCTAAGTGCTTCTGCACCCACGGAGCTGTCACTGACTCCCGTATCCCATTATAGTTTATCAGAGGTCACGACGAGGTAGAATCAGGTATGAAAAGGTCAACCACGAACAACTCTTATTTGTTGAGTCCATCATTGCCTTGCAGGCCTTACTCTCAATGCCTGTGTTACTAAAAGTGATAGATCGCTGCCGCCCATGTGATACTGACAGCGGTTTAGTCCCGACGTAAATAATTAATAATATATAAACCAGGCAGGAATCTCATCCAAAGTGAAACATTCTGTACAAGGTCCAGACTAAAATTCTAGAAAACCTTCTGTGATCGAGTTACCATTTCTGAGCAAGAAAATCAATGAGTGTAAAAGGCTGAATGCCTCCTATGAGCGTCGGTTTATATCACAGTCACCCCCGTCGCTGTACCCCCCCATAGGATCATATACAGTAATACACAAAATTACGACATTCGGCAGGACGGAAGCCCCCCCAGGAGTTTCCCATTGTGTTTTGCAAAGTGCCTCAGCTGGAATTATCCACAACTATAGATGTAACCGAGCCCAGTGTGTCATATAACTCCCCCGTCCATGCACTGTGACAAGCCTAGGTAAGACAATGCAAAAAATGTACCAGCAGTCCTATGTAAAGCTACACAGAACACATTGCGGTGTCAAATGATAAACTCAGCTCTGCTAAATTTGTATCTAACTCATGCACAGTTTTCCATACTGAAGTCTGGACTGAATCCACCCGTTCTTAATGCATTAGGCACAGTTATAAAGTCATATACATTCGCTGCTTGTACTTACACGCTGTCAGCGAGAAGAAAGTCTTTGACACAAATGTTTTACGGAGTTATAGATCCACAAATTAAAAAAAAGAGTTCTCTGAGAAGGTTCCAAGTCATAGCCGTCACTATTTTCCTAGAAGAATGGGTCCGGCTGAAAGGGTCGGAATGTATCCCAGTCCCTGCTGAGTCCTTCAGCACCTTCTGCAGGCGACCACAGACTGGCAATGCTTCTCCGCACACACACACTCACCAAATGGAGCTTCATACAAAGGGGTGGGAAGATGAAGCTCCGGCTGAAATCCCTGTTTCACCCTGAAGTAAGGAGCTATAAAACACTCAATACCTATCGCCTTTAATCTTATGTTTAATAATTCACAAAATGTTTAATGATACGAGCCGATCCAAGAGCCGGCATTACTGTAGGAAGTGCGGGATAAAAGAACCGTACATCAATAAACACATTATAGTCTTATCATGAAAGGATAGACCTCCTATAACATAGTGGTTAGTAGTATTAATGCGTTGCTGCAGAACTACAACTACCATCATGCATCGTTCTATTGCAAAACAATAACCTTCATCATGCACCATGGCATGATGGGAGTTGTAGTATTGCAATAGCAGGAGAGCCACAGGTTGGCAAACGCTGCCTAGATACTATATATTTTACATAGAAATTGCACCTCCTGTAGGTCAGAAGCTGATACTACACCACATCAATCACACAGTGATTGTAGAGTAAGCAGTGACAGGTCGAAGTTTTGTGCCAGGAATGTATGAAACAATATAAAGCAGCATTTTATTGTTTACAGGGACACTTTAGTGAGCAAGTCATAAAATGGCTATTTAGTGTGGACAAGCCATCAAATTGCAGAAAACACTTACTTGTAACAAGAATTTAAGGTTATGGCTGCAGCTACGAACGTAGATCGGTGCCAAGAGATTTATTCATCTACAAGAGCTGTTTATTTCTCTCAGGAGGTTTTAAAGGGTTTCTACATCAGTCCCCACAGAGCAGTGTTCCACAACCTGTGGCTATTTGGCTGTCTAGGCATGATGGGAGTTGTAGTTCTGCAACAGTTGTAGAGTCGCAGATGTGAAATGTCACAAATGTAAAAGGACAGCGGAGCTGGGGCTGGATATTATGGAAAAATGTGACGGGTTTGTCCTCAAAGAGACTGATAAACCTTGGTTGCTGTCATTGTATAGACTAAAATAAAGACACCTAACTTCAAAGAGTTATAACTGTGCTATAGGTTTCTGGGAAAGCTGGGTGACAACTTATATAGTCAATACTACATCATCCACTTGGGTTCCCAACCAAACCTGCCTAGTTGGCCATGACAAAACCAGTACACCTATATTTAAAAATATTTTTTATATAATATTAGTTCCTTTACTTATACAAGCATATACTACAGTGCCATAAGAAGCTCATCATAAAGGGGTACTCCAGAGGGAAAAAAAACAACTGTGTTGTAATAACCTGGTTTCAGAAAGCTACATAGATTTATAAATTACTTCTATTGAAAAAACTAAAGCATTTCAGTACTTATCAGCTGCTGTATGTCCTGCAGGAAGTGGTGTATTCGTTCCAGTCTGACAGTGCTCTCTGCTGCCATCTCTGTCTGTGACAGGAACTGTCCAAAACAGGAGGAGTTTTCTATAGGGATTTTCTCCTGCTCTTAAAAGTTCCTGTCACGGTCAAGGACAAAGGTGGCAGCAGAGAGCACTTTGTCAGACTGGAAAGAATACACCACTTCCTGCTGGACATACATCAGCTGATAAGTACTAGAAGGCTTCAGATTTTTTTATACACATAATTTACAATTCTGTACAACTTTCTGATGTCAGTTGGTTAAAAAAAAAAAAAAAAAACTTTGTTTCCCCTCCGCAGTACCCCTTTAACATAAATTATATTTGATATAATATTGTATTTCCAGGGTAAGGCCATGTGCAAAACCATGTAATAGGTTTCCCAATGGGAATATGCGCTGCAGTTCACACTGCAATGCAGATTTATTATATATGTGGGAAAGTGACCTGACACTTGTCTGTGTGGACTCCTCATGAAAGCCAGGACTGGGATAAAACTCCTTGAATATGGTCAATGCGCACTTACAAGGTGTAAATATGTATTTAAGTACGTATGCAAGTAAGTATATCAGTGTGCCTTGGATTTCTGTAAACAGCCAATGCATTTTTGGTGCATCGAATCTCCAATTTGTAGCATAGTATTTACAATTGCTCATATCAATGAATGATATGATAATGATATATGATACAACAATGAAATATGATAATGATATTTGATACAACAATGAAATATAATGATATATGATAATGGTATATGAAACAACATTGATATATGATAATGATATATGATACGACAATGATATATGATAATGATATATGATATGATAATGATATATGTTAATGATACAACAATGATATATAATAATGATATATAATATTATCATGATATATGATAATGATATATGATACGACAATGATATATGATATTATAATGATATTTGATAATGATATATGATACAACATTGATATATGATATAAAAATGATATAATATCTAGATCGTATTTAGTGAAGGCCCATGAATAAGTTGAGGTGGATTTTATTGGCAATGGTTTTTGAGCGTAAGGTTTTCTGTCTAAGGCCCCGTTCCCACTGAGCAAAGCTAGCGGAATTCCGCGACGGAATTGTCCGCCGCGGAATGCCGTTAGCCTCCCGCTCATAATGGGAGTCTATGGGAGGCGCGCGCTGCTGCTCTGTACGCGCTGAAGAATGAACATGTTCATTCTTCAGCGCGGACAGGGCAGGAGCGCGCGCCTCCCATAGAGTCCCATTATGAGCGGGAGGCTAACGGCATTCCGCGGCAGACAATTCCGTCGCGGAATTCCGCTAGCTTTGCTCAGTGGGAACGGGGCCTAACGTAAAGTTGTCATTAAGCCAAATGTAGAATAAAAAAAGATCCCAGAATTATAAAACATGCATTAGATTTTTAGGGTAAAGAGCTTTTAAATGTGAAAGTTCCATCACACTAAAGGACATGATCCAACTAAAAGTATGGGTGAAATTTGAGACATGTCTGCAACAAGTGTTCCACAATGTGTCCGGCCTCACAAAGGAGCAAAAAGTGGGATACTCAAAAGTATTAACAAAACACAAGTTGTCTCATAGCATCAAAGTATTCCAGATAACTACTGAGAGGTTAAAATGAAGACATTCAGTAATACTGGATCTGTTATGGGGGAGGCATGTTCAGGTCTCTGGACCTCTTTGAAAATGCCTTCTGAGATATTTGAGAAGTGTAGACGATTGGTTTTCCTAATGAGCTGTATCGGGGCAAGAAATTGGGGGTGAGTTTCTTCCAGCAATTCTGGGCACCTTAGGAATCTGCAGGGACATATTGTGGGATAAGCAGCAGTGTATTATATGGCTGATGCACTTGATAAGGTGTCTATTAAAAAAAAAAAAAACTTCAAGAAGCCTTAAAACAGCTGTCTGTAGATGGGGAACTCTAAGGACAGACTTTGGCTTGGCATATAATACCCAGTCATATCACAAGATTCTTTAAGGGTCGAACATTAGAGATGAGCGGATTTCCTGAAAGTTTGGGTTCATATGAACCTGAACTATCGGCATCTGACTCCCGCTGTCTGCCGACTCCATGCAGCGGGTGGATACAGCCTAAGAAACGCCTAGAAAACTAAGATACAGCCATTGGCATAGGCTGTATCCCAGTTTTCTAGGCGCTCCTTAGGATGTATCCACCCGCTGCACCGAGCCGGCAGACAGCGGGAGTCAGATGCCGATAGTTCAGGTTCATACGAACCCAAACTTCGGGAAATTAGCTCATCTTTATCGAACATGTTGCACACTTAAAGGGATACTCTGGAGAAGAAAAGATGTTTTTAAATCAAGTGGTTTCAGTAAGTTATATAGTGTTGTAAATTTGTGTATTCTGTGGTATATTCTGTGGCGTATTCTCTGCAGTTTCCGGACACAGCGCTCTCTGCTGCCACCTTTGTCTGTGACAGAAACTGTCCAGAGCAGGAGCAAATCCCCATAGAAAACCTCTCCTGCTTCGGACAGTTCCTGTCATAGACAGAGGTGGCAGCAGGAAGTACTGTATCAGACTGGAAAGAAAATACCAGTTTCTGCAGGACATACAGCAGCTGATAAGTAATGGAAGGCTTGAGTATTACATATAGAAAAGTCAAACTTGGCACCATTACTGGTCATCTACCAGAATAATCTGTGCTGCAGTGGAAAATATTCACCAAATGTCACCAAACAGGGAGGGAGAGGAGCGACTCGTTGCGACCCATGATGCCCCTGCGCGTTACGTTCCACCGGAACTATCCGAAGGTGCTAGTGGTTTGGGGGAGTCAGATTGTGGGTACAGAGTCACTTTAATGTTGCAGGTATAGAATAATGTTCACCTATTTACTAAAATATAGGGAAGCTTTTGTAATCTACAGATCCAACATATAACTTTATAATCCTTCCTGGCGAGTAAGTTTAATCATACAAGTGTGTAATCTAGGGATCATACCGATATATGGAGGGTGGTCCAAAAGTAGGTGGTCAGTATGTGTGATAGGGCTATGAATTCAGGGGAGATTTATTAAACATGGTGTAAAGTGAAACTGGCTCAGTTGCCCCTAGCAACCAATCAGATTCCACTTCTCATTCCTCATAGACTCTTTGGAAAATGAAAGGTGGAATCTGATTGGTTGCTAGGGGCAACTGAGCCAGTTTCACTTTACACCATGTTTAATAAATCTCCCCTGAATTCATAACCCTATCACACATAGGGAGGCATTTATTAAGTCCGGCGTTTTTTACGCCGGACGTAAAAATGCCCCCGCAGCTCCGGCGCTACGGAGATTTATGTAGAGGCGGACTGCCTCTACATAAATCCCGTGCGCGCCGTTGCGCACCGCCGAAAACCTACGCCAGCTGAGGACTGTAGTAGGTTTTTGGCGTACATTTTGGCGGAACGGATGATAAATCGCGCGGACTCTGAGTCCGCGCCCTCCGTTCCGCCCACTCTCCGCCCCTTTTCCGCCCCCTTTCCGCCCCCTGGCGTACTCGGCGGAAAGTGCCGATTTGCGAATATTTTATTCGCAAATCCGCCATTTTTGCTTAAAAAAAGACGCAAATCGGCACTTTCCGCCGAAAATCATCCATTCGCCGGATGATACATGTGGCCCATACTGTCCACCTACATTTGAACCACCCTGTATGGATATCTGTCTACACCAGGGATGGAAAATCTTCGGGCCTCCAGTTTTTGTAAAACTACAATTCCCATCATGCCTGGACAGCCTTTAGGAGTTGTAGTTTTGCAACAGCTAGAGGGCCGAAGGTACGCCATGCCTGTTCTACACTGTCTATGAATCTCATAAACCACCCTGGCAGTCCTTTAACAGATAACACTGTCTAGACGCTTCTTCTCCCAGAATCCCACCACATCTAATATTAAATCTGGCACCAAACCAAAAGTCTATCCTCTAGGGCAATACTAGGAACTGGAAGACAGCTATATACAATATAGTCAGCCTATATTACTGGAAAGGAAAGGGATGCTACAGTATATTCAATATACAATACACCTATCGTGCCAAACCTGTGGCTCTCTTTCTGTTGCAACTACAACACCCAGCATGCCCTGGCAGCCAAAGGTTGTAGTTTTGCAAAAGCCAGAGAGCCGTAAGCTGGGATTCAATGCTCTATGGCAGGGGTAGGGAACCTTGGCTCTCCAGCTGTTGCAAAACTACAACTCCCATCATGCCTGGACAGCCAAAGCTTTAGCTTTGGCTGTCCAGGCATGATGGGAGTTGTAGTTTTGCAACAGCTAGAGAGCCAAGGTTCCCAATCCCTGCTCTATGGAGTACAACTATTACTGCAGGCTGTCCAGCCAGGCATTCTGGGAGTTGTAGTGAGCCACATGTTGGGGATGAGTGACATACAGATTTTCATTACAATACAGACAAGAGTACACAGGTAGCAATCCTACCTTATGCCGTATATTAGTATATTAGTGTCTATGACTACCTGGATATGCAATGGACACATGGTGTAGTGTCACGTCATCCATCATTATAACAATTGCCATGAACCTAGACTACCTTTTGGGTTTGCAGTAAATGACAGCGTCCCATCTTATGTCTTTTGTCACTAAAACTAGAGCAACAGCTGGCAAAACTATTATTATTGGACAAAATGCTGTCAAGAGCCATTTGCTGTCAAGATCTTGTCTGTTTTCCTCAATGCACTGAAGATCCGGCCACATTGCACACCAGCTCGCTGACAACACTACTTTATGCAACAAAATGCTGTCAAAAGCCATTTGCTGGCAAGACAGAGTGCCCTGTCCAATATTGTGTGAGGTTCCTGTAGAGCTGTACAAAAGCAAAGGAAATCTTTACAAGATTCTATGTATGTTCTTTTAACATCAATTATTGAACCTATTACATCACATATACAACCAACGTAAACTATCTGTCCTGGAATGAAACGTTACAGGTTTATATTTTTCATTAAAGGTGTAGTTCACCCCCCAAAAATTTATTTCAGATCAACTGGTGTCAGAAAGTTATATAGATTTACTTCTATAAAAAAAAAAAAAAAAAAATCAACTCTTCCACTACCTATCAGCTGCTGTATGTCCTGCAGGAAGTAGTGTATTATTTCCAGTCTGGAGAGCAGGAGAGGTTTTCTATGGGGATTTGCTACTGCTGTGGACAGTTCCTGATACGGACAGAGGTGGCAGCAGAGAGCACTGTGTCAGACTGGAAGGATACACCACTTGCTGCAGGAAACACAGCAGCTGATAAGTACTAGAAAACGCAAAATTTTTTAATAGCAGTAAACTACAAATCTCTGCCACTTGCTTGGACCAGTTGATTTAAAAGGAAAAAAAAATGGTGTAATAATTTAATAATGAATGACTCTATAGCTTTTGGCAGTGCAGAGGCCACAGTTGTACGTGAGGCCTGAAAGGGCCCAAAAGTTCCATTTGTCTCAGTACTATAAATAACATTAGCTGAACAAAAGAACCCTTAGGTTACACCTGTGAATTAAAGGAGTTGTTCACCATTTTTTCTCTTTCAAATCAACTGGTGCCAGAAAGTGCCAGAGATTTGCAATTTACTTCTATTAAAAACCAGCTGCTGTTTGTCCTGCAGGAAGTGGTGTATTTTTTCCAGTCTGACATAGTGCTCTCTGCTGCCACCTCTGTCCATGTCAGGTACTGTCCAGAGCAGTAGCAAATTTCCATAGAAAACCTCACCTGCTCTCCAGACTGGAAAGAATACCACTTCCTACAGGACATACAGCAGCTGGTAAGTACTGGAAGACTGGAGATTTTTTTAATAGAAGTAAATTACAAAACTCTGTCACTTTCTGGCACCAGTTGATTTTAAAGAAAACATTTTTTGGGTGACCAACCCCTTTAATGGAATGGAGGGACAGCTACCAATAAAATAAAGACTGAAAAGGAGCTAAAAGTAAATATATTCGATTATTCGATTCTCCACAAAAAAAAGAAAAAAATTATATTTTTAAGTAAGCTCTTCATTGGCTTATGTTTCTTTTCTGTTATTATATTCCTATATGACTTAACATGGACAAATTGGTTCCTCTAGACACAGTTTAGCAGAAAGTGACCTATTGTTTAAATCAAGGATTTATGTTAAATACATTTTGTAAGAATTATTATCTTTTTTATGTAAAATACAATCTGGCAGTTTTCAATCTGGCCACTAGGTCTAAAACTAAATTGACTTTCTCTTCTGTAGAGATCACTTTTCAGCAGCATCCTCTTGATTATCACAGACAGGATTACAGAGAAAGGTGACACCAGTGTATAGATCAGACACCATTCACCGCTCAGCCTCCCCCTCCCTGCAGAATGACCTCTGCACAGGTCACAGAACATGCCCATAGAACTCTCCCATTATAGTGAATAGGGTCTGGGACGGTCTATTTTGCCTCTGTCCATGGGGATTTCTGTAAATAATATCTTTAAATGCTGGTAAAACAGCACAGGCCACAGGTTGCATGCCTGATGCTTCTCCTATACCTAGGGCACATACTCCTCAATCAATTCTGAATAAATATCCTAGAGAAATAATACAACAACAATATAAAATAGTTGGCAAAAAAAATCTCTTCTTTTTAACTCTGCAGACCTTCCATCTCCACCCATCCCCATGTACTTCATTACTACATGATAAGTGGCCTCCATCCAATAACATTAAGCCCGCTCTATACAGAAGTAACTTTTAGAAAAAGATTTAATAGCTGGGGGGATTGTAATTGTTATAGAGCATTAGCAAGCGCAGGCAGGATGAGCGTCCATTGCTCTGCATTTCCTGTTCTCTGTGGCATTACCTAAGATCCCTAATGCTGCTTTATGTCTTCATGCTATATTGATATACTAATAACTAGAGCAGCCACTCAGCAAGCACCTGTGTCTTTTTTGCCTGGAACATAGCTGCCTATGTGACTTAATATAACCCTGCTGTCCTTCCCTCCTGTGTACAGTTTGTTCACATCTACCGTACAGTCAATAACTAGGCCGAGGTATAAAATAAAGAGACTTCTATCAGCCATATCCAAATAGGAACGAGACAGATACTAGATTTAAATAACCCCTTTAAAGCGAACCTATCAGGTGAATTAAAGGGGTTGTCCAGCAAAAATCTTTTTCTTTCAGAACTGATATCAGAAAGTTATATAGATTTGTAATTTACTTCTATTAAAAAATCTTAAGTCTTCCCATACTTCTTAACTGCTGTATGTCCTGCAGGAAATATTGTTTTATTTTCAGTCTGACACAGTGCTCTCTGCTGACATCTCTGGCCGAGATAGGAACTCTGTCTTAGTTTTCTATGAATCCCATAGAAAACCTCTCCTGCTCTGCACAGTTCCTGTCACGGCCAGAGATGTCAGCAGAGAGCACTGTGTCAGACTGAAAATAAAACATTTCCTGAATGACATACAGCAGCTGATAAGTATAGGAAGACTTGAGATTTTTTTTTAATAGTAGTAAATTACAAGTCTATAACTTGCTGACACCAGTTCATTTGAAAGAAAAAGATTTTCGCTGGACAACCCCTTTAAGGCTGTCGTATTTCACAGCAGGATATGATAGAGGGAGAGATGCTGAGTTCTGTGATATATAGATTTTATGATGGTTCTGTCGGGATTTAGGTAGCTTTCGGATGACTGCAGGTCCAAAGACAAGAACAAGAAACAGCATACACCACTCACCATGGGTCACTAGTACAGCCTGCGATTGGCTGAGCGGACACTTTCTTGTTTCGAGGGACCAGAAAGTGGTCAGTAGCACCAGGCAGCATTAGACTGACAGCAACTGGGAAGTACAGCCCCTGAGTGATGTCTTCAAGTCTGACTAGCCCCTACAGCCCACATCAACCTGTCACATATACCTTCATTGGGCCATTAAGAGAATAATAAAGTTGTTTTACAGCATGCTAGATAATGCCACAGACAGAGAAGCACACAGGGGTTGAACACAGCAGGTTCAATGTTCTGCTGTCTTATGCAAAGTTCTGTAGCATCTCTTGGTGGGGAACTGGCAGTAGTGCTGAGGGAGAGAAAGTATACAGGGTCAAAGAGTTAAAGGAGAAGTCCGGTGAAAATTTTTATTAAAGTATTGTATTGCCCCCCAAAAGTTATACAAATCCCCAATATACAGTTATTACGGGAAATGCTTATAACTTGTTTTTCCCTGCACTTACTACGCCATCAAGGCTTCACTTCCTGGATAAAATGGTGATGTCACGACCCGACTCCCAGTGCTGTGTGGGCTGTGGCTGCTGGAGAGGATGATGGCAGTAGGACACTGAGGGACACAGGGCACTGGAGGGACACTGAGCATCCCTCTGCCATCATCTTCTCCAGCAGCCACAGCCCGCACAGCTCTGGGAGTCGGGTCGTGACATCACCATTTTATCCAGGAAGTGAAGCCTTGATGCAGTAGTAAGTGCAGGGAAAAACACTTTATAAGCATTTCCCGTAATAAGTGTATATTGGTGATTTGTATAACTTTTCGGGGGCAATACAATACTGTAATAAAAATTTTCACTGCATTTCTCCTTTCAGGGAAAATGATTGATGCATTTCGGGAGTTGTAGTACTGAGCAGCTGCTTAAGCAGGAAGTAGTGAGAAATAAGGCTAAAAACCCACAATACAAATAGATTTTGATTGTTTCAGGACTGGCACAGACAGGTAAGCAATGCTATATGCTTCCGCAGAATTTTCTTTTATGTTAGAGCACCCCTTTAAGCACTTTCTGGTCAATCACAGACAGCCTACTCTGGATGACCATATAGGCGCAGTTGCCGTCATCGTCCCACACATCATAAAGTACATGTATGTGATTTTGCATTAAAGAGTTAAAGCTCCTTTTCCCATCGCTGAAAGTAAGAAGTCATCAATGATTACACATCAAACACCACAACGAGGCTTTTGATGGAAAGCTGTTACCGAAAACCATCTGTAATAACCTTCAGATCACACCAACAAAACAGAGACCTTCCTTCATTCCGCTACCAGCTCGTAGAGTGCGTCTATGAAGCGGCGAGAAGCATTCACAGTACAGTACTATACCCGACAAAGACCAGAAGAGCAAACCCGATGGAGAGCTAATAGACTAGAAACAAAGAGAAGATGGCCGCATGACTCAAGATGGATAATTATACGGTATTGTCTCAAAAATTAAAGAAATAGGAACTAGGAATCAAAGATCGGGCTTTTCAATAAGCCTCACAATGAGTTAATATTAAAGGTTATCTATGATAAGAATAACATGGATGCTCTCTTCCATAAACAGCACCATGCCTGTTCAATGGTTGTGTGTGGTGGTACATCAGGTCATCCCTTTGTAAAATATTCTCATATTCTATGAAGGGTTTACATCTCTAAACCTTTATATTATAGGCTGAAGGTTCGATTACCATGTACAAGGTTGTACATAGCAACAAAGGAAACCTAGAACATCAGGAAATGTATTACATTTCCAACAAAGAAGAAGAAACAAGCATGAGAGCACTTATGTAGACAAGGTCACACCGTCCCACCAGTATCCTCCAGTGGGCTCATGTTCTGACACAGTAATGCGTCCCCTAGGTCAAGCAAAGAACACCATTTGGAACTGACCAAAATCCCATTACTTGCCATTACTGTGTATTTTTTATGGGCCGATTCACATATAGGTCCCACACATGATGCTGATGAAGATGAATACTGCTGTAACATTGGCAGACGACTCCTGATGGTGTTCTGTCTCTTACCCCCGCCCAGCCCGCGCTCCCCTGCTACTGCTGCCACTCTGCACTCTCTGCTGCAGTTGTAATGCTGCCCCTAGGGAGCCTGCTCATGCCCTTGACAATATTTAAAGGGAGAGTGTGCTTTACCTAATCTATCCCTTTCCAATCTTAGCTCTGTTTCCTGAAGCCTGAGCATTGTTGTGGTATCGGGTGTCCAGTTGCACAGGTGTTCTATATGTTATCCTGCTTCCCTGTTATCCTGCTTCCCTGACCAGTGTTCATCTTCTGGTTCCCATCTCTGCCTGATCTCTCCCGTACGACACCATCTCTCCTACTACCAACCCAGATCGCTCACCCAGCCTTTTTTCTGCCCGCCTCTATCATCTTGTCTGTTGGTGACGTTTCTTGATCCTAGTTGACCATGCTGTATGTCCTACACTGTGGACTATGCCTGACCCCCTGGACACCATGACCATCCTTGTGGAATAACCTGGTGTCCTCCAGTAGCACGTATCCAGCTTCTGCATCTTGGAGCAGGATAAAGGTTGAAAACTAGCGTAGTCCAAAGCCAATTCAGCTCAGCTGCACAATGGGTCAACATTAGTGATGAGCGTACTTACCGAGTGTTCAGGCTCATCCGAATCTAGATGTTCGGCATCTGACTCACGATGGCTGGAGAATATGGAGATGGCTAGGGCTGCATCCAACTTCTGTAGCCGCTCAGTTTTGGACGAACCTAAGCATTTGGTAAGTTCGCTCACCACTAGTCAACACATTGTCTTGCAACAACCCACATTACTTACAACTTATGAAAGAGCCTCTACCCCCCTTCTTAAGAATACTACATTGTTTAATCGTTTCTAAAACATAAGACAATAAAAAAGGATTCAACATAAAATTATTAGACACACAAGCATGTCCTCTAAGAGTAATAATAGTTTTAAGCACAATTCAAGCTATAATCTAAAAAAAAAAAAAAAAAAAAAGGAATGAAAGAAAATGTGCTATTTTTGCTGCTCACAGTTTGCATCGGCTTAAAACACAGGTATGGCAATTGTGATGTGATAAATTCCCTTGTGTTCTCTGCGTGTATAATCCCTTCCCCCTTGTGCCCATGTTGCTGTTTGATTAACCTGTGAGCTTTTTTTAGCAGTTGTTTATAATGTGTTTGCTTAGCTAATGAAAGGAGCAGCAGAAAAGCAGGGATATAGCGTATACTGTAACCTAGGATGTGTGCACCCATAGTTATATCATACATGACTACTGCCACAATAAGTGCACCACTGATACCAAATACATAGGCATAGTAAACACAGCAGTTACGAGGGAAAGTTACTTCTTCTAGATTCTTGTATATTACCAGTTGTGTAAAGTAAATAGCAGATGATAAAAGAATACAGCTTTTGGGTCATGGACTATTTAAAGCCAGTGGGAGTAGTTGTCGCAGACCTAGAGGCATCAAACATAGAAGGAGTGCTAGTAGTATTTTTTTATCCAGGGGCGCCGCTGCCTGTCAAGGCTTGGGATATATATACACATATTTATTTATTTATATATATATATATATATATATATATATATATATGTATTTTTATTTTCAGCCGTCAGTTATATCTCCTACCTGCTGCAGTAAGGTATTGCATTTTTTCGTTATCATTTTTGTATATTTCATGTACACATCCTTTCAAGGCATTCAAGGGATTAAATCTACAAAAATTATGCATATAATATACAAAAAATATACAAACATACAAAAAATATACAAAAAAATGCAATAGATTACTTAAAGGTGAACCAGGCCCAAGTCCCACCAAACGAAAAAAAAAAGTCAGTAAGTGTGTGTAGAGGGTTAATAATAAACAACCTAAACTCAACTGTCCTCGTGCCTCTGTTGCGTTTCTCCCGGATCTCGTTGACAGCCACCGCTGACCTGCAGCTCTTCCCGTTCGGGCAAACGATCAGCGAGCTACAATATTGCAGCTGGAGTGTACGAAGTATGACAAAGTCCCAGTGTTGTAAAAATAGTCTTTCAGCAGTACAACACACTTTTGTAGAATAGATAAATCTTTAGTACAGACTCTTAATACTTAAACTCGTGCTTAAGAAGGTGCTTGGAGAAGTAGAGTAGAAGAGAGGTATTTGTAGCTGTGCTTGGAGAGTTGAGTAGAGGAGAAGAGTTTGTCGAAGGAGTCCAAACCCAGTGTGGCAATGTACTCTGCCAGAACTTGGAGAGATATACTTTGTAGTGAAAAGTTTACTTGTACTTGTAGTTGTGTTTAGACCGTGTCTGACCACCTTGTGACCTTGTGTAGACCCGTCCTGTCAGGGTACTACAAGCCCCAGCTATGGTTATCTGGGCTTAGCTAAGTGTCCGGGGGTGTCCCAGTTACCTGGGTAGGATACGAAGACCTTGTTTACAGTAGCTTTGTCCTATCCAGGCTAGTTCCTCTTGTGTTCAGGATACTGCCCTGCACTTTTTAGACGTGTTTTCGGCGTGGGTTAGGATGTTCCTGGACTCCTCTCTCTTTAAAGTGATCAGCACTGCATACTGAATGTAGTAGTAGTAGTGGTAAAATAACTGGTTGTCTCTATCTGCATCTGCACATCTGAATCAGCCAGGCCCTGGCTTAACTACAGCAGGAACAGTAGGTTTTTGCGTCTTGTCTCTCTAAGAGACTGGTGAGAACTGACTGTGCACTTCCTCCACCAGTGTCTCCTCCTACAAGGGCCTAAAGTAAGCTTCCCTGTGAGTGTTGGGGATGAGTGTGTGCATAAGAAAGGAGAAAAGAGATAGGTTAGAAGTAGAGAGCACCTTCTATTGGTCTAGAATAACACATGGTACACATAAAACCTTAACCCATTACTGACTTCAGCTGTGCAATACATAGAAATATAAAACACTGACATCTAGTGGCGAAACTGTAAACTACCTCATTACCACTTTTAACCTGAAAGAGGAAGCTTTTTGAGAGGTGCAAAGGAGAGACAAAAACACCTGTGGTGGGACATCACACTGGCAACAGGATTATTACTGGTTATGATTAGAGAGAGGTCAGAACATGCAGGAAATCACAGCTTGCTGTGTATAAGGCTAAGTAGCCACAGACCACAGTCCATGGCAGTCCATGCAGACCCTGTCCATCACCAAAAGCCCCTACAATAGGTAGGCTATAGCTAAAGCTTTGGCTACCCAGGCATGATGGGAATTGTAGTTTTGCAACAGCTGTAGGGCTGAAGTTTCCCCATCCCTGTTTTAAAAGAAATACAAGCATTTATTAACACAAACTTGTCAGGCAACATGACAGGTCCTCTTCCAGGTGACAAAACCTAATAAAAGTCTATAATCATTCTAATATGTAGGGGCAGACTGAGTAGATGAAGGTGTTATTACGCAGTCAATTACATATTATAAAATACATCTTTTATGTCCAAGATTGCTGGAATTTTTGGGATCGTCCACGAAAGCCATACGCTGACTGACATATCGCTATGCCCCTTTGATGTGGAAAGTCTTTTGCATATATCTCCCATTCATCTCCCCCTGGATTAGAACATATAACTCATTCTTTTTTTTCCCAAAGCTTTTTTGTTTGACAGTGTGACGGATAGTATTAACAGCTGCTGCTGTGTGGTCATAGGAAGCAGAACAATGTGAGAACCGCGACAACAACATTAACATGAGACAACAAGTCAGCAAGCAACCCAACCTCTGAGCCTTGCAGCCCTGCACTGATTGATTCCTGGAGCTCGTGCACAGGGCCCTGGTACGGCGGCAAGTGGCAGCTGTCGTCAAAACGTGTGACAGGCAAGAACGCAGCCTTTCCTTCCCTGACTGGGGAATAAGCGGAAATGCCAAGCGCCCTATGGCACGCCGCGTTCCACCTGCCAGGCTGCAGGAACTTAACACTTCTGTCTCTGGGCTGGGATATCGCTGATCAAAGTTCATTTGATGTGTCTTTTTAGATCAATTTAATACATGGATGACTCAACCTCTCTAACAATTCCATTTTTTTTCCTTTTGAAGACTTACACCGATTGATACTCCTGAGCTGGAGACTATAGTGTTCTCATAGATCTTATGGTGTAAATACATATATTTTATGACTTCCTCTTCTAAATCTCACTTTTCTTAAAGGGGCTTTCCCAACTTGCAGAATAATCCCCTATACACAGGATAGGGGATAACTATATGATCACGGAGGGACAGGTTGTGCATGAAAAGAATGGTGAGCATGCACAACCCACTGCTTCACGCTTATGGCTGGCTCAGAACCCACTTCATGAGATTGTGGGTGGGAGGGCAACTGAAAACCTGTCTTCGCTATGGTGAAGACAGATTTCTCTTAGTGACGAGCAGATAAAGAAGTAAAGAAAAACAGTCTTGGGCTATGATCAAACTTCGGGAACATAGCGTGCAAAGGCGGCTGTCTCATAATATTGGCAGCTGCTAATAATGATCATGTTCATTATTAGCGATCATCAATATTACAAGACGGACGCTTTCCCTGCTGTTCACACATTGTTGAAATGACGGCAGTTTTTATTGGACAGCCATCATTTAGCGGCGAATAACAGCTGTTACTTGATAGTAATGGCTGTCATAAAACAATATAAACAACGTCCGTTATTATAAAATAAGGGCCGTTATATAGAATTGTAAAGTGCTGCAGAATCTGTTGGCGCCATAAAAATTATTATTATTAGTTGTCATTAAATGATGACCGTCCACTAAAAACAGACGTCATTTCAACAATGTGTCAACATAGCCTTATAGGTGCAGAAGGAATCATATTTCTCTGACAGAATACATTAGAGTTTCTTAGATTCAGTTGTACGGTTGATTTTGTGTGGAGCCGTCATACAACCTCAGGGCTCTTATAGAATTCCCGTATAAGTAACTGGGGTCTTTGGGCAACTAGGTATAAGTAACTAGGGTCTATGTTGACATAAAATCTGCTCCTATTCTGTATCTAAATCAATGGTCATTCTGCCCAAAACCACGTTGGGCACTCAGGACGTTGATTTTTCCCATTATGTGCATGAAACAGATAGGACCATTAGGAAACATACTCGATACAATGGATTTTTAATGAAATGACAATAAAGAAATGATGAGGTTCTCCACCCTATTCTATCCATTGCTCTATAGTGCCCCTATTCTGAAATAAATCATCTTTCGTCCAGGATACATCCCAAAAGTTTTGATTGGTCTGGGTTTGGGTCATTAAGACATTTCAGTCCAAAAATTTATGTTAAATCCATTTAACATTAACAAATGACAGCAATATGATCACAGAAGTGCAAATAATAAAAGAAATCATGAGAATGTACAGTATACAGGCCCCAGTATTGGTGTGAATACTGGACTGCACATTACATAGCATCAATGCATGTTCTGCTGCGAGTGGGCACAGCAGTTACATCACCATATACAAACTCTATACACATGAAATTTTTATTTATGGCTGTACAATGGACATCTAAACTATAGTTTATTTAATATTTTATGCAAGATGAGCATATTGGTTGTATAATGAAGGTTATGCAATCTACTATGTATACTATGTGAATCCATTTCTTACCACTATCACTTGCTTTCAGTGAAAGGGATGGGAATATTTTATAGGTTCACTAACGTTCATGCTACCATTCTATCTATAGTTAGCAACAGTGTATTCATTTAGCCTACAGATGATTGCATAAACCCACTAAAATTGATATATGGTTAAAGTAAGTGGATGGACAAGAGAGCAGTATATGTTTTTGGGAGCGTAGAGATGACAGAGGCCGCTGTACGCCTATATAATGGCATCCATCTGTGGTTTGTCAAATGTATAGGTAAGGCAAGTACATCGCAAAACAATTATAATCTTTAAAGTGACAATCTATATGGCCCAATGAAACCTGTAAAGTCATGTCCAGCAGTCCAGTGATGTCTGAAATGTGATGGCATGTGGAGGCCAGGTAATGGACACCTGACCTGTATACTCACCTTAGCCGCAGGCTATAAAAGCTGCATACCTAAGAACCAGTCACGTCATCGATTGCCCACAACAAAGTACTGGACTAAAGAGCTACTCAAAGCTACGCACAGAGGAAGTACAGACCTGTTCGGGGTTAAATGGCAATAATGATGGATTTCAAGTTTTGCAAATATGCACAACGAAAATACCCTGAGAAATTGTAGTAAAACATCTTATATACGGTGAAAGCTTGGATTACAAGTACAAGGCCTGAGGGCATTCTGCAAGGCAAGCTAATAATTAAAAAAAAAAATTGTAACTCTGTAAACAAGCAGGTGAAGTGCCTCAGTATGTTAATTTTTATGTTTCTCTTCCGGACTATACCCGATGCTTCCCCGCATGGGGTGCCACCATCTTGCCTACATGTGACGCTGGATGGTGTATGACCGCTGATTCCCTCTGACCCCTGAATTGACCCCTTCACCGATAGCTGCTCTAGGCAGCCGGCACTAGCAGCAGCAGCAGATACTACCAACAGGTACCAGCACCACCTGGGGAGTCATGTGTGGAGGGAGACTTAACTGATTAACCCCTTCTTTACTGATAGTGTGTTCTTTATCGAAACTGAGCACCTTAACTACTTTACTTTTGGGTTGTGGAATGAATTGTCTGCATTTCAATTATTTCTAATGGGAAAATTAGCTTTGATATACGAGTGAATTGGATTACACGCACATTCTCTTGGCGAATTATGCTCGTAATCCAACGTTTCACTGGATGTCCTTTAAGTGGGAACTTTACCATAGGCCGGAAGGTTTCCCTAGAATGCAGATACAATAGGTAATAGATACAATGGACTGAAAAATGGTGTTCTAGAACAGTAGTCCTCTCAGGGAAGATGACAGCATATACATAGTATATCATGTCACATGACATCTACTGATTGATTGATTAAAATATTAATTCATATATATGATATAAATAAGAAAGAAATAAAATGTAGTTTGATTGATGTAGATATAAGATAGATAGATAGATAGACAGACAGACAGACAGACAGACAGACAGATAGATAGATAGATACTAGGTTGAACATGATGAAAGTATGAACTAAAATCGCAGTAGTAATGAGATATGTAATGTACACCAAGAGAACTAATTGTTACCTATATACAGAAGCCATTTCAGGAGCTAAAACCCTAATAGAAGGAAACAGACATATTACTAATGCTTTTAATGCACTCTCTATGCTTATAAGAAATTATAGGATACGTGTAATATGTTCATAACCTGTATGGCCAAAGTGTAAAGGGAGCACTGCAAAATGCTGCAAAACCTTCAGATTAGATATGACATGGAGCCAGATACCAGAAGTCCATCACCTGGATAAGTTGTCCACATGGAACCATCATGTCTAATGAGTGAAAACCAGTTCTCACCTTGTCATAAAATGCCCACAACAAAGCACTAAACTAAAAATCTTCTCAAAGGTACACCCAGACCTGTTCAGACTTATAAGCTGGGTTCACACTATGTATATTTGAGGCTGTATTTGTGAGGCTGTATAGCAACCAAAACCAGGAGTGGATTGAAAACACAGAAAGGCTCTGTTCACATAATGTTGTAATTGAGTGGATGGCCGCCATATAATGGCAAATTTTTGCTGTTATTTTAAAACAACGGCTGTTATATTGAAATAATGGCAGTTATTTACCGTTATATGACGGCCATCCACTCAATTTCAACATTATGTGAACAGAGCCTTTCTGTGTTTTCAATCCACTCCTGGTTTTGGTTGCTATGAGGACCTGACTTGAGGACCAAATACTGCCTGAAATATACAGTGTGTGAACCCAGCCTATTAAACAGCAAGTATGATGGATTTCAAGTTTTACAAATATAAAACAACAAAAATGAAATGAAACTGTAGTAAAACATCTTATATATGTCCTTCAAGAGCAACATTAACCACCAGGAGGGTTTCTTTGAGGTTTTTTTTTTTAACTTTCTTATGTAATAAAGAATGCAGAAACAATAGGTAAGTAGATATAATGGAAGCTAGACTGCACTGGAAAATGGTCTTCTAGAGTGGAAGCCCTCTAAATGATGGAAGTGGTAATAATTGTCATAGGACATATGGTTTGGATAAAGTGATAGTCTTCCCAAAAATAGAGAGAGAGAGAGAGAGAGAGAGAGAGAGAGAGAGAGAGAGAGAGAAAAGATAGATGGAGAAAGATGGAAAGAAAGATAGATAGATAGATAGATAGATAGGAGATAGATAGATAGATAGATAGATAGATAGATAGGAGATAGATAGATAGATAGATAGATAGATAGGCAATAGATAGATAGATAGATAGATAGATAGATAGATAGATAGATAGACAATAGATAGATAGATAGATAGATAGATAGATAGATATCACACGAAAATCCAAAGCACTCCAGCATAAGGTGAAAAAAGGTAGTGGTTTATTACAAAAATGTGCTTATGCTGGAGTGCTTTGGATTTTCGTGTGATACTTGGGGATCCCCCTAGCCAAGGGATTTGCATCCTACTGCACCCGCTACACCTGTGAAGAAGTGCGGCTCCTTTCTCCTCTGTACCTCGATAGATAGATAGATAGATAGATAGATAGATAGATAGATAGATAGATAATAGATAGATAGATAGATAGATAGATAGATAGATAGATAGATAGATAGAAGAAAGTGTAGATAGAGATGAGAGATAGATAGATAGATAGATAGGAGATAGATAGATAGATAGATAGATAGATAGATAGATAGATAGATAGATAGATAGATAGATAGGAGAAAGTGTAGATAGAGATGAGAGATAGATAGATAGATAGATAGATAGATAGATAGATAGAGAGATAGATGATAAATAGATAGATAGATAGATATTGTAGATAGATAGGCGATAGAGAGATAGATGATAAATAGATAGATATTGTAGATAGATAGACGATAGATAGGTGAAAGATAGAGAGATAGATGATAAATAGATAGATTGATAGATAGATAGAAGATAGATATATTGATAGATAGATAGATAGATAGATAGATAGATAGATAGATAGATAGATAGATACCAGGTTGAACATGATGAAAGTATGAACTAAAATTTAAGTTGTTGTTAGAGACATGTAATGTACACCAGAGAACTACTGTATCTAATTGTTACCTATATACAGAAGCCATTTCAGGAGCTGAAACCCTAATAGTAATATCACTAGCTCCTTCTAATGCTTTTAATGCACGCTTTATGCCTATATGAAAACTAAATGATAGGATACGTGTTTATTATGTTCATAATTTCCTATGAACAAAGTGTAAAGGGTGCACAGAAAAATACTGAAAAACCTTCAGTTTAGGTATGACAGGGAGCCAAATCCAAGAAGCCCATCACCTGGGTGAGTTGTCCACATGGTAGAACCATTCATGTTATCCATTGCCTACCACTAAGTACTGGACTAAAGAGCTACTCAGAGAAGATCCAGACCTGTTCAGGGTTAAAAGGAAAGACTCTTACCTGCTGTTATGCTCCCATTGGACCTGCTGTTATGCTCTCATTTTATTACCTTCATCCTCATAGGTTTGGGGCTACCACCATCTGCCCGCCCCTCTTCATGAATATTTATCCGCTGCTTTGCAGTGATGAGCAGCCAGGGTGATGTCACTGCAGGGCACGGGATAAATATTCATCCGGCAGTCCCGCCCCCAGTGGACCTGACGGCCTAACTAAACTTGTAATTAAATTAAAGATTTAAAAAAAACAGCGCTGAGGAGGAAGGTGAAAAAATTACCTTCATTCTCAGCATTCCGTGCCCTATGGGAACATAAAAGCAGGTTAGGTCTGTTGGTTTCCCTTTAAATGGCAAGTATGATGGTTTTCAAGTTTTACAAATATGCACAGAAATAATACCCGTACAAATTGTAGCCAAGCATCTTATATATGTCCTTCAGGGGAGAACACGAACCACCAGGAGGTTTCTTCAAAATTTTTGAAACTTCTCATGTAATGAAGAATGCAGATACTATACATACTGGAACCTGGAACTGGACTGGACTGGACTGGACATGGTCTCCTAGAGCAGTGATTCTCAACTCCGGCCCTCAACTACCCCCAACAGGTGATGTTTTAAGGATTCTCTAGACAGTGCTGTCTATGAAAAAGTGTCCCTTAGTACATACATGGCCATTAAAATAAAGGGTAGATACGAATGCAAAGCTCCCCATGTAAGGTCATCAGTAATAGCAAGTTTCCAAGTTGAGGCAAGCCAGGCAAATTGGGGGCCGACTCCATGGAATCAATAGAATTCCAAAGAATCAATAGAATTCCAAAGCCTCCAGCTCCAAGGTAAATGTGATACAAACTGCCATGACTAAGGAGCATGACGCCTTGTCTTTATGGATGTCGATATCCTTGTTTTTTTAATATAATCCAATAAACTAAAACTTTTATACATTACCTTGTGAGCTGGAGGCCACTTTCTTCTTGGAATTACATTATAATAAAGAACGTGCTGATTATTTTAGGTGGTCAGTGGGTAAAAACCGCAAGAATTAAAAAAATATATATAAATATTGGCCCTTATAAGATAAAAAAACAATTTCTATCACATTTTTGTAGAGGTACAAAGAAGCAGCTCGAAAACAATGAGTGAACATAACCTAAAGGTGTAGAAAAATAAAATAAAGATCTAAAAAAATTTTATTAAATATTTTTAACACTATGGGGGGGAGGGGGATTTATCAAACTGGTGTAAAGTAGAATTGTCTTAGTTGCCCCCGGTAACCAATCAGATTCCACCTTTCATTCCTCACAGATTCTTTGAAAAATGAAAGGTGGAATCTGATTGGTTGTTAGGGGCAACTGAGCCAGTTTCACTTTACACCATGTTTGATAAATCTCCCCCTACGTCTACTAAATGTAGAACACTTGATTTCTTCTGGATCAATGCAACCCATCTGCTCACATTTTGTGGTCTTAACTAACATGCAAACAGGATGGTTCAGAAGTTTGGCCATGCTTACTGCAAAGACCTCAGCAATAAAAATATGTGACATAATCTAAAATACCCTATTAAAAAAAACCCTATTAAACTATCAATGTCATTCAGAAACACTCTAGCCTGTCCAAGTCTTTAGCCATGTTACGTGGCCGTGCCAAGAACTATCAAACTGAACTGGCATTTAAAAGCGGGAAAAATCTCAGCTACATCTATGTATGGAGATATCTCAGATCCCTCCAGCCATGTGTATGAATTTAATAGAAATGGGACATTGCAAAAAAAATATGAACACTAGTTAGTGTTAAGTGAATGTCTGGGATTAGAAAAAGATGGCGGCTTTACTCCAGAAAACAGTGCCATGTTTGTCTAATCTTGGCTATCACTTTAACCTGTCGGGTGGTAGAGCTGCTATGTATGAACATAGTAAGGGTATTACTAATCTAGTTTTGCATTTGGTACATAGTAAGAATGGTTTTGATCTCAAATCTTCACATACCTATCAGCTGCTGCATGTCCTGCAGGAATTGGTGTATTCTTTACAGTTTGACACTGTGCTCTCTGCTGCCACCTTTGTCCATGACAGGAACTGTCCAGAGCAGGAACAAATTCCCATAGAAAACCTCTCCTGCTCTGAACAGTTCCTGTCACGGACAGAGGTGGCAGCAGAGAGCACTGAGTCAAACTAGAAATAATACACCACTTCCTGCAGAATATACTGCAACTGATAAGTACTGGAAGACTTTCTAAGAACAGTTGAAAAAATAAATTGCCGCAGTACCCCATTAAATCCTGGATTTTGATGAAATTTATCATGTGCCTCTAACCCCCTTTTACAAAGTAATCTATAGTAAGGATTGCTAAAGCACAACAGGGCTTGGTCGACAAAAGAAATTCTAGGGGTCTGAAAAGGAGCAAATTTCATATGGGACCAAGTGGAGTTGGAAAGAACAAAATCGTGACATTTTCTATCAGACTGCTTAAGTACAGAGTTGTTCTCCCCTATAGCATTGGTCCACTTACAGGAGAAGTTCGGCAATAATTTTTATTAAAGTATTGTATTGCACTCCAAAAGTTATATAAATCACCAATATACACGTATTACCGGAAATGCACATAAAGTGCTTTTTTCCCTGCACTTACTACTAAATCAAGGCTTATCTTCCTGGATAAAATGGTGATGTCACGACCCGACTCCCAGAGCTGTGGGGGCTGTGGCTGCTGGAGAGGATGATGGCAGGGGGACACTGAGGGATACAGGGCACTGGAGGGACACTGAGCATCCCTCTGCCATCATCCTCTCCAGCAACCACCACCCGCACAGCCCTGGGAGTCGGGTCGTGACAACACCATTTTATCCAGGAAGTGAGATCACCATTTTATCCAGGAAGTGACATTACCATGTTATCCAGGAAGTGAAGCCTTGATGCAGTAGTAAGTGCAGGGAAAAAAGCACTTTATAAGCATTTCCTGTAATAGGTGTATATTGGTGATTTGTATAACTTATGTGGGGCAATACAATACTTTAATAAAAATTTTCACCGGACTTCTCCTTTAAAGGAAAACTCCTGTAAAATTCAGAAACAAGAGTTATGAGATCTGTTTCAAAACAGATGTGGAGCAGTTGCTCAAAACAACCAATCAGATTACAGCTTAATTTTTGGGACAAAAAAAATAACTGCTGAAAAATAAGACACTGATTTACAGACAATGAAACAGATTTATATGGCGGCTCCTCTCCTTAGAACACTCTCCTGTTGAGGGGGAAGCAAATACTATAGATACATTAACTGTGAATATTTTCATTGTCCAGGTATCATGCTCCGTGTTGTTCATTGATCCTGGTCATCTCTTGTTACAGAGCAAATACTTCAGATTCCAGGGAATACTGACAATTCTCTCAGGGCGGCCATTAGCTCAGGATCTTCATGGCCACTTATATGTGTTTTTTTTTCTGCTCTAACATTGTTTCATTTTATCGGTGGGCAGTGTCACCTAGGTGGTGCTTCACGGGCTCCATCTCCCAGGTGGGTAGAGAGCCTAACTGGCGTAATGTCCCACCTAGGTTCAAACGATAAAATTAAGCGATTTTAGAGCAGAAAGAAGACACCGAAAAGTGTTATACAGGTGTATATTGAATGTGCAGCATCTAAGCTTGTGCATGGTGGGGAGAACCACACATAGAGTAAGGGGGTGACAATATCACTTTAAGATACACATCAGTGGTGGGGAGGAATGGTGGATACACCTGGACCCTGGTATTTAAAGCTGGCAAATACAATAGATAGCAGTCTGCTTGATCGCATAACAGCTATCTTTCTCACTTCTTAAAGTCATCTGCATGATCGGTTCAGCCATGCATGGATATGTTTTCACTGGGGGAAGGCTAGTAACCCACTATGAGATGTGTCTCTCCTCGTATCTGACCTAGAACTAAAGGATCACGCAGTTTAAACTTAACTGTCTGATCTTTTTATGCTCAACACAGTACAGATGCACATTAGATGCCAACCTTAAGGCCCATATGTCACCTAGGAAGAGACCAATGTTATAAACAGTAAGAGGAGATTTATCAAACATGGTGTAAAGTGAAACTGGCTCAGTCGCCCCTAGCAACCAATCAGATTCCACTTTTCATTCCAAACAGACTCTTTAGAAAATGAAAGGTGGAATCTGATTGGTTGCTAGGGGCAACTGAGCCAGTTTCACTTTACACCATGTTTAATAAATCTCCCCTAAGTGACGGTGAGAGGGGACCCTGTTAGAAATTCTGTTCTGGGGTCCTGTTACTGAACTTAGGTCACCAAAGCATTCTCTGCTGATCTAAGAACGGTTCAGAGGTCCCAGCGTTACGGCCATAATACAGATGCTAAAATGCACCCACATTACATCCACATCAATGAAGCCTATCATTCCAAATACTATTTCCAATGGAGATTTTCCACCATCTCACTGTTTTACATGATCCATAAAGCTGATGGGGGCATTTACACATTCTATACAGTTGGAAGGATGGAAGATCGTGAGCTACAATAATAGGATCCACTGTGTAAACCATATGATGTAACTATAGCTCTTAAACGGGTATCGCGGCCATTAACACCAATCATCTATCCATAAGAATTGATCACTGGTAGACCGGTGGGGGCCATTCTAGAGCAGGAAAAGCAATGAGGAGGAGTTGTATGGAGCAATCTGTGGAGGTCCAAGTGGACAGACTCCACCCCCCCCCCAACCCTACTACTTCCCCCAGCCCCCCCCCCCCCATCATTACTAATAGACATTATCATTTAAATTTTAATCATCTTATAAACCCCATTTGGATAATTACAGCCATTTAGTGTAATAAAACCCATTCGGTATTCAGAGGCCATGTTACACCGGTAGAGTACAACCTCTCACCCCCTTGCACAACATTGCGGTTACACACGGCTGCCCAATGGCAAATTATTTTTCCCTGGTTAAGCAACTATGCCAGTGTGCTTAGAGTGGAAAGAACATTGTGAGCTAGACAATGCAATACAATCTGGACTAAGTCAGCATATAACAGGTGCAACACTGCAAAGGTCTCCCCAAAACACCATACTACCCTAAATTCTGACAACACATGAGCCAAACAGGGATTTGACACCATTTCCAATAAATTTGAACTTTGAGACATAAACTGACATCTAATATTAGCTGCATTGTCAGATGTTTTAGAAATTACTTAAAGGGGTACTGCAGCGAAAATAGTTGTCTTTCAAGTCAACTGGTGTCAGAAAGTGCCAGCGATTTGTAGTTTACTTCTATTAAAAAATCTCCAGTCTTCCAGTACTTATCAGCTGATGTATGTCCTGCAGGAAGTGGTGTATTCTCTACAGTCTGACACAGTGCTCTCTACTGCCATCCCTGTCCGGGACAGGAACTGTCTAAAGCAGTAGCAAATTTCGACAGAAAACCTCTCCTACTCTCCAGACTGGAAAGAATACACCAATTCCTAAAGGATATACAGCAGCTGATAAGTACTGGGAAACTGGAGATTTTTTTTTAAAAGAAGTAAATTATAAATCTCTGGCACCAGTTGATCTGATTTTTTGTTGTTGCTGCTGGAGTACCCCTTTAATAAAATGCAATAGGTTAGCGTTCGCCAACCTGTGCTTCTCTAGAGGTTGCAAAACTACTACTCCCAGCGTGCCAAGACAGCCTTTGGCTTAGCTACTCTCCTGTGTAAAACCACAGACAACAACAAGGAGGTATCACAATAAGCTGTGTCAGCATTGCCAAGTAATTGCTTCTCATGATTACAGTGTTTCCCTATGGGAAAAAGTTGCAAACAACCTTGAAGCTACCCCCCCCCCCCACCCTCAAATTTGACCATGGTCAGCTGCCCCTTTCTCTCTATACAGGTTTAGTAGCCGTGTAATTTTACGGTGACTTTTGTCTCATTCCTTATGTTGCTGGAGTGTTCCCTTGACATATAAAATTGCAAATCAATAACTACATGATAATGTTCCAAATCCTAATGAGAATTCAGAATTCTGAAAAAAATAATATTTTTGCTCATCGTAAAAAAAAATTTTTAAAAAACTACGTCTGCTGTGACAAGGCTTGACATTGTTCTCTCTGGACATTTCCTCATAGTCTTAGCATGATGGATAGCATAGAAATGAAAGGGGTGACCAAGCTGATTATATCTTATAAGGGAAGAAATAGTGGATTACAGCCATAGTCGTGTCTGTGCAGAGAACGCTGCGGCCCCAGGGGGACTAATTTGTGCCCCTTGTGAATGGTCAGGAGAATGGTCAATCCCTGACCTGAGGGGGGGGGGCTGAATAATCCTAAATAAGGCCCATAAAGGAGGCGAGAGGGGAGCGCAGGAAGCAGACAGCCATTAACATTCCATCCACCTGTTCTTGGCCTGTGGATATATTTGGTTGATGTACGAAAAATACTGATCCTTCCAGCTAATTGATCCAAATCTCTCCTGAAATGAATCTGCACTTTTCCAGTTCCAAAACCAAAGTCCCTTTGCAATAATGAAGGCAATTACTTTGCGGGCTCCAGGTCTGGTGCTACGCATCCAGTCTGATTTCTAATTATTACAATGATACAATCATTATCAGGCATGTCAATTATAGCCTCTATAGCAGGGATGGGGAACCTTCGGCTCTCCAGCTGTTGCAAAACCACAACTCCCATCATGATCTAGACAGCAGAAGCTTTAGCTTTGGCTGTCGAGGTCATGATGGGAGTTGTAGTTTTGCAACAGCTGGAGGGCCAAATGTTGCCCATCCCTGATATATATATAAATATATATATCACCAACCCAGCATACTAGAACAGCCTACAATACAATATAATAAAGTGTTACGACTCCTGATCAGATCTGAGCACCATCCCAGCAGATGTCATTCCTATATGACTCCATATCTGTGATTTTTACATGGGACTGCAGGTGAGGCTTCTGAGCTAATCAAAGAGTTAAATGACCTCAGTAGTCATTGTGACCACCATGAAACTACATAAGTCTAGGGCTGTACTTTCTAAAATGGGCTGCTAAATCCCCCCTCATCCCTACTACTTATGTAATACTATTATAAAGAGGAGAGAGAGGAAACCTAATACCGTATTGATAATCCTCCGGTTTGCTGTATGGCAAAGCAATAATCAATCTGCACTCCGCACAATACAGTCTGATATGATGTCCTGTCCATGTCCACTAAGTGTTTTCTTAAGTGAGTGCATTGACTATTGACACAAGACTAAGGGTTATATCAATCATCAGAGTCAGGATGCAAGCATTATTATTACTATTACTAATATATATATATATATATATATATATATATATATATATATATATTGAGGGGCTTATGTATTTGGCTGACCCATCCCATATACTCACATTAACCTTACCTGAACAAAACTGCTGCTAAGTCTGATCATAAGTGATGGTAATAATAAGCATAAAAGTATTAATAACCTTACGCATCCTATTGGGCTTCACAGAAATGGCAGAGCATTTGTTATATATAGAATTATTACTAAAAATATAATAAATGTGTTCATATCTAGTCATAATAACATAGTAGTACTAGTTACACTAGCATAGTATTACAGTAGTATTACACCACTAGTAGCAATGACATAACCCTGTGCTTCCTACTATCATACATGATCAAAATAGAAGTATGATGATGACTGTGGTGAGAATAATAGTAGAATAACCAAAGTATCATGATAGCTGTAATAACAGTACAAATAGTTATAATAATAGAATCATAATTATACGATTATAATAATATCACCAGCAGCAATGACAGACACATCTCACTGAGTCATGCTATCATACTATACTATGGCAGTAACAAAAAAAAGTATAAGAGTAACAATCAAAATAAAGCAGTGATAGTAGAAGTAATAATATCAATACTAACTATAGTATAACAACAACTTACTACTACAAGAGTAATATTATAGTTGCTATATATAATGAGAGTATACTAATAGTAATCCTAATGGTGTGCTTAATACTATATAGTAACTATAAGGGTATAACATCTATAATATACCTAGCAATAATAATATTATAGAAGTAGTAGTATAGCATATATATATATATATATATATTATAGTAGTATATATAGTATTTAGTTTTATATATATATGTATATATATTACAGTGGTATATATAGTATTTATTATATAGTTCAAATGTTGGGCAGAAGTTATAATAATATTCCTAATAATATTTTATATATATATATATATATATATATATATATATATATATAATAGTAGTATAATGGTATGGTTATAATAATATCACTATAAGCAATGACACATCCCAGTGAAATAGTACTCTATAATTCTCTGCTATATACTAATAATAAACTTTTACCAGTATAGTAGTAGTAGTGTAAGCATAATAATAGCATGATACAACATATAACACTACACTAATAGCAATCACACTAGGATGGTATAGCATGGCTAGCAGCAATGACACATCCCATTAAGATATAATATAGTTATAAGTAATACTACAAAAAAGTCATAGTAGAAATAACACTGGTCACAGTACATAGGAGAGATAAGACCAGCACAGCACCAGTCCCCACCCCAGCATGGATATAATAATAATATCACTAGTAGCAATGACAGACACAGCCCAATGAATCAGACATTAACCTAGAGGATGAGATCAATGCAGTGAGGGCAGAGCAGCCATCCAGCAGGATAATTCACTTACATAAGCACATGGGCAGGATGAGCTCTCTACTCAGCAGCTGGAGAACTACTTCTGCCTGGTTTTTGCACCCATCCCATGTAATCTAATTGAAGAGTAATTATTCTAGAGAGCAAGAAGCTATGTGCTAATGGGATTTATTACTCCATCTTACAGCTGGATGGAGCAAACTCTGATGTTATAGGGGTCCTCTACCTTCCAGACACCTAGTATAAATCTATGGTCTATGTCTTGCCTCAGCTCCAACTTTTTGGATTGACAGCTTAAAGGGTTTAATGCCATTGACTTTAGTTGGGGGGGCACTTATTCTGCATGGGACAAGAAGAACCCCCAGAAGTCAATGCTTCTTTATAAGCAAAAAAAGAGGCTGAGATACTTACAGTGTTTGTCCAGAATATGAGGATAAATTCTAGAATAAAGTCCACAGCCTGTTCTGCTCTAGCCCTGGGGTTTAAGTCCAGTATAAGACCCAGCTCATGTTGTTTTAGTGGGAGGCACACATAAAAAGAGGGGGAGTCCACCCCCAGCTGCTGTTGCTGCTCTGGATCTATACACTGGGAGGCTTTGGTTGGTCCAGAAGGAGAAGAGGAGAAGAAGAGGAGTTTACCTGCTTAGGCTTGTGTGACCCTGGGAGGATGTGTTTAGGATGTGTGATCTCTGCTCAGCAGCTCAGGACTGGGCTCAAGGTAACCACTCCCTTACAGTGAGCCAGGCAGCAGCTGCAGAGCTGGGAGGTCTCTCTCTCTCATCACACACCAACAATTGGTCATCCAAGTTTTTGATGGAATTCCATGTTCCCTCCAAGAGTGACAGTCCTGTGCATGAATGGGGTGAAAGGTCAGACCCCAAAAAGTCCTGCTGACACTGCTGGAAGCCAAACCCTAGGACTCACCATCTCCAGGTTACTTTTATTACTTAGCACAGAGCAGGTTAGTAATAGTCAGAGTATATGCCTTGCATCCAGCTTCCCCACAGTATATGCCTTGCATCCAGCTTCCCCATCAGGACTTCATTCTTCATCCAGAATCATCCCAGAAGTTCCATCATAAGAAAACTTTACAACAAGTGGTGCCCAACTCTGGCTGTGCTGTGCTGAGGCTGTGCCCCCAGCTGAGGATGGCATCAGACTGCTTCCCTGCCACCCAGATATCACCAGCTCCAGTAATGCCCAGCGCAGGTGTGAGCTGCACATGTGATCACACAATAGGGACAGCAGCAGCAGCAGCAGCAGCAGGGACTCGTCACTAGGAAGATGCCAGGCAGCAAGAAGCTTCTCCAGGCACTCCCTACCCTCAGCCTCCCACAGCAACCGGCCGAGAAGCGGCTCAAGGCTGGAGCTAGGTCGCCACCTAGCGGTGCACAGGGGAACTTTCCTGGTTAAAAAAATATTTTACCTATAGATTATAAAAACACTCTATATACACCGTACTGTACAGATATATGGACTATATACAATATAAACTTTATATACACTATACTGTACAGACTCTATATATACACAGTACTGTACAGATATACAGATGCATAGTCACATACACACTCTATATACAATATAAACGTTATATACCCTATACTGTACAGACTGTATACATACACAAAGTACTGTACAGATATACAGATGTATAGTCAATATACACACTATATACAATATAAACTTTATATACACTATACTGTACAGACTGTATATATACACACAGTACTGTACAGATATACAGATGTATAGTCACATACACACTCTATATACAATATAAACTTTATATACACTATACTGTACAGACTGTATACATACACAGTACTGTACAGATATACAGATGCATAGTCACATACACACTCTATATACAATATAAACTTTATATACCCTATACTGTACAGACTCTATATATACACACAGTACTGTACAGATATACACAGATGTATAGTCAGTATACACACTCTATATACAATATAAACTTTATATACACTTTACTGTACAGACTGTATACATACACAGTACTGTACAGATATACAGATGCATAGTCACATACACACTCTATATACAATATAAACTTTATATACACTATACTGTACAGACTCTATATATACACAGTACTGTACAGATATACAGATGCATAGTCACATACACACTCTATATACAATATAAACTTTATATACCCTATAATGTACAGACTCTATATATACACACAGTACTGTACAGATATACAGATGTATAGTCACTATACACACTCTATATACAATTTAAACTTTATATACACTATACTGTACAGACTCTATATATACTGTACTGTTTATACTCTACGCACTATATAGACTATATATTGAGACTCTAAGCATTGTATAGATATACAATAGTTATAGTATACAGACTCTCTATATATATTATATTCTACAGATGCAAAGCACTATGCAGACTCTATATGCACTATACTTTTTATATAGACTATACATACAATATACCCTATGGACTATACACTATACTGTATAAACTCAGCATACACTATACAGTGACGTCTTTATATACACTATAGTCTATAGTCACTATACTGTACAGAGTTTACTAACCTTGCAGGCTCTATATACACTATACTGTAAGGACTCTCTAGACACAATGCTCTGTATAAATTATACTGTGCAGACTTTAGGCACTATATGCTCCATCTAGACTCTATATACGCTGTAGTGTACAGTTTATATACAGATTATAAACACTATACTGAGACTCTCTTGACACTATACTATGAATAAATTATACTGTGCAGACTTTAGGCACTATGCATTCTATATACAGTGGTACCTTGGTTTAAGAGAAACTTGGATTGAGAGCGTTTTGCAAGAAGAGATCACAGTTTTTCAAAATTTTGACTTGGTGTAAGAGCATTGCTTTGGTTTAAGAGCTCCCTGTACTGGGTGGGAGGGCGAGTGTGTGAGGGGTATGGTCTGCATAGCGGGGTCTACAGCACTGTACTATGGCCCAGGAAGTCTCCCCACCTTCCAAATCATGGCAGATCCACTTCAGGCTGTAATCTCTTCATAGCTGTAACCCCTCTCTCCCCGGACATGTATGTGCCCACATATGTCCTGCTCATTCCTTCATGCTCCCTGCAGTCTCTGTCAGTCCTTGTGTGTCCCATCTTCTCTATTCCTGCTATAATGTGCCTGCGCTCACACTCTGCTATACACACTGCTGCTATAATGTGCCTGCACTTACACTCAGACATTCACACTGCTGTATAGAAAAGTCTCTGTCACTGTCCTCCTGCACAGCTCTGTGATTCTCACTTCCTGATTGGTCCATGCTGAACCCCCCCCCCCCTTCCCCATTGCTGTCATGTGACCACACAGACCTCTGGCAGCAGCCCTGATTCTCTATTCTCGCCTGTTGTACTACACTACTGCATTATGGGGATCTGCAGTTCCATCCTATATCTACAAACTGCTGCTGTTTCTTCAGGTTTATTCCCTTACTATACATTATACTCCACATGCTGATTGCTATACTGTACAGTGACGTATAATATCACATATTCAGCTGTTTCTCATTGTTTGTTTCATCTGTTCTACATCTGTTATTCATAATAAAAAAATAATTATTTTGGGCTGTGGGACCAATTGTCTGCATAGCAGTGATTTCTTATCTGAACATTTTCTTTGGTTTAAGCTTGGATTTGGATTACAAGCAAAGTCCTGGAACAAATTATGCTCGTAATCCAAGGCACCACTGTACCATATATGCTATAGACTCTATACACACTATACTGTACAGACTGTTCAGGTTATATACAGATTATAAACACTATACTGAGACTTTATAGACACTTTACTATAGACTCTATATACAGTACACTATGCTATACACACTCTATATAAACTATACAGACTCTGCAACCTACAACTGTCGCTAAACCTATGGCACATGTGCAAGAGGGGGCGCTCAGAGCTCTCTATGGACTCTCGCAAGGTGGGTTGGATGCTAATGGGGAATCCAGGACAGCTACACCCAATACCCCAGCGAGCGAGTGCTCCTTTCAGGTGTATGTACATGTGCATTCAGTTCACAGTTTGCCATCATAATACTGACATATCTTTTCTGGATTTAAAGTGTACCTGTCACTAAAAATAACTTTTGACATGTCACCAGGCACCAGGCATATCAAAAGTTATTGATTGCAGCGGGTCTCACTGCTGACACCCGCTACGATCAGGAGATAATGCCAAAGAGAAGACGCGGCAGCAGCGCCATCCACTCCCCGGCCACCTGCTCTGACCATCATACCTGATGACAGGTATGGTTTAAAACTGCAGGTTATACCAGGTCAGTAATAAAAACATTGTATCTGAACATCTTGATCTTATATTGACTGTCATCAGGTTGCCATGTAGTTTCAAGTAAAGCCAGGTCACTAAGTGATGTGATTTTCCCAGAGAGAAAAAAAATTACGGTAAGAAAAAAAAATACGGTAATCATCCATGTAAAATGTGCATCAAAAAAAAACGATGGGATAAATTTATGAAGACTAAGGGCCCTTCTGTAAGCTAGCGCCGATCTCTTAGATCAGCGCTTGCTTGCTGAGCCCATACACTGCCGATAGCCGGACAGCAACATTAGCGATGTCCATGCAGCCCCTGTAAAAGAATAAACTCCTGCATTCCTCTCCATGCTCCCTAAAGTCCTGCTAGCTTTGGCCCACTCTGGCACTGTGTGAAGTCACACTCCGCTCAGCCAATCACTGTTCCGGTGATTGGCTGATTTCCCTTCATGTACTTAGTAGGAAGCTTTTTTTATCAGAGCACAAAAAACATCATATGGCTAGGTTTATATTTTAAAAATAATTTTTAATAACAGCTGGCATTCACACAATGGCCGCTATTGTTATGGAAGACGGCGGCCATTTTCACATGGTGTGAACCTAACCTATATATGGTGGAATGTAATCAATGTTCACTATGTGAGGGGCACTAGCTGTAAGCCTAAGACACGGCGGTTCCTGGAGCTTTTAGCTGACATCACTCAAGTGTGGGAATGCAACATATCAGGAGTGTCAGCACCTCTAGTTTCTGAACATGCGGGTATCTAGCTTTTGGGTGTTTTTGACTTTGAAAAAGTTCAGTCGTCTCCTAGGGGCGTTAATATAAAGCAATGGCTCCATACATATCCAGGCCGGTACATATCTCGGTCATGTTACCTTACCTGACGCTTCTTAGGTAAAACAGGGTATTGGCTTAGCAGAAGGCGCAGTTTTGCTCCAGGAACGTGTTGCCTCTGGGATCCCTCAGAGCATATAGTCCGGGTTTACACTTAGTAAGACACCAGCCGTTCTGTGACATGGCCGCATCACAGCACCGCCGCTGTCTGTGAAGTTCAGCCCGGGCGGTGCTGCATTAGCGGCCGGATGAACTTTATTTCTTTTTAATTGGTATGCAGGTGCATTCGGGTGTGCCCGAATTCCAATTACCTATAGCAGACAATGGAAAGCGCAGCTGGGGCCACATTAACATTGTCTGCACTGTCAATTTTTATCGGCCGCTATTCATTGAACAGCTGACATGTCAATTTTTTTGTACAGAATCCCGGCCGAAGTGTATACTTCAATACGATCGGCAAATTCATTAAATAATGGCCGTGGTTGCAAACCTGTGACTATGGCCATTTGTTAATGATTTTTTACATTGTGTGAGCGTAGCCTTAAAGGGGCTGTTCACCCCCCAAAAATTCTTTCAAATCAACTTGTGCCAGAAACAGAAAATTCCAGAGATTTGTAATTTACTTCTACTAAAAAATCTTGAGTCTTCCAGTGCTTATTAGCTGCTGTATGTCCTGCAAAAAGTGGTGTATTCTCTCCAGTCTGACACAGTGCTCTCTGCTGCCACCTCTGTCCATGTCAGGAACTGTCCAGAGCAAATCCTCATAGAAAACATATCCTACTCTCCAGACTGGAAAGCTGATAAGTGCTGGAAGACTTGACGTTTTTAAATAGAAGTAAATTACAAATCTCTGGCGCTTTCTTGTGACAGTTGATTTGAAAGATTGTTTTTTTTGTGAACTACCCCTTTAAACATGACTGATACATGTCATTAGAAAATGAAAAAGATTTTAATATTGAAGATTTTGGAGGAGCTGGCCACTTTTTCTTCATGTCTATATCAGTATATTGTGGTCCTGGATAGCCTAGAGGATGGTGTCTGTTCTACAATTTGATGGCTTCTGAATTCAAAATCTGAAATCTGAATTCGAAATCGAAAACTAGTAGGAGTAATAGAATATCGGGGGAAGTTATTAAAGATTGCACCTGGCATAGATTGGCCAAAAGTTGATGATCTACGTCGTGCTGGCCAGGTGGGCAGGTCTTGGTGCGGAGGGGCCATGGTTTTGTACAACAGGGGCGTATGTTCCCTGTGATCCGAATTGCCTTTTGCTTCACTATAAATATTTAAAAAAGCTTTAATAAAAATGTCATTAAATAAAAATAAAAATGTTGGTCACTATTTCATTACTAGTGGGGTTACATGTATTGCTTTGACCCGCAGATTGTATCCTGCAGAAAACCTGATCCCAAACTTTTTACAAGGTATTGAATGTCATCTCCTTTAGAATACGTCCTCCAGGCCTAAAGATAATTGTTTTCAGAAACCTGTTGCTTCCTACAAAAACATAGACGTGACCCCCACGGACCCGGATAAGGTCACCGGTGGATGTCCTTTCTATAAAAAAAAACATATGTGCTTTTTGTTTGCACTTGTTCAACACAAGGGGAGGGGGGTGGCGAAGGTCAGGGTAAATGACATAATAACCCAGACTGACCATTACATTACTGTCTCTCGGGTACCGGTGTATAATGTGCAGTTATCGGGGCATGGAGGTTGGCATATGTCAGGGGAGCAACTCATTACATTGGCAGCTTAGACATTTCTTTTTAAAGGCTAATGCAGGAGAAGAACGCAGGCTATGCATCTGACCCCTATACTATGCGCCTCTGACTTCCTTGCACACCGTGGGTTAAATGGTCACATTGAGGTCTCAATGCCAGAGAAGCCTTGCTGTGCTGTGTACATGACAGCTGCTCTAACAACAGCAGATACTCCAAATACTTTGACTTCCACAAGCTACTTTTAACATATGGTTCCTGGCCTGGCATAGAATCCTCTACAACAGCTCCCTCTTGTGGTTAAAACTTGGAACTACAAATTAATTTGTGTGCTGGCTATAGAAATAAGAGAAATGATTGAAAAGCTTTAAAAATGTCTCTATTAAATCCTGATACAATTCATGGAGGACATGTTTGTTAGCAACTGTATTTTCTGTATTTGGTGACAAAGTTATATCGGAAATGGGCTATTGCTGCAGGGAACTTGGCTGAACCGGTTAGTGAAGTTTCAGCACCTTGGACAAGAACACTGGCAGAGGAATATTATTAACAGTGAGGCCGCAATTCACTTGCCAGGTACATGCCGCTACCTTCAGGCCAGACAAACATTGCATTAATGTTTCCATTTATTCAGAATGCATCCAGACAGGGATACGTAGCACCCAATGTGCAATTATTCTAGCAGAAAATAGCAACATAAATTAATAAATTTATGGTCATAAGTTGGTCTCATCCTAGGACTAGAAAGCTGTTAAGGTCAACGATATATATATTTTTTCTCTTAAAGGGGTTATCCAGCGCTACAAAAACATGGCCACTTTCCCCCTACTGTTGTCCCCAGATTGGGTGGGGTTTCAGACTCAGTTCCATTGAAGTAAATGGAGCTTAATTGCAAACTACACCTGAACTGGAGACAAGAGAGGGGGGAAAAGTGGCCATGTTTTTGTAGTGCTGGATAAGCCCTTTAAATCTTTTTTTATTAGTGTAAAGAAAGTCACAAACAGTTTCAGTTTCAGTTTTAGTTTTATGCAATGGGCTCGGATGTCCGACTGGAAGTATACAGTCCAAGCGGAACGTCACATGATGCATGAGATAATGCTCAGCAATAAATTTACCATGAATACAGTTTATTATACAAAAAAATAAAAGCTTTATTTGCATATAAATAAGTATCACAGATTACAGGGGATCTAATATGTGGACATTTAAGTTTTAAACCCACTCTTAATGTAAAAATAAGGGCTCAGCTACATAGATAGATTCCTAGCATAGCATGTGAGGAAATAGTGTACCATCCCACCATGGTAAGGTGATTTCAAAATGGGACCGACCCCCCACTATTTACCTGCCTCTGGACCAGCTATAAGCATACACATTCTGAGTATGTAGGGGGTAGAAGTAGTAAGTGGCTGCCTCTATCTTGTATCTTGCACTTCATCCACCCCCTACTGTAGTGTCCTTCCCATTGAAATTACCTTAGCATGGTGGGATGGTATACACTATTTGATCATATGGTATGCTAAGAACCTTTTTTTAATAGCAGTATTTGCAAATTAAACCTATCTATATTATGAATATATATTGTGCTGCTGTACTTAAGGTTGCCCACCTAAGCGTATGGCTGCTGGTAGGTGCGGTGGATTTACCTGCCCAGAGGCTTCGTGATCTCCCATTGGAGAATGTGTACATGCTCCCCCCCCCCCCTGTTTTTTCCTTCCTCTATTATCTATGTCTTTCTATATTGTAATCTATATCAGGCATCTCAGATGACATGTGGAATGTTATTGGACTTTCTGGATAGCTACAAACACTACCTTGAATATTTTGTTATGTACCTTTCTCTGTTTCTCATTTATTGCCATCACAACAATAACATATAAAATGGTTGTTAACTATTTTGTCTCAGCTCCAATAAAAAGATATTTAAAAAAAATCAAGTAGCTAAGCTGCATGAACTGACTTTGTATTGTTTGTAGAGCCCTGGAAACTAACAGCACAGGTATGTATATTTATGTGTTGTCAGTTTCCAAATCATAAGCAGCAGTCTATACTTACCAACCACGCTGCTTGCGATCCAGCATCTGGCTCTGCAGTCCTCTGGCCAAATCTTCAGGCCCCGCCTCCTCTGGCTGTCCATTACCCTGGAGGAGGTGGGGCATGAAGATACAGCAGTGGCTGGAGGACTGGATGCTGGATCAAAAGCAGTGCGAATGGTAAGTATAGACTGCTGCTTGTGATCTGAGAATTGACAGTAAAGATTTATACATATATGCATATCTGGGCTGCCAGTTTCCTTTTATCGTTAGCAGTCACACATTACCCCTCTTTACACAGGAAGAAGTGCTACCGACAGCGATACATTTTTAAAGCCTGCTGTAAAGACCCAATCAGTCGAGGAATGGGCTGATCGATGTGACTTTTAAATGAGTTGATTATCGGCCACAGAAGTGTTCTACCAATGCTCCTGGCCGATAATAGCTTCTCTCTGGAGGTATATATGCGATGCCCTGGCCCCTGGGGGCCACTTCCGCAGTGCTGGTGTTATGAGCGGGCAATGACCGGGGCAGCTGCAGGGGTTATACTTGTCACGGTATAGGCCTGAGGGCGGCACAGCTGTAGAGCCGGTCTGTGGAATCTGCGGGTGATGATGGGCATGCGATTCTTCGCTGCACCTAGTCAGGGCACCAGTTAGTGGACACCAATGCCAGGGTTCAGTAACAGCGGTTTTATTATAGATGAGGTAACTAGTAGCAACAATTCTGTCCGGATGCAACCGGGTATATAGCAGGCTTTGACAAATAAAGCAGGAGTGGTGCTGCATAGGCTGTGAGAATACGTGCCGGATGATGGGAGTAGGAGTATGAGAGAAATAGCGTTGCTGGGTGGATTAGCTTGAGAATAATACTTGCTGTGAATCCTTGCAGCGATGAGGAGAGATAACGGAATGACACCCAGATGAGAGAGAAGAATCCGGTCACTTGAGCAGGCAGATACAGCCGAAGACTTGAATACAGCAGCAGACTCAGTCACTCTTCTGAGGGAGAGGACAGAACAACACAACCTCCTTGCTTGAAAACAGGGGCTGAACTGACTTGTCAGCAGGAAGTGGGAGGTCACATGGTTGCTCCTGGCCAGAGCTAGTCGGCCATTGGAGGAACCATGGTTACAGGTCACGCGATCAACAGCCTTGCATACCACTGTACAATGCAATAATACACAGGAATACATGAGAATACACATGAGAATGCACATTACTAGAGAATACTAGGGGAAAACCAGCAGCAGTTGCAGTGCAAACACTTACCAGAACAGGCATTGACACAGCAACAGAAATGGCCATAATAGGAGTAGTAGTCTGCATGTTCTGGGACACTGCATACCTCCCTAGCAAATTTGAGCCGACCTCGGCGAATCTTGAAGGCAGCAAACATGAATAGACTGGACAATCAACCAACAGGTATGAATGATGAGAGTGAGTGTGATGAGGTGTGTGTTTCCCACGCCCAAGGCACAGGTGAGAAGAGAGAGAGGATGAGAAACCCTAGTGGCAGGACTTCACCTAGGGGTGCCTAACGTACTCTGGCGACCAGGTAGCTAGTGCGTGAACCATCTGACATGTAAGCCAGGACAACTTAACTGCTGGCGGGTGACCCTCCATATTCCAGCCAGTTAGACAGTAGGTTTTCTGTTAAATGTGTTACCCTATTGGAGGAGAACGTGAAGACCTGTGTACTATCTTGGCGTGTTTGTGAAATGTCTTGGATACCTAAAAGAGAATAAAACAAAATAATAAAAGCAAGCATACATCTGGGCGCCCATGCATACGGATCAATCATACAACACAATTACTCAATAGGCCAAACACACGAAAGGGTATCCAAGGTGCAATATGTATGGACCAGTGTAAATGTTAAGTAAGACTATGTGTGATTACTACTGTGTTGGGACAAGACAGAGGTGAACAAATACTGGAAACAAAAGGAAAGGAAACACAAGGGACAACAAATACTGCGAGGTCTTGAGGAAAACTGGCTCACATGAATCTGAATGAAAATCTGAGAAAAATCTGAATGAAAATCTGAGGAAAATCTGCATACGAACTGGCTCAACTAAATCTTTCCAGCTATAGATATGATAATAATACACAATAATGAGACTGGATGAGAAAATACACTCCTACATAAACTGGACTTTCTCTGAGGTATATGTAAACTGACTTCTCTTACTCAGAGGAGGAGCTATCTGTCTTAGACACTGGAAAATATACTGTTTTACAAAAGAGGCACTCTACTCTGAGGCAATCTATGTAACCTTGTGCTTACTCAGAGGAGGAAATACAAAGACTTCGATAACACTGGAATGCAATAGTACAATAAGTGCAATAATACCCTGTGTGGAACACACAATCACAGGAAAGTGCATTAGGAAGGAATGGGTTAAGTGTCTCTGTTAGGTAGAGTCTCTTTTAGGCAATTAGACATCGTCCATGTAAAAGGCTCTGGGACAGGCACTAGAGAACCTTTTGTTATTGTAAGTGTCCATCAGCTCATGGCTGGTTAGTACAGGGAACTTGGTCAGGAGGACCAGGCACGAACCTTGAACGTTGCATAGCAGGAACCTGAAACAATTAAACAGTTAGACAACAGAAACAGTTTAAGGACTCATCTTTCAGGAGGACACTTAACAGAAATGTCCTGGAGGACCCTGAGTAGGTTTCTTCTTTTTCTTCTTCCACGGATAGCGATAGCGTGAAGGGCCTGGAGCAGAAGCATCACTGGATGCAGTAGTGACTACAATGCTGGGCGTCACCGTGGTGATAGGAGAGATGATGGGGGCCACATGATAGGTGACGGTCGTGGTAGAAGAGGCAGCCTTAGCCACAGCAGTGGGGGCAGTAGAGGGGACTGCGGTAGTAGACGGGCCCGCTGTAGTGGAAGCTGCAGGAGTAGTGCTAGGCATAGCGGTGGCAGCTGTAGTGGCAGGCGACAGGAAAGCGAGGGCCTGCTGAATGTCCTCGATCAGCTGCTTAATCTTAGGCCCCGGTCCGAGCATCCATTGCGGCAGGGGCGGCGAATCACGCCCTGGAGGTTGCCACAGACCCGGGGATATGAAGGCCTTAGCAGAGTTCTCCCCTTTAGGGCCAGGGACTGAGGACAGAGGAGTCGGTTCACTTACGATCTGGTCACCCTCCGGTGATGTGAACCCTCCGGTGGTGAAGGCAAACTCGGAAGCGCCGGAGCGATCGGGTCCCGGTAAGACGCTGGCATCGGACGCAGGCTCCTCGTCTGGACCAGTGGAGGCCAGGGTGGAGGTCCGGCTGAGATTCTCGGGCAGGTCAGGCATAACAGGTGCTGTGGCTGCAGATAGGTGCCCCTCATAGGTCATCATCTTGCTACTTTCTGCCCGGATCTTGTAGCAGGAAGGGAAGGAGCAGAGGGCTGGAGGATCAGGTCTCAGAGTCTTCCCGGCAACAGTGACGTCATCCGGCCCAGGCAGCCAATCAGGAGCAGTCAATGGAAAGTCTATGGCGCTGGGCGATTCCCGCGCTTTGGCAGCATGGCTGTTAACCCCCTCCTCTCCGGGGTATGGCGCAGCCAGAAATTGAAGACGACAGCGGCCATCTTGTGTACTGTTTAGGGCCCGAAACACCTCAATCACCCCCATAGTAATCGGCAAAGTCTCTAGGGGGTTTCAGTACAGTTCTGACAGTTGGCACAACACAGTCTGTATCCTGTTCGTGATGCCAAAAATGCGATGCCCTGGCCCCTGGGGGCCACTTCCGCAGTGCTGGTGTTATGAGCGGGCAATGACCGGGGCAGCTGCAGGGGTTATACTTGTCACGGTATAGGCCTGAGGGCGGCACAACTGTAGAGCCGGTCTGTGGAATCTGCGGGTGATGATGGGCATGCGATTCTTCGCTGCACCTAGTCAGGGCACCAGTTAGTGGACACCAATGCCAGGGTTCAGTAACAGCGGTTTTATTATAGATGAGGTAACTAGTAGCAACAATTCTGTCCGGATGCAACCGGGTATATAGCAGGCTTTGACAAATAAAGCAGGAGTGGTGCTGCATAGGCTGTGAGAATACGTGCCGGATGATGGGAGTAGGAGTATGAGAGAAATAGCGTTGCTGGGTGGATTAGCTTGAGAATAATACTTGCTGTGAATCCTTGCAGCGATGAGGAGAGATAACGGAATGACACCCAGATGAGAGAGAAGAATCCGGTCACTTGAGCAGGCAGATACAGCCAAAGACTTGAATACAGCAGCAGACTCAGTCACTCTTCTGAGGGAGAGGACAGAACAACACAACCTCCTTGCTTGAAAACAGGGGCTGAACTGACTTGTCAGCAGGAAGTGGGAGGTCACATGGTTGCTCCTGGCCAGAGCTAGTCGGCCATTGGAGGAACCATGGTTACAGGTCACGCGATCAACAGCCTTGCATACCACTGTACAATGCAATAATACACAGGAATACATGAGAATACACATGAGAATGCACATTACTAGAGAATACTAGGGGAAAACCAGCAGCAGTTGCAGTGCAAACACTTACCAGAACAGGCATTGACACAGCAACAGAAATGGCCATAATAGGAGTAGTAGTCTGCATGTTCTGGGACACTGCATATAGAAAACATGTCTCTGAATATGCTTTACTTGTAAGAGGACTTTAGCTGTAGATAGGGAGCTGCCAGGGGACCTTGTCAAATACGTGCAGAACCCTGCCAGGTTAGCCTAGTTGTAGAAGGCTAGAAGAATAACCTAAATAACGCCTTTTGCCTGAAGAGATCACAGAGTGCCAGACCTGGGAACATGGGCCGCTGGCTTTAACAAACGGGCAGTAGCTAATCTTTCAAGATTACCAGAGGAAATCGAGTGAATACCAATGGAGTACATTGGATAAAACTGCTCTTTGCTCCACTGCAGACAGTCCAGTTAACTGAAGGACTTCCTGAGACTTGAAAAGAAGAATGTCACCACAGACATAGACAAGGTTGGTCCCTTTGTGGCAGTGCCCCCTCTTAGGTTTTAGCAATGCATGCTACTTGCAACAGGAACAAATCAGAAAAACTTCTTTACTGACTCACTAGACTACCAGACTACCCAACTCCCCTACCAGGAACTAACAGGGAGCTTTGAAGGAGAGACCGGGCCTATTGTCCCATTGGTGCAAACTTTCTGGAAAGTACTAAACTCTGGCCTGTGATAGGTGTAGTGTTGTGTGGTGTCCACCTCAAGGATTGGATAGAGGGTAAATCATATAACAGTGGCATGACATAAACATAAATAAGTGCAGTACAGTAAAACCCTTTGGCATACAGCAAGCTCTTGCAGTGTTGACAAGGTGACGGAGCATTGAGTGGCGGTAAATTTTAAAAGGGGTGTCAGAGATGTGGAGGAGGAAGAACACTGGAGTAAAAGGCACTGGGTGATCTATAAAGTTAGAGGCTAAGAGCCCACACCTCTTTCCAGAAGGGGACCAGTTTAGGGCAACTCCAGAACACATAAAGGAGACAGCCCTCCTCCCTGCAATTCCTCCAGCACATCGGTGAGACCTCAGGAAAGATCCTATGAATTTGAGTGGGGACCCAGTACCATCTGGATAGAACCTTGTACCCGGCCTCCTGTGAGCGAGAAGAGAAAGATGATGAATGGGTAAATGTGAACACCTGAGAAACCTGAGTGGCAGACAGAGAAAAGCCCAAGTCCGCCTCCCAGGCAGCCAGGTATGGAGGGCTAGGCTGGTCTGGTGGGGAACCCAACATGGTGTAAAGAAGAGAGAGGGAATGCTGAAGCGGTCTAGAACCCATGCAGAGAGATTCAAAGGCGGTGAGAGAGCAAGAAAAAGAAGAGGGGAAAGGGAGAGAAAGAAGAAAATGGTGAAGCTGAAGAGCTTTCCAAACCCCAAAAGGACAGTGGTCAAATAAATCTTTAAAGGGGTTATCAAGTGCTACCAAAACATGGCCACTTTCCCCCTCTCTTGTTTCCAGTTCAGGTGAAGTTTGCAATTAAGCTCCATTTACTTCAATAGATCTGAGTTTCAAACCCCACCCAAACTGGAGACAAGAGAGGGGGAAAAGTGGCCATGTTTTGTAGTGCTGGATAACCCCTTTAAGGGCAGTAAGAGAGAGAGCCAAAAGGAGGCCCACAGAAAAGTCCTGGCTCTGAAGTTGCCAGCCTCGGACCATCTGCGAAAGGTGGGATCTTACACCCCTGGGGAATAAGCTGGAATACGGAGAATGGGAAACAACGAGGATAGATGGGGTGCCAGTAAACCGGCAGACAGGTGTTTGTGGCATATTTTAAGTGTAGGTGAAATTGTGGGGTGAAGGCCTAGCCAATGGGCTGAGGTAGGAAGCCAGGGAGCTGCCAGAAGAGACATTCCGGAAAGGGCAGTTTCAACCGAAACCCACAGTTTAGATGAAGCATGCAGATGCCAATCGAGCACCCTAGAGAAGTGAGCTACCAAACTTCATTTACATATTATTAAACTGAAAATTCCGTAGATGAAGGTAAGAAAATTTCTTCATTGTCTTAGAATGACAGCTGTCACATGTATTTTTCTTGGCACTCTTTCAGTAGACATCATTAGGTAAAGAATTCTCACACCTCATCACAAAAAATTTACTGAATGTACAGAATGAAGGTCAACGTCAACTGGATGTTAAAGGGATAGTTCACAAAAAATATTTTTCTTCAAATCAACTTGTGCCAGAAATTGCAAGAGATTTGTAATTTACTTCTATTAAAAATTTTCAGTACTTATCAGCTGCGGTATGTCCTGCAGGAAGTGGTATTCTTTTCAGTCTGGAGAGCACAAGGGGTTTTCTATGGGGATTGGCTACTGCTCTGGACAGTTCCTGACATGGACAGAGGTGGCAGCAGAGAGCACTGTGTCAGACTGGAGAGAATACACCTCCTCCAGGACATGCAGCAGCTGATAAGTACTGGAAGACTTGAGATTTTTAGTAGACGTAAATTACAACTATCTGGCACTTTCTGGCACCAGTTGTTTGAAAGAAAAAAAAATTTGGGTGAACAACCTTTTTCGGAATCGGAATTGCTAAAAATGATTGCATTTTATCTCCCATACAAATTAGTAAAATAACAGCAATGGATTTCCTCCACCCCAACACATGGCTGAAGTGATGAGATACTAAGGGGGGAATATTATTAATTTTTGACCTAGTAAGTTTTGGCTGACACCTACCTAAAGCCTCACCACATGTCTAGCACTGAATGAATACAGAAATGGGAATTTCACGGATGTCAGAATCCCCTGATGTCAGAAAAAAACCTTGCAGAGACCAAGGGTAAGATGTTATTTCTAAGTAAAACCATAGGCAGATGCAGGGAGGGATGATTCTCCCACAGTCCGGCTCTCAGCACTCACACAGCATTAATCACTATATCAATGACAGGAGATTTTTCCATTCACATAGTTTTTCATTCTTGTAGCGCAGGTTACCTGTTGAGCTGAATCACTGTCGGCAGTGACAATAGTTTTCTATTTTACTATCACTAATGTGAGGTGCACAGTGCTGGTGATGATATAAATAGCAGGGAAGCTTACGCCATTCATGTGGGATCAGCACCCCATCGATCAGCTGTGTAGGAGGGCACTGTGCCTGCACCACACAGTAAATGGGGCTGAGAGCTGAACATTGTGTAGCTGCCATTGACTTTTATAGGAACTGAGCTGCAGTGACATTCTGGCTTGGCCTCGGGCCAGGTGCGTCCTGCATCCTTAACCGGTACTGTAGTCAGGAAGAGTGTGGGACATCAGCTGAGGGCATAGGCTTTAGCCAATCAGCTCGCCCATGCCACTCTTCCTGCCTATGGCGCAGGTTAAGGCACTTTTCACACGCTGTATGACAGCGGCCGTTCTGTGACACGGTCGTATCACAAAACGGCCGCTGTCTGGGAAATGAACTTAATTTCTTAATTTATTGGAATGCAGGCGCATGAACTTAATTTTTTGTTTTTAATTAGAATGCGCATTCGGGTGTGCCCGCATTCCAATTGCGCATAGCAGACAATGTAAAGTGCATCCAGAGCCGCACTTTACATTGTCTACACTGTCAGTTTTTTGTGTGGCTGCATGGAATCCCAGCCGGAGTGTATACAGTGTATATACACTCCGACCGGGATTCTATAGCAATTAAAGGGGTAGTGCGGTGCAAAAAAATTATTCACAAAATAACACACATTACAAAGTTATACAACTTTGTAATGTATGTTATGTATGTGAATGGCCCCGTTCCCCTTGTCCCCCCCCCACCCACGCTAGACCCGGAAGTGTGGTGCATTATACTCACCACATCTCGTGTCGACCCCCGTCCGCCATCTTGGGACAATGACGTAGTCTTCGGGAGGCCGGCCGAACCACTCCATCCGTCCCCCCATGCCGGCCCCCCTCTGCCACGTCATAAGCAGCTCATCTGCGATTGACTGAGCATAACTGTGCTCAGCCAATCGTGGCTGAGCACAGTTATGACGCGGCAGAGGGGGGCCGGCATGAGGGATGGATGAAGTGCTTCGGCCGGCCTCCCGAAGACTACTTCATTGTCCCAAGATGCCGGACGGGGGTCGACACAAGATGCAGTGAGTATAATGCACTACACTTCCGGATCTAGCGTGAGTGGGGGGAAACACGGGGAAGGGGGCCATTCACATACATAACATACATTACAAAGTTGTATAACTTTTTAATGTGTGTTATTTTGTGAATAATTGTTTAGCCCCGGCACTACCCCTTTAAATCGACCTGCAAATTCATTAACCCTTTAAAGGGAACCTGTCACCCCCCGTGCCGGGGTGACAGGCTCCCGACCCCCCGTTAGAGACCCCTATACTTACCTCATCCCGCCGGGTCCCGCTTCTGGATTCGGTCGGGTCCCGGAGATCTCAGCCGCTGCAGCCGGGCGCGCGCGCTGACAGATGAGTCCAACGCTCATAGAGAATGACGGAGCGCTGGACTCTCCTGTCATTCTCTATGGGTGTTGGACTCATCTCTCAGCGCGCGCGCCCGGCTGCAGCGGCTGAGATCTCCGGGACCCGACCGAATCCAGAAGCGGGACCCGGCGGGATGAGATAAGTATAGGGGTCTCTAACGGGGTCGGGAGCCTGTCACCCCGGTACGGGGGGTGACAGGTTCCCTTTAAGGATGGGGACAATTTTCATTTTTGCGTTTTCCTCCTTGTGTTTAAAAGGCCACAGCACTTGCATTTTTCCACCTAGAAACCCACATAAGCCCTTATTTTTTGCGTCACTAATTGTACTTTGCAATGACAGGCTGAATTTTTGCATAAAGTACACTGCGAAACCAGAAAAAAATTCAAAGTGTGGAGAAATTGAAAAAAAAAAAAAACGCATTTCCTTTTTTGGGAGGAATGTGTTTAATTAATAGTTCAGGCGATTACGCACGCGGCGATAGCAAACATGTTTATTTATTTATTTACTTTTATTTAAAACCTGGGAAAAGGGGGGTGATTCAGACTTTTATTAGGGGAGGGGGCTTTTTACTTATAACAACACTATTTTTTTTTTTTTTTACACTTATACTAGAAGCCCCCCTGGGGTTAGGGTTATTCCCCCCTGGGGTTAGGGTTATTCCCCCTGGGGGACTTCTAGTATATACACTTTGATCTCTCATTGAGATCTTTGCTGTATAGTTATACAGCAAAGATCAATGAGATCGGCACTCGTTTGCTTTCAGCTGCTGCAGCCGAAAACAAACGAGTGCCGAGTCGGGGACGGCGCCATCTTAGAGCGGTCCCCGGCCGGCAGCAGTAACGGAGATCGCTCCTCCAGGACAACGGAGGAGCGATCTCCCCCACTAGACATCAGGGAAGTGCTGCATACGGTAATCGGATGCAGCTGTCATGTTTGACAGCTGCACCTGATTACTGTATTAGCGGGCACGGAGATCGGACCGTGCCCGCTAATACCCGCGGTCCAGGGCTACAAGGGGCACCGCTCTGAATAGCGCGGCCCCGCTCTGAACCCCTCTTACGGGCACATGACGTACGGGTACGTCATGCGTCCTTAAGAGGTTAAAGGAGGTGTCCAGCGAAAATTTTTATTACAGTATTGTATTGCCCCCCCGCCGAAAGTTATACAAATCACCAATATACATTTATTCCGGGAAATGCTTATAAAGTGCTTTTTTCCCTGCACTTACTACTGCATCAAGGCTTCACTGCCTGGATAAAATGGTGATGTCACGACCCGACTCCCAGAGCTGGAGAGGATGATGGCAGGGGGACATGAGGGACACAGGGCACTGGAGGGACACTGAGAATCCCTCTGCCATCATCCACTCCAGCAGCCACAGCCCGCACAGCTCTGGGAGTCGGGTCGTGACATCACCATGTTATCCAGGCAGTGAAGCCTTGATGCAGTAGTAAGTGCAGGGAAAAAAGCACTTTATAAGCATTTCTCATAATAAGTTTATATTGGTAATTTGTATAACTTTTGGGGGGCAATACAATACTTTTATAAAAATTTTCACCGGATTTCTCCTTTAAATACCGGCTGTGGATGCAAACCTGCAACTACGGCCATTGTTTAATGAATTTATACGTTGTGTGAACTTAGCCTAAGGATACACAATGTGTGTTGTCCTAGAAATCAGTAAAACACGCGTGTTGGAGGTTGAACTGTGCCGTTCCAGCCTCGCATTGGATTCGTGAGGCATGCCGGAGCGCGGCACAAAGGCTGAGCCACAGCTCTTTTTTTGTAACTATAAGAAAAAAAAAATTGGGCTGAACCTCCTCCATGGACAGATATACAAAAGGTATTATGTCTACTAGGATACTGTCATCTGTATCACACTATTAGCACCCCAGGGTTGGGTCCACACTTACAGATCCCTTTTAAGTAGGTAAAACCCACAGAGCGTTCGCCTGTGACTGCAAAAGCTCTTATTCCTCAATTTGTGCTGATGTCCCTCTTCTCTACGTGCCTCAGTACAAGAAAATAAGAACACTTCATTTAGATGCAGAATTAAATCTCAGATGTTCTGTGCCGGTCTGAACCTGTGTATTTGTGCGATAAGTAATATATAGAAATGTAACAGCAACACAGAGAGGCACAAGAGGAGGCGTAAGTATATCATAATGATACATTGCATCACCACCATCTTCTCATTGTAAACTCCAGTGTGGTTACTTCTCGATGAATAAATCTTATGACTAAGACCATGTTTAAAATCTTTTTTATCAGTAGTCATAAAAGTAATATTAGATCAGAGAAATATCATACAGTCTGACAGATGTGCAGCTGTGTCCTTAGGTATTAACATCTGATATGTTGCTTGAATTGACATCATGAGGAAACATCACAGTGTACTCCAATAATGCCTCGTGTGAATGCCTCACTGTTTATTAGGTTTTCATTCTTCCATTCAATATATCAAAAGCACCTTTGAAAGCCACAGTAACCCTTTGTGGCCCAAACTTCTCTGCAAACTTCTCTTGTGATTGGACCATTACATTTAAAGCGGTTCTGCCCAATGAACCCGCTGATATGCCCCAGAAGTTCTTTACCTGATGACTGCAGGGCTATTCTCCTCTTCTCCCCCACATTCTGGAGATAGCCCCTATGCTAACCAGGGGCTTAGGAGCATTTGGGACATCACCCAACAGCCCAGAGCACCAGCTCGGCCCACCCAGTTCACCCCCAATCCTGAGCCACCCCCTCCCGTGCCGCACTCTCTTGTGCCACTCACCATGCATATATGGCCCAAACTGGTGCTCTGGGCCATTGGGTGACTCCCCAAATGCTCCATAGGGGTAATTAGGGGCTATCTCCAGAATGCAGAGGAGAAGAGGAGAATAATTCACAGCCATGCAGTAATCAGGTAAAGAACTTCTCGGGCATATCAGCGGGTTCATTAGGCAGCACCACATACTGACTAACACCACCACATACTGATGTCGAATCACTTTATACGCGAATACCACATAATTTAGGCATTGAAAGTATACGCTTTTTGCTCAACAGGACAGATAAAAGTCAAGAATTCATACAGTTTGTCTGTAACGCCCTGAATTTAAGCCTCACAAATAATTTTTTCAAATTTGAAGAAGATTGGTTTCTTCAATGCTCCGGAGTTGCCATGGGCACTCCCGTAGCATGTATTGTCGCAAACCTTTTCCTCGCAGTTTTTGAAATGAACCACATTTTTTCCACAAAAAACAGTTTTCTAAAATTCATATATTACTACTCACGTTTTGTGGACGACATTTTCATAGTATGGACGGGAACAACAGAGGACTTCAATAATTTCATTAAATACCTAAATGAGGAAAACGAAATGAATATGTACTTCACAAGTAAAATAAATGCCAACGAAATGGAATTTTTGGATGTAGTAGTATTGAAAGAAGGAAACGGACTACAAACAAAAGGATACAGAAAGCCCACCGCATCAAATTCCCTACTACACTATGACAGCTATCACACAAGGGAAACCAAAAAAGCAGTGCCATATGGGCAATTTCTTCACCTAAGAAGGATTAATAGTACCCCAGATTCATTCAAAAAAACAAGCAGCAGCATTAAAACAACGCCTCTTACATCGAGGCTATCCTGAAAAATTATTGGATCAAGCCCTAAAAAAAGCTGAACAAAAAGATCGGGATCAACTTTTAAAATCTGCAAAAAACAAAATAGTTAAAAAAGAAAAAGTGGAGAGATTTGGATTTTCATTTAAATTGTCACCAATGTCGAAGCAGATATGCAAAACAATCTTAAAATATTGGTACCTGCTTAAAGACGATGATTCCCTAGGCGAATGGGCAGCAAAAAGACCATTCATCACTTTTAGACGGAGCACGACGTCCTGGTACAAACTAAAATGAAAACACAGCCACAAAAAACTAATACATGGATACGTAATGATTTAAAAGGTAATCATAGATGTGGCTCCTGTAAGTGGTGTAATTTTATGGAAAAAGGCACGAGTTTGCAATTATAATGGTGTTAAAATACAGGTAAATGACTTTATTTGTTGTAGAACAGACCATGTAGTCTATACAGTCTTCTGTGATTGTGGTAGGTTCTATGTGGGACAAACAAAACGTGCATTACACGTAAGAATAAGAGAGCACTTCCATTCCATAAAAACTGATACTGGGGCCCCACGGCTTATACAACATATAAGAGAACGGCATAATGGAGACACATCTAAAATAAAATTTGCCGGAATACAAAGGGTGCGCCCTCAATCAGGACAAGACAGACATCGCACACTCCTTAGAGCTGAAACTAAATGGATTTTACGAACTGAAGCAGAGGGACCAGGTGGTCTAAATGACAAAGTGGATCGGAGCTTCTTGTTATGAACTACTATCTTGCTTTTTACTATTGTTTTTAAAACACTAGTAAATTAGTTTGATCACATGATTTTCACGTCACGATTGTTGCAGTATTTATACAGGGATGACGTAGCCATGGGGGAGGGGTCTGTTGAAGCGCAGAAGCACGAAACAAGCTTGTAACCTGCACCTACCTGGCGTCCACCCTGTACAGTTCCATGCGTTACTGAAATAAAGATATCTGCACTATGAATATCACTGGTGAGTGCCACTACTTTATCTTCTAATTGAACTACCACCACATACTGACTAACACCACTGCTGCTACTGAATAATCCACTGTACACAGATCACTATCACCTCATCCAGTCATATAGAGGTGGATGCAGTTCCACACAGGTTCTGTACACCATATACATTACAGTGCAGTTATATTTAGTGACTCACAGGAGACGTCTTCTCTGATTGGAGTTCTTCCCTTTTCATCTTCTTTCTCCATCCGCCCTGGGCCATCATGAGAACTTCACAGAGCCACGAATCCACAGAATCTGCCAGACAAATATATTAGGCTCCTCACTCTGTCACCATCCTCATCTCTCTACAAACTGCACATCTGTATTGGCCCCTTTACACCCTCATTAAGTCTACGTTCACATGTAGCAAAACTAGCGGAATGCCGTTAGCCTCCTTCTCATAATGGGAGTCTATGGGAGGCGCGCGCTGCTGCTCTCCCCGTGCTGAAGAATGAACATGTTCATTCTTCAGCGCGAAGAGACGCTGTGAGAACAGAAGCGCGCGCTTCCCATAGACTCCCATTATGAGAGGGAGGCTAACAGCATTCCGCAGCGGACAATTCCGCCGCGCAATTCCGCTAGTTTTGCTACGTGTGAACAGGGCCTGAGTGGGTAGGCTGACTCTATGTGACCCCCCCTTATTGAATATGCCCCTACTGTGTGTGGTCCACTATAAAACATGCCCCAATGCATACACCCCCATTTAACCCCTTTATAGATGGCCCCCCAGTGTTTCCCCCTTATAGATGCCCCCCTGTGTTGTCACCCAGATAGATGGCCCCCATGTTATCCCCCTTATAGATGCCTCCCCATGTTATCCCCCTTATAGATTGCCCCCATGTTATCCCCCTTATAGATGGTCCCCATGTATCCTCTTATAGATGGCCCCCATGTATCCCCCTTTTTTTTTTTTTTAAACATATTTTATTAAGTTTTTCAAGAAAGTAAGGCAAGCATCACACAGAGTAAAGGAGCCACACGGCTAAAATGATTTACAAAGCAATAGAAAACTTTCCATGAGTACCAAAGCATAGCTATACGATCCATTTGAAAATGTCCTGAGAGGTACAAATGGTAATGTCAATCTGTAGCACAGATGTTTAACCAGGAGAACTGCTTATACAACTCTAATGACCTATGTGGCCTTAAAAAGGAGCAGCAGTATTGTCTAACCACATCTTGCCATAATATAAAACCAAAAACATTAGTAAACATTAATAAACACAGAAAAAAACAAAACACTTATTCCGTCTCAGCTCGAATAAATGGTGTTTGCGACAGAGTTAACCAAATCCCCCCGTTGGCATATGCATACACTATCTTCGGAAAAAACAGATATATTATTGTATCATTGGTTACTTTCATAACCCGCAGCATGGAAGGCATATAGGTAGAAGTGTACTTGTGGTACCAGTCCCTGGGGGGATCCCACAGTTCTGGGATTGGCCTAGGCAATCGTGTCACGTGGCATCTGGGGCCTGTCGCGCCTCTGGAATCTTGAGGTTACCTAGTGACCCTTTAAGATCGGATTGGCAGTACCACGAAGTCATCCTGAAATGATGTATCAAGCGATGCCTCCTTTCAGCTGATGGCCAGGCCTGTACATAGCTCTTCCACTTGCTAAAGAATGATTTTGTGGCGTGCTCCTTGTTTCTCAGTGTTAAAGTGAGTTCATAATGAAATACAGAATCCATGTATTCTATGATTTCCCCAATCGTGGGAGTGGTGGGCTGGAGCCAGTGCCGCAATATGCATTTTAGCCCTGCTAGTAGAAATAGGTGTACCCCCTTGTGGGCCATTAGTGAGGAGGTTGGGTCAGAGGAGTCCTTAGTAACATAATGTAATATATAGGCAAGAGGATCAAGTGGGATCTGGGTGTTCCATACTCGCTTGATAAATGTTTGCACCTCCTTCCAGGTCTCCTGAACTTGTGGGCATAGCCACATACTATGGAGAAGATCTGCTTTGGGTAGCTTGCATTTAGGGCATTTGTCTAGGTGGATAACCTGAGTGTCTCTGAATGGGATATTGAATGCGTACGTTGCCCTGTGTACCATGCGAAGATGGGTCTCCCGTAATGTCTCGCTAGGGGTTGCCTGTCTGACACAATAGATGCCTTTTTTTATTTTGTCGGGGAGGTCCTCAACCTAGAGGTGTGGTGTCCATTTATTTAACACTTTAAGTTCTATCGATTTGAGGTGGATTTCCTTTATATTTTTGTAAATGTCGGACAGTGAGTCGTGTCTGCTTGCTGGTCCTATGAGAGAGTCAAAGGCATTTGGTCTTTCTGTAGTCTCACATTGTGAGGCTAAGGCCTTGAAGTGGGATTTTAGTTGCATGTATTGCCAGGCTTGTGTAGGGGGCAAGCCATATTTGGTAGAACAGGCCTCCCAGGATAGAAACCCTCCCTTGGATTGATCCAACAGATCCCCAAAGCTCCCCACCTCCCGAGCCATCCAGTCTTTATAGAATTTATTGGAAGAACCCTGGGGGAAGCTTGAAGAGTGCCATAAGGGGCAGAATTTAGAGACTGTGTAGGGTAGGTTATAAAGTTTTCTGACCTGTTTCCAGGTTGAGATAGTATCTATGATGAGTGGATTGGACCGTACACACCCTGGCAAGGACGCATATTTAGAGTGTAATAATGCCGCCAGTGACCAAGGGGTGACTAGTCTGGATTCCAGAGAATAGTTTGAGTGATAGCTGGTGTGTAGGATCCAATCCCTAACGTGACGGAACATAGCTGCGAGATTGTACATCCTGAGATTAGGTAGCTGCACTCCCCCCACCAGTTTGGATAAGCATAATGATTCATAGGAGATACGGGGTCTTTTCTTTTGCCATATGAATTTTATAAAAATGCTTCTCAGCTTGTTGTGGTCAACATGGCGGAGGAGCAGGGGAATAGTTTGCATAGGGTATAGGATCTTGGGGAAGGAGATCATCTTGAGCATATGTATACGGCCTACCAGGGAGAGAGGTAGGGAGGACCATCTGGCGAGTTCCAATTCTATTTTCTTTATTAAGGGCGGGTAGTTTAGATTATATATGGAAGTGGGGGATTTACCAATTTTTATGCCTAGATATGTTATGTGGGAGTAATTAATCGGAATGGGCAAATGTTCGGGGACATCTGTTCTATTTAAATTTCCATTTAAGGGTAATAATTTACACTTGTCGACGTTGATCTTATATCCTGAAAACGATCCGAAATGGGTCAGGGTTTTGATCAACGCCGGCAAATGTTCACGAGGGGAGTTCATGAAGACAAGAGTATCGTCGGCAAAACAAGCCACTTTAACTTCACAGTCACCTATCATGATTCCTTCTTAGGTCTTGGTTTGGATGAGGTGGCGGGCCAGGGGCTCCAGGGCTAGATTAAACAATAAAGGTGAGAGGGGGCAGCCCTGTCTGGTGCCCTTCTGAAGTGGGAAGGCCTCAGACAGGTTGCCTGGGGTGTGCACTCGGGCCATAGGACTAGAGTATAGGGATTTTAGAAAAATGCAGAAATTACCCGAGATGCCGAATTTTTCCAGTGTCATATCCAGCCAGGCCCAGCTGACGTTGTCAAAAGCCTTTTCGGCATCCACTACAAAGAGGGCTGGGGCCTGACTGGAATAGCCCTGTGCGTTGATTGCCGTCTGGGCCGCCAGTACTGTTCTTATATTGGATACCGCCGACTTACCCATAACAAAGCCTGACTGGTGGGGGCCTATCAGATCCAGAAGGAAGGAGCCCAGTCTGGCGGCCAATATCTTTGACAGCAGTTTAAGATCCTGATTGATCAAAGATATTGGTCGGTAGGATTCAGGGAGGGTAGGATCCTTACCCCCTTTGTGGAGGACTTTAATGTGGGCTGTGTCTCCCGAGTATAATCGTCCACCTCCCGTCAGTATGGCATTAAATGTGCTTACCAAGTCCGGGACAAACTTTCCAGACAGAATCTTGAAGTATTCCCCTAAAAAATCCGTCCGGACCAGGTGCCTTGTTATTTTTTAGGGATTTGATGGTCGTACTGACTTCTGTCTCCGATATGGGTGCATTAAGTGATTCCAGGGCCTCACCCGTCAGTTGTGGTAGCTGCAGTGAATCTAAGAAACGTCGCCCTGCCTCTAAATCTATCGGGCCCTGCGAGTATAAAGTCTGATAGTAATCCTTTAGTATCTGTGAAATTTGTGTCGGATCTTGTTGTCCCATGTATCCCCCTTATAGATGGCCCCCCATGTTATCCCCCTTATAGATGCCCCCCATGTTATCCCCCTTATAGATGGTCCCCCATGTATCCCCCCTATAGATGGTCCCCCATAAATGGTCCCCCTGTATCCCCCTTATAGATGGTCCCCCATGTATCCCCCTTATAGATGGTCCCCCATGTATCCCCCTTATAATGACCCCCAGTCTGTGAAAAAAAAAAAACACAACTCACCTGACACCTCGCTCCCCCACCGTAGTTCTTCTCTCCTCCTGTCCTCTGGTCTGGCTGTCAGCTGACGCTTGGTTCCTGGCTCTGCACGGTCCCGTCCCGGCAGCATATACATCAGTGAGGTCAGTGTGCGCCAGGGATGTTACTTCCAGCACAGGGGCCGCTTACCCCCTGTGCCATCCCGGCCAAAGCCACAGACCCATTGCAATGACTCCAGCTCTACTGGGCTCAACCATGCATTCCATCACTGTTGGTCAAATGGTGGTGGCCGTACGTTATTAAAAGAAAAATGCACTTCTTTCCTGCTCCCCTGTTCCAAAAATCATTCACTCTGAAAATCTGATCAGATCTGCCACGAAACTGATCATCTCTCTGAGGGATCAAGTTACATGCTGCCCATATGAGTCTATCAGCTGAAGATCCTAATGACAGGTACACCTTAAATTACTAGCTCTGGGACAACTGAAAATTAGACATCCGCACAGCAGCAATCTAGGGATTATTCTATACACGAGATATATACCCTAATTGCCAGATATTAGGTAAGTGTCAGAAGCCCTATAGAGAATAAATGAATAAATGGAACACTGGCTGTGCCCTCTATTCATTCGGGGGGCAAATTTCCTTTGTTCTCAGGATCATTAGGGGTCCTAGAAGTCAGACCCCACCAATTGCTTAGGAAAAGAAATAGTTTTCTATGTGGGAATTTCCCTTTAATAATAATAGAAAATCTAAACGAATACAATTTGTACAAAATATTACCAGACAGACAACTGTACTGAATTTATTCCAGAAAAATCTAACTTGTTCTGGTACAAACAACAGACCCGATAAAGTGTTTTTAAGTTACAGTATAAGAATGTGGTGAGGCAAAAGAAATTCCCTAAAGGGGTTATTCATTTTGCACAATTATCCAGCCGACAAGTTAATGACAGGGTGTTCTGCTGATGGGACCTCCAGCGATCTGTGGAGGTAAACTGAGTTTTCACAAAATTCTTCAAAAGGGTAAAGACCTAAAAAAACAAAGTAAACAAGAAAGTTTTATAACTCTTGGGTTTTCCTTTTTGGCATGAAACCCCAGTTAAAGGGGTTCTCTGATTAAAATTTACTTTTCCCCTATCCACAGGATAGGGGACAAGTAAGAGATTGCAGGGGTCTGACCTCTATACCCCTCAATGATCTCCAGATTGGTCCCAGGCTAGACACACGTGACTCACAGCTCTATTCATTCTATATGGAGGTCCCCGGAATGAGATGAGTCCTGTAAACAGCACCCTCCGGTGGCTCCATTCATTCTCTGAGGAGCCGCTGGAAAGAGCCATCTCCAAACATCTCTTACTTGTCCTCTATCCTGTGGATAGGGGACAAGTAAGTTTTAAAAGCAGAACCCCTTTAAAGGGGTAAACCAGTAAAAAATATTTTTCTTTTAAATCAACTGGTTTCAGAAAGTTATATAGATTTGTAATTTACTTCTATTTAGGAAATGGTGTTTTCAGTCTGACACGGTGCTCTCTGCTGACATCTCTGTCTGAGACAGGAACTGTCCGGAGCAGTAGCAAACCTTTCCTGCTCTGGACAGTTCCTGTCTTAGACAGAGGTGGCAGCAGAGAGCACTGTGTCAGACTGAAAAGAAAACAACATTTCCTGCAGGACATACAGCAGCTGGTAAGTATGGGAAGACTTGAGATTTTCAAATAGAAATAAATTACAAATCTATATAACTTTCTGAAAACAGTTGATCTGAAAGAATAAAATCTTCGCGGGATAACCCCTTTAAGTATTACTTACATAAATGGATACCACCTTTAACAGCTCCACTAAGGACAACACTGACTGTGCAGTGGTGAAACATTTCCATATACTGTAAAATTTCAATATAAGGCTCTGTTCATACAGGACTTGACCCATCATTGGACCATTGGGGAGATTTCCAGGACTATACATCTGAAAGAAGGCTGTATAGGCATAATCTAGAATGTGCCCTCACTAAAGTATACAGTACTTCTCCACTTCATTCATCTCCGTAGAATAGCAAAGTAAAAAAAAATGTCAAAATATACGGACACCACGTGAATTCAGTGCTCTCTGCTTCCACCTTTGTCCATGTCAGGAACTGTCCAAAGAAGGAGAGGTTTTCTATGGGGATTTGCTTCTACTCTGGACTGGTGGCAGCAGAGAGCGCTGTGTCAGTCTGGAAAGAATACACTGCTTCCTGCAGGGCATCCAGCAGCTGATAAGTATTGGAATACTTGAGATTCTTAAATAAAAGTAATCTGTATACCTTTCTGACACCAGTTGATTTACAAACTTTTTTTTTTCTCTGGAGTACCCCTTTAATTATGTTCTTCATCAATCCTTAGAACAAGATCAGTTCTTATATCTTCTAAATGTGATCAGCAGACCTTGCTGCCGTCAGTCTGCCACGCTCAGGTCACTCGTCCTGACATACAATACTTATGGGAAAATAACCTGTCTTCAGTGTGAAAAGTAATATTATTATTTTTTTATTGGCATAAGATGAAGGGGATAACACTGTATCCCTGGCGGAGCGCTATAATAAGTAATGTACACGGCACACAGAGATGTGGATAGGTGCCAGTAGCAGGTTCTTCATTTCTCACTATATCACATCATAACAGCCGGTAAGCTTTCCACGTACGTCACTCTCCGCTCCTCGATAAATGACTTCCTAGCGCTCCAAGGAGACAATATTACTTGGTGCACAAATGAACGTTAATTACAATACAAAGCAGTGAAATAGAATAGACTGCTCCTAGGTAACACAATAATACCGCCAACCCGTACGACAATGTAATCAACCATATGGCCATTGTCAGAACATTTATTTATAGCAAAAAAATATATATATATAAAAAATCCTATAGAGAATTTCACTGGTCTGCTAATTATATGGAAATGATTGGGTGAGTCATAGAGGAAGGATCGCTTAGGAATAAATGCTTTACGGCTATGAATAAAAAAAAAAATATATGAAGGTCTGTCAGTCTGCGAGAACAAGAAAATAAGTAGTTCCCAGCCAATAATTGCATATGGAAAGTATTGCCGCGTGGAGTCTCTATATCAATCACTACGCCAATCCGCATACGCCCTACCTCTCTATTCACTCCCTTCCTGCCTTTAGCTGGAGACTGCGTTGCGGTTGCTTAGCAACAGCATTCACGTAGACATGGCTGCTCCGATGATGGAGACCCATGCTGCTAAAGTGCTGTGCTTTTGTGGACTGATATTATAGTGTGCGTAGACTGTGCACTATAACAGCAAGCCTGGAAGCTTGTAGTCCCTTACGTTGGATTACACAGAAATGTAATTTACATTGAAAGATACTTTGCTAACTTTTTCCGATTCTTTGTTCCAGCATACCCATCACCATAAAAAAGTGCATCTGGGAGATTGGGAGAGAGGTGTTGGTTCAGTCAACGGCTGTTAACCCCTTTATGACAGGGCCCAAATGGCTGCGCAGATTTTCATTTTTGCAGCTTCATTTTTTCCTCTTCGCCTTCTAGGGCTCTGTTCACTTGGAGAAAAACTGGCCAGTCTCCGTGTCATAATGACAGTCTATGGGAGGCTCGCGTGCCTCCTCTCTCTACGCTGAAGAGGAGGCACGCGAGCCTCCCATAGACTGTCATTATGACATGGAGGCTGGCGGGATTCCACGGCGGAGAACTCCTCAGCGGAATTCCTCCAGTTTTACTCTGTGTGAACGGAGCCTTGGGTCGGGTTCACACGCTGTATGACACCGGCCGTTGTGTGACCCGGCCGGTACTGCAGTACCGGCTGGATGAACTTCATTTATGTTGAATTGGGATGTTGGTGCATCCGTGTATGCCTGCATCCCAATTCACCATAGCACACAATGGGAAGTGCGGCTGAAGCTGCACTTTCCATTGTGTGAACTGACATGTCTGTGTGGCCGCACAAAAATGACATGTCAGTTTTCCGTGCGGCCGCTTGCAATCCTGTCCAGAGCATATAAAATGTGTATACACTCCGGCACGGTTTCCATTAATTTTCAATGCAAAGTATCTTTTGAATTAATCACGGTCGTTGTTGCAAATTGTAAAATGGGTGTGATACATTAAAAAAATATGTTGTTTTAACTTAGCCTAAAAGCTATAGTGCCTTTATTTTCCCATTTACAGGCCCATGTTAGGGCTTGTATGACGGAACCCCCAAAATATTATTTATGGGGTGAAATTGGAAAAAATTGGGTAAAAATGCAGTTTTGTAACTTTTGGGGGGTTCCTGTGTCTACTTAATATTCTTAATGGTAAATTCTCATGTTATCCTTATTTTATATATTATATTTTAAACTTTTTTTGTAAATAATTATTAGTGAAATGGCCCTATTTTTTCACCTACAGGGCTGTATGGGGTTTAGTTTTTGTGCCATGATCTCTAGTCTTTATTACTATCATATTTGTAACCGTATAAAGAAAATGCGTGTGCTCAGCCGTGTGCTGTATGGAGAATAACTGAGTAGGTAACGAGTGCACTACCTGGTTTGCACCTATACACCAGTGAAATGATAAAGTAGAGTAAAAATGATAGAAACTTCCTCAGCTGTGTACAACATGAATTTTTCTATTTGGGTTTTATTTGAAAAACATTTTTTAAAAATGTATTTTTCAATATTTTTTTTTTATGTCTCTTTAAGAATGAAAAAAATTAAATTAAAAAATAAGATCAACATATAATAAGATCACGACAATAGATTTATTACATAGAACTATATATATGGAGCAATCATAGTTCATGAATTCAGCTTTGGTCACAATATATATGGCAATGTATCCATCCAGTTTTTAACAACTGCCACAATATCATATATTGAAGAGTACCAAAAGAGAAGCTTGGAAACATAAACGCAAGCCGAGAAGCATATTCACGCATATTGACGGCCCAGCAGTGCCCAGAACTGAAAATTGCGGATACAAAGTATAGATACATTGCGATATATATTGTGACCAAAACTGAATTCATGGACTATGATTGCTCCATATATATAGTTCTATGAAATAAATCTATTGTCGTGATTTTATTATAAGTTGATTTAATTTTTCATTTACTTTTAATTTTTTCATTCTTAAAAAAACATAAAAATATATATTAAAAATTACATGTTATTATTATTTTTTAATAAAACCCAAATAGAAAAATTTATGTTTTACACATTTGAGGAAGTTTCTTGAGCGCCTACCATTTTTACTTTACACTATCGTATTTGTGTTGAGCAGATGTTTTGATCACTTTTTTTTTTTTTTTTTTTAAGTATAATGGAACATAAAACCAGCAATCCTAGCATATTTTCCCACTTTTTATGCCATTCCTTGAACAGGAACACTACTGTTATATTTTAATAGATTAGACAATTAAGCACGCTATGGTATATAATATGTTAATGTATCTAATGATTTTTTATTTTTAATGTTTTATTTGTTAGTGGGAAGGGTGTAATTTAAACTTTTATTGGGGCAGAGGCTTTGCGATATTTTAAAAAACTTTTAAAGAGACCCCTGGCAGTCCAGGAAAGTGATCGGGACTCCTGCAACCACACTGCGGGGGTCCCGATCGGTGAGTGACAGGAGCAGCTCCTGTCACTTCACTAAAATGCTGCAACGTTTAAGAGGTTAATGACAGGCCTCAGCGCAGTCACTGCAGTCTGTCATTATCAGTGAGGCTGATAGCTGATCTTGCGATGCCCTGGCCCCTGGGGGCCACTTCCGCAGTGCTGGTGTTATGAGCGGGCAATGACCGGGGCAGCTGCAGGGGTTATACTTGTCACGGTATAGGCCTGAGGGCAGCACAGCTGTAGGGCCGGTCTGTGAAATCTGCGGGTGATGATGGGCATGCGATTCTTCGCTGCACTTAGTCAGGGCACCAGTTAGTGGACACCAATGCCAGGGTTCAGTAACAGCGGTTTTATTATAGATGAGGTAACTAGTAGCAACAGTTCTGTCCGGATGCAACCGGGTATATAGCAGGCTTTGGCAAATAAAGCAGGAGTGGTGCTGCATAGGCTGTGAGAATACGTGCCGGATGATGGGAGTAGGAGTATGAGAGAAATAGCGTTGCTGGGTGGATTAACTTGAGAATAATACTTGCTGTGAATCCTTGTAGCGATGATGAGAGATAACGGAATGATACCCAGATGAGAGAGAAGACTCCGGACACTTGAGCAGGCAGATACAGCCGAAGACTTGAATATAGCAGAGCACCTGATCCACACTTCTAGTGGTGAAGTGGGAGCTGCAGAGAAGAAGCCCAACTCCTCTGAGGCAGGAGAGGGACGACACACATCCTTCTTGCTTGGAAGCAGGGGGAAGACTCACTTGTTAGGAGAAAGTGGGAGGTCACATGGTTGCTCCTGGCCAGAGCTAGTCGGCCATTGGAGGAACCATGGTTACAGGTCACGTGATCAACAGCCTTGCATACCAATGTACAATGCAATAATACACAGGAATACATGAGAATACACATGAGAATGCACATTACCAGAGAATACTAGGGGAAAACCAGCAGCAGTTGCAGTGCAAACACTTACCACAACAGGCATTGACACAGCAACAGAAATGGCCATAATAGGAGTAGTAGTCTGCATGTTCTGGGACACTGCATACCTCCCTAGCAAATTTGAGCCGACCTCGGCGAATCTAGAAGGCAGCAAACATGAATAGACTGGACAATCAAACAACAGGAATGAATGATGAGAGTGAGTGTGATGAGGTGTGTGTTTCCCACGCCCAAGGCACAGGTGAGAAGAGAGAGAGAATGAGAAACCCTAGTGGCAGGACTTCACCTAGGGGTGCCTAACGTACTCTGGCGACCAAGTAGCTAGTGCGTGAACCATCTGACGTGTAAGCCAGGACAACTTAACTGCTGGCGGGTGACCCTCAATATTCCAGCCAGTTAGACAGTAGGTTTTCTGTTAAATGTGTTACCCTACTGGAAAAGAGAACTGTGAAGACCTGTGTACTACCTTGGTGTGTCTGAATAGTGTCTTGGATACCTGGAAGAGAAAGAACAAAATAATAAAAGCAAACATACATGGGGAGCTCCCTTTCATACCACTCAATCACACACACAAGCACTCCACAGGCCAAACACACGAAAAGGTATCCAAGGTGCGATATGTATGAACCAGTGTGAAGGTTAGGTATGACTATGTGTGATAACTACTGTGTTGGGACAAGACAGAGGCGAACAAATACTGGAAACAAAAAGGAAGGGAAACACAACAGACAACAAATACTGCGAGGTCTTGAAGAGAACTGGCTCACATGAATCTGAATGAAACCTGAGAGAAATCTGAATGAAAATCTGAGAAAAAATCTGCATACGAACTGGCTCAACTAAATCTTTCCAGCTATAGATATGATAATAATACACAATACTGAGACTGGATGAGAAAATACACTCCTACATAATCTGGACTTTCTCTGAGGTATATGTAAACTGACTTCTCTTACTCAGAGGAGGAGCTATCTGACTTAGACACTGAAAAAAAATATACTGTTTTACAAAAGAGGCACTCTACTCTGAGGCTATATAAGTAACCTTGTGCTTGCTCAGAGGAGGAAATACAAATGGCTCTGATAACACTGGAATGCAATAGTACAATAAGTGCAATAATACCCTGTGTGGAACACACAATCACAGGAAAGTGCATTAGGAAGGAATGGATTAAGTGTCTCTGTTAGGTAGAGTCTCTTTTAGGCAATTAGACATCGTCCATGTAAAAGGCTCTGGGACAGGCACTAGAGAACCTTTTGTTATTGTAAGTGTCCATCAGCTCATGGCTGGTTAGTACAGGGAACTTGGTCAGGAGGACCAGGCACAAACCTTAAACGTTGCAGGAACTGGAACAAAACAGTTAGAGAACAAAAACAGTTTAAGGGCTCTGGTCTCTGTAAGGATACTTAGCAGAAATGTCCTAGAGGACCCTGAGTAGGCTTCTTCTTTTTCTTCTTCCACGGATAGCGATAGCGTGAAGGGCCTGGAGCAGAAGCATCACTGGATGCCGTAGTGACTACAATGCTGGGCGTCACCATGGTGATAGGAGAGATGATGGGGGCCACATGATAGGTGACGGTCGAGGTAGAAGAGGCAGCCTTAGCCAAAGCAGTGGGGGCAGTAGAGGGGACTGCGGTAGTAGACGGGCCCGCTGTAGTGGAAGCTGCAGGAGTAGCGCTAGGCATAGTGGTGGCAGCTGTAGTGGCAGGCGACAGGGCAGCGAGGGCCTGCTGAATGTCCTCGATCAGCTGCATAATCTTAGGCCCCGGCCCGAGCATCCATTGCGGCAGGGGCGGCGAATCACGCCCTGGAGGTTGCTACAGACCCGGGGATATGAAGGCCTTAGCAGAGTTCTCCCCTTTAGGGCCAGGGACTGAGGACAACAGAGTCGGTCCACTTACAATCTGTTCGCTGTCCGGTGATGAGGACCCTCCGGTACAAGAAGCGAGGTCAGCGGTGCTGGAGTGACCGGGTCCCGGAGAAATGCTGGTCTCAGGTATGGGCCCCTCATTCTGATCAGCAGAGGCCAGGATGAAGGCCCGGCGAAGACTTCCGTCGTCCGACGGGGCAGCGACCCAGCTGGTGTCGCTGTAGGATGGGAGCGGTGCTAGCAGGCAGGCAGGATTGCTCTCCGGCAGCTCCGGCATCACTGGTGCTGCGGCTGCAGGCAAACGTTTCTCGGGGGCCGCCATCTTGTCACGCTCTGGCCGGAACTTGTAGCAGGAAGGGGAGGAGCGCCAGGCTGGAGGATCAGGTTCCAGAATCTGCCCAGCAACAGTGACGTCATCCGGCCCAGGCAGCCAACCAGGAGCAATCAATGGAAAGTCTATGGCGCCGGGCGATTCCCGCACTTTGGCAGCATGGCTGTTAACCCCCTCCTCACCGGGGTATGGCGCAGCTAGAAATTGAAGAAGACGGCGGCCATCTTGTGTACTGTTTAGGGCCCGAAACACTTCAATCACCCCCATAGTAATCGGCAAAGTCTCTGGGGGGCAACAGTACAGTTCTAGGGACACTGACAGTTGGCACAACACAGTCTGTATCCTGTTCGTGACGCCAAAAATGCGATGCCCTGGCCCCTGGGGGTTACTTCCGCAGTGCTGGTGTTATGAGCGGGCAATGACCGGGGCAGCTGCAGGGGTTATACTTGTCACGGTATAGCCCTGAGGGCGGCACAGCTGTAGAGCCGGTCTGTGAAATCTGCGGGTGATGATGGGCATGCGATTCTTCGCTGCACTTAGTCAGGGCACCAGTTAGTGGACACCAATGCCAGGGTTCAGTAACAGCGGTTTTATTATAGATGAGGTAACTAGTAGCAACAGTTCTGTCCGGATGCAACCGGGTATATAGCAGGCTTTGGCAAATAAAGCAGGAGTGGTGCTGCATAGGCTGTGAAAATACGTGCCGGATGATGGGAGTAGGAGTATGAGAGAAATAGCGTTGCTGGGTGGATTAACTTGAGAATAATACTTGCTGTGAATCCTTGTAGCGATGATGAGAGATAACGGAATGACACCCAGATGAGAGAGAAGACTCCGGACACTTGAACAGGCAGATACAGACGAAGATATGAATATAGCAGAGCACCTGATCCACACTTCTAGTGGTGAAGTGGGAGCTGCAGAGAAGAAGCCCAACTCCTCTGAGGCAGGAGAGGGACGACACACATCCTCCTTGCTTGGAAGCAGGGGGAAGACTCACTTGTTAGGAGGAAGTGGGAGGTCACATGGTTGCTCCTGGCCAGAGCTAGTCGGCCATTGGAGGAACCATGGTTACAGGTCACGTGATCAACAGCCTTGCATACCACTGTACAATGCAATAATACACAGGAATACATGAGAATACACATGAGAATGCACATTACCAGAGAATACTAGGGGAAAACCAGCAGAAGTTGCAGTGCAAACACTTACCACAACAGGCATTGACACAGCAAGAGAAATGGCCATAATAGGAGTAGTAGTCTGCATGTTCTGGGACACTGCAATCTCGCTTTATAGCTCTGTGCCGTATGGGTATGGCATGGATCGTCTGCTGACAGGCACCTGTGCCATACCCTTATGGCATGGGTCGTCTAGGGGTTAAAGTTGTGTTGTCACGCCCATGTTGTGGTGTGCCCTAGTACCTTATAGCTGCCATGTATTGCTCTCTAATGATGTGCTCAACAGTTTCTGGTGGGGCCACATTTAAAAAAAACTCTTTAATCCTGGCACTGGGTAACTAGGCACTGCTGCAGCTCTACCCCAGTGCCAAGATACCGGCACCGGGAGCGACAATTAAAGAATGTTTTTTTTTTCTCCAAATTGTTGCCCCAGCGGAGACTTTCAGACAAGGTGTGGGAGAGCTGTGCATGGCAGCTAAAAGGTACTGGGGTCAGTTCACACTGCGCCAGGGAGGTAACCGATTCCCTTTAAAATGGGCTGGCCACCATTACACATTTTTTTGTTAAACTACAAAAAGTCTCATACTTAGGAAGAGTGCCGTCACTGTGGGCCCAGTCTTTAATGCTGCACTCCTATCTCGACCAGCAATTGACTGGGCAGGCTGTCACCCCAAGACAAGTCTGTCCTGGAAGTGGAGGTTGGATTGCTCAGCCAGGGACCCGAACATACTGTAGGACACCGGGGGAGAGCAGAAATGTATGAATAGGCTGTTTGTTATTTTCTTACCATGTGCAGCATTATATGAAAAGTTCTGTTTGAGCGGAAAACCCCTTTAACCACGGCTTATAAAATAAACCTGTGTTATATCTTACTGCATCCAGTTTTTATGGTAAATTTTCCAAAATTTCAGTCATCTCAATGTATACCTGTGTGCTATTAAGTAGATTTATTTGACACTATGTCTATGTAAGAAGCAGCTACTGGCACTACCACCTCCATACAGTCTGGTTCATACGTAGGAAGATAGGAGTTGTGTTTATGGTGATTATACAGCTCTGGTGGTGCTCACTTTGCGAGTCGCAGTATAGCATGTGTATAATCGTCAGAAAAAGCGTGGAAATGCGAAACAGCTGTCCTGCTAAGGGTGCTGTGTCCTCTCTGCTGCCCGCTTTTTAACATGCAATGAATTTCATACAATAAAGATTACAGCACGTTTGCTGTTGCTGTGTTTTGTTGGTCTATTTTTCATTGCCCCTGTTAGCCTGAATCCTACTCCACACTGACGAGGGGCAACTACCCCAAAACGATCGTCTGTGGATGGATGCCTGCCTTGGTAAACCCTTGTCATGTCGTAATGCTCGCCACAGAGTTAGGCTTTGACGTAAAAGGGGCCACCCTGGTATTTCCCTATTTATGTTCCAATACTCACAACCGAGTGGGACTTAAGGGGCTACGTATCAGGGTGGTTTGGTGATCTTCCACTGGGAGGCACCCCCTTGGCAATAGGCTTCCCTCCCCTGGAGAGATATCTGGCTATTCCCATGTTTTGAGACTCGTAACTGAGACTCCACGGACCCTTCTTTTGCATATTTAAATTTAGGGGGCAATGCATCAGTGGAGTACTCCACTTGATGTTTTTGTCGCTGGTCTCCCTGAGCTCAGCGATTGCTGTTTTGTTGGTGAGTGCCCTGGCATACTTCTTTATTTGACACTTTAATACTATGTTATGGTGGGTATGTTTGCCCTGTGGGACTCGCTTGGCATTTCTGCTGTGTCCACCTGGTTGCTGCACCATTATTACAGACAAGTTACAGTTCAGTGGAGCTAATTCTCTCTTTAATAATTCATTTGTCTACAACCTCACACATCGCACTCAGCTTCCATTAATCTTCTGTCCTCTCCTAACCCCGTGTCCCGCTAAATCAGCGCTACATGCCTATCCTATGGCAGCTTTTTTACTCTTGTCAACTTCCCTCATTTTCACCTATCAAACAAAATCTGAAGCCCTGCGCTACTAGTAATCTAATGGGAAAACCCAGGTAGCCATACCTCAAAGTATTACAATATTCTTATTTCAAAGCCTTCCTCCCATAAAAGTGGCCCTGTTAACTCAATTTAGGCAACATCAAAGGAATTGCTGCAACCCTCACAGAATATGAGAAGTTGCATATGGAAAGTTTGTCTTTTGTTAAAGAACCATCTTACAGTTAAGATCTTGGAGTGATCTTAACACAGGGATGGGGAACCTTTGGCCCCGTAGTTGGATGTGTCAGCATAGTGAGATCTAGAGTAAGTGGGGGGGGGACAATGGGGAGCCAGTGAAGGGGTTGGCAGAGGGGAAAGAGATGAGATGGGGTGAAGGGAAAGGTGGATTAGTCGGGCAGCAGAGTTTAGAATAGACTGGAGAAGAGCAAGGGTGTTAGATGGAAGGCCAGATGTTTGCCAGGATGTTTTAGTAGTCCAAGCAGGAGATAATGAGTTCATGTACCAGCAGTTCAGTCAGGGTTAGGAAAAGAGCAGATTCGGGAAATGTTTTTGAGGTGAAGGCGGCAGGAGGTGGTCAGGGCCTGAATGTGCGGTTTAAAAGAAAAGGTAGAGTCAAAGGTGACTCCGAGGATGCGGATTAGGGGGACGGGGGACAGAGTGCAGCCATTGATTGTGATTGAGAGATTAGATGGAGGAGTGAAGCGAGATGGGGGAAGTTCTGTTTTGCTGATGTTGAGTTTTAGAAAGAAGGAGAAGAAAGAAGATATATTGGATAGACACTCTTACATCCTGAATAGAAAAGAGGTGACATCCAGACCAGAGAGGTAGATTTCAGTGTCATCGGCATAGAGGTGATAACATACCTCCCAACTGTCCAGGATTCCGCGGCACAGTGCCGTTTTCGGGGTGGTGTCCCGCTGTCCCGGTACGGCCCCCAGTGTCCCGCATTATATGTGGCCCCACCGAAAAAAAACAATAAACCAGTAACTCACCTGGCCGCCGGTCCCAGAAGCTCCTCTCCCGGCAGAGCGTGCACTCCCGTCATCCTCCAGGCGGGCAGCGGGGTACAGAGACAATGACTGTGCCGGAAGTGACCTGCAGCCTCTTTCATGAATTACTTCCGGCACAGTCAGTGTCTGTATACCCCGCTGCCCGCCCCGGAGGATGACGGGAGTGCGCGCTCTGCCGGGAGAGGAGCTGCTGGGGCCGGCGGACAGGTGAGTTACTGGTTTATTGTTTTTTTCGGTGAGGCCACACAAATGGGAGGATTGGCTACTATGTGGGGCGCTATATGGGGGATTGGCTACTATGTGGGGCGCTATATGGGGGATTGGCTACTATGTGGGGCACTATATGGGGGCATTGACTACTATGTGGGGCACTATATGGGGATTGGCTACTATTTGGGGCACTATATGGGGGCATTGGCTACTATGTGGGGCACTATATGGGGATTGGCTACTATGTGGGGCACTATATGGGGATTGGCTACTATGTGGGGCACTATATGGGGATTGGCTACTATGTGGGGCACTATATGGAGGGATTGGCTACTATGTGGGGCACTATATGGGGGGATTGGCTACTATGTGGGGCACTATATGGGGGGATTGGATACTATGTGGGCACTATATGGGGGGATTGGATACTATGTGGGCACTATATGGGGGGATTGGCTACTATATGGGGGGATTGGCTACTATGTGGGCACTATATGGGGGATTGGATAATATGTGGGGCACTATATGGGGGTATTGGCTACTATGTGGGTACTATATGGGGGATTGGCTACTATATGGGGGGATTGGCTACTATGTGGGCACTATATGGGGGATTGGATAATATGTGGGGCACTATATGGGGGCATTGGCTACTATATGGGGGGATTGGCTACTATGTGGGCACTATATGGGGGATTGGATACTATGTGGGGCACTATATGGGGGGATTGGCTACTATGTGGGGCACTATATGGGGGGATTGGATACTATGTGGGCACTATATGGGGGGATTGGCTACTATGTGGGCACTATATGGGGGATTGGATAATATGTGGGGCACTATATGGGGGCATTGGCTACTATATGGGGGGATTGGCTACTATGTGGGCACTATATGGGGGATTGGATAATATGTGGGGCACTATATGGGGGGATTGGCTACTATGTGGGCACTATATGGGGGATTGGCTACTATGTGGGGCACTATATGGGGGCATTGGCTACTATGTGGGGCACTATATTGGGGGATTGGCTACTATGTGGGGCACTATATGGGGGATTGGATACTATGTGGGGCATATATGGGGGCATTGGCTACTATGTGGGCACTATATGGGGGCTTGGCTACTATGTGGGGAATATATGGGGCATTGGCTACTATGTGGGGCACTCTATAGGGGATTGGCTACTATGTGGGGCACTATATGGGGATTGGCTACTATGGGGGGGCACTATATGGGGATTGGCTACTATGTGGGACACTATATGGGGGCATCGGCTACTATGTGGGGCACTATATGGGGGCATTGGCTACTATGTGGGGCACTATATGGGGCATTGGATACTATGTGGGGCACTATATGGGGGCATTGGCTACTATGTGGGGCATATATGGGGGGATTGGCTACTATGTGGGGCACTATATGGGGGCATTGAATACTATGTGGGGCACTATATGGGGGGATTGGCTACTATGTGGGGCACTATATGGAGGCATTGGCTACTATGTGGGGCACTATATGGGGGATTGGCTACTATGTGGGCCAGGGCCGGCCTTAGGGGTGTGCGAGCAGTGCGGCCGCACAGGGCGCTGTGCACTCCCGGCAGGAAGGGGGCGCCACCTGCATCCCCCTGAGGCCATATATCCGTCCCCTGCCTCAGCACAGCAGCCGAGGAAGCTCTTCTCCCCGGACATGTGACTGCAGCCTGGCCCCCCCATCCCCCGCCCCCCACAGTGTCTCCCAGCTCACAGAGGCCCATAACCCCGCCCCCTCCCCCGACGGAGACATCAGCAGTGTGATCCTCGGCTCTACCTGCTTCTCCTCATGGGCAGAGACATCCTCCACTACTGCAGTGTGACTGTGAGTATATCTATCTATCTCTGTCTGTGTGTGTTAGTGGAGTTTGTGTGTGCCCTGTGTGTGTTAGTGCTCTGTGTGGTAGGACAACATCTCCCAGCATGCCCCTGTGTGGTAGGACAACAACTCCCAGCATACTCCTATGTGGTTCTGTGTGGTAGGACAACATCTCCCAGCATACTCCTATGTGGCTCTGTGTGGTAGGACAACAACTCCCAGCATACTCCTATGTGGCTCTGTGTGGTAGGACAACAACTCCCAGCATACTCCTATGTGGCTCTGTGTGGTAGGACAACAACTCCCAGCATACTCCTATGTGGCTCTGTGTGGTAGGACAACAACTCCCAGCATACTCCTATGTGGCTCTGTGTGGTAGGACAACAACTCCCAGCATACTCCTATGTGGCTCTGTGTGGTAGGACAACAACTCCCAGCATACTCCTATGTGGCTCTGTGTGGTAGGACAACAACTCCCAGCATACACCTATGTGGCTCTGTGTAGTAGGACAACAACTCCCAGCATACACCTATGTGGCTCTGTGTGGTGGGACAACAACTCCCAGCATACTCCTGTGTGGCTCTGTGTGGTAGGACAACAACTCCCAGCATACTCCTATGTAGTGATGTCACGATACCAGAATTTTGAGTTCGATACCGATACTAACTTTTTTATTTCGATACTCAATACCAGTTCGATACTTAGTAAAGTATAAAAAAACAAAACAAAATACAGTGGTAGAAATATAATACCCCTGCACTATTACAGTGATACCAATTTTTGGACTATTTTTATTTTATTGTGTTAAAAATAAAGTTAGTGATATCTGTCTAAGACAGCTCTGCTGCATCAGCTATCACGAAGACAGCTCTGCTGCATCAGCTATCACTAAGACAGCTCTGCTACATCCGATATCACTAAGACAGCTCTGCTACATCAGCTATCATTAAGACAGCTCTGCTACATCAGCTATCACTAAGACAGCTCTGCTACATCAGCTATCACTAAGACAGCTCTGCTGCATCAGCTATCACTAAGAGCTCTGCTACATCAGCTATCACTAAGACAGCTCTGCTACATCAGATAACACTAAGACAGCTCTGCTACATCAGATAACACTAAGACAGCTCTGCTACATCAGATAACACTAAGACAGCTCTGCTGCATCAGATAACACTAAGACAGCTCTGCTGCATCAGCTATCACTAAAGCAGCTCTGCTGCATCAGATAACACTAAGACAGCTCTGCTACATCAGATAACACTAAGACAGCTCTGCTGCATCAGATAACACTAAGACAGCTCTGCTGCATCAGATAACACTAAGACAGCTCTGCTACATCAGATAACACTAAGACAGCTCTGCTGCATCAGATAACACTAAGACAGCTCTGCTGCATCAGCTATCACTAAAGCAGCTCTGCTGCATCAGATAACACTAAGACAGCTCTGCTACATCAGATAACACTAAGACAGCTCTGCTGCATCAGATAACACTAAGACAGCTCTGCTGCATCAGATAACACTAAGACAGCTCTGCTGCATCAGCTATCACTAAGACAGCTCTGCTGCATCAGATAACACTAAGACAGCTCTGCTACATCAGATAACACTAAGACAGCTCTGCTGCATCAGATAACACTAAGACAGCTCTGCTGCATCAGCTATCACTAAGACAGCTCTGCTGCATCAGATAACACTAAGACAGCTCTGCTACATCAGATAACACTAAGACAGCTCTGCTACATCAGATAACACTAAGACAGCTCTGCTGCATCAGATAACACTAAGACAGCTCTGCTGCATCAGATAACACTAAGACAGCTTTGCTACATCAGCTATCACTAACACAGCTCTGCTACATCAGATAACACTAAGACAGCTCTGCTGCATCAGATAACACTAAGACAGCTCTGCTGCATCAGATAACACTAAGACAGCTCTGCTGCATCAGATAACACTAAGACAGCTCTGCTACATCAGATAACACTAAGACAGCTCTGCTGCATCAGATAACACTAAGACAGCTCTGCTGCATCAGATAACTCTAAGACAGCTCTGCTGCATCAGATAACACTAAGACAGCTCTGCTACATCAGATAACACTAAGACAGCTCTGCTGCATCAGATACCTTGACTGCCCACACAGCTGCTATCTGCACCAATCACCAAAATTGCTGAGGAAGAGGTCACACAGGATCGCACACAGACTATAGCTAGAGCAAGGCTGACCCCCCCCCCCCCCACCTTGTCACCCCCCACATCACTGATGTCTGCTCCTCACAGCCCCGTCCCCTCCCCCACCTGCCAGCCGGCTCTATCCTCACATGTGCTGCACATCCACCCGCCTCCTCCGTCCTCCTCTCCGGGACCTCCTGCTCTCAGTCTTCTCTCCCCAGCCGCCCAGACCTCTGTGCAGCTCCGGCTCCGCTGCATAAATCATTTCCCTGATAACAGAGTCTGGCCGAGCCGGACTCTATTGTCAGAGAGACACCGGCAGCGGGGGTCTGCTACACACAGTAGCCACCCCTGCTGCATACGGAGTGGTTAGATGCCGCTGTCAGTGTGACAGCCGCATCTACACAGTAAGTGCCGGCTATTTGAAAATGGCGCCGCTGGGAGCTGAGGGAGAGCCGCGCAGCGGAGGTGACCGCAGGGGGCAGGGAGAGGCATACAGAGAACACGGCCGGCGCTCAGATAGCCGCCGGCCGTGTTCTCTGCACTGTACTTTATGCACTGCACTATTATGCAGCGTAACATGAAGTATCGATACCAGGAAATCCTGGTATTGAATCTTTTTTTTGCCCGAAATATCGATAGTAGTATCGATATTTCGGTGCATCGTGCATCCCTACTCCTATGTGGCTCTGTGTGGTAGAACAACAACTCCCAGCATAAACCTATGTGGCTCTGTGTGGTGGGACAACAACTCCCAGCATACTCCTGTGTGGCTCTGTGTGGTAGGACAACAACTCCCAGCATACTCCTATGTGGCTCTGTGTGGTAGGACAACAACTCCCAGCATACTCCTATGTGGCTCTGTGTGGTGGGACAACAACTCCCAGCATACTCCTGTGTGGCTCTGTGTGGTAGGACAACAACTCCCAGCATGCTCCTGTGTGGTAGGACAACAACTCCCAGCATGCTCCTGTGTGGTAGGACAACAACTCCCAGCATGCCCCTGTGTGGTAGGACAACAACTCCCAGCATGCCCCTGTGTGGTAGGACAACAACTCCCAGCATGCTCCTGTGTGGCTCTGTGTGGTAGGACAACTCCCAGCATGCTCCTGTGTGGCTCTGTGTGGTAGGACAACAACTCCCAGCATGCTCCTGTGTTGCTCTGTGTGGTAGGACAACAACTCCCAGCATGCTCCTGTGCGGCTCTGGTGGGACAACAACAACTCCCAGTGGTGGGTATGTGTGGTGTGTATGTGTATATGTGACTGCATGTGTGTCTGTGTTTGCAGGATATATATACTGTGTGTCTGTGTTTGCAGGATATATATACTGTGTGTCTGTGTTTGCAGGATATATATACTGTGTGTCTGTGTTTGCAGGATATATATACTGTGTGTCTGTGTTTGCAGGATATATATACTGTGTGTCTGTATGCGTCTGTGTAGGCAGTATATACACTATGGGGAAGATTTATCAAACATGGTGTAAAGTGAAACTGGCTCAGTTGCCCCTAGCAACCAATCAGATTCCATCTTTCATTTTCCAATGAGTCTGTGAGGAATGAAAGATGGAATCTGATTGGTTGCTAGGGGCGACTGCGCCAGTTTTACTTTACACCATGTTTGATGAATCTCCCCCGTGTGTCTGTATGTGTATATGTGACTGTATCTGTCTGTGTAAGCAGTATATACAGTGTGTGTCTCCAAGAGATAGGCTTGGGATGGCCTACAATCAGCCGGGGGGGGGGGGGGGGGGGGGGGGGGGGGGGCGCCAAAAGAATATTCTGCACAGGGCGCCATCTACCCTAAGGCCGGCCCTGATGTGGGCACTATATGGGGATTGGCTACTATGTGGGCACTATATGGGGATTGGCTACTATGTGGGGCACTATATGGGGCATTGGATACTATGTGGGGCACTATATGGGGGCATTGGATACTATGTGGGGCACTATGTGGGGGATTGGATACTATGTGTGGCACTATGTGGGGGATTGGATACTATGTGGGGCACTATAATGGGGGATTGGATACTATATAGGGCATTTTTGGGGGGATTGGATACTGTATAGGGCACTATTCAGTCAGCAGCATGTGGTGACTGTAGGGGAGTGGCTATGGAGGGTTGGTATGGGGGCGTGTCTATGGAGGGTTGCTATGGGGCGTGGCTATGGAGGGTCGCTATTGGGGCGTGGCTATGGAGGGTCGCTATGGGGCGTGGCTATGGAGGGTCTCTATGTGTGCGTGGCTATGGGGACTGTGGCGCACATGTCCCTCTTTGCTCTTTGCAAAAGTTGGGAGGTATGGTGGTAATCAAAGCGGGATTCTATGATGTGTGCCAGGCCAAAAGTATAGATAGAGAAGAGAAGAGGCCCGAGGACAGAGCCTTGGGGGACACCAACAGTGAGCGGACGAGGAGAGGAGGTGGTGTAAGAATAGGAGATACTGAAACTGCGGTTGGAGAGGTAAGAAGTAATACAGGAGAGGGCCGAGACGGTGACGCAAAGGGATGATAGCGTTTGTAGGGGGAGGGAATTATCAACTGTGTCAAAGGCAGAAGATAGGTCAGGAATAAGGAGCACTGAGGACTGGCAGGAGGCTTCAGCAGTTAGCAGGTCATTATGGGAATTTTAGTTTTGCAACAGCTGGAGTGTGAAAAGTTCCCCATCCCTGTCCTTACATAACCCCAGCTTCTACAGAGAATATCAACAATCCTGCACTTTGCCCATTTCTAGACAATTTGTCAAATCAAGGCTTTATGTAACAACCAGGACAATGCTTATGTAGCCTCTTCCACCTTCATCCGTCTCTATATGTCCTAATAAGAAAAGGCCAGTAGGTGGCGCTGATAAATAAACAGCACTGTCTCTCTATGACAGGAGCCCATTAGAAAACGTCAGAGTCAGCACCGCAACAGTTAACCTGCCTCATGGGGAAGTGACGTAATAACTACTGGCGGAAGAGGCGTCTCGGGCCTCAGTTTGGGCGGAAATTGTCATTACCGTAATGAGGTCGTACGTCCCTGTCCTTCGGGTAAGGGCGGAAGTGTTAGGATTTCGGAAGTGACGACAGAGTGTCAACATGCAAGATGGCAGCTCATCACAGGCAGAACACGGCGGGGCGGAGGAAAGTTCAGGTATGACAGGTAACGGGGACGTGATCCGACTCCCGGTGGCGGATGACGAGGGGGTCCCCCCTTAAAATGGGAGGGGTTCCCTTGTTGTATGGCGGGTCTGCAGTAGTCGGGAGTAGTAGAGCTGGGGCGGGGCTGTGAGCACCCTCGTCCACACCGGGGCTGGCAAGCAGAGGGCGAGCTCTCGGGTGACCCGTCCAGTGACAGACCCGCCGCCATCATACCTAGCAGATGTGCGACTCCTGCGTAGTGTTCATGTGGAACTTTCCTATTCTGATGCAGACACCCCCGCATGACTAAAATGGTTCATCCTATTCCAGGCTTTCTTTATTCTATTTAAACCTGTCAGATGATTCCATTGGTTGGACTGGGGGGGGGGGGATGTATTAAAATAAATGGGTGCTCATTGGCGGATGGGTGACAGGGGGCTTGCTGCAGGACATGGACCCCCTTGTGTATGAAAGTGATTGTGGCTCCGCCTCCAGACCACCATGATGACGTCATAAGCATATATTAGTTATATCGCTTCCTTTAGCTCACAGGTGTCAAACTCAGGGCCCTCCAGCTGTTGCAAAACTACAACTCCCATCATGCCTGGACAGCTAAAGCTTTGGCTGTCCAGGCATGATGGGTGTTGTAGTTTTACAACAGCTGTAGTGCCTGAGTTTGACGGCCCTGCTTAGATCACCATTACAGGTGGCCCCCAACCTGTGGCCCTCCTGCTGATGCAGAACTACAGCTCCTATCATCCCCAGTTATAGGATTGCAACAGCTGAAGGTCTGCAGGAATACTGCTGTAGGACTGGCTCTAAAAAACGTCTATAACCCCTGAAATAAAAGCGATAAGCTTTCTGTGTGTATGTAGGCAACGATCGAATTATATATATTTTTTTAGCGCTGTCCATGCTGCCCTTGTCTTAACCCTTTAAGGACGGGGCCCATTTTCATTTTTGCATTTTCGGTTTTTCCTCCTTGTGTTTAAAAGGCCATAGCACTTGCATTTTTCCACCTAGAAACCCACATGAGCCCTTATTTTTTGCGCCACTAATTGTACTTTGCAATGACAGGCTGAATTTTTTCATAAAGAACACTGCGAAACCAGAAAAAAATTCAAAGTGTGGTGAAATTGAAAAAAAACAAAAACGCATTTCTTTTATTTGGGGTGATGGTGTATTTAGTCCATTCGCCCTGGGGTAAAACTGACTTGTTATGCATGTTCCTCAAGTCGTTTCGACTACAACGATATATAACATGTATAACTTTTCTTTTATCTGATGGCCTGTAAAAAATTCAAACCATTGTTAACAAATATACGTTCCTTAAAATCGCTCCATTCCCAGGCTTATAGCGCTTTTATCCTTTGGTCTATGGGGCTGTGTCAGGTGTCATTTTTTGCGCCATGATGTTTACTTTCTATCGGTACCTTGATTGCGCATATACAACTTTTTGAGGATTTGATGTGACCAAAAATACGCAAATTTGCACTTTGGATTTTTTTGCGCTTACGCCGTTTACCGTGCGAGATCAGGAATGTGATTAAACAGTTCGGGCGATTACACACGCGGCAATAGCAAACATGTTTATTTATTTACTTTTATTTAACCCCTTAACGACATCGGGCGTAAACTTACGCCCTGGCGCCATGGTACTTAGCGCATCAGGGCGTAAATTTACGCCCGATGTTTCCCCGATCGCTGCGTGTTCACACACAGCGGTCGGGGAAGATGGCCTGCTATAAATCATAGCAGGCCATCATAGCTTCTCGGCACGGGGGGTGGTTAACACCCCCCGTGCTTACGATCGCTGCTATAGGCTGATCAATTCAGATCAGCCAATAGCGGCGATCGGAACCTTTCCGGGTCATCGGTGACCCGATGACCCGGAAAAAAATGGCGGTCGGTGCTGTCCGAGGACGGCACCGACCGCCATTACTGTAAAAAGTAATGTTGATCGCCGTGCCACCGGCCCGATCGCCGTGAACGGCCGGCCGGCCTTTCACGGCGATCGGGCCGGTGGCACGGCGATCAGAGTCCCACAAAATAGTAAATACCTGCCCTGGACCCCTCAGCTAGGTAGCCGAGGGGTCCAGAGCAGGTATTTGTACATTACTCACCTGTCCCGGGCTCCTGATCGGCGTCTTCCGGGTTCGCGGCGTCCTCCGTCATTCCGTTCGGTCTTCGGGTCTTTCCGGCGGTCCTCGTCGTCTTCTTTCGGCTATTTTCGGCTCCAGCCTCGTCATTTTCCGGATTTTGCGCTCTGCTGCCCCCTAGCGGCTGATATGTATAATACACTTATCAGCAGCTACAGGGATATTCAGAATATAAAAAAAAAATTATTTTTTTTTCCCAAATTTTTTTTTTCTATTTTCCGCACCCTATCGCCGCTGAGTGTTGATCAGCATCGCACGAAAGTGCGCTGCTAATCAGCAACTCCTCCTTTTTGGCGTAGGGTGTTTTTTTTCTATATTCTACTGCCACGGTCTGCTTATAAGTGCCGCACATTGTGGCAACTCCTTTGTTGGCGTAGTTTTTTTTTTTATACTTACTGTAAAAAAACACGTAAAAAACACTACATTACACCACACTACATTGAATAAAGTTTGACACTACACCACTACATACCCCATATACTAGTCCCCATATAAAGATGGCCCCCAGGGTGTTTTCGGCGTCAGAGGGATACGTTATTATTGCCTCCGACACCAAAACAGCCAGTAAGGATGAATGGGGGGATCCTTCTTTCCTCCATTCATCCTCATCATCCAGTGACGTGTCTGGGAGTAGCGTAGCGTACGCTGCCCCCCAGACACGTCTTTTCCGCCAGTACCGTCCCAATAAGAGATGACGGCATGGTGTGAAATTCTACACACTCTGTGACAGTACCTCAGGGTACACTTACAGATTTAGGGTACGTGCAAACTGCGGAATGGCGAAGGATAACCCTTTGTGCATTCCGCAGCTGGCACCCACCGGCGGACTGATGCGGGCGCATGTCTCCACCCGTGTCATAGACTCCATTCTATGCACGGGCGGAATCCGTCGTCCATCCAAAGAATGAACACGTTGGACGGAGAGCGGAATCCGCCCGTGCATAGAATGGAGTCTATGACACGTGTGGAGACGTGCGCCTGCATCAGTCCGCCGGTGGGTGCCAGCTGTGGAATGCACGAAGGGTTATCTGTCGCGATTCCGCAGTGTGCACGTACCCTTAGAGTGTATGTAGGAAGGGACACCCGAATCCAGCCCCCAGATGCCCCCTTCCCCCCCATCCTTGGAGTTAGTGGGAAGATCGTCCGGGAACTGATCTTCCCACTGCTGGATAAAGGTCACCACCACCACCTGTACGGGGATAACTTTTATACCAGCACCCCCTCTTCCAGTCCCTCGCTGCCCTGTAGCTTGCGGCACGATCCGAAAATATCAGAAGTAGTAATAGCGCCCTAATATTTAGCAGCCATGGAGCGGACCCAGCGCTTCTGGATATGAAGGACCCCGTATCGCACCAGGACAACATTTTCCAGGTGACGTCCCCCACACTGGAGAACAGGAGACCCCAGAAGAAGTGCAGAGTGTGGCGTAACAGGGGGATCAGGAAGGACAACATTTTCCAGTGTGACACCTGTCCTGATCCCCCCGGCCTCTGCATACTGGATCGCTTCAAGGCGCACCACACGTCACTGGGGTTCTACATTATCTAAATTCTGTCCCTTATTCCTATTTCAGGGGTCACGTTGGTCCGGGGATTATTCTGATCGCCATTATGGAGTCAGGAAGGAATTTTTCCCCTGTGATGAGGCTACTGTCGTCTGCCTCACGAGGGGGTTTTGCCTTCCTCTGGATCAACACAGGTTGAGTTTGATGGACACCTGTCATTTCCAACCTTATAAACTAATAATTGGCCTAATACCCCCAAATAAATTAGAATTGTCCCTTTTCCCCAGCTAAGTAGGTATGGCCGCCATTCCCATTAGAGGATGCCATGATGCAATTATAAAGCCTCTGTGCGGCCAGGACAGTAGAAACCCCCCACAAGTGACCCCATTCTGGAAACTACACCCCATAAGGAATCTAAGAAGGGGGGCAGCGGGGATATGGCCCCCTGGTGACGGCCACATTTGGGACGTGAAAATGAAAAAAATTGTATTTTTTATTTTCTCGGCACATGTTCTACGTAAGTGCCCGTCACCAGTGGGGTCCATATGCTCACTGCACCCCTTGTTAGATTCCTTATGGGGTGTAGTTTCCAGAATAGGGTCACTTGTCGGGGGTTTCTACTGTCCTGGCAGCACAGGAGCTTTGTAATTGCGACATGGCCTCCATCCTCCATTCCAGCCTCTAAATGGCGCTCTGTCCCTTTGGTGACTTGCCCTGTGCCCATATGGCACATTATGCCCACATGTGGGGTATTTTCGTACTCAGGGGACACTACCCTACACGTTTTGTGTTCATTTTCTTTTTTAACCCCTTGTGGAAATGGAAAAAAATCAAGGCTAGACCAACATTTAGTGTAATTTTTGTAAAATTTTTACTCTAAATTATTAATCTTGTCATGTTTTTTCATTTTCACAAGGGGTTAAAAGATAAAAAAAACATTTAATGTGTAGAGCAATTTCCCCTGAGTACGGAAATACCCCACATGTGGACATAAAGCGCCATGCGGGTGCAGGGTAAGCCTCCGAAGGGAAGAAGCGCCATTTGGTTTTTGAAGGCTGGATTTGGATGGAATGGATTTCGAGGGGCCATGTTGCATTCAAAAGGCCTCTGTGTTGCCCAGACAGTTGAAACCCCCCACAAGTGACCCCATTATGGAAACTACACCCCTCAAGGAATGTAACAAGGGGTGTAGTGAGCATATGGACCCCACTGGTGACGGGCACAAATGTGGAACAATGTGGCGTGAAAATGAAATATTACATTTTTTACACTATAATGTTGGTTTAGCCTTGAATTTATCATTTTCACAAGGGGTTAAAAGAGAAAAAAACACACAATATATGTAGAGCAATTTCCCCCGAGTCCGTAAATACCCCACATGTAGACATAAAGCGTCATGTGGGCGCAGGGCAAGCCTCCGAAGGGAAGGAGCGCCATTTGGATTTTGGAGGTTGGATTTGGCTAGAATGGATGATGAACGCCATGTCGCATTTACAGAGCCCTCGTGCTGCCAGGACAGTGGAAACCCCCCACAAGTGACCCCATTCTGGAAACTGCACCCCTCAAGGAATCTAACAAGGGGTGCAGTGAGGATATGAACCCCTTGATGACGGGCACATTTGTGCCATGAAAGTGAAAAAATGAAATTTTTCCCTTTCACGTCACATTGTTCCACATTTGTGCCCGTCACCAGTGGGGTCCATATGCTCACTGCACCCCTTGTTAGATTCCTTGAGGGGTGTAGTTTCCAGAATGGAATCACTTGTGGGGGGTTTCCAGTGTCTTGGCAGCACGAGGGCTCTGTAAATGCGACATGGCCCTTGAAATCCTTTTCAGTGAAATTCAGCTTCCAAAAGCCAATTGGCGCTCCTTCCCTTTGGAGGCTCGTCCTGCGCCCCCTTGGCACTTTATCGCCACATGTGGGGTATTTCTGTACTCGGGAGAAACTGCGCTACACATTTTTTGTCTTTTTTTGCCTCTTATCCCTTTAAGAAAATGAAAAATTGAAGGCTAGAACAACGTTTTAGTGTAAAAAATAAATTTTTCTTTTTTCACGCCATATTGTTCGGAAAATCTGTGAAGCACCTGTGGGGTCCAGATGCTCACCGCACCCCTTGTTACATTCCTTGAGGGGTGTAGTTTTCTAAATGGTGTCCCTTTAGGGGTGTTTTTTAGGTTTTGACACCCAAGAGCCTCTGCCAACCTGAAGTGGTACAGTCAAAAATGACCAAATATAACGGAGGCGTTGAAATTCACTAGGCGCTCCCTTATATCTGAGGCTTGTGGTTGCGTCAAATAGCGCAATAGGGTCACATATGGGGTATTTCTATAAACTGCAGAAACGGGGCAATAATTATTGGGGTGCATTTCTCTGGTAATAGGTTTATAATTATGAAAAATATTGGATTACAATAAAATCTCTGCACAGAAAATTAAAATTTTCAAATTCCTTACACACTTCGCTTTTATTTCTGTGACTCCCCTAAAGGGTTAAAACACTTTCTGGATGTGCTTTTGCAGAGTTTGGGGGGTGCAGTTTCTGAAATGGGGTGCTTTGTGGGGCTTTCTAACATACAGGCCCCTCAAATACACTTTAAACCTGAACAGGTCCCTAAAAATATCTGATTTTGAAATTTTACTGAAAATTTGGAAATTTGCTGCTAATGTTTTAAGCTTCCTATCGTCTAAAAAAAATGAAAGATAGTTTAATAAATGCCGCCAACATAAAGTAGACATGTTGCTAATGCTATTTAATATATAATTTATGTGGTATAACCACTTTCTGTATACGCAAAAAAGTTTCAAAGTTGGAAAAATGCATTTTTTCACATTTTTTCACATTATTTGGTTTTTTTTCATAAAGATTTGTTATGAGTATCGACTCCAATTTACCAGAAATGTAAAGTACAATATGTCACGAGAAAACAATCTCAGAATCAGCCGGATAGGTAAAAGCATCCCGAAGGTATTAATGACTAAAGTGACACTGGTCATATTCATAAAATTTGTCTCTGTCATTAAGGCCATTTCAGGCTCTGTCCTTAAGGGGTTAAAACCTGGGAAAAGGGGGTGATTCAAACTTTTATTAGGGGAGGGGGCGTTTTACTTATAACAATACTTTTTTTTTTTTTTTTTTACACATATACTAGAAGCCCCCTGGGGGACTTCTAGTATATATACTTTGATCTCTCATTGAGATCTTTGCTGTATAGTTATATTGTAAAGATCAATGAGATCGGCACTCGTTTGCTTTCGGCTGCTGCAGCCGAAAACAAACGAGTGCCGAGCCGAGGACGGCGCCATCTTGGAGTGGTCACCGTCTGGCAGCAGTAACGGAGATCTCCCCCACTAGACACCAGGGAAGTGCTGCATACGGTAATCGGATGCAGCTGTCATGTTTGACAGCTGCATCTGATTACTGTATTAGCGGGCACGGTGATCGGACCATGCCCGCTAATACTTTCGGTCCCGGGCTACAAGGGGCACCCGGGACCGCGGCGGTATCGGTACGTCATGTGTCCTTAAGAGGTTAAAGTGTCACTGTCATTTACATTTTTATTGCAGAAATCAATAGTACAGGCGACTTTAAGAAACTTTGTAATTTGGGTTATTAGCCGAAAAATGCATTTTTATCATGAAAAAGCAGTTTGAAGCTCTCCCCCCTGTCTTTATTGTTTTCTATGGAGAGGGGAGGGGTGGAGGGACATGAGGCACCAAAACAGGACAACAAAGAGTTAATTTACAGCTATCAGGGCTATCTCCTCTGAAGTCAGCACTGACCTCTCTTACCTCTGAATATCAGCTTTCACACAGGTCCCTTTATTCTCTGCTGGCGACTAATCTCCCTCCACTCTCCATAGGTTACACAGGGCCCGACTGATGTAAACTAGTTAAGATTTCCTGATAATGAGCAGTGAATGAGAGAGATGAGGGAGGGGGGGGGGGACCATTATCATTGTCTTAATTACACAGAATGATAATCTGTCCGCCCTGTGAGCCTTTACGAAAATTTGTTTGTGTCTTTGATCGCATCTTTTGAGCTGACCATCAAATCATTGTTAATCGTTCACTGATCTTCTGCTGTATGTACACATCATTCATCCGTTATTACCAGATTGTGTGAACGATTGTAATTGCCATTGTAACTAATGACTGTCGTTCTGTGTATTGTGGTGAATAACTTCAGGTCGTTCGCAAAAGCTTTCGTTTGCAATCGGTAATTGAAGAAAGCGAAAAATCGCTTTGTCTAATAGGACCCTAAGGCCGATTTTACACAGTGATTTTTGGTTGCATATTATGGCCGCAAGTCCTGGACAACAACATTTCTGTGGCCACTTACACTGCAAAATATACCTATATCCATAAGAAAACATTTGTCGGTCTCTCTCATGTAGCTTTATTTAACAATATGAGATATGAAGCATGAGCTGTGATTGGTCGCCATGGTCAAATCAGACAGATTGATAAATCCAACCCATGGTGTGAACAGAGTTTTATGTCACTATACAAATATATAATGTGCAGCATCGGCTTTAGCCTTAGTTTATCAGTTTCTGTGGATTCACACTGTGTATAAGGTGCGTCGCATGTATCTGTCATCATATTACCAAGAATGGGGTGACGTATAGATGTATAGTAGGCGGGCGCCATTCATTTCCATGACCTGATGTGCTGTATATGCTAATTTAACTTCGTAGTGACCATTGCAATTAATAGGTCCTACTGCTGTACACTACAGTATACATTGGCATCCTGATGGATAGATGAACGTGCGCCTACCTCTACACAATAACTAGGGAAAATATTGCAGTACAACCATGGGAGAAACCACATGGGCCCTGGCAGCTATGGGGGGCACAGTCTAGCCTTAGCCCGTGTTCACACTGCTGTCAGTCTTATTTAGCAGTTGTAGTATTTGTACGAAGAATAGGTTATAAATACAAGGTCTGTCTGGTTCTGTTGATGTCCGTTGTATGAGGAATTGGTCGTTCATGTATATTCTGCATAGATGAGCCAAGGTGTTTCTTTTGCCCTACCATTGAAGGGATATTTCCAACATGCAAAGTTATTCCCAGTGCTTTGCTCTCCATTGTTTCAGGGGAAAGTTTTCTTCTGTTCTCTGATCTGTGGGGGCCCCAGCCAGCAGATAAATATTTCAGGTAGAGCTATGACTCCGGTATTCCATCAGATTGGCGCCTTTTGGGGACAGGATACCTCTGTAGTATTGTTAATGTGGATGTCCTGTTGTTGCAAGTGCATGATGGTATCCTCCCATCTACTAGGGGCACAAGGGCTGCTAAACCAGTGGTTGTGGACGACTATGGGTCTCTTATGCACAGCTCATCATCACTCCATATATACAGTGCATGTAGTCATTGCTGTGTGTTAGTAACTATATATCCATCTCCTTTACAGGTTTCCTATGTAATTAGAGATGAAGTGGAAAAATACAACCGAAATGGGGTGAACGCCCTGCAACTGGATCCTGCACTAAACAGACTCTTCACTGCTGGCCGAGACTCCATTATCAGAATATGGAGCGTCAATCAGCACAAGGTATATGAATATATCCAGATATAAAACCCACTGAGGTTATCCTTAATATCTTACCCACTCCCACTTATAGGAAGATGAGATCCAAGGTGATAGAGGGTTAGTTGTCACTGTCTTCCTGTTACAGGAAAACTGGTCATATTTTTTTTTCACTGGTAACAAACTACAACTATTGCGAGGTGGCCGCATTCTTCTTTAATGCATTGAGGCCTTCATAGAATGTTCCAAATTTTTTTTAATGGAAAAATAGCAATGCGTGCATTACTGCTTCTGCATCGAAAAGATGGACGCCGCATCATTGGATTCATTTGTGGTGCCCATCAATGGATGCAGTGCATGAAAGGTCTGGCAGAGTGGTGGGCTTTATCTATTTTATTAAAAAAGACCTACAGGGAACAGTTAAATCTGTAAGGGTATATTCATATGTAGCGGATTTGTTGCAATTTGTTGTATAGTCGTTGCGGATTTTGACTGTAAATTAGATTGACCACAGTGGACCACCCATTTTAAAGGGGTTTACCGCTTTAAACTTACTTGACCCCTATCCACAGGATAGAGAACAAATATGAGATTGTGGGGGGGTCTGACCTCTGTGCCCCCAGGAACCCTGGTTTCTATGTTCTAAATGGAGCCGAAGGTTGGCGGTAACCCACGGCTCTATTCATTCTATATGGAACCACTCTAGAGGGTGAAGTACAGCACTTGGCTCTTTCTAGATGCTCCATAGAGAATTAAGGTAGCTGCGGGTGACAGGCCGACTTGTGGCTCCATTTATGACAAAGAAACCAGGTTCCCGATCTAGACATTTCCTGGGGGCACGGAGGTTGGACCCCCCCCCCCCCCCCCCCCCCCTTTCTCCGTGAACTTGTATTTGTCTCTTATCTTGTGGATAAGGAAGTTAAAATTGGAAAACCCTAAGGCTATACTCCTCCCTACAGCAGATCTGTTTTTTCATCTTGTGTTTAATGCCGACATTTATTTTTGTTTATTCCAGCAAGATCCCTATATAGCGTCTATGGAGCACCACACAGATTGGGTGAATGACATTGTACTGTGCTGTAATGGAAAGACATGTAAGTACACTGTACCTCGATAGGATTGTAGCATAGGTTCTCTCCGTTTTTAGGCTTTCTATGCACAGCATTTGTCACACCCCAGTATTGCCATGTCATGCTTCCTGTATCATGCTGCATTGCAGTTGATAAGGGTGAATATAGAGGTTTTACTACCCAGAGTTCTTTGTGACTGCAATTCAAGAAACTTGCCAGAAATCTATTCAGGATGGATAACTGGTTGAGAAACACAACTAGGAAAAGTTCAGCTGCCCCATAGAGAATAAATGGAGTTTACGCTGTAGATGCTGTATCCATTTAGAGGATGATTGTGTCCCCATTATCAAGATTGTTGAGTGGCCCAGTGTATGGACTTCCACTGATCAGCTTGCCCTCCTAATCCTATAACAAGCTAAGATAGGAATATCCCTTCAACAAAATTTTCAATATGCCATACAGACATGATAAAATTTTGATTTGACTTGGTCCCTGTGCTGAAACCCTAATTGATCTCTAAATGTAGCCAGGAGAAAGCACTTACCTGTGTGCTTCACTCTCCAGCTCGCTCCTCAATCTGACTTGTTGCACGAGTCGGTCTCCATAGGCTTACAATGAAGCCCCTCTCCTGTATACTTTATAATTGTAGGTTTGCAGTGTAGAATATGCATTGGACATCTGCAACAAATAAGACATGTGTGAACATGGTCTTGCACTGCCCAACAGTAATAAGTGTTGTGTTATGTGATTGTGTCTGAAGTCCCTGACTGCACTTACTATACTATAACATTGTATATGTTGTGGTGGCTTTATGTATACTGTATATTTGATGTGTTGCTATCTCAGTAACGTCCGCACTTCTTCTTTCTCTAGTGATATCTGCCTCTTCTGACACAACTGTTAAAGTATGGAACGCGCACAAGGGATTTTGCATGTCAACCCTGAGAACACACAAGGTAAACAAACAAGAGCAATTCACAAATACTAAGATAACATTTTTTTATTTAACTGGTGATAGTTATATTTGCAGCCGGTAGTGTCACACATGTGGCTGATACCAAGTTGGTTCTCAGTTTTATGATGTAGTTTTAAAATATTGTCAGATTTATCCATAATGGACACAGAGAGGAAGAGATTGAAGAGTGGTTATGCCAAAAACAATATTGTGGTTATTTAAATGTCAAATTGTGAGTACGGTGTTGCAGAAACAGTGTGGCACCACCTGGTGTTCAAAGTGTATAACAATTTGCATGTCCACCTAACTTAGCTGAGGGCTGACGCACATGATCAGTCACTCTCCCCATAGTCAGTCCTCTGTTCCACCGCAAGACAGTCAGGAGAAATAGCTTTCTGCTGTGCCTGCTGGGACAGACTAGAGCATGTTCAGTAACATGGCAGTATGGCTCCTTCTCAGCTTGTTAGGGCTGTAAAGCTGAACTACAAAGTCAAAATGGAGTAGAGATAAACTAATTTGGAGTATAGATACTATACTAGATATAGTTTAATGAATCCTAAGCAGCGGCAGTCACTGTTTTGCACTTTCTTGGTGCTCTGATTTGCTGGAAAATTCTGACATGACAAGAAAATAGGAACTACTTTTTCTCAACACAACAAAGAGAGATTTAGCCTCAGTAATTCATACTATAAATGTATTCATGTCCAGAGCAGGCTATATTGTCAGCTGCCAGAGGAGGAAGGAGACTGGCTTCATTCAGAGCCTGCTCCCTGTAACAAAAAATAAGAGGGGTTTTGTTATGCTGGATCTTTAAACCAAAAAGTAATTTCAGGACTTTGTATAGAAATGAATTTAGGGATGGTGCCTTTACCTTTAAAACATGGAAATCAACCTTTTGTCTGATAATAATCTCATATCTAGTCAGTATAGAAAGTCCCCATATAGTTATGGTTTTGTATGGCCAGTGCTTGGATTATAGTCCCTGTCCTAGACACTCTGGTTAAAGCATCAATGTGCGTTATATGTGTGTTATGTGCCTTTTCTTATAAGTTTGTGTTGGTCCCCCCCAGGACTATGTGAAGGCCTTAGCATATGCAAAAGACAAAGAATTAGTGGCGTCTGCAGGACTGGACAGACAGATCTTCCTCTGGGATGTAAATACTCTCACTGCACTAACCGCATCCAACAATACTGTCACTAGTGAGTACTACAGCTGTTCACTAACCTGCATGGTGATGGGTTGTCTCTAAGTTATGAATTTATGAGATACATACACTTCTATTCTTTAGTAACAGATTATATATATATATATATATATATATATATATATATATATATATATATAATCTGCTGCCATATTGATTGTCACTTTTGTGATAGAATGTCATAGGTGACAATTTATCATAATCCATACTGAGCTCTGGGCAGAAGAAAATGACAACTAATATGGACTTGTTCGTCACAGATGTCCTTTATTCTAATTTACTTTTTTTATGTTTTTAGATATTGGGGGACTTTAAGGGGGTACTCCAGCAGAAAAAAAAGAAATCTTTCAAATCAACTGGTGTTAGAAAGTGCCAGAGACTTGTGATTTACTTCTATTTGAAAATCTCCAGTCTTTCAGTACTTATCAGCTGCTGTATGTCCTGCAGGAAGTGGTGTATTCTTTCCAGCCTGGAGAGCAGGAGAGGTTTTCTATGGGGATTTGCTACTGCTCTGGACAGTTCCGGACATGGACAGAGGTGGCAGCAGAGAGCACTGTGTCAGACTGGAAAGAACACACAACATTTTTGCAGGGCATACAGCAGCTGATAAGTACTGGAAGACTCGAGATTTTTAAATAGAAGTAAATTAGAAATCTGTATAACTTTCTGACACCAGTTGATTTGAAAGAAAACATTTTTCACCGCAGCACACCTTTTAAAGGGTTGTCCAGGCAGGACACTTTTTAGACACATTGTTGGGTAGTAAATTAAAAACAACAACAATGTACACTTATCTTTCTGGCACCTACGCCGCTGCCTGGCTCCCTTTTTGCAGCTGCTTATGATACTGGGATGTGAGCCAATTTGTGACTGAGACAACCACTGGTTGGCTGGGTGGGCCCGTGATGTCACATCCTCGAGCCTGAAAGCGGCACTGGAGCCAGGAAGGTAAGTGTATGTTGTTTCTTTTGTTCATCCTTTCCCCCGACCATGGGAGTGTAAAATATACACTGGTGTAAAATGGCCACAGCAACCAATCACAGCTCAGCTTTCTGCTCTGGTAAAATGAAAGCTGAGCTGTGATTGGTTGCTGTGGGCAGTTTATACCAGTGTATATTTTACACTCTTTCATAAAACTGTCTAAAAAGTGTTTAAGTGATTTTGACTGTATGTATAAAGGTCACAGGCGGGGTTGCCTAGGTAAGATGTATTGGTTTATATTGTAATTTAGGATTTATCTAACCAGTAACCTTTTGTTTTCACCAGCATCATCCCTAAGTGGAAACAAGGATTCTATATACAGTCTGGCCATGAACCAGATGGGAACTGTCATAGTTTCTGGCTCTACTGAAAAGGTATTCTGTGGGCTGTGTACCTATCACTCCTGGCATGTCACAGTGATGCATGTACAGATTTATGGAAATGGTATTGGAAGTGTACAGCTTTTCTGTAAATCTGTGCAAATGAACAGATACAAATGGGTACTTAGAAATTCTGCAGTCTATGGATCTCAGCACTTGCACCCCCATCAATCAGAACTTCTGATGTCACTATGGCATGGCAAAAGTATTTCAAAGCGATAGGTATCCTTTACATAGTCATCCTTACTACCTATCTGAACTTGCTGCAGTGCTGTGCTTCCTTTTAGACACCATTTCTAGCCAGCAATGTAAAAACCAGTCCTGATCCACTGGAACTGCTCGGCTTTATGAATACCATCTGGGATCAGTTACTGTGATATAGCTGTACCCTATGTTATCTGTCTTATCACCATTTCATGTCATAACTACTGTCCTTACTGTTCCTATTAATAGATTTACAGATTCTCTTTCCCTGTACCCTACACCATCGACTAATCTCACTCCTATATTACAGGTGCTGCGAGTCTGGGATCCCAGAACATGTGCAAAACTAATGAAATTAAAAGGACATACTGACAATGTAAAAGCTTTGCTGTTGAACAGAGATGGCACCCAGGTAACTGCAGCTCAGCATTTATACAAGATTTACAGTTTCTTCTAAATTTAGTGCAGTATTCTGCTAAACCAACCCCTCTAAAGGGGAACTCCACATAAGAAAAACTTTTTTTATATTAAAAGTACATTAAAAGTTATATAGATATCTGTGCGGTTCTGCCACACTGGTAGCTGATAGAAATCCAGGAAGTGAAGAAAAATGGCCTCTGTGCCAATTCACATTGTCTTCTGCTCCCACTGCTCTCCCACCTTAGGAGACAAATATTCCATGCCTCTGTCTCACATTTTGTGTGTCTGCTGAGCACAGAATAATGATGCAGACAGGGGGCAGGGCGTGATGTCAGGAAAGGAGGCTTGGCTGGATCCCCTGAGTGATTCACCATCTCTGACCGGCCAGAAGCAGCTGCTGCAACTTCACTGATTATTCAAAATTCTGCAGTTAAATTAGAGCTATGTTCACACATGTTGGAGTTTCATTGCAGTACTGCAGCATCTTGACAAAAATAAGTAACACAGTAACACAGTTAAATGATGGTAAACAGCAGAGAGGATCGGAGCCGGCACTGCCAATCCCACCTGGACAAAAAAACGAGGCATAACCAGTATATCCCATGTAAGATAATATCGGATAAACTCCTTATTGTGCGGCTCAACCTCAAAGATAAAAGATGCTTGATCATATTATGTGCGTGGAGATGAAAAGAAAAAAAAATAAATTTAATTTAAAAAGTTCATTAATTTATTCCAATATCACAAATATACACATGAAAAGTGTTCTTATGTATTACATATACATATACATCAAGAACCATAAAGTAAGCAGAACCTTAAAGTGTACATTCATTATTTTTATGTTATCATGCTGTAAAATAAAGCTGAACTTACCAGAAATCCAGGTCCGGTCTCCTCAAGGCAGATTTTCTGACTTGTGCTGGTAGAAAAAAACAGACTAAACATGTGAATTCCGGCCAGTACAGAGAGTCACGGCTCAATGTGTCCATCAGTCACATGACTGCCTTCTCTCTGTGAGCGCTCAGATGGCCTGGGATACACTGGACTTCCTGTTTTCTGACTCTGAGGGGAAAAAAAGAGTCAGAAAACAGGTAATGCAGTGTTTTCCATGATAACTAAAAAAAATAAAATATAAATTGCAAACTTTCTTTATATGGCATCTATTTTTGATTTAGATTTTGAAAGTTAAAACAATAGGTACACTTTAAGTTAACTCTGAATAAACAGCGGGGTTTTATAGTGTCTTTCAGGCAGTTCAGATGGAACAATCCGGTTGTGGTCTCTAGGGCAGCAGCGATGTATAGCAACCTACAGGGTCCATGATGAAGGGGTGTGGGCACTCCAGGTGAATGAAGGCTTCACACATGTGTACTCTGGAGGAAGAGACAGGAAGATCTACTGTACAGACCTGAGGAATCCGGACATGAGGCTGCTCATCTGTGAGGAGAAAGCACCAGTCTTAAAGGTGAAGAATAAATAGAATTGTTGTTAACGCATCATTTTTTTTTTTCTAAATAGGTTAAAGGGGAAAATACTACCTGGATTTTTTTTTTATTATTTATGTGTTATTTTCTGTTTGTTTTGTGTTTTTTTTTGTGCTCTAAAAACAGCAGTTAGCAAAATGCTTTACAGCAGCCACATGAAACAAGGAATAAAATAGTCTGGTAGTGACTCCCTGCTCTGTGGCTTGTGCGAGGGGAGGGGAACTGTGACTATTAACACTGTGAATAGTGGATCCTGTAAAATATATATACAAATTTATATTAAAAAATATTATTATTATTATTATTATTATTATTATTATTATTATTTCCCCTCAAAATTCTGCAGTAGTTTCTTATTGTATCATTATGTGGAATGAAGCTTTGCTTTACTGATACAGAACTGCATAGACATTAAACATAACATTCTGTGGTTACCACTAGAGACATTTACTGAAGTTACACATTGGACTGCGTACTGTAGCGCTCCTACTCGTTTTGGCTGCAGGCAGCTAGCAACCATGTTATCCTTTATGTCTATGCAAGAAGTTTTTAGCAAAATGAAGCTCTGACTGCTGTAAAGATAATATTAATCTTCTCTGCATCATACTAAAAAGTAGAAAATAATTTTAAAGGTTTTTCTTTTCTTTCTTAAGAAATGTGATGTAGACACAGAAGGGTTGCAAAGAAAGCATCTGGTCACTTTGGATTATGTAATGTAATACTAAATTTTCTAACTCTCTCTCTTTGCAGATGGAGCTTGACAGATCTGTGGATCCCCCTGTTGCCCTTTGGGTTTCAACAACCAAATCCTCAGTAAATAAGTGGGTAAGAGACTTATGTGCTGCTGATGTGTCATTGTATGCCACGCATTTGTTGTTAGCCCAATAACCTGATTCAGACCCCAACACCCCCACCTCTCAGAAAGGTTAATCCTGACATAGTTTTCTTTTAGCCTATAAAAGGTATAATGAACTTCAGATCTTCAGGAGATTATGAGAATGACTGTAGTACACCATTGAGTCCAATCTGCACTCAGCCTGACCAAGTTATTAAAGGTAACCATGACCATTTATTGCATATACAATACCCAGCATTCTAACCTGCATGTCTGCATCTGTTACAACTTTCTTGCTGCCTGAACTATAAGTCATCAGGGCGGTCCAGTGCTTGATTGATAGCGGTCACCTTATACCCAAAGAGGGAGAGGTTTACAAATCAAGGCTGGTGCTGGTGGGTGAGAAAAGCTGCCGGAGTCCGCCCTGATGACTCATGACTCAGGCAGCATGAAAATAATGACAGGTTCCCCCTTAAATGGGCACTGTCACTACAAATAACTTTTGACATGTCAAAAGTTATTGATCACTGTGGGTGTCGCTGCTGACACCCACTCTAATCAGACGATATAGTTGGGGAGAGATTGCGGCAGCGCGATCCACTACCTGGCAGGCTGCTTATTCTGTCAATATTTTCTCATAGACTTCCATTAAAAAATATTGAAAGACTGCACGGGCGGTCAATGAGTGGATGACGCTGCTACTAACCCTGTCTAGCTATACCATCTGATCAGAGCGGGTGTCAGCAGTGAGACCCACTGTGATCAATACCTTTGGACATGTCAAAAGTTATTTGTAGCGACAGGTACACTTGAAGTATCATTCTGTGATTTGTTGGCTTTCAGGATACATTAGGGAAAATCAATGTTCCTGATTTTGCTTTTGCTAATTTAGCCAAAAACTAGTAAGACTGATTCTCCCATTGTCTTCTGTAGACTGGCAAATTAGCTGAAACAATGCATGCATCTCTATTTTCTATTTTATTTCCTTGGTAGTGATGGATCCTGTGTGTGTATTACACATTTATACACAGATGTATACACTTTTGCGGTCCGAGACCAACCCTGGTCCATTAACGACATGTTATTGGTTTGTTCCTTCCTCCCTATTGAGAACACATGCATGTTCAGCTGAGCATAAATGTGTATACAGAGATGGAAGGTATGACTGTCGGCCATGTGATTGTTGGGCCAGATACCTTAGAGCGAGGTATCCATATACGCATCTTTATGTTGCACATAAAGGGTCATTTATGTCTTGTATAAAAAAAGGGAAGTTTACAAAATCACAAGATTATAGAGAAGATAATAGTGATTATAGAAGATATTGTTTATGGCTAAAGAGGTTGGACATCTGCTCTGAGTCCATCATCGGGTATCTCAGCTGACAATGGGGAGCAGACTGACCGTACCCTATGGGCATTATATTATCTGCAGATCGTGTATATGTCAGTGCAAGCCACTCGCATTCTATGTTACGGTCATAGTAAGGCTAGGGATACATGGTAACATGTTGGGTGACAGCAAATCGAATTCAAGTCAATATATTTGTGCGACGACTTTGTTAAAAATAGTGCGACTGTGGCACGGTTATATGTCACATCTCACAATGTGATGCCATTCACTAACATTATGTGCAATTTCGCAGTGTGAGGCCATGTTCACACAACGTATGTTTTGTTTAAATCCCAGCCGTTGTTGCAATTTGCTGCAACGGCCGTGATTTATACAAAACACACATTCTATTGGAATGCATGGAATCCCGGCCGGAGTGTATACACATAGTATACGCTCCGGACGGGATTCCATATGGCCGCACAAAAAACTGGCATGTCTGTTTTGTGCGGCTGCTATTCATTGAATAGCGGCCACAGAGAACCTGTCAGTTCACATAATTGAGCTTGCGGGCGAACATGGGTGCACCCACATGCGAATTTACCAGACGTTAAGATCATCCAGCCGGTACTGCAGTACCATCTGGGATGTTCTTCAGTAACACTGGCCGTTCTGTAACCCAACAGGGTCACAGAACGGCTGTTTTTTCACAGTGTGTGAACATGGCTTGACAATGCAATCTTTTTGTAATTTTGTCATGCACTCAAGATCGCTGCGTAGCCCTGGCCTAAGAGTTTGCTTATTATGACTGTATTGGGTTATTAGGTTTGCAATTTTAACCTGTCTATCAGTAAAGTGGATACTGCATTGTACAATTTAGCAAAATGGAGTTTAGCACTGTATAATGTGGGTATGCCCAGTGAGGGAAATGCAGAAATATATGACAGGTAAATGTGTCGTCCTCTTTAAAGGAGTCTGTGTGGTGGACTAAATAAATGTGAAGTATTCATAATAAAGTAGAGGGAGGGGCTGTGACAACCATGTGGGTGTCATAGTAAGTTGTATAGTATAGACCTCTAACTTCTTTAGACATCTTTATTTTGCAGAATATTTATTTACCTTACAGAATAGACTGATAATAAGTAAAGGGATGGGTACTAGAGGTACTTTAGTCGTCCAGTTGGTCATTGGTAATATATGTGATTGATCAATGAGTGTGTGATTTTTTTTTTTTTTTTTTTCCTCTTTCAAGGTGGTGCAAGCATTATTCAGTGTAACATACTGAATGACAAGAGGCACATACTGACCAAAGACACAAATAACAATGTGGCATATTGGGATGTGTTGAAGGTAAGTCTCTCCTTTTTTGTCTTTAGCAATAAATGAACAGCTATAGCTACCCTTAAGGCTGTGTTCACACTATGTAAACGTACGGCCGTTGTTGCAATCGGCAACAATGGCCGTACTTTATGCAGATTGGAACAATGCCTTATTTTCAATGTGATCCCAGCCGGAGCGTATACACATCGTACACGCTTCGGCCGGGATCCCATGAGGGGCCGCAAAGAACTGACATGTCAGTTTTCTGCGGCCGCAATTCAATGAATTGCGGCCGTAGGAAACCCTGCCAGTTCACACAATGAAGCGAGCGCCTCCGGCCGCTTGCTTCAGTGTGTGCTATGGGAGGTTCTGATGCGGGCGCACGCTGATGCGCCCGCATCAGAACCCTGCGGCCGGAAAGATCATTCGGCTGGTACTTAAGCCGGGATGATCCAGGCAGAGACCGGCCGTTCCGTGACCCAGCCGGGGTCACGAAACGGCCGGTCTCATACGGTGTGTGAACATAAACTAAAGGCGTATTCCGCTCAGGTAAAACATCTCCATAAAACATGGAGATCAGAGCGGAGACAAAGTGAGCAGCTCACACACAGTTTTCTGTGTCTTCAGCAGAAGCACTGTGGGAAGGAGACTGAAAAGATAATAACAAGTATGGAACGAATTGTTAACTTCCAGCAGGGTGGAATGAGTCAACATGTATTTTACCTGTGCGAAATACCCCTTTAGGTTGCGTTCACACCTACAGGATCTGCAGCAGATCTGCAGCAGATTTGATGCTGTGTTCAGTTATTTAAATGAAATCTGCTGCAGAAAATCAGCTGCAGATCCTGTAGGTGTGAACGCACCATTAAAGTGAGTCTGTCACCTGTTTATGTTGTTTAAACCAGGGGCAGCATGAAACAGATGCAGGCAATGAGATGCTGGAACACTATGGGGGAGATTTATCAAACATGGTGTAAAGTGAATCTGTCTTAGTTGCCCCTAGCAACCAATCAGATTCCACCTTTCATTTACCAAAGAATCTGTGAGGAATGAACAGTGGAATCTAATTGGTTGCTAGATGCAACTAAGCCAGTTTCACTTTACACCATGTTTGATAACATGGTGTAAAGTGAGTATGTGCTTGAGCAGTATTATAGTAAACTCATAGAAGCCTTTAAATAAGCAGATCGTTCAGCACACCCTGAGCTGTCCATTCGCCTCTATAGCTGTGTGCAATAACGTCTATTATTTACAGGCTTGCAAAGTTGAAGATTTGGGAAAAGTGGATTTCGAAGAAGAAATTAAAAAGAGATTTAAGATGGTCTATGTCCCAAACTGGTTCTCTGTTGACCTGAAAACTGGGGTAGGTATTTTTTTTTCTATTACTTACTACGTGTTACTGAGTGTAAAATGATGTGGATTGTAACACCGCATGCATTTGAGTAGTCACCTGCCTTATGAATTGCAGTATGATTGTATTTGCAGTCAGGTTGACAGTGTGTCTTCTCAACAGATGCTGACCATCACTTTAGATGAGAGCGATTGCTTTGCAGCGTGGGTGTCTGCCAAAGACGCTGGGTTCAGCAGTCCAGATGGGTCCGATCCTAAATGTAAGGGTTTAGCTACTAAAGAAATGTGTATTGTATGTTCTAGCAGAAAAAGATCATTGTCATTGATAACCTGAATGATTGGCTTTGCAGTGAATCTTGGGGGACTCTTATTACAAGCATTGCTAGAGTTTTGGCCAAGGACTCATATAAACCCCATGGAGGAAGAAGAAAATGAAGTAAATCATGGTGAGGAACCTTGGAGCTTACTGTCATTTATTGAAATATTATTTCACATGTAACCTGATGTGCACCAAACATTGACTAATGTGTATTTGTGCAGTGGCAAATGGTGAGCAGGAAAGTAGGATACAGAAGGGCAATGGCTATTTCCAAGTGCCACCTCATACTCCAGTTATCTTTGGAGAAGCGGGGGGCCGCACCCTTTTCAGGTATGTTACCTGTGCAGCTTTTGGCAGGATACAGAGGTCAGATATTGTTAATGTATGATCTGATTACTTTGTTCTTGTCATCCCTTGTAGGTTACTCTGTAGAGATTCTGGTGGAGAGACTGAATCCATGCTCCTCAATGAAACTGTTCCACAGTGGGTGGTAGATATTACTGTGGATGTAAGTATCCTCCCTTGTACACTCCCCCCATCCCCTCACCCTCACATATCAACGTATTGAAGTATGTGGTTACTGAAAAAAAAGTAACTAAACTGAAAGTCACTTAAAAAAAAAAGGATAGAAACTTTTATACTAATAAAATAAAGGTACTGATGGTATGGGCTTGCATTATCCGTTGTGATGATGTCGGAGGCTTGACTTATAAAGGGGATCTCTCTAGGTTTATGCTGCCTTAAATGAGGAAAGCATAAACTAGTAGTAGAAATGCAGAACACAACGGTATTACTTCATCACCACATCATTCTGTTCAGCTGTTCTCCTGATGTGCAGGAGAACAGACTTCACACCGCAATGGCTGCTGATTGACAACTGCCTGTCTAGGCACAGTATAGCTAGACAACTGCCTATTCATGAGCACCAGAGAGAGCTTGTGCTCATGAATATTGAGGACTGCTGGGCACAGGCATAAAATGGAGAATACTAGGAGAGTCCTCACTATTTAGGAGGCTGGAACAGCTGCACAGAAGGATGTAAGTGATATATCATTCTGTTCAGTTTCTCTGTCACTAATTTATGCTACCCGCTGATACGACGGCATAACCAGAGTCTCTTTAAGCAGTCACAAGTCACTCAGTTTACAGATAAGATAACTGTTTGCTCCTCCTCCATAAACAACTGTTGTCTATGGACTCTGTCTGGTATTCAAATCTTGCAACATTCAAGTGTCTAGTTGCAATACCAGCGTATCGGACCTTTCAATGTGTTTCTTTTTGCCAACAGAATGTAAAAAAATGTGAAAAAGTCATTGGTGCGATCTCCTGTGGCCTCTCCCTGCTCTACCAGTCTTGATTGATAGATCTTTCCTTATATGCAAACTGTGATCTATCAGTCATGGCTAGTGAGGTAAGGAGAAGTTGCCAGTGACCAGGGTCTTGGTTGATTGTTATAACAGGTGGAGTTCTTCTCTCCCCACCCTCTGTACTTTTGACCAAGTCTGTCCCGTAGACTTATACCGTCTGTCTTGGTCACGTGGCAGAGATCCAGGAGAGAACAGTGATCTGTTGGGAGTCTGATCTGGTAGATTATGTATTGAAGCACCATACGTGAAGCTGGGTAACTCTTTTTGTGCAGTGAATTAGCTTCCTTAAGACTCATTCATAAATTGCTGCCATGTATGTGGGATCTGTAGTAACGTTTTGTGGACTTTCTCTTGTAGAAAAATATGCCCAAATTCAATAAAATCCCATTCTACCTCCAACCACATTCATCGTCAGGAGCAAAAACCCTGAAAAAGTAAGTGTATATATATTACAGTTATCTGAAATCTTATATAGAGGTTATATAGAGAGTTCTAAATTAAAAGGTTGTATAGTTTAAACGATTTAGCTTTGCTAGATAAGTGGTCCAAACAGTGGAAATTGAAGTTCAACGTTTCCAAATGTAAAATAATGCACTTGGGGAGGAGGAATCCTCTATCAGAGTATCACATCGGCAGTACTGTGTTGGAAAAGACTTCAGAAGAGAAGGATTTAGGGGGAGTGATATCTGACAGCCTTAAAATGAGTCACCAGTGCAACCAGGCAGTAGGGAAAGCAAATCGTATGCTGGGGTGTATAGCTGGAGGTATAACCAGTAGGAAGAAGGAGGTTGTGATCCCGCTGTATAGAGCTCTGGTGAGGCCACATCTGGAATACTGTGTCCAGTTCTGGAGACCTCATCTAAAAAAGGACATTGATAAAATTGAACGGGTCCAAAGACGGGCTACAAAAATGGTGGAGGGTGTGAGGCATAAAACATATCAGGAAAGACTTAAAGATTTGAATCTGTATAGTCTGGAGGAAAGAAGGGAAAGGGGGGACATGATTGAAACCTTTAAGTGAGAGGTTAGTTGGGGGAAAGATCAGAAGCAATGTGAGAAAATATTTTACTGAAGGAGTAGTAGATACCTGGAACAAACTTCCAGCAGAGGTGCTTGGTAAATCTACAATAACAGAATTTAAACACGCCTGGGATAGACATATATCTATCCTAAGATAATAAGAAAGAAAATACTAAAAGGGCAGACTAGATGGACCTGGTGGTCTTTTTCTGCCGACAGTCTTCTATGTTTCTATGTTTCTAAATAAAAACAAATAACAACCTGTAAAGTAATACAGGGGTACACTAAACTCACCCTGCCAAGTCCAGCACTGCCTCTGGTCAGTTTTGATGTCTCTGTTTACTTACCCTGATGATGTGCTGTCCCATCTCTCCTGATGACACTCCCAAGCACAACCACAGTGTGTTGGGAATGCCATCAAGAGAGCAGGGAGAGCACATCATCAGGGTAAAGTAAACAGAGATATCCCAACTGACCAGAGGCAGTGCTGGACTTGGCAAGGGAAACATGGTATATTTTATTATTTTATACCCCTAGCAGTCCATGATTTGTTTAAAGGAGAAGTCCGGCAGATTATAAAATCTGGCAGGGGTAGGGGGAAATTGATTAAGTTCTAGCCTACCTCTCCCCGTGCCTGTGGGGAGTGCCACGACTTGGCTCAGTCACTGATTGGCTGAGCGGCTAGTCCATGAGCCAGGCAAGGCCTTTTACCCCAGAGTCGTGATATTATCCCAACTCGGGGAAAATGCCTTCCAGCAAGGGTCCCATGGCCGATACCATTGCTCACAGTGGGTCCGGCGAGAGGTAAGTCAGTACTTGTAATCAATTCCCCCACTGCCCTGACGGCTGCCTAACTTTATAATCTGTCGGACTTCTCCTTTAAATTGCACAACCCCTCTAATTGTTAAAGGTGGAAAGTGGTAAGAAGGCTAAATATTATTGATCAGCAAATGTTTTACTTTTATGTTTTTATAAAGGATCACAGTAACATTGTATGTTTACGGAAAGAGCAGTCGAGATATGTTAACATGCAAAATATACCCTGACTTGGCTCTGTTCATCTGAAGTGGCGTCTGTCACCTTTTGGCTCCAGTGTTAAAATAGTTTCAGGGAAAAAGAAATAAAGGCTAGTGTCTACAGAATGCACATATGTGCTGATAACCTGTGTCCGTGCTGTCATTGGGGTCCATCTCAACCAGTACACACTCCTGTATGCTGAAGCTGCATGGACCGTTCCACACAGGGAAACTCCCCTTAGAGTTACTGATGACGATTATATAGTTATAATGAATTGTATGACCATTCAGACCCCTGACTGTATACTCTTAGCCTATTTAGAGATATGAGGATTGTACACTCTCCCCCCTGCAGGTAGAGATGGTAATGGCTATAGCTGCCTTTGTGATGTCACTGATACATCATGGGATTGATAGCAGATTTGAAAGGTAGAAAATTCAGTTTAAAATCTGAAAGTCAAGATGGAGACAGACCAGTGGTCATGTGACCCAGGTGCAGTAATGAAATTTATAGATGCAACAGAGCTGGGATGAAACAGATGACACTGCAGGAGAAGTGATGTTAAGTGTGCATCATATGGGCATAAAATCTTAAATGTGTGCATTGTGTTTTGTCCATCTCCAGGGACAGATTGTCAGCTAGTGACATGCTGCAGGTCAGGAAGGTGATGGAACACGTCTACGAGAAAATAATAAATGTGGACACAGAGTCTCAGACGACCAGCTCCTCGAATAATGAAAAACAAGGAGAACAGGAGAAAGAGGAGGACATCGCTGTGCTGGCGGAAGAGAAGATTGAGCTTTTATGTCAAGACCAGGTATCTAAACTACTTATGTCCATTTTATTAAAGGGGAACCATAAGCAGGTTAGACAGGTCAGGCTTCATGTTGGATTTTAACTGCTGGATCCTTCTGTTCTCTGGGAGATGAGCTGCTGGTGATGGGTTTGGCTCTGCATTTTGCTTTAACCCCCTAGCGACAGATGACGTACATTTATGCCATCTCGCCGCTAGGGGAGTTCAGAGTGGGTCTGCGCCGCAATCCCGACTGCTATCTGCAGTTAAATGCTGCTGTCAAACATGACAGCTGCATTTAAAAGTCTTCTGTGCGGCTTTCCCTGGTGTCTAGTAGGGGTCATGGAGGGGGGATCCCTTCAACTAACCGGCCCAGGTCTCAGCGTCATAATGGTGAACAATCTGGTCTGCATCAGACTACACCAATAGAGCACCGATCTCATTGATCGGTGCTGTATAATCCATACTACACTGATCCCTATTAGAGATCAGTGTAGCTGTATTAGAAGTCCCCCAGGGGACTAAATAAAAAAAATAAATAAACATATTTGGTATCGCTGCGTGCGTAATCGCCTGAACTATTAAATTATCTCATTACTGATCTTGCACGGTAAACGGTAAAAGTGCAAAAACCTGCCAAAATTGCATCAAATCCAGAAAAATTGCAATAAGAAGCGATCAAAAAGTTGCATATGCGCAATCAAGGTACCGATAGAAAGAACACATCATGTCGGAAAAAATTACACCTCACACAGCCCCATAGACCCAAGGATAAAAGCGCTATAAGCATGGTAATAGAGCAACTTTAAGGAACATTTATTTTCTGTAAAAGTTTTTTTTTTTTTTTTTTTTTTTTTTAAAGCCATCAAATAATATAAAAGTTATGCAAGTTGCATATCGTTTTAATCATACCGACTTTAGGAACATAGATAACATGTCAGTTTTGCCATAGGATCAACGCGGTAAAAACGATGCTCATGTGGGTCTGTAGGGGAGAAAATACAAGTGCTATGGCTTTTAAACACGAGGAGGAAAAAACTAAAATTGGCTCTGTCATTAAGGGGTTAATATGACATATGGAAATTTGCTGTCATTGTCTGATAATCCCTTTTAAAGTTTATTTGCACTTAACACTACCATTTAGACAGGGACACATTTTTTTTCCCTCTTCTACCTCCTCTATTTAACATGCATAACCCAAGGGAGTAGTTTCCTCTAACCACAGATCACATTACTTCCCACAGATTCTGGATCCTAACATGGACCTGCGGACTGTGAAACATTTCATTTGGAAAAGCGGTGGCGACCTAACTCTTCACTACCGCCAGAAGTCGACGTGAAAGGAGTCCAAGGAACAGCTACACTGACGTTATCGTTGTGGACTAAAAACTAGGACTGTATGGAAGCCCTACTGAACTCTTATACATACTATAGGTTTCAGACGAGCCAGTATGGACGCTCACATATACCCTTAGTCAACCTACCTGTAACAGATGATCCCACCATTTTAGTTCCTTGGGTTTCAACATAAAATGACCACAGATAGGCAAACCTTTGTTATTTGTGTGTGTTTTAATGTACAGAGTCGTTGATAAAGATTTCTAATACTTCTTTCATTGATCTCTTCCAAGACCATTTGCATTAACTTGGAATGAAGAGCTACAATAGTCATTTGAAAGATTCCTTGGAGAATAATAATTGTTATAAGTAGCTTTTTATTGGTCACCTGCAAGCAGTAAACATGTGGGTCTACCTGTACTAGAGAATGCCGCCATATTGGGGACAAGCAGTCCTGGGATTTGCAGGTTCTGTCGGCAGAATAGCACAGCAGCACTATCTACACATCCGTGAACAATGGCAGCTGTTCTTGTGGAACAATTTCTGTGTATGGGGAATACTGGGTGCCGTGTGTCTCCTGATGCTGTGCATCATATGAAGTTAGACTATCCCACACATGGAGCCACGTTCTGCATAAGTGTCGCTCTGGCAATATATTTTGTAGCATTAACATTCAGAGATGCGGGGACGAGTAGAGACAGTTTCATATATTGTAGAATGAATTTGGAAATGTAAATAAGGTTGCAGTTTTTCCCCTATAGAATTTTATGTACAGGTTTATTAGTCATTGCCTATCGGCTGAATGAGCAAGGCTTCTGGGCATGCTCTGTGACCTTTATGAGAGGTCATTCTACAGGGAGGGCTGTGAATACAAGCTATTGTTTATACCTCTGTTATCTGTATCCTGTCTGTGTTAATAAGTGGGGAACTGATCTGTACAGAACAGAAACTCTCATCTTAGTTTTAGATCTAGTGGCCAGGGTGAAAATTGCAAGTTTTATGGATTTAATATATATATAGTAAAATGTATGTTAAAAAACATCACCAAAAATTCCTAAAACCATGTTTACCATAATTACTTAATTGGAACAATAGACTGTATTCTACTGACACATTCCCTTTAAGTTTTCAGTATAGCAACTAAAGCTGCCAATGAGATGACACTTCCTGTTCTGTTGACATGAGAGATAAACAAACTAACTGAACCTGAACGCTCTGAATTTGATTACCAGTGGCTGAAGAAGTTGGATGTAGCCCTAAAGCCCCTATTACACGGGCTGCCAGTGCTCACTTGCTCCTCTTTCCCCGTTCACTGCAGGTGCGTGTAATAGTGGCGGTAGCGAGCGGGGAAAGAAAAGCAAGCAAGCGCTGACAGCTGGGGAGTGCAGGGGGGGCTGCCTAGATGGTCTGCTGCCATCGCTCCTATTCCACAGGGCGATGGCAGCATATCAGCCAACATCGTTCATGTCAGCTGATCGTTGTCTTCTATTACACAAGACCATTATAGACTGTAACGGCCGATATCAGCTGAATACGGCCGATAATCGTCTTGTGTAATAGGGCCTTAAGGCTCCCTGGAAAACACAGAGCCATAGACCTATGGCTGTATCCATGTTTTCCAGGGCTCCCAAGGGCTGCATCCAACAACTTCTGCCACTGGTATTCAAATTCGAAGCATTCAGGTTCAGTTAGTTTATCTCTAGTCTCTAAAGAACTCTGTGGTAATGAGGACACTGCTAGAAAGTGATCTCTACTAGTTCTGTAGAGATAAGGTAACCAAACCTAAATGCTCTGAATGTGATTACTGGTGGTAGAAGAACTTGGATTTAGCCCTGGGGAGTTCAGGAAAGCCATCCTAGGGTTGTATCCATGTTTTCCAGGCAGCCTTAGGACTGCATCCAAATTCTTCAGCCATCGGTAATCAAATACTACTAGACAGAAGAACAGGATGGATCAGCTCACCTCGCGTCTGTGAGAGACTGTATCTGATTAGAATGGGTGGAGGAGGGTGCACGATTCCCAACAGTAGCCAAACGTGGATTGACACATGAAAACAAAAGGAATAGTCTCTTGGTCCAGCACTCCAAGATGTTTAGAAGTTATTCAATGTTAAAACATAACTTTAATTACTTAAAAATCCTAAAACCAACGCGTTTCGCGCCGTGGCGCTTAATCGTAGTAACGATGTTGAGTAATTAAAAGTTATGTTTTAACATTGAATAACTTAATTGATCAAAGCGGTTACCATGATTAAGTGGTAACGAAACGTGTATTCCTTTTGTCCACTGGTAAATGGAAACAATGCAGAGCAATCCGGTTCGGTTTGCTCATCTCTGATCTCTACAGAACTCTTGAGAGATCACTTTTCTAGCAGTGTCATTATCACAGACAGGATTACAATGAAAGGTGACGTTGGTGGCCAACACAGACCACACCATTCACAATAGTTGATCACATCTCCCCTCGTCCCCTTCGCTGCACAATGACCTGCGCGGGTTATAGAGCACGCCTAGAGAACGCTCCCATAAAAGTCAAAGGGGGGAACAAATGGAAAAAAAAAAACGAAAAACTGATGGGCAGTCTGGCTGTCACAATCAACTATATGTAATGCTTTATAAAAATTAAGTGAGTTACACTATTAGCCACATTCACACACTGTATTTGGCCGTTATACAAAGGTCGGTGTTTAATAACACTGCTTCATTGAATAGCAGGCTATGTAACCACTGTATACACTATGGCCGTGGTTCTCTGCGGTGGCACAAAATAAATGACAGGTCTATTTTGTTCGGCCACTCTTCAGTGAACAGCGGCCATACAAGATAACCTGTGCTTACAGTGTAAGGTATGGCTCCTGGCCCAAATTTTAATGTCAGGAGAACTGAACAGCCCACATGCCAAAGCAATCAGCTTTATTTATTCCCCCCAGTCTGTTTCCTATAGTCAAGAGGGCAGCCCCCATAATAATGTACAGAAAATGGAACAAAAAAATTGTAAACAGAAAATGGAAGGAACGTGTGAGTGCCTGGTTTTGGTTATTGCAAGAGACTTAGAAAAACAGCTCTAACCACTATATTATTATACTATATATTAGTGGGGAAAAAAAAGATATTTTGGGGAATATTTTATGTGTAATTGTGGCCAGCCTGTTGTGGGGGGGAACAAACTCACTTTTCTCACTCCCCCGTCAATTTCTGTGTTTGAAGCTGGCACATGGTATTGCCTGCGCAGACAGTAGCTGAGGTGGGACACCACTGCAAATGCTGATGACAGCATGCAATATCACAGGCTGACACCAACACAGCAGTGGTGAAAAGTATAGTGAGTACTTGTTTTTTTCACCAGGCTGAACACAATGATAGAATTACCGTGTTAAACTGTACAGAAATTTGTAGATTAGCCCGAATCTGTCAATTAAATTACTTTTTAAAAAAATAGCCTGTAAAACTAAAAATATATAACATTGCAGTCTAGGAGTGTAGTCTGGACCACCCCCTATTTACTGTGTAACAGTTGTGACAAGTTTTTTTTAACTTTCACACTGATTGGAGATGAGAGATTTTGCAGTACAAACAAAGCGAATTGCTTGGAAATCTGCTTATCAGCCTGCTGCTCTTGAACTCTGCTGCTCCATTTTTGGTGCCTGGAAAAGCTGTATCCAGTCCTGGGAAAGTTTTCCCAGGACTGGATACAGCTTTTCCAGGCACCTGGGGCAGAGCGGCACAGTCTACAGAGGCAGCCGGCAGATAACTTAGCGATTCGCTTCATTTGTATTGTAAATTCGTTCATCTCCTACCCTGACCAAGCGAAAACTCCACAGGACCAAGAAATCTTAGTCAAACTGTATTATAGATTTATATTTTAAAGCTTTATCAACCATTTATGAGAGGCCATTTTATGTATTTTAAAGTAAAAACATATTTTGGAACAATGAATGGTATAAAATAGTATGCGGCTAGTTTTGGTAAAACCCCATTGTGTCAACTGGGCCTTCAAAAAAAAAAGAACAAAAAAAACTTCCCAGTCTGGTGGGTCACTCTAGATTCTGTTAACAGGCATTATCATTTTGATGCTATACCGGAAGCCATTTTCTCTGTGTCGCTAATGGGCCGTTCACACAGAGATTTATCTGACAGATTTCGGAAGCCAAAGCCAGGAATGGATTTGGAAAGAGGAGAGGTCTGTTCCTGGCTTTGGCTTCAAACATGTCAGATAAATCTCTCTGTGCAAACGCAACATAAGGAGCAACTAAGGTTTTGATGTAAAAAAATTCTGCTACTGCTTTGTGTCCACATCTACTGTAGACTTGTATGTTTATCCATGGTTACAAATGACAAGCAATTCTGTTGCATATTTAGGCTGGGGGGAAAAGGACAGAGAAAAGGGCCAATAGGGCAAAAAAAAAGTCTGACAAATGGATCAAATGGCAACTAGGGGACAGAAGACACTGTTTACTAGTTCTTTCAGTTGTTTTTTTTTTGGTTCATGTAATAGCTGAAAATACTATGTGGAAGAATAGCATACTGTTTTCTCTGTACCCCGCTTGTTAGTCTGAGTGGAAGAAGGGTATGACTGTAGGATCAGACTACAAAGTGTGTTTGTAGTCTGTTACCATGGAGACACTTAGATCTACATAGGTGTAGACACAAGACAGGTAATCCTGTACACAGCATCTGGAATATTTCTTTAAAAAAAAAAAAAAAGGACACCAACGCGGTCTAACATTCCCACTGTCTCCTTTTAAAGGGTTTATCTATCTTACTAATTAATGGTTTATCCAGAGACTAGCCTATCAGTTTTATGTCTGTGGGGATCTGTCTAAAACAGTAATTCAAATTTTTATTAGCAATATCAAAAACTTATAAAACATATGAAGGCAACATGCAGCAGAATACTAGTAACCAATCATTGTGCAGATTGTAATGGGGCTTCTACTGAAACCTACTGCCACAAGAAGACATTGCATAGGAAGAAAGGCAGAGCGCTCACTCTATGCATAATAGAATATATCTAAGAATTAAATTATTTAGTTTTATTGAAATTTGATTACCCACTAGATGGGCGTGTAATGACATCCAGTCCTGCATATCGCAGAAATCTTCTTTTCGATCTATAATTTGTGTTGTGCAGTTATATCAGGTTTTGCTTTTATTCCAGTAACTATTTATGTTGAATTGTAATCGGAGCCCATATTAATATGTACACTTCCACTATGATCCCTCTGATGCCGTTGTAGTTTTGGGGGGAATATACAGAATAGTTTAATGAAGTATACTTTATGGTTGTATAGAATAAAAAGATTTGATTAAATAAAGTTTATTGTGCAGTTTATGGACAAAGTAGCAATATATTAATGATGACGAAAATTACTTACAACATTGATCAAGGAGGGACATCAAAAAATATTACCAGTGATAGACATGAGACAGAAGAAGGTATGGGAATATCAGAAAAAGAGTTCTCATATCAGTGACCACTAAGGAAGTAAAACACAGCTATATTTTACAGGTACATCTGATATACAACACAGACTACTGTGGGCTTCATCTATTTTTTTTTTCAGGTGTCAAACAGTCACAATTTTATTTAAAATCACATAACGCCGGAATTGGTAAACCCCTTACTCAGAGAGTCACCCTCCAGCACTCAGGTGGGGGAAAAACCCTCTGTGGAGGAAACCTCAAGGGAGCCATGGCTGGAGAATTGCCCCTCCCCTGGATTTATCAATCTACTGGTCTTTTGTTTCCCTGTAATGCTGCACAGATCACTTTACAGCAGATTCCTTATCACAGACAGAGCAGGAAGTCTTAGCTTAGTTTTATGCTTAATGGCTAGACTGAAAACTGCAGTATTTTAGGATTATTTTATAATAAAGATAGTAAATTGCAAATAAGAAAAAACACCAAAAAATATTTAACTTAAACTTGCTTTACACAACAGTTTTTCTGATGACATATTCAGTTTTAAGTTTTAGGATTTTGATAATTTGTGGACAAATCTTTATACTTACAGTTTATCCATGTTGAGTCTAATAAGATGAAAAAAAACCTCAATGAACAAGATTTTAAATGGAAATAGTCACCCTCCTGGATAACAGTTTTCCTTTAGGGCCCATACTGGGAGTACGAAGTGGGGGCATCGCACATCCATTGCCACAGTATTATCAGTGCAGTGTACTGTAATAGGGTCATAATAGTATATATCCCATAGTACACATAGTACAGTTGTATACACATAGATCAAGTTCACATATATCCTCATTGAAGTTGGATAGTTCTTGGTTAGGGATTAGCGAATTTACAGTACTAGCAAAACTCTGTTCCACTCTGGGTGCCTGGAAAAGCTGTATCCAATCCTGGGTAACTGGATCCAGCTTTTCCAGGCATTGAGAGCGAAACAGAATTCAAAGGCAGCCGGCTTACAAGCCGAACGCAGAGCCTAGTAAATTTGCTTATTCCTATTCCTGGTGATCAGTGACCACAATGAGGCACCTTAGGGTTCATCTAATGAGTTACAATTGCACAATGTACATGCAATGAAGACAAAGACACTGTGAAGTCCATTTTTTTTTTTTATTTCAGACGAGCTTTCCATTAAAGTTTACAAAGCCCAAATCATGGGAATATTCCCATTACAAGAGGAAGCACTGGCATTTCTTCTTCAGGATATTATACTCACTATAAAAACCATCTTTTTCTTCAGTAATCTTATTATACACATGGTACATAATGCAGCAGTCCATAAAAATAGAGGCTAGCAGCAAGAAAACTGGCACCAAAGTTTCTGAATTCCCATCGTCCATACCTTTCCACTATAAAAATAGTTAGATGAGGAATCTGATATTGAAGATTACTTATAGCCATTACATGAAAATAGGAATATTCATAAAAACACCACCCATAGGCCTCAATGGAGGAAAGTCACTTATGTAAGTTTTCAAGAATGACTACATATAGCAGATGGTATTCTGCCACCCCATCCTGAACTTCGCAGCTCTAAAAAATACCTCAAATAGAAAAAAAACCATCAACAATGTTAGCTTGATCAGGCCACATCAGCAACTATGATAAATCCGGAGCATTTTACACTATCTAATCTAAGTTTGTCTTACTCTTAAAGCTGCTGAAAATACAAAAAAAAAGTTGGCGAAACCTGCAAAATGCGGGAGGCCTGTCCAAGTGTCTGATGTGTATGGGGGCAGATAAAACTGGTGGAGAGAGGAGGATCAGACCTGTTGAATTTCAACTACCCCATCCCTTTGTTCTTGAAGAGATAAGCCGCTATTGGAGTAGACAGCAGTAGGCAGTAGATTACTCTCCTCTAGAGATTAGTGAATCTTAAGCACGCTTGGGTCCATCTGGACCTGAGCGTGCTGTATTTGATTACCGGTGGCTGCCTGGAAAACATGGATACAGCCATAAGCATGCAACTTCTGCAGCCACCGATCGGACTCGAGCATCTCTACTCTCTTTTTATTTAGAACACATGAACACTCGGCTGAGCCGATCATTCAAAGATTATAATACCCATCATACCTTTTTTAGCAGTGTCCTTGTTTTGCCAAAAAACATTGTTTTATGGGCTGTGCAAGTGACAAGGAGGAGTGGTCTGCTGTACCGCTGCAATGCCTCTGTGCGCCTAATCTCTGCCCTCCTGCAGCTTGATAGACAGGCAGGGCTCTGCTTACAGCACTGAGCCCTGATACAATGGGAATGGCACATTTGTGGGATTATAGCAAGGTTTGTAAGCAAAGCCCTGTCTATCAAGTTGTAATAGGGCATGGATTGCAGCATAACAGACCCTAGACCACACCTCCTTGACCCTTGCACAACCCCAAAAAACATCTTTAGACATGCTTTTATTGTAATCCTTGTAACTGTGGCGGCGGTTTCACTACCAAAGTTAAAGGGTGATTTGCTTTAAGACATTATTACTAAATCAGGCCAATCTTTCTTGTAAGGTCGCCCCTAAACAATATATCTGCCCTGAATGAAACTACTGGCTAAAAATGTAAAACAGGGCCAAACTATGATTTGTTGCTAAATTTCTCCAAGAAAATAATTACATTGACTGAGATAGTCAGCAACTTCAGGATTAGAAAAACACAGCTACTTTCTTCCAAAACAGCGCCACCATGTGCTCAGGTTGTGTGTGGTATTACAACTCTATTCACTGCAATAGAACAGACCAGCAATACTATACACAAACTGAGGACAAAAATGACACTGTTTCTGGAAGAAAGCAGCTGTATTCTTCTAATAAACCCTTTAATGTGCATGGGCACCTTTAGCCTTCCATCTAGGTGTTTTACAGATAGAGAAAGCTTTGACCTGAGCTTAGCTAGAAGACGGGGGATGATGGTCGATCACCTGGGAAAAATAGTAGATTTATTATTTCTCAACATTGATTAAAACAGAGAAAATATATATATTTTTTTTTTAGCATATTTTTATAAATTTAGTGTCCCTTTAAATAAATGTACCACATATACCATAGGTCACAGCTAGCACAGTACATATGATTAGAAAGACATTGCCAGGCATAAAAAAAATGAGTGCTCCAAAAATCTATTCCCGCAACATTACTGTAATGAATATTTGAACATACACACAAGGCGTTAATGTCACTACATACCACCAGCCTGCATGACCTAGGATACCATTATACCATGTACCAACACCATTATTGGTTTTCAATGGATAAAAAAGTAACTAAAAACACAACCATAAACCCATTCTACCTAAACAATGATACATTTAGTGTAATAAACCAACGCTAGAAACCATGAAATATCTACGGAACCTATACGACCATCTGAAAGTCCTACAGTCCTGGGTAGAGGCACTTTATCTCTTTGTGCTATTAATACTATTACAAGGTCTCTAGAGTTTCATTGTAAAAGTTTCTATGCGCTTTCTATTATTTAAAAAAAAAAAGTCTTGTCTTAAATATATTACAATTATTAACACACCGTTATATTATAAAACCCAGATGATTTATTGATTAAAAGGGATGTCCCATCTGCAACACTGATGCCCTGTCTACAGTGTAGGGGATACGTGTATGATGGCTAGGGGTTCCATGGGATCGCCAGAGAATGGGGGTCTGAGGTCCGAATGGATAGGTGGTCACACGTGTGCACTCCATTCATTGTACTGTCTCTGGAATAAAATGACCATGCTTTTCTGTGCCTGGATAACCCATTAAAGTATAACAAAAGAATCAAAATGAACATATTATCTCCCATAAAGCATAAGACTGTAATTTCTATTCAAATCACAGGTTACAGACACTCATATACATCTGACCAATATTTGTAGCCACAGGAAATACTCATGCCGTCTATTCTAGGAACCGTAATCTTGTGCTCTTACCATCTGATATATGACGGTGATGTGTACCCAGCCATGAGGGTTTAGCTTCTGGTCCTGCAGGTATACGCTGGATGACTGATATGACAGCATTGCCGACCCCTGGAACAGTATTTACATTCTTCTGCTCCAACGATGAAGCAGATGAACAGAAACAAACCAATGCAGGTGAGAACATACCCTTAAAGGGGTACTCCAGCAAACTTTTTTTCTTATTTCAAATCAACTGGTGTCAGAAAGTTATATAGATTTGTAAATTATTATAGATTTGTATTATTATTTAAAAATCTCAAGTCTTCCAGTACTTATTGGCTACTGTATGTCCTGCAGGTAGTGGTCTGGCACAGTGCTCTCTGCTGCCACCTCTGTCCGTGTCAGGAACTGTAGCAAATCCTCATAGTAAACATTTACTTATCTGGACACGGAAAGAGATGGCAGCAGAAAGCACATGTCAGACTGGAAAGTTTATACCACTTTCTGCAGGACAAACAGCAGCTGATAAGTACCGGAAGACTTAAGCTTTAAGCAGAAGTAAATTACACATTTTTATAACTTTCTCACACCAGCTAATTTGAAATAAAACATTTTCCCCTTGAATGCCATGCCAAGGTGCCACTAGTGCAAAATATTATCTGCAGCTACAACAGGAACCAAACCTGGCTATGGGTTGTGGGATTCTAGAATCTCTCAAATATCAGATATTTTTACTCTGTTATTCCTTACCCTCTAAATCAGCAGCCTCCATCCTATGACATTGATATGCAACTACTACTTCCAGCATGCACTGACAGTCAGTAGTAGCTTTACATCAGCCGTATAACCACAGGTTGGATGCCATGCCCTAAAGGAACCGTCCAGTTGTGCAAACTTTGGCAACATAATGTTGTGTGACATTAAACATACAGTCCGTGAGGCTTACAAATATTCCAGGGCTCCACAAAACATATATTTAGGTAAAATGTTACTCCATATCATTTGCATAAAAAGCTTGTAGCTTTGCTTAAAATTAAAAAAATAATAATAATAAAAACTTGAACCATTTTTGGTTAGCTGACGTGCATTTTGCATCTCTTTGATCGGCGAGACCAAATCGTCTTTTACGTCCTACTCTTCCATTTCGTCAGCCGGTTCGGTGGAAGAATCCTCCGTGATTTCCTTGTCATTTACTGTGGAGACGTCAGCACTGTCCACCTCAGCCAGGGACTCGCTGGCCGGAGTGACTTCTGGCGTGTTGCTCACCAGATCCTCAAAGGAGATCAAAGAGTTCTGTTCAGCAAGTGCGTGATCCAGGACAGCGTGTGACACCGGGATGTCGAGGGGTGGGATGTCAAGGGGTGGTCCTTCTGACAGCTGGACTTGTTCTGGTAGAAGGTAAATAGATAGGATGTCAGCCCCCGGGAATCATGGAGACTACAATACTAAACAGATATAGCTCTACATTCATACTCCATGCAGAGACAAAGCTCCCACCCTTTGTTCTAGGTTGTTGGGGGTTTCAGCACATGGACAACAACAGATATTGGGGGAGATTTATCAAACATGGCGTAAAGTGAAACTGGCTCAGTTGCCCCTAGCAACCAATCAGATTCCACAGAGTCTGTGAGGAAAAAAGTGGAATCTGATTGGTTGCTAGGGGCAACTGAGCCAGTTTCACTTTACACCATGTTTGATAAATCTCCCCCATTGTGATCAGTGGAGTCTGGGTGCTAAGACCTCCTATTGCTATAACAAAGGGTGGGAGCTTTCCCTGTTCTGTGAGTGCACGGATGCCGAGACAATCTCTATGTATTCCTACTGTCATGGGGTCTGTATTATTTATATAGAAAACTGAGCAGAAATGAAGGGACAAAGGGCTCAGCAGATCAATGCTGTTCCTTCATTCTAGTGATTGGTTAGGGTCTCAGCAGCCAGGCCTCGATCAATCACAACTTTTGACATGTCACTTGTATGAAAGTTCAAGTACACTTTAAAGGGGTGTTCTAGAATTTAATGGTGGGTGTCCATCCTCTAGTAACCATGTTACCAGAATTAAAAGGTTGTGGAGCTCACAGCACACACACACACACCGAATTTTGCTGTGAAATCCGCTGCGGGTCCCTAGCCTGCCATTTTCAATTAGAATACATTCTCGCAGCGGGATTGACATCACGCTGCAAGGAGCATACTGTACCTGTTCAACCCCGCCTGCTGCCCCGCCCAGTCATTGATTGGATGCCAGGAGCCGTAAAGCAAGCTGGAGCAGGTAATGTATGCTCCGGCGGTGGGGGGGGGTTAACATGGCTGTCACTTACATACTCGCAGAGGGATGTCAATCTCGCTGCGAGTATGTATTTTCATTGAAAATGGCAGGCAAGGGATCCGCAGCAGATTTTGCTGCGAATTCGCAGCATGTTATCCGCTGCGGATGCGGTGTGTGTGAATCTACCGTTTGGGCCCTATTACACCAACAGATTATCTGACAGATTTTTTTAAGCCAAAACCAGGAATGGATTTGAAAAGAGGAGAAATCTCAGTCTTTCCTTTATTACCTGTTCTCAGTTTATAGTCCATTCCTGGCTTTGGCTCAAAAAAAATCTGTCAGATAATCTGTTGGTGTAATAGGGCCCTAAGGGTGATATCAGGCTGAGATATTCAATTCCCAATCTTGCACAGTAAACAGCATGAGTGCAAAAAAACAAAATCCAAAGTCCAAATTAGCAGATTTTTGGTTACATCACATCCGTGTTTTTTTTTTAAATAAAAAAGTACTCAAAAAGTGACATATATACAAACATGGTACTAATCAAAACTACTAATCACAGCGCAAAAAATGACCCTTACAGGCCAAAAGCTAAAACCGTTGTAGGAGTCAGAATAGGGTAATTTTAAGTTCATTTATTTTATTTTTAAAGTTTTTTTTAATTTTTTTAGGCAGTACAAAAAAAAAAAAAAGGTCCATAAATTGTATCACTGTAAGGGTACTATTACACTGGCCGATGAAGGCCTGATAATAATAACTGTAAACAAGCGCCAATCTGCTAGATCAGCGCTCGTTTACTGGGCCTATTACACTGCCCGATTATCATTTAACAAGGGCTGCAGGGACATCGTTACCGATGTCCTTGAAGCCCTTGCTTTTACTTTATACATTACCTGTCCAGGCTGCAGGGCTCCTCTTGCAGTCTTCTCCACGGGTTCCGCGTGCTTCAGCTTTAAAGCGGCCTGTCTCAGCTGAGACAGGCCGCTCTGAAGCTGAAGCGAGCGGGACCCGGAAAGAAGAAGACTGCAAGAGGAGCCCTGCAGCCTGGATAGGTAATGTAAATCATCAGTCGCCGGCCGCGCACCGCTATTACACGTAGCGATGCGTGGTCGGTGCCCGGCAATTATAGGTTCAAACCTATATCAACGATCATCTGATGATCGTTGTCTTTATTACACGGAGCGATAATCGACCGATTATCGTTCCGTGTAATAGTACCCTAATAGTACAGACCTGAAAAATATAAATAACAGATTTATTACGCGGTTAAAACAGTCTGGGGTGTGTTTTTTTTTAAATTGAAGCAGCAAAAAGACGAGAAGGCGATCACTCACCATACAAGTGCTGGATTTATTGTTTCATCACCATAATAGGTTACAGGCAGTCATGCTTTGTGCGTCCCACTAAGGCTACGATCGTTTCGCGTTTGCACGCTTCCACTGGCCTCGTAGTACGTAATGACGTGGGCAAGTCATGGTTATATACCTTGCGTACCTTACAGATATGAACATGGCGGTATGTTTAAAGTGACAGTACCAAATAACCATAACCTATTATGGTGATGAAACAATAAATCCAGCACTTGTATGGTGAGTGATCGCCTTCTCGTCTTTTTGCTGCTCTAATTGAATTGTACTCGGGCAGAGCACCACCTTAGTGCTGTATAGTGAGCAACACATCCTGGATTATCCGGGCCGTACCGCATTCACCCAACACCCGCTGGAGATACGGGGAGGCAGTGCCTAGCCTATTACTTTTCTTGCACGTACCATTGTGTTTTTTTTAATCCTATAATAAGTATGAAATTAGTATTGTGGTAGCTTCACACACACCGTACCGCAGCAGATTTGATCTAAAGAACTGGACACAGCAATAAATCTGCTGCAGATCCTGTACGTGTGAATACACCCTTGAGGAATAAAATAAAAAAAGTTAGTATTGGTATCTAACTGAATATTCTGGTATCGTGATATCCCTAATCCTCTTCCTGGATCAGGCTGGGAAGCTGATCGAGCTGCAACTGCTCCATTCTATACATTTACAAGCACTTAAGCACAGCCACTCCAGGTGAGTGTAATTCCAATTGTTACAGTGTGTGTGTGGTGCATCTTATTTTTCACTGGGTATCTCTCTATTGGTTCGCTGTGCTTCCATCTGTGCTCTGATGCAAACATATTAAGGCTGCTACTTGGCAATAGATGCAGGAGGGAGCGTGTGATCTCGGTCTCCTGCTGAACACCGGGAAGGGAACCAGCAGGGAGGATGCAATATTTCTGCCAGACATTTTCATTTCCTTTGTGAAGACTAGACAAAAGTTCTCCATAGCAATGAATGAAAAGCTGGTGGGGTGACACACAAGAGCTGGGAATTTAACCTAAAACCATTGCAACCTAGTTATAAGTAGTATGGGGTGGTCTTGCAGTGTATATGAGGGCAGCTTACTGTTACATCTATAGATTTAGGGAGGTTGGCCAAGAACAGGGGGCCTGCTGAGACTACTTGGAAAAGGTGTATGGACAGCTATGTCTACTGGGGATATGGGAGGCCTCCCCTCATGGCCAGGCAAGTGCATGGGACAAAATCTTTAGGCTGCACTAATGTACGGTACTAAGCAAGCGGCACCGAGCTCCCCCCTACAGCACTATAGCATGTGGTTTTATGATATTCACACAGCAAAATATGTAATTACAGTAAAACAGCATAAACCCCATGTATTTACCGTGACATGTTTGAGCATATCTGGCTATAGTGTGTGACTGCTGGTTCCTAGACCTTGCTACGATCTGTCCAGGCCTGTCCTCACTATTCTATCTAGTCTCTATGCAGCTGAACTATGGTAAGCCATTAGAACATAAAAATTACCTATCCACACAGCTAGCTGATGGGTGGTGGTCCGTCCAACCATTGCGAATCCCACTGATCTTGAGTGCAGACATCCCTCATCCTCCAGTGAATGGAGTGGCAAGGCATAGGCTTGGCCACTGCTCCATTCACTGTCTATGGCATTCTGAGCATAGTACAGCGCTAGCAGTAGCAGAAGTACCATACCAAGTAAATGGAGCTATGGGTCAAGAATATACACTGCTGCTCTATTCACCTAGGGAACAAAGAACCTCCCTTCTCATGATCGGCCAGGGTCCCAGTGGTCACACCTACACCCATCAACCTATAGTGTAGATAGGTGAGTACTTTATATTTAGGCATAGCTGTGATGCAGTCAGAAGGAGAAGACAAAAAAAGAGGGGGCAAGCTCCCCATGAATCTGCCCTGTCAGCTAGTCACATATTGCACATACCAATATAGGCATTCAGCTCCTCGGCTGTCAGGATCTTGTCTGTGCCAGTGGGAAGATCCGGCGTAACATTCAGGACAGGCGGTGATTCCACATCCAGCAGTTTGGTAAGATCTGGAATCTCAGGCGCCAAAATGTTAGAACTGTCTGGAAATCCTAATGAAGAAAACAAGTTGTCGATTTAACTAGAAAGCAGGCCAGGAGAAACCCTTGAGATCCTGGGACTGTGGTCAAGTAAGACGAAGAGAATCCCTTCTAAGATGGTGTTACAATGTCATTGCTTCTCCAATGACAATGGAACTCTCCACAATAACAATGAATCCATTTTCTTACCTGGATTTACCACCCTCTGTACAGGCGGGGGAAGAACCAGTGCAGCTTCTCCAGGATGAACAGGAGCATTTAGTGTCTGCATCTCTGCCATATGGACAGGGTCCGCAGCCTGGTCTGTGTGGGTGTCTGGGGCCAAAAGAGGAGCCTGAAACAGAATATAAACGAGATATAACATTAGGAATATGCACAGCAAGCAAGGGGTTACACTAAGCACTGAACTGCTGATGGTGATGACAAGAGGGAGGGGGGATTGTGTATTGGAGGAGTGGGGCAGCGTAAGGCACCTTGACCCCTATCTGATGGGTTTGTCCACCTATAAAGGTGCACCGGTCTCAAGTGTTGGATACAATTCAAACAATCACTGGTCTTGGTTTATTGAATGAGCCTCCATTGTACTTTTATCTCTTCTCCCAGCTAAACTAAAGGACATAAAAAAAAAGACTTAACTTCTATTCTCCTATTGGCAGCACTGACCGTTATACCATGGAAATGGAAATCGACCATCACTCCCAAGGTTATGGATTGGCTCCAAGAAGTCCTTCATATATTCACCATGGAAGAATGTGTGGCAGAAACTAGGCCTAATCCAAAAACTCTCCATTCCCACTGGTATAGCTGGACAAATCTTTCTATGCTCTCCTGCACTTCATACGCTACATTCAACAGGTTCTGTCTCTTTTCATTAACATTATGGACCCTCTATAAGAAAAGGTAGTCAGGCTCACAGATTGCAGGTATTGCAGACCCAGGATCTCCCCCCCATCCTGCATAGATAAGCCATCCCCACTAACTGTGTTTAGTTCTGGTCTCTCTATTACTAGAATAAATAAACAAAGTGGAGGGACTGTGGTGAAAATGCTATAATACGTATTATAGCATTTTCACCACAGTCCCTCCACTTTGTTTATTTATTCTTAAAAAGCCTAGGACTGTGGGAACTCTCTACCTAAGTTTAATTATTAGGTTCCCCGACCCAACTGCTAATCTCTATTACTAGAGACAGATTTCCCATAACAACAGGCAGTGTGCAGCAGTCTGAAAGGAAGAAACCTAGAGGCCAAGACTTAAGAGCTGTCTTTCTGGGTAAGGGGACATTTTTGTTAGGAATCACATTGGCTGTTAAACGGAAGGACATTGTTTGAACTGACAATATCCATAAAAATATAGAATTGTAGGAAATGATGGATTATTATAGATGTTGAGATGGTGGGGTAACCTAATGTTCCCTTGGTAATTTAAGTGTGGCAGTGTCTTTTATAGACAATGCTTCATGCTCATAATAAAGCTATTCTCCACATAAATGCCTGTCCGTATTGAACAATCCCGGACTGTAAGGAAGCTACCTCAATGATCAGCTAATCCTAGTTGGTTCTGCTGCTGATACTTCAAAGGAGTGAGAACCTTGTGGCAGGTGTTCATTTTTCCTGCAGCACTCCCACAGGTGAAATGAAGCATTACAGTTTTTATTAAAATCAATGACTATTCATATCCTCTAGAAAGAGACAAAGGGACAGACAGAAAAATGCTATTTGTAGCCACTCTCAGTTCTGGTTAATTAAAGAGAGAGTGCCTGACAGTCCCCTCCATGGTACACAGCTACTTCTCATTCTCTCTTTCTTTTTCAGGGGAAAGCAACAGAACCGGGTTATTTACCAGCAGTGCATACATAGGTACTTCCTTTCCCTTATTTGTCTGGTACATCACAGCACAGCACTGTGCCATGGCATAGTTCTAGGGGAGCTGCACTGGATTGTATTGGGGGATAATTTATTGTAAAATACAATAGAGGGTATATGGGGAGAAGGAATTACTGATGCACTGGTGTTGCAAGGTGCTATGTGAGCACAACAAAAAAAAACAGCAGCAACATGGCAAGCAAGGGGTTACACTAAGCACTGAACTGCTGCTGATGAAGACCAAAGGGAAGGGGGGGTTATATTAAGGAGGCAGCACTAAAGATTCCAAACAAAGTTTTTAATAAGTTATAATCCTAATATTAGAACTAGTACAAAAGTAAAAAAAAAAAAAATGGGATCATGTATAACATTTCATTTACACAATATGCATCATACCTCACTATAGCCATTGGTTGGAGGTAAAGCCGGTTCCTGAGGTGGTAAAGGCGAAGGGGGCTTTATCTCATAATTTTTGGTTGGGGTAACAGGCTGGGAGGGAATGCGATGTAAGTATCCATATCCAATACCGCATCCCAAGCTGGAAGGACAAAAAAGCACAGCGACAGACATCATGAACATTTACATTGAACAAGCAGCCTGCAGACAATGCTCCATACACATAAGTCCATATTTACGACCAGCGATTAAATCACATGATCCAAAAGTATCACACGTACGTAGACGCTATTCAAGGCGTTATATTGATGCGCACTGTATATGCTTTTATATACCTTCCTTCACCACCCCACGCTCCATTAGGGGTTACATACACCTCTCGGCACGAATCTGTCTCTGTGTTATAGACCAAGAGCTTCAATGGTTTCCCTTCGTGGGACTCTATCAAAGCATAGAAATCTTCTGACTAGAAGATAAAAGGAAGAAAGATTCGGTGTGAGTATGTAGATGGAAAATGAAGGAGATCATGGGATGGAGAGTGGCCATATAATAGTGTACACACTGATCAGCAAAAACTGCATAAGAAACTGGACACAATAAATAACTTCAGTTGATCTAGATAGGCATGACTGACACATTCACATTATTCAATCACTATGTATATATACCTCTTGCAAAATCTGATCCGATCCCACAATATAATCCGTATGAGCCTGTAGACCAGCCAGTGCTGCAGGTGAATTTGGTTCAACATCCTAAAGAGTTTAAAAAAAATCATCAAAATCTTGACATTTCTGCAACAGTATAAACATATGTGCACTAAGAATGTTCTCTCCTCAGCTACTCTAGTGTGTCCTATGAGATGCAATCTGATACCACCTACTCTCCTGTGTGTAAGAGCTGATAGAGAGACACATCACAAGGACACACGCTAATGCTGTAGCTCTTATAAGACTGTACAGTGGGAGTAAGGGGCAGAAGTGCTATGTCACTGATAAATCACTTGCTGCACTTGGAAAATGCAGTGATGAGACTCCGCCACCTTTGTCTCTGCAAAACCATCATTGGAAATGTAGGAGGCATTGGGAAAACCATATCAGAGGGGGAAAAAAAGGGTGGAGTGCTTCTTGAAAGTCGGTTTCCAAATAAGACCTACTTTCCCCTATCTCCAGATCAGCCCCCGGCTCCTTCGACTGATAGAGCCACGGGTCACGAAACCGAACTAAGGCGTTATTCAAACTAAAGGATCGGGAGATCGCTGGGGGGCATGGAGGTCAGCCCCCTGCGATCTCTTACCTGTCCCCTATTATGTGGATAGTGGACAAGTAGGTTTTAATCAGAAAGTATTGATGTATTACATACCAGCACATGCCACACATGTTCATTAGCTCCTTGGAAGCTGCAGAATCGGACACTGGCCCCCAGAAGTCCCTGGCCTCCCCACATGTTGCTGGGGGTCACCTCCACCTCTCGCACTTTCATCGTCTTGGTGTTGTACACCTCCAGCTTCACAGGTTTCTCCATGTTGGCCTTCAGGAGATCTTTGAACATGCTGTTCTCTTTGTTCTGAAAAAAAAATGGAAACGCTCATTTACAGAATGACGCAGATATTTCCTGTCTGGCCATCAGAGCGGCGAGAAAATCATATACCATAACTTAAAGGGGCATCCTGTTTTCAGCAGATAAATATATTTTAGTGCCTACCCTTTCATTCTACTTAGACAAACAGGGCACTACTGTTGTGTAGAGTAGTGGTCTGGAACTGGAACAACCAGGAACTCCCATCAACCTCCTATTTCTCTCATTCGGTGCAGTGGTGAGTGGTTTGACCTTGTTCTCCGTTTGGCCACGCCTACTGGGTTTAGGGGGGCCCTTGGGGTTGCATCCAGAGGGGTTGCAGGCCCATTCCGTGGCCTCCCTTGCGTTCACTTTGGGGGGTTGGCGGTCGCTGACCAACACAGTGTTGATTTTAGGATCAGCCATAGGTGTGAGGTGCAGTAGCTCCTTTCTCTCCATGTCTGTATTTTACTTTTCTCCCTTTTCTGAGTGGCTAGCACTCCTCCTGGTAAGACCTATGTGACTCCAATTATCAGGAAGCACCTATACACACATGGTAAGTACCTCCTATTTCTCCCATTCTACCTCCGGTGCAGTGGTGAGTGGTTTGACCTTGTTCACACTTGTGTTGCTTGGTGGCAGCTTTCTCCACCGGTGGCGTCTACTGGATTTGGGGGGGCCCTTGGGGTTTGGTCCTGTGACATTGGGGTTGCAGAGCCATTCCGTGGCCTCCCTTCCCTGCTTGTGTTCGCTTGCGGGGTTGGCGGTCGCTGACCGACACAGTGTGGAGTTAAAGGGGTAGTCCACCCAAAAAAAAATTCTTTCAAATCAACTGGTGCTATAAAGTGCCAGAGATTTGTAATTCACTTCTATTAAAAAATCTTAAGTCTTCCAGTACTTATCAGCTGCTGTGTGTCCAGCAGGAAGTGGTGTTTTCTTTCCAGTCTGACACAGTGCTCTCTGCTGCCACCTCTGTCCATGTCAGGAACTGTCCAGAGCAGTAGCAAATCCCCATAGAAAACCTCTCCTGCTCTCTAGACTGGAAATAATACAACTTCCTGTTGGGCATACAGCAGCTGATAAGTACTGGAAGGCTTGAGATTTTTTAATAGAAGTAAATTACAAATCTCTGGCACTTCATGGCAGCAGTTGATTTGAAAGAAAAAATTTTTTGGTGGACTACCCCTTTAATATAGGGACTCATGTGCACGTTAATATAGGGACCTGCACGTGGTACATGAGGCAATATGGTTTAATCAGATTATATACCAACATCCTGGCGTTGGTTCTTAAATGTAGCCAATAGGCATTAGTGTCAGCCATAGGTGTGAGGTGCAGCAGCTCCTTTCTCTCCATGTCCATATATGACAACTCCCATCAAGCTTAGGGAATTGTGGCTTCTCCAACGGCGACAGGTTGGAGACCCCAATCTGAGAATTTACTATACTCAGCTGCACCCATGATCCGGGTAGAGCTGTGATCATGATGCAAGAGGACACAGCTACACCATAAATGTTATGTCTTCACACTGATGGAAGATAAAGAGGAAACTTTTCCTAGGATATCAAAAAGCCTCTTGTTCCCCCTCTTGTTTATATCCATAATAACAGCTCCAGAAATATGTGCACACAAGCCGCGGTCAGTGCCAAGTTGTTCAGTGCGCTGCTGCCAAATCCTCATCGGCGTGCTCTGTGCCAGCCGTGTGTGCCCAACAATTAGTCTCTTGGGCGGATTATAGGTACGTGAAATCACAGAGAATTAGTGTCATTAAAGCATAGTGGTTATTATGTATATCAGTCAGGACACCCTGGTGCCGATACCTACTGTGCAGCTTGCTGGTTTACACAGAAAATCAGGAAATACTGGTAATAATAATATTAATAATAATAAATATATAAATATAATCACAAATTTGCAATATAATGCAGCATGTGGCCGTATTATGGCTAAGCAGTGACAAAGACCATATGGGATCCCTTCCTAGATTAGAAAAACCTTTACTAAACCTTGAAAACCCTAGGCAGTAGAATTTGATGTTATTTACCCCTACCCATTAAACATACTTTTTTGCTGCTATAGTCTATATACACTATGCACGTTCACGTTCACACTCAGTATGACACCAGCCGTTCTGTGACCAGGCCGTGTCACAGAACGGCCGGATGAAGTTAATTTCTATTGAATTGGGATGAGAGCGCATCCCAATTCACCATTGCACACAATTGAAAGTGCGGCCGGAGCTGCACTCTCCATTGTGTGCACATGTCAGTTTTTGCTACGGCTGCTAGGGATCCTGGCCTGGAGCGTATACTATGTATACAAGCCGGCCGGGATCCCATTAATTTTCAACGCAATGTATCTTTTGAATTCATCACAGCCGTTGTTGCAGATTGCAACAACGGTTATGATTAATACAAAAGATAGGTTGTGTGAATGTGGCGCACCTGACTATAAGAGGCACCCCTGGTTTAGACGACTATAAACAGGGGGGGGGGGGGGAATTGTGCTAATTAAACTTTCTTGGTGGTGAAAGGGGCAGTGAAGGAGTCAAACTTTCTCTAAATGACACATCCACTTTAACACTCTCCATGACATTACATTATACCCACACATACACAGCTCTGCTGCACTCACAATACACACTCAGCTCTGCTACATAAATATACCCACACAGTGCTACTATATCAATATACAGACAAACACACCTCTGCTACATTACCATACACAAACAGCTCTGCTAGCTACATACATATATACATACATACATACATACACACACACTGAGCTCTGATACATAAATATACCCAGACACACACAGTGCTACTACATCAATATACACTCACCTCTGCTACATCACTATACACAAAAAGCTCTGCTACATATATACAGACACAAACAAACAAATTTAATTACAGACTGTCCCTACCTACAGTATCTGTACACTCCTCACAGTCATGTGACTAATCACATGACTGTGACATGACAGAAGGTCCTGCAGGTCCTTCAGCACCTGTTCTTGGTACGTTGCTATGGGGCTTTTACATCTAAGAATCTGGATGTAATTAACATCACCTTCAGAGTCATCTCCTGCCTAGCACTGATTTCACTGATCAGTGGCCGGTATAGGAAGGGAGAGGACTGTACGGGTATTGGTCGCTGCACAGTTCACCCAGGAGTCAGGCACAATACTAAATCAGTGCTTTGTCTGAACATCAGGGAAGCAGTCAGGTCGGTCTTACACTGACAGGCCACCGGGTTTCTGGCCTATAAGACGCAGGCACTTTTTAGCAAGATATATTTTTACTAAAAAGTGCTTCTAAGGGTTTGTCCACACATACAGACTCGCAGCGTAAATCTCGCTGCGAGTCTGTCAGGTCCCGGCAGTTCCCTGTCACTACATACTCGCAGCGGTCTGAACGACCACTGCGTGTATGTAATTCTGCCGGCCCCTTAACCCCTTCGGCTCCCGCCCCGCTGTGTCTGTATATACGTTACCTGTCCTCGCTGCACGGGGTCCCAGCGTCCTGCTCTCCCGCCCGGCCAATCAGGGTGTTGCCCAGCTGCAGCCACTGATTAGCTGGGCGGGAGAGCATGACAGTGTAGTGACAGGGAACTGCCAGGACCTGACAGACTCGCAGCGAGATTTACACTGCGAGCCTGTACGTGTGGACAGATCCTTATAAAACAAAAAAATACAGTATATAGTGGAATTATTGTGGATTCTTGCTGCAGACTCCATAATAGATGTATATTTCTATGATGCAGACATATACCAAGGGGTTCCTTACGTACACAGCTGGCATATGTTGGCACAACATAAGTGATATTCTCTAAACGAATACAACCACAGCGGAGAGGACAGTGATACGTACATATTCATACCTTATCCATTAATAAAAGATATATTAAAGTATCAGTAAGGAGAATCACCTACCAGCCGGGAATGTCCAATTGCAATAATAAAATCGAAGAATGGCTCAAGCCCCGCCTTTTGTGCAGGAGAATTCTCTTGTACCTAGAAAAAAAAAAGATAATTCAAAATTTGCAACATATAGTAAAACAAATATTTTGCTACTTTCTTCCCAAAACAGCACCAACCCCTACCCCTAGGTTGTGTGTGGTATTTCAGTTCAGCTCCATTCACTTTAACAGAACTAAGCTTCAAATGCACACACAAACCCAGGATAGGAGAGCTGCTGTTTCTGGAAGAACGCGGCCATATTTTTCTAGGCCTGGATAACTCCTAGGAGATGTTTTGTCTAATAAAATTGTAATTCTGCAGCCTGTTAGCCCAGCACCACTCACAATAAGCCAGAGCTGCTTCATATTAAGGCCCCATGTGATACTTAATCAGTTATTATCTAAGGATCCTCTAAGCTTAGACAGCCCTGCAGTACCCGACATGAGCAGTGGTGTCGCTCCTTTCAGTTATTAAAAGGGTTGTCCGTTATTTAAAAAAAAAAAAAAAATTGTAAGCATCTCTAACCAGCCCCTACAGAGTACATCTCCCTGTCATACACACAGATACATATATACATTTATTAGGATATTTAGGGACAGTGAGGTGTGACGGCAGCATGCTGCTTTGTGTTGAATGATACTGCAGGTGCTGCCACTTGCAGGGAAATTAGATGTTATGTAACTACTTCGAGAAACTGGCAGAAGTGCAGGGGGAGGGGAGTAGGCAGGGTGGGAGGGCTGTGATGACCAACCAGGAAGTAAAATCAGGAAATACAAAACTAAGACATAAAACCAATGGATTTTTATTTTTAGTTGTTCCAGAACTAGGTCAGACACGTAAGGCTTCTGCAGCATGTTTATTTTACCCCTTTAAATAGGGTGTGTTTCTCAGACTACTGACCTGTTCAGTGCCATAGTACGACACCCTGAGCCTTCTACAGGCCCATACCCTACCTCCATACGCCTCTGATTTTATACACTGTGTATGAATCATTGTGATGGTAGTGATAATTGTTATGTGCGTAGAGCAGATAGTGAGGGTGTGGTACCATCCCAGCAGATATACTGGCAGGGCTGAGAGCACTGCACTCACCCGGCAGACATACAGGAAGGAGTTACAGCCACACAACACAGCTATAGACTTATCTCATATAAACACACACAGAACATTAAAAATAGTCCGGGAGCGGGACCAGAGAGCGGAGACATCTGTGTCCTCAACAGCAGGTGCTAGATAGCAGACGGCTACTGAGGGTTCGTAGTAAACAAGGTCACACATTACTAGGAGCTGCCGGACCTGCCAAGACTTCCAGAACTGCCATCATCTGCAGAATGGGCAGTAAATGCGTCAGGACTTTATTTAATGCAGAATCTATGTATAATATTTTTTAAAGGGGCTTCCCAATCTCTTTTTATTAATGGCCTACTCTCATGATAGGCCTCCAATATCACATTGCTGGGGTCTGAATCCAGCTGTTCATGTAAGTGCTGCAGCCTCTTTGCTTCCCACTAGACACAGCTCCATACACTCACTAGTGGCTGTACCGGGTACTGCAGCTCGTCTAATTCATTTTAATGGGATGAGCTGCAATACCAAGTACAGCCACTACTAAATGTATGGCGCTGTGTCTGGTAGGAAGTAAAGGGGCTGCAGCCCTTTCCCTAAGAGCAGCAGTCTGTGCAGTCAGCTGATCAGTGGGGGTTTCAGGAGTAAGAATAGGTGATGAATAAAGATGCCCTGGAAAATCCCTTAAAGTGTACCATTCATTTCGTTGGCGCAGCAGCATACATTGTCAATCCTTGCTACTATTTGCTGTCGTGACTCCAGAAGTCGATCCCATGTATAAAAGGTATGTCAAACGCTATCTGTGGGTAGAGGAGAACACTCTCCAGACTCACTATAGCACAGAGACAACTCCACAAACCAAGATTTGCATACAAGCCATGTAGTTTACCTATCCTCCCAGTGGATCCCTAACTGTCCCATCACGTCGGCCTGACATGTCTTCTTTTATTGCTCTGTAAAAAGGTACAAAATCCATGTAATAAAACTAAGAGACAAGTCTCCAAATATGGCGGCTGTATGCCGTACCCTTCTCGGTTATGACTAAATATATCTATAAACTGAGCAGTAAAAGCATGAAGGGAGATGTAAATGTATGAGATATCACCAGGTAACTTGGGTGCATGACATTTATTGCAGCATCATTTTTTTTTTTTTATGTATAATCCTTTTTTTTTTCTGCACACTTTGATCCAGAGATGAATGTCAATCACAGTTTGGAGATGGGGTAAATGGGACACTACATCTCCTAGGAGTCCTGTCCATGTAATGCCTTATTTCCCCTGTGGCGGCGCTGCAGGAGAATCAAGCACTTGTTTATCATTTATATGCTGTGATCCTCTGGGATCGGGTTATTTTTTGACTATTCTTCAACAAAAAAGAATTGTCAATGGGATCCAGGCCAGAAATGTGTCCCAGCTGCTAGTGACCTGGTATAATACCTGCCAGTAACTTATCTGTCCACAATGTGTGCTGCAATATTTGATTTACAAGGAACAAATGCTTTCCTATGTTCATCATACAGAGATTACCCAGTATGTAAGAACGGGAAACCCTTTTATTCCCATCATTGCTAAAGCCCTTTTTTGCCTTAGATCTGGTTTAGAAGCTTGGATCCAGTAAAGTGTGTCTGTTTTTTTTTTTAAGATTTTTTAAAAATCTACAAGGTTTTGTTACATTAACCCTTCAGAGTGGGGACACGGTGACTTAAGTGTTCTCTCGCTGCTGTTATTGAGCTCCTAAAAGAGCCCCCTACATAGTGCACAGCTATTCTCTCCATTTCATGGGGTGGAATCAGAGGCGGACTATTTGCCAGTAGTACACACAGAGAGACTTCCTTACATTACTTGTCTGACCAGTTACAACATAGTGGGCGATTTATAGTACACTACTACAGACGGCACATGTGGGAAAAAGGAGTCAATGATGCACTATGCTATGTGAGCGGAAATGAAGAAGCCAGCAGCAGCACAGAAATTAAAGGGTTACACTGCACACTACCGCCACTGCCAAGACCCGAGGGAAGATTTGATATATCTTCTATTCACAGAGAGCACAGACAGGTTCACAGCTTACATGTACACAGCCCAAACTCCCTCCCTCACATAGCACTAGCTAAGCCACACCCCCACTCCTGTATTCTGTCCTGGTCTCTCTGTTACTGCAGAAGGACTGATAACTATAGGTGATTATTCAAGTAGTGATCAGTGACTATTTACTAGCGATTAGATTATTGAGAGAATTGTGTATGACTGTACTAATACTAATTCCTTCAGCAAACAGTTAGGGTAGGTTCACATCTAAGTTCATACTCCGCACAATCAATAAAAGTTTGAAACCTGCAGGAGCATCTCTTCTCTCCGAAATACAAACTGTGGCTCTCCGGCTACAAAAACCACTAGGGCACCATAACCACTTCTTCCTTCATGTTCTAGCTATTAAAGGGGGTCTTAGCACTAAGATCATGACTGACCAAAACTTTTGGCAGGTCTCTAATTGCTGCCTATTCTCCATAACAATACAACTGACCTACTCCTGACACCAAGGCTCCTTATAAACACCAACAGACATTGAGCTTTATTATGTGATAAGTCCGTAATGATGGTGTACCCACAACATGGCACGACCAACTAGGTGAGCCGAGTGTGTTATCTACTGGTCTGGATGTGCTTACACTATAGTGCAACTCCGTGCGTGTAACTACTTTATTTGCTCAGTGTGTAGCCGTGCTAACTGGTACTATTTACAGACACATACTTTATACTTTATTACACTCCCCTACATATATTATTTCTTAAGCTGATATTAAAACACCAAGGCGATGTATAATATAATATATCAGACTATTGATCTGCCAGGTCAAAAAGAGTTAAAATACTGTACATCCCAGCGCTGTGTGTAACCTTTCACAGACTCATTTACAAGGGAGGAGACACAATTTTACTTGTTTGTCAAGAGCCACGCCAGCAGCGAGACGTGTCACGCCCAACACTCTAACCCGACGTCCCTGACTGGAAAACTCGTGTTATAACTCTATGGTCTGTCTGATGCCAGGCATTGGCTGGAAACACACACAGTTTTAAAGCAGCTTCTTGAGAAGAAGAATAACGTCCTTCCTTTATATTTCCTGTTCCTCTTGCATCTTCTCCTGGATAAGACTCTGCACCAGCCTTGGTGGACTTTGGGTTTCAGACGACATCCATAGGTTACATATGTAGACTATATCCGGGATAGTTAGATTAGGATGAAAGAAAGCCCAGTGTATATCCAAGATAAAAGCTTGGAGGAAATGTAGCTGCCTATAGGTGGCGTTAGAGAGAGAGAGTTTTGCTCCTTCTGGAATTTACATGTGATTTCCCAGGGTGCATTGGCTGTGAGTCTGGATTCTCTGTAAGGACAAACAGTACCTTCCAAAAGCAAAGGGTATGAGCAAAGGGGGGTTCTATGCCCTGTATCTGCAAACAGAAATCAATGAGCACAACACTCGGCCGTTCACTGAGCTAGATAGGACGGTCATGTGATAGATGAAGCTGATCCTGCTAGACTGGTCCTCGACAGACAATTGAAGGAGGATCTGCTCAGGACCCACCCTGGTGCTATGGAGGAAGGAGAGGCTGAAGGCTCTAGTCTGATCACACAGTGAATACAGAATTACACATTTCTATAGGTCCCAAAAAACCTATATGAATCAGTGATAAAATAATATTGCACCCAGACAGAGGTGTCAGATTGCTGCAGAAGTTGTCATGTAGTTATATCTCAGGTAGATATGTAATAATGACGTGAATAATGATCACAGAGGGAGTAAAAAGGCTTCCCATGTTGTCCTTTTAAAAAGGTTCTCAAAGGCTTCTTTTGGGCAGTGTACAGACTTTGGGAGGGGACTCATCACTGGGCTGAGAGAAGAAGCAGGATGGTCGTATTGATGAATTGTCCGCCATCTTGGCCGTTCTGACCAAGCTGTTAGGAGGGGTTGGCTGACAAGAACGAGCAGCTCACCGTTCCCTTGTCCAGCATCAGGGCACAGGTTGCACCTTCATTACATCTATGTGTCTGCCATGTCCAAGTGCTCACCAGAGAGAAATCCTGTCACTGACAGCCAGCCACCGACTTGGTTTAAAGTGATGTCACGAATGAAAAATCTGGACTGGAACTGTATATCTATAGCGACAAATTCCTGCCTTTACTGAGGAGCGACACACTGCCCCCTGTTGGTGTGATGATGTGGAGTGACATCCTGCCCCCTGCCGGTGTGATGATGTGCAATGACACACTGCCCCCTACTGGTGTGACGATCGAGCCATCACATATAACAGATTGTTACCCCTAAAAGTGATATGAGGGACTAACCGATCGGTGATATATACAGGACATCCTGCAGCCATGTGTGTTGTCTCTCACTCCTTCTAACTGGTATTTTCCAGCAGGATTATTAGACCTTACTCCCTCGTTCCATGCCCAGTCCATATATAAGGATGGTGTGCAACTGATCAGGTTATCGAGCTCCTGGCATGTATCATTATGGTATTGGGAGCTCCGAAAAGGTTTTCATCTTTACAATACTATACAGCAAGGGTTTCCTAGCAAGGTCTCTGCCATACAACAATACTTCCTTAGCCGGCCTATTATACAGATTGATCACCAGTGACCATTATGGGACAAGCTGGGATGCCAGATTCAGTAATCTACCAGTGTGCAGGAGCTACAGGCTCAGTTACGACGCATGTGCTGCAGAATGCCATAAGGAACCTGTATCCTCCATGTCCCACCATATCTGATGATGTATACAGGCTAGGAGCGCCCTACAGGGTGCTAGAGCCTCTGCACAATTTTCTCCAATAAACTTGCAGCCCTTGCTTAAACTATATACTTTACCTATCCACGCTCCAGGGCTGCTCCTGCGGTCCGCTTCTCCCCAGGTCCTACACCCTCTAGCTGACAGGTCGCTCAGCCAATCACAGGCTGCGGCGGACCCGACCTGTGATTGGCTGAGCGGCCTGTCAGCGGACAGGCTGTTCTGAAGCTAGAGAGCGTAGGACCTGGGGAGAAGGGGACCGCAGGAGCAGCCCTGGAGCGTGAATAGGTAATGTATATCGTCAGCCGCTGGCCGCGCACCGCTATTACACGTAGCGGTGCGCGGTCGGCGCCCAACAATTATAGGTTCTAACCTATATCAACAATCAGCCGATGACAACGATCATCGGCTGATCGTTGTATTTATTACACAGAGCGATAATCTGATTCGGCCGATTATCGTTCCGTGTAATAGTACCCTACTGGTGTGTTTACACAGACAGATTTATCTGACAGATCTTTGAAGCCAAAGCCAGGAACAGACTATAAACAGGGAACAGGTCATAAAGGAAAGACTGCGATCTATCCTCTTTTCAAATCCATTTCTGGCTTTGGCTTCAAAGATCTGTCAGATAAATCTCTCTGTGTAAACGCATCTCAAGGATCCATTTACACAGAAAGATTATCTGACAGATTATCTGCCAAAGATTTGAAGCCAAAGACAGAAACAGACTATAAACAGAGATCAAGTCATAATGGAAAGCCTGAGATTTGTCCTCTTTTCAAATCCACTTCTGGCTTTGGCTTCAAATCTTTGGCAGATTGTGTGAACACTGATGGTGTAATCTCCTTCATCATCACGGTTACATTATTTTAAACAACTCCTTCGCGTGCGTTATTTCCTGGTAATTTGAGGACATTATATAAATCCATCCCTTTAAACGTATTCAGTGGGCCGCAGACCAAGTCATTCAGGCCACTAAGCGCATGAGCCGGGGAGCTCTCTCTAAGCAGTCAGGCATGCAGACATAATGCAGGAGAAGCGGCACGTCCAGACACGACTGGATGTGATGGAGCTCACAATTCTCTGGAGCCATGCGGGAACACTTTTATAGCCAGTCCCTGATAGATCTGGATCAGCAGAATGCTGAGTTATAGAAGTGGAGCACTTATATAAGCCCCGATCTGCAAGCTGCTCCTCACCCCCTCCTCCGTCTCCTCCAGGCGGCCATCTGCAGTGGGTGTTGTGGGAGGGGGTGACGGATTAATCGCAGCCTGCCTACTACTGAAACTTATTAGGGAGACGCTGTATAAGCAATAGCAGCTTAGGAGGGATGATAGGGTGGGAGAATGAGTACAAACAATCCCTATAAGTATTAGGGTCGATAATGTACCAGCATTATATTACTGAGCAGCCGCATATTGGGAAATATAGTGAAAAATCATTGCCAATCAGGGTTAGGAGTCCAGTGGGCGGGCCTTATCAGTGGCCGACAGCTATACAGGGAATGCTGATGCTTTTACCGTAGCTTGTATCATTGTGGAGCTCTAGTCTGCTTAGATACACTGTATTACTTTAAAGCGGTACTCCGACAAAAAACTTTCTTTAAAATCAACTGGTTTCAGAAAGTTATATAGATCTGTAATGTAAAAATCTTCAGTCTTCCAATACTTAGCAGCTGTTGTATGTCCTGCAGGAAGTTGTTTATTTTTCCTAGTCTGACACAGTGCTCTCTGCTGCCACCTCTGTCTGTGACAGGAACTCATGCTCAGGACAGTTCCTGACATGGACAGAGGGGGCAGCAGAGAGCAATGTGTCAGACTGGAAAGAATACACCACTTCCTGCAGGACATACAGCAGCTGATAAGTACTGGAAGACTGGAGATCCTTACATTACAGATCTATATAACTTTCTGAAACCAGTTGATCTAAAAGAAAAAGATTTTCACCGGAGTACCCCTTTAATTCCAGAAATCACAGGAATGTCTTTAAAACAGGCTGTTCCTTCTTAGCCATAGAGGACATCATATTTTTAACATACTTGAGTTTCACTTGTCTCCATTCGGCGTCAAAAATATACAAGTCACTTAATCCGGCAGCCGCCAATCCTCAAGTAATTTCAATCATGTGAACGCTGTCACATCAAATCCAACGCAACTCAATAGTTCCCACAGGCTGACATCTTACCCGTCCAGGGGGGTAGAGCTAGAGATGACTATTTGGTGCAGGCACCAGAGGTAGAACATACTGAGCTTCAGATCAGCTCTGTTCCTGTGGGAGCGGGTTTCCTCTGGTCAATGTCCTGTGCACCCCGGCCATATTACAGCTCAGAGCCACAGAATCCTATTGTACATCCATATACAGCTGCATATAGAATCCAGAACCCAGAATCCATGCCCCATCACATGTACCTGGAGTGCCCCCATCCCGGGGAGTATTCCAAAGATTATAACCAGTTGGTAATAAGGGTCCATTTACACAGAAAGATTATCTGCCAAAGATTTGAAGCCAAAGCCAGAAACAGACTATAAACAGATCAGGTCATAAAGGAAAGCCTGAGATTTTTCGTCTTCTCAAATCCTTTCCTGGCTTTGGCTTCAAATCTCTTGCAGATAATCTTTCTGTGTAAATGGACCCTAATGCTGCGTTTACACGGAACGATTACCGTTCGAGTTTTCGAGCCAACGATCGCATTTCAGCGATAATCGTTCCACGTAAACACAGCGCACGATCAAGCGACGAGCGAGAAATCGTTCATTTTGATCTTTCAACATGTTCTCAAATTGTCGTTGGTCGTTCGCTAAAAATTCGCAGATCGCTTCGTGTAAACAGTCTTTCACAGATTCACCCTATGTGAGAGATGGGCTTAAGCAATCTTAAAACGATCGCAATAACGATTTTTGTAACAAATTTTCTAACGATAAGTCAAAACGCTGATCGTTATAAAAACAAAATTGTTGCTTCAAAATCGTTAAACGATCGATTGGGCGAATTATCGCTCCGTGTAAACGCAGCATAAGTAACTGATAAATGATAGGTAATAGGTATCTGATTTATGATTGGTAATAAGTATCTGATTGATGAAGATCTGACTTCTCGGACCGCCATCAATCTCCAATGAATGGAGCTGCACTGCGCATGGCCAGAAGCCATCACATCTTGCTGACAGGTGCGGAGAACTCAGCAGAACATGCGGCAGCTTCATTCTTCCATAGTATCCCAGGCAGCAAGGCATGAGGCTTATGGCCACAAGGGAGCAGGTGATTTACTCGTGACTTCAGTGCTCGTAAACAACATTTTCTGGAATTTTATAGTCATAATGGGGGAGATTTATCAAACATGGCGTTAAGTGAGACAGGCTCAGTTGCCCCTAGCAACCAATCAGATTCCACCTTTCATTTTCCAAAGAGCCTGTGAGGAATTAAAGGTGGAATTGGATTGGTTGCTAGGGGCAACTGAGCCAGTTTCACTTTACACCATGTTTGATAAATCTCCCCCTATATAGTAGGAAACATGATCTTATGATTACTTATGTATTGCTAGGCCTAGAAATCTTCTCTAAGAAGGTTATGACAGGTCCTATTTTACGGAACAGACTGCGGATCCGTGAAAAAACAAAAACAAAAAAATGGCACGTGTGATTTTGCTGCGATATGCTCCGTTATGTGTGAACCCACCCTAAAACTTCACTGCAATTGGCTATAAAATTGTCTGTGATCATAGACAACCTCTTGGGGATAAGCCTAACCCTAAAATTTAGCGCCTCGGTGACATTGGAGCCAACTGCAGTGGAGTTTTAGGGCGGGTTCACACAGAAGGAAATCACAGCAAAATCCGCTGCGATTCTCGTAATGTCAGTTTAAATAGGATTACATACTCGCAGCAGAATTTTCACTGATTGGCCGGGCAGGAGAGCAGTACGCCGGGACCCCGTGCAGCGAGGACAGGTAATGTATTGTATACAGAGCGGGAGCCCGGCGGCAGCTGAAGGGGTTAAGGGGCCGGCAGAATTACATACTCGCTGCAGTCGTTCAGACCACTGCGTGTATGTAGTGAAATTGATCTGTCAGGACCTGACAGACTCGTAGCGTAATTTACTCTGTGAGTCGCTAGGTGTGAAGGCACCCTAAGGGGGACTGTGCTTACATATTTGCAGAGGTGGGCCGACTCACCCCCAGTGGGAGGAAACCCCCGACCCTCTAGGATGCGTCTCTATTACAGTAAATGGAGCCGTATCATAGAGGAGCAGGGGTTTCCACCTACTGGGGGAGGGTCTGTCCGCCTCCAGTGCTTCAGCCCGGGCCTGATGGTACATTCACTTTAACCTGGGTCGGCCCGGTGACTACCAGTCTCCCTGCATCCTGACGTCCTGCTCAGCCAATTAGTGTGCTGTCCCAATAATAGGTTTATTGAGCTTAAAGGGATTCTCTGAACTTACAAAAAAAAAAAATGTACCTTGGTATGGCATAAAATACAGTATATACTCATCTCCTGATCTGCTGGCGCTCCAGCACCACCACCAGTCTCTGTTTGGAGAGTAGTTGTACAAGTGAGGGCTCCTGCCAAGCGCTATAGAGCGATCCCCTCTAAGGTCAGTAATTTACACCTCTACACCCATGGCAGAAGGCTGTAAGTGCATGCTGGGAGTTGTAGTTGTGCAACTGCTGGAGAACAATGCGGAACCTTCAGTCCTCCAGCTGTTGCAAAACTACAACTCCCATCATGCCTGGACAGCCTTCGGCTGTCCAGGCATGATGGGAATTGTAGTTTTGCAACAGCTGGAGGGCTGAAGGTTCCCTATCCCTGATCTAAAGCAAGAAAAAGGAGCCTGTTGCCCTCTAGCTGTTGAAAAACTACAACTCCCATCATGCCTAGCTTTAGCTGTAACCGAATCCATACTGCCAGTGACACACAGGATACTATAGAGTGCTGCATGTGATGAGAGCTAAATATCTCAGAGGAAAGCACACAGCTCCTATTTATAAGGCTATAGCTAGAAGTAGGACTCCCAGCATGCCTTGTCCGCACTGACAGCTGGGAGTTGTAGTCCGACCACGTCATCTACGTCTAGCCTGTAACTTCCCGGTGCAGACAGGAGTCCCACACAGCCGGCACTCACCCCATGGACGTGGTAGCCCTCATTGCCGCCATCCGCAGCCTCCGAGCTCAGAGATAGCCCCATGTCCGGGAATGGACTGTCACAGCCGGGGACACACACAACACTACACGCTCGCCAGGCCTACCAATCCAGCGCGGCTACACGGAGCAGGGTGGAGGGAGTCTGACATCGACTGGAATGCCTGGCGGGTAGTGACGTCACCTGACAACAGAGGAAGCGACCTGGTAACCAAGGACGCGACACTGGGCGATTTCACTAGGAAACAGAGACCTATCAATGGGTTCCTCCCTCCTCCTGAGATCTAGGGGGGGATCCTGAAGAGTCTGACAAGGATCACAGCACTGGACAGCAGATCTTCTAGGAGGAAGTAGTGATCCCACTATAAGTCATATACAGCACAGGTGGGGTAGAGATCTTATACCTATAAGACAGAAGGGGGATAAGAATGGCGGATACGGATCCTGAGATGATGGTGAGATGAGCTTCATCCTTATACCTGTTATACATTGTTAGGCTAGGTTCACAGCTTGACGCACTAAAAAAAAAAGACTGCGGCATTGGCATCCCCACGCCGACACCGGTCTAATAACGTAAAAAACAAATAAGTGATGTACTAGTGGTACATTCACTTTAACCTGTATATAGGTACAGGGACTCCAGGGCTGACTGATGATGCATTGGCAAAGTCATAAACAATCATAAAGCTTATATGGTTAGCTCACAAGTGTATACATACACCAAAGTGAATAAGGCAGTGACAGTATTCAGACTCCCTTTTTGACCGGATGATGCTGACATATAATATATGTTTTCTAGATGAGTCTAATGTCTCTGGATGTCTTTCTTCTTCTCTTCCAGGCGGCCATTATTTTCTACTGTAATGATAAATACTACCGCCACATGCAGCATGTAGTGAGGGAGGGACTGCAGAGGCATCACAATGACCCAGTGCTTCTGTTTTTCAAGGCCTATAGCATCCTGATGGAAGGTAATATGGAATGCTGAAATCATTCGTAAATTCACAAGTTCTGGTCGTTTGTTATGTGAAATTATTCTGAAAGATGATTTATCTTGTATGTATGTGAGGGAGCAAAAGATGCAAGAGCTCTGTGTAGTGTCCATTTGCAGGTTCTGATCAGGGTTCACAGCCCTCATTTGTAATTTTTTATGGACAACTTATATAAAAATCACAGTCAACATTTGTTACAGGTATACATGTTTATAGCTCACGTAACTAAGTCCCCCTCTACATCCCATGCCCCCATTCACATAGACTCAGCTCATGCCCCCCCCCCCCTCTCTCACATAGACTCCACTCATGGCCCTCTCTCTCTCACATAGACTCCATTCATGGCCGCCTCTCTCACATAGACTCTGCTCATGGCCCTCTCTCTCTCACATAGACTCCACTCATGGCCCTCTCTCTCTCACATAGACTCCATTCATGGCCCCCTCTCTCACATAGACTCTGCTCATGGCCCTCTCACTCTCACATAGACTCCACTCATGGCCCTCTCTCTCAAACATAGACTCCACTCATGGCCCCCATTCACATAGACTCAGCTCATGCCCCCCCCCTCTCTCACATAGACTCCACTTATGGCCCCCTCTCTCACATAGACTTTGCTTATGGCCCTCTTTCTCTTACATAGACTCCACTCATGACCCCCTCTCTCACATAGACTCCACTCATGGCCCCCTCCGGTGGGAAGAACAGCAAAGCCCCAGGCACCTGAATGTAGCTGGGGTACAGACGCCTGCACAGGGGGCAGCCACCAGTGCTATACTGCTACAGAAAGTCCAATAGTATATCATAGAATGGGACCTCTGTGTGCAAGAAACGCACTCCCTGACAGTTTTGCTCTGTACCTTGTATAGATACACCCGATATAGGAATTGCAATGTATGTAATAATTTTATTTTGCGTTGTTGTTAACAGATCGAGCGCAGGAAGCAATCCGAGAGCTGGAGTCCATCAGGAACGTCCCTGAAGTTTCATTATGTGTCATCATGTTACTTATGTATGCACACAAAAAAAGTGACGTCATCGGTAGGAGATCGCTTATCAATAAAAAAATATCCAATAGTGTATAGCTGGTATGAGACGTAGGCCTCAGGCCTCTTCCACATGGTCTATAGCAGATAAATGGCACCCATTGATATAATAACCTTAAATTTTTAATCTAAGACACACTGGCACAAAGAAATCATGACCCCATGGTGATATACATCTGTACTGCAGGCCCATATTGCAGCTCATATGCTGCTGTATAATTCTATGCACTGTGTACAGTCCCAGTATACTGTATATAGGGTTTATTCACTCTGTAATGAGACTTTGTAGCACTTTAAGGGTTAACTGTCGGGATCAGAGTTTTTCCAGCGCTGGTGACACTGCTTGCATGATCACATTGATGTTTGTCAAAGAGCACCAACTATCTCAGGCCCCCAACATAATATTAAAGTGTCCCTGTAATTTAATTAATTTTTTTTCAGAAATCAATAGTACAGGCGATTTTAAGAAACTTTGTAATTGGGTTTATTAGCCAAAAAATGCATTTTTATCATGAGAAAGCAGTTTAAAGCTCTTCCCCCTGTCTTTATTGTTTTCTATGGAGAGGGAAGGGGTGGAGGGAGATGAGGCACCAAAACAGGACAACAAACAGTTAATTTACAGCTACATCACTGACCTCTCTGACCTCTGAATACTGTCTTTCACACAGGTCTCACTGTGTAATCCTTTGTTCTCTGCTGGCGACTAATCTCCCTCCTCCCCCCTCCCCTTTCCATAGGTTACACAGGGCTCGACTGATGTAAAACAGTCAAGATTTCAAGTCAAGTGAATGAGAGAGAGGAGGGACCTGGGGAAAGGCTTTTTGAATGCAGATAATGGAATATTTGCCTAATAAACCTAATTACAAAGTTTCTTAAAATCACCTGTACTATTGATTTCTGCAAAAAAAAAAACGACAGTAACACTTTAAGATAAGTACGTGGGTTAGCATCAGCTGCAATGATTTTAATTCTGTGATCATACAATTTTTTTTGTATTTTCAAAATTTCTTAGCATTTTACATTTCCTACAGACCGGGATGCTGTTTCTGAGTTAGAGGCAAAATTGAAAGAAACTCGCAAATCGGCAGGACCAAAAGCATTGTACTATGCAGGCTTGCTCCTGTGGCTGCTTGGAAGAAGCGATAAGGCCCAGGAGTACATAGACCGAATGCTGAAGATGTCCCATAAGTCTGATGAGGTGAGCGGCTGCCATGTTCAGACCTTATCCCAGGGCCAGGGAACCTTTGGCACTTCAGCTGTTGCAAAACTACAATTCCCATCATGTCTGGGCAGCCTAAACCACAACTTTGGTTATCTAGGCATGATGAGGGTTGTAGTTTTGAGGCAGCTGTCTTTTCAGCAGCTCCATAGTAAGTGAATAGAGCCGTGGGTCTAGAGATCCTCAGAGAGCCCGGAGGTCGGACCCCCTACAATCTCATACATGCATCTCATACATATACTGTGAATAGGGGACAAGTATTTTTTAATCGGATAACCCCTTTAAGAAAAATACTGTATATTTCCAACATGGCTGATATATCCATTCTTACAGGGCCTGGTGATGAAAGGTTGGCTGAATTTAGCTCCTGGACCATCAGTTGCAAAGTGTTTAAAATATTTTGAGGAAGGGACTCAAGGCAATAAGGACTTATTTGGGATTATTGGAAAGGTAGGTATTATTTTCTGATCTGTAATCTGTCCTCTAATGATAATAGTGTATACAATGTGTGATAATAGTGTATACAATGCACTACAGAGGCCCAAACGTCATAAACTAACTGAAAGAACATCAAAGAAAAGGAAATAAAGAGGGCACTCACCCATATTTGTGATCTTCTTTATTCGTGCTGTATATTAAAAGCACAGGACATACTGGGCTTTGCTGTAGAACGCCAAGCACCTAATGAAAGTCAGGTAACAGCTGGTTCGCGCGCATGCGCGCTTCTTCGGACCTCCTAGTAACAGAGAAACCTCTACTCATATATCCGTCAGGTGAATGGCTTTTATGTTATTTTATAATATTATAATATTTTAGCCTTTTTTTTTTTAAGGGTACATAACCCCTTTAAGTTCTAATATATAGTTCATGTAGTGTTGGGTATGATGTTATTGCTGTGTCAGAAATACTCAATCTCGACCTGTTTGTAGGCAGAATGTCTGATGATGATGAAGAATTATTCTGGAGCCCTGGATGTGATCAACCAAACCATTATCCGCTTTCCTAAATTCCAAGCCGCACTTACATTAAAGATGGAGTATGTCCTAGCTATGCAGGATTGGGATCAAAGCCTGGAAATAGCCCAGCGGTAAGATCTGCTTTCTGGTTATAGTAGTTGTCGTAGCTGCAGTAAATGTTTGTATAAAAGATTGGTTATATTCTGTATTTTCTTATATATTGTTATAGACTCCTAACAATACAGAGGAATAACATTGATGCCCTGCAGATGATGGCCATTTATTGTCTCACAAGAGAAGGCAATGTACCCAAGGTTAGTTCTATCTGATGCTTTCTTCAAGTACATTTACCCTATAATACTAATAATATAAGGCTAAATAATATAAGGCTATGTTCCCACATGCATGAAAAATCACACACTCTCGTCTCTTCAGTGGCCGTGAGACATTGCTGAAAGTTCTGGCAATATCACGTGGCCATTGAAAAACACACCTGGCTTCAGAGTTCATGCGAAAACTGCAACAAACTAAGCCTAACTTCCTTGTGTAAGAGCATCCTCACAAAGATCCCATATAGAAGGGGTCATAGATGGCGCTTATCATCTTAGGATAATCTGTTTAAATTCCTATGAAAAGGATTGATGTGTTTTTTTGTGTATTTCATAATCACTCTTCCTAGAACCTTCCCCCCCCCCCCAAAAAAAAAGATTTTTTTTTTTGGGGGGGGGGAGCAGATATCACATGACCTTCATCATAGTGTCTGTATATGAAATCATAGATAGTTCACTACGTCAGCAAGATACCAGGCACTGTATAAAGCGAAAAACTTTTTCTTTCAAATCAACTGGTTTCAGAAAGTTATATAGATTTGTAATTTCCTTCCAAGATTAAAAATCTTGTCTTCCCATACTTATAAGCTGCTATATGTGCTGCAGAAAATATTGTTTTGTTTTGATTCTAAAACAGTGCTCTCTGCTGCCACCTCTGTTCATGTCAGGAACTGTCCAGAGCAGCAGCAAATCCCTATAGAAAACTTCTGCTCTGGACAGTTCCTCACTTGGTCAAAGATAGCAGCAGAGAGCACTTTGTCAGACTGAAAAGAAAAGATTTCCTGCAGGAGGTACAGCAGCTGATAAGTATGAGAAGACTTGAGATTTTTAAATAGAAATAAATTACAAATCTATATAACTTTCTGGAACCAGTTGATTTGAAAGGAAACAATTTTCACTGGATAACCCTTTTAAGGAGGGTTTTTCCTTTAATAACCTGCAATGGGCCAAAAAAACACAAAACAAAGATCCACCATGTAAACATAAGCTCCTACAAAAGGGTCTACCACAACAAATAAGATATAAAATATAAGTCCATAATAAAATCAGATTAATAATACTAAATTTACGGGGAAAAAATGGCTCCTTATTTTGGGCTGACAGTGTCAGCGAGGCGGGTGGTCTGTGACACGTTCTGCACCCTCCCCGCTCTCCAGCAACCCCCCCCCCCCCTGTATAAATATAAAGTGCAAGTGTAGAAATGACTGGCTACTTAACAATTATAATCAAGTTCCCATGCAGCCCAATATACTTCATAGTAATCAATAAACAACGTACAATTTTTTTTAAAAATAAAATTAAATACTGTGTTGTAATATATATGTCCCCTTATAGGCACTGAATCATGTGAAAGAATTGATCAGCGCCCTTGAGACATTGGAACCTCGGAACCCAGTGCTGCATTTCCAGAAGCTTCTTGTCATTTGCAATTTGGTAAGAATACTTCTTTGTGTTGTGGTTGTTCTGTACTCACAGATAGTCTTTTATTCTTTAGTATCATGTATTTCTTAATATTATTTACATATGTAGTGACAACTCTGTACAAACATCAGATCATTCTCTCTCCCCAGTGGGGCTCAAAAGCACAATATATCCATCACCGCCAACAATAAGAGATCATACAGGCGTTATGCATATGTTGTCCATGGTTGCATTTAGACCAAGATGCCACTATGGTTCCCATCTTCTATGTGAAACCTTTTGCAAGCTCAGTTGCAGGATGACCCATCAACCCAAGTTTCATAGTGACACTAGATATCACAACCAGTGTTTTATGCTGTTAATACAACCATCCATGATGCTGCAGAATAGAGGATATTAGTAGGTTGTAAAAGTCTTCTGTGCTGGCATATGTGATCTCATATTCAGGTTAAAAAAAAACTTGTGTCCAACCTATAATTGTTTTTTTTAGTGCGGAAGAAATATGTCCATCCTGCAAGAGATCTATGGCTTCTGTGAGCGCACATACAGGGTCTCTCCAGAGCAGGCAGAGCTGGCCACAGAACTGGGCAATCAGCTGATGTATCAAGGCAATGTGACCAAGGCGTCCAGCTGGTATTCAACAGCCATGAAGATAGATGGGAATCACGTGGAAGCTCTCATAGGTCCTTATTTTTACATTTGTTCTTGCATTACCCTTAAATTAGACAGCATTGTTAAACTATTAGCGGGTTAGAAGTATGTTACCTGCTGATCTCTCCCTATAGTATAGATAAACTTACCTTCATCCTCAGCGCCCCGTGCACTTTAAGGAGATATCAGCAGGTATACTTCTAGTTTCCCTTAAAGGTGATACACATTGCCAATGCTGTCTAACCTGTTATAGAGCAGAAGAAGATTGATTTATAGTTCCAGGATAGTTTATCATCCTTTCATGTAAATCTATGCTCATTCTTGTTTAAGCTCTCCCTATATCTCTTAATGAACATTCATACATTGAGGCAGCGTGACTACATGTCACTGTGGCTCTGCCCCAATCCTAGTTACCGGTAGCCAGCTGCCAGCTTCAAGGTACTGGGGCCAGTTTACACTCCACCAGAGAAGTGATTGGTTCCCTATAAATGTTCATATAATAATTTTCATATCATTTGTAGCCACCACCAGGGGGAGCTTGAGAGCTACCTTAGTAACTATGCTCATTTTATTTTTATTTCTAAACTCAGTTAGAGAATGTTTTATTAATTTCTTTTTCATATTATGTTAATGCTGATAAGATTTTCTAAATCATCTTCTTTCTGTTGGTCGGTAGGAATTATATGGTGCCAGATACTACAAGATAACCTGGAAGAAGCAGAACAGCAACTTGACTTCCTACGTGAAGTACAACAGTCCATTGGAAAATCCAAGGTTGCCACAGACATTTCTCTCTATTGCAGTACTGTACGGATCGGATTATCACAGAATGGTTCCCATAAAATATAGCTTTTAATAGACAGGTACTAAAATCAATAATCCAGACCTCACAAAAAGTGTAGCCATAGCACGTCTTTTGGCAATTGTTCGGGAGGGAAGCACTTTTTGTGTGGTCCAGATTATTAATTTTAATAAATATCTATTAGAAGTTATATTTTATGGAATACCATTTTGTAATTATATGATTTACCCTGGTATTAGTACATAACCATAGTGGCGGTATACTACATATGTGTAATTGTATTGATCTAAGTATTAGTTTGGAGGGGAGGGGCAACCTCAGGGACCACCGTGAGTTCAAATACAGGCACTCAAGACCTTTTAAAGGCCAAATGGTGATCATTATGTGGCCTGACCTCTTGGTTGATCAAGCCATTTAAATGAGCGCAAATCACAGAAACTGGTGCTTGGTATCCTCTAGGGCCATAAGCCTTGCTCCCCAGCCGAGGGCAATCTCCATCACTCCCATATCAGTGAATTGAGCAGTGATCACGTCTTTTATGGGACATAGCTGCACATTTTGATATGCTGTGGGGGGTTTTGTTGCAGGAACTTTTCTTTGTGGAGGCAATTCTTGCTGCAAAGAAGGGTAAAGAGGAGCGAGTAGTGGTGGATTTTCTAAAAGAAGCTGTGGAAATGCACTTTGCAGCAATAAATGGCCTTCCCCTTGGAGTGGAATATTTGGAAAAGCTCAACCCTACTTTTCTTGTAGATGTTGTCAAAGAATACCTGGCATATTGTCCAAAACAGGTAAGAAATAAACCTAATACATTCATATAGAGACATACACCTTAGAACAATACTAAGGCAGAATAATGATATATTAAGGGCCCTGAATTTATAAGCTTGTACCTCTGTACATTTCATGGAGAGAATGTGATATTGAGCTTAACTCTACTCTAACCATAATACTAGGGATGGTCCGAACCGAGTTTGGTTCGGGTTCGTACGAACCCGAACCCTTGGTAATGATTCCCGCTGTCTGCGGGAGGACCGCCTGAAAAACTGGGATACAGCCATAGCCATAGGCTGTATCCCAGTTTTCCAGGTGTTCCTCCCTCTGTATAGAACCACAGATGGTGAACACAATCTTGTCCCCTAGGGGTGTACATTTAAAATGTGCTTATCTTATGCAACAAGTTGTTAAACATGTAGTACAGAGGGCATAAACCACCTAAAAATGGAACCCCTCCTTAACACATCTTCAGACATGTTGCAGAAACTTGAAGTGAGGGTCCATGAGTTTCCCAAGTGGATGGCCAAGCATAGTCAGACGTATGATGTGCGGTTGTAGAAATCACAGTGTAGATTAGTTTTAGATGCGCCCTTAGTAGACACACTCCAAACCCATTATAGGTTATGCCAGTTTTTTTATGCTATTATTCCCATAATCCCTATTGACTGTAATATATTTTGTCACATTTTCAGCCCATAGGCCCTGGCCAGTCTGCTTCACCCCTCCTGGAAAAGGCCGCTGCTATCTTGACACCAGTCATCACAGTAGCACCCAGTCTACCAGAGCCAATGTATTACATGTCCCAGGTCATCTATTTGTCAGGTATGTCATCACACCAACACACCAAAGCGTTCTATGATTTTACAGTATACATCAGACAGCAAATAAAATTATTAACATGATAGGTCTCAAGGCTCACTTCTTAAATGTACTAAAACAATTATAAGTAATATATATATATATATATATATATATATATATATATACAATTAACAGTTATAAGTAATATATCGTATTATCCCAACTTTTCCAGTTAAAATATTGTTTGGGATATACTGGCCGTATAAGACTACCCCTCTTCCAACGCACACCCAATAAAATTTTATAAAAAACATCAGCACCAACGAGTTCTCAGAGGCAGAGAAGGAGGTACAGTAATACTGGTAAGATACAAGGGCAGGTGAAAGAGGTGTTTTTCTGGGCACAGCACCACTCTACTGTACCTTTTTGCCATACCTCGGACACCTGCAGCTTGCTCTGCCCTTCATAAAGTCACCACATACGGCAGGGATGTGGCTTATGTGTCAACCACAGATTCTCCAGTCCGAAGTTTTTCCCTATAAGACAACCCCTGACTTTTGAGGAGACTTTCCTGGGTTGAAAAGTAGTCCTAAATGCAGGAAAATGCAGTCAGGCCTGAATTCAGTAACCTACGATAATCCACATACTCATAGGAGTCCAAGGTTTGAGATCTAGGCAATGTTTTGGGCCCTTACATTAAAGAGCTGTCTACTATTCCTGTGCTTGCACAACTGACATATAGGTAACAAGGTGGTCTACAATATGCGTGGCCTACAAAATGTAGCTCTACAAAAATATCGACCACTTGAAGACTTAAGGTTGTGGACTCCTCTTGTATATTAGGAGAATTATCATGTAGCTTCTGTTCGTACTTTGCAGGAAACTTTGATGGCGCACAAGGGACCTTGCAGCGTTGCATCGATTTGAACCCTGACTGGTCTGATGCCCACCTTCTAATGGCTCAGATACATCTGTCGCAAGGACGATATACTGAATGCTCACAGTCTCTAGAAACAGGGGTCAGCCACAACTTTAAGGTAAATGCTTAGTGAAATGATTAATGCTTATTAGAATGACAGGATAATGTTATTGACTCTTTGTAAGTCATTGTTCTATGGGTGATGTTTTCACAGATGGAAGAATTGATATAAATGAAGGTCACTTGTAGAGTCAATGTACTGAGACAATGACATACTTGTATAATACTTGTATAATGACATACATATATACAATGTGGGAGGGATGGCTCTGTAATATTACATTGATAGCTTATTCTGCCGATCAGCAGAATTAAGGGCATTAGCCCCTTTTACTGCGAAGGTGCACAGTGACATCCATACGAGTGGACTAGAAAGAAGGGTGGTATGCGGAAATATGGCCCTGCATGTAGTACACTGTAGTGTAGAACATTTGGGTGGTGTCGCCCCAAATGGGATTGGATTCTCATCTTAGTTTTGTTGAATTTGTTGAATTTACGTTTCAATGGAGGTATGCAGAATAGAGCAAAGACTGCACTCTCTTAGGTGCTATCAATGGAAAATTTACTGCCATCAAATAAAAGAGCACCCTGTTTGCTCTATTTTGCATATATCTATACAAGTGAAGCTATGCCTGATACTGCAGTTCACCCCATGCAGGCAAAAAAGCTGAGTATGGTTGAGTTGTAGTGAGTGCAGTTAAGTTTCATTGAGTGAGGTTGAGTTGTAGTGAGTGCAGTTGAGTTGCATTGAGTGAGGTTGAGTTGTAGTGAGTGCAGTTGAGTTGTAATGAGTGCAGTTGAGTTGTAGTGAGTGCAGTTGAGTTGTAGTGAGTGCAGTTGAGTTGCAGTTAGGGTGGTTGAGTTGTATTGAGTGCAGTTGAGTTGCAGTGAGTGTAGTTGAGTTGTAGTGAGTGTAGTTGAGTTGTAGTGAGTGCAGTTGAGTTTCAGTGAGTGCAGTTGAGTTTCAGTGAGTGCAGTTGAGTTTCAGTGAGTGCAGTTGAGTTTCAGTGAGTGCAGTTGAGTTGCAGTGAGTGCAGTTGAGTTGCAGTGAGTGCAGTTAAGTTGTAATGAGTGCAGTTGAGTTGCAGTGAGTGCAGTTGAGTTGCAGTGAGTGCAGATGAGTTGCAGTGAGTGCAGATGAGTTGCAGTGAGTGCAGTTGAGTTGTTGTGAGTGTAGTTGAGTTGCAGTGATTGCGGCTGAGTTGCAGTGATTGCGGCTGAGTTGCAGTGAGTGCGGATGAGTTGCAGTGAGTGCGGTTGAGTTGCAGTGAGTGCGGTTAAGTTGCAGTGAGTGCTGTTGAGTTGCAGTGAGTGCTGTTGAGTTGCAGTGAGTGCTGTTGAGTTGCAGTGAGTGCTGTTGAGTTGCAGTGAGTGCTGTTGAGTTGCAGTGAGTGCTGTTGAGTTGCAGTGACTGCTGTTGAGTTGCAGTGACTGCTGTTGAGTTGCAGTGACTGCTGTTGAGTTGCAGTAAGTGCTGTTGAGCTGCAGTGACTGTAGTTGAGTTGTAGTTAGTGCAGTTGAGTTGCAGTGACTGTGGTTGAGTTGCAGTGACTGTGGTTGAGTTGTAGTGAGTTCGGTTGAGTTGTAGTGAGTGCGGTTGAGTTGTAGTGAGTGCGGTTGAGTTGTAGTGAGTGCGGTTGAGTTATAGTGAGTGCGGTTGAGTTGTAGTGAGTGCGGTTGAGTTGTAGTGAGTGCGGTTGAGTTGTAGTGAGTGCGGTTGAGTTGTAGTGAGTGTGGTTGAGTTGTAGTGAGTGTAGTTGAGTTGTAGTGAGTGCTGTTGAGTTGCAGTGACTGCTGTTGAGTTGCAGTGACTGCTGTTGAGTTGCAGTAAGTGCTGTTGAGTTGCAGTGACTGTAGTTGAGTTGTAGTTAGTGCAGTTGAGTTGCAGTGACTGTGGTTGAGTTGCAGTGACTGTGGTTGAGTTGTAGTGAGTTCGGTTGAGTTGTAGTGAGTGCGGTTGAGTTGTAGTGAGTGCGGTTGAGTTGTAGTGAGTGCGGTTGAGTTGTAGTGAGTGCGGTTGAGTTGTAGTGAGTGCGGTTGAGTTGTAGTGAGTGCGGTTGAGTTGTAGTGAGTGCGGTTGAGTTGTAGTGAGTGTAGTTGAGTTGTAGTGAGTGCGGTTGAGTTGTAGTGAGTGCTGTTGAGTTGCATTGAGTGAGATCGAGTTGTAGTGAATGTGTTTGAAATGCAGTGAATGCGGTTGAGTTGCAGCAAGTGCGGTCAAGTTGCAGTAAATGCAGCTGACTTGGAGTGCTGGGTACATGTACACTGTGCCAGCTGCTGCAGTAAAGGACCATTTCAAAGGAGTTGTCTGTTTAAAGAGTTTTTCCAAGACTGCAACGTCGATACAGATGGGCATCAATATCATGGGACTGGGCTGCACAGCCACTATGACATATATTATTATTATATTATCCCCAAAAAGCAGACAGCAGCACTCCTGTAAATGAAGATTAGTAAAAGGTATTTTTCCAGATCAGAGACATTTTGTAGCTACAGCAGAACACTTAGTAAAGGCTGATGATACATTAAAATATTTCACGGATTTGCAGCCCTGCCGCCCATTTTGGAATTATTGTATATTGACACTGTGGATGAGATAGATAAACTTTTACTATATCCTTTTTCTTTCAAATATATGGTGCTTTGCCTGTAAAAGGGGTATTCCGGGTTGATTTTTTAAAATCATTTAATGAGCTCAGGCTGGGGGATGGATCGGGCTATAAAAAGACATATGCCGCTTCTGCCACCACCACGTTCTTCTGGAACCAGCCCAGCTGAACAACTTTTTCTTTAATCTCTGGGGTCGGTGTGTTCACTGCCTGCTCAGCCAGCCAACTTAGTGTATCCCTTTAAACTATATTTATGTTTAATTTCATGTTTAATATTTCATTTCTCTGCATGTTTTTTAGATGAGAGAACATCCGTTTTATCATCTGATTAAAGCAAGAGTCTTAAAACAAACCGGAAAACTATCAGAAGCTTCTCAGATGTTGAGGATGTGTATGAGCCTGCCCGAAATGAAGCGAGGAGCGGGCACACGAGGCAACGCTGACACTCTCAGCATCAATGAACGTGTCTCTGTTTATCTAGAACTCGCAGAACTTCTTCTTCTAAACGGAGAACAGGTAAAAGTGTAACTACAGTGGTGCCTTGGATTACGAGCATAATTCGTTCTGGGATCGTGCTTGTAATCCAAATCCACTCTTAAAACAAAGCAAATTTTCCCATAAGAAATCATAGAAATGCAGACAATTGGTTCCACACCCAAAAAATAATTATTTATTATTCTGAATATCATGTAAAACAAGTAAAACAAACATTAAGAAACAGCAGAATATGTGATATTATAAGTTACTATACAGTAATGGAGAGGATGGGAAACACAAGGGCGGACAGAGACTGCAGGGAGCATGAAGGAAAGTCCCCTGATGTAAGCCCCAGCCTGAAGTGGATCTGCTATGATTTGGAAAGTGAGGGGGACTTCCTGGGTCAGAATACAGGGCTGTAGACCCACTATGCAGACCATGCCCTCCCCCCACTCGCCTTTCCACCCAGTACAGGGAGCTCTTAAACCAAAGCAATGCTCTTAAACCAAGTCACAATTTTGAAAAACTGTGAGCTCTTAAACCAAAACGCCCTTAAACCAAGTTACTCTTAAACCAAGGTACTACTGTACATGGTTTCCAAAAAGAAAGCCCCGCAGTCCCCGCGAGTCCAGTGTGACATGTATATTCATAGGCTACAATAATTTTATTATACATTCTAGAATGAAATGGAGGACAATGATAAGTTTAATGTATATGAATGTTCCCTTTTATGACTGAGGTGAAGTGGCTTCATCCACTCTCTTATATATTTTGCAGCCTCTTGCTGAACTTTATATAGCCCAACCAATTTCTGTATTCACTCAGAGCATTTGGAAAGAACAAAAAATACTCCAATGTCACACCCTATTAACCAGTTGGCAGGTTTAAGTATTATGAATATGGAGCACCCCTTGAAATATAACCTATAGTTGGATAAGTTACTGCATTTGCATGCATGAGAAGGCTATTAGAGGAATATTCTGGCAAAACTATATATATTTTTTCCTACATTTTCTTTTATAAAGTTATAAAACGTTGTAATATAACTTTATTAAAGCAGATGTAATTTTCCCCTATGTTTGTATTGGCTGGCAGTAGTAAGGGCGGCACAGCTGTTTTGCTGCCTCAAGTGGCTGTGTTGGGAACTGCAGGGTCCCAGCACTATTGGATGTTGATGGAGCTGCTTTATAAAAACATAATTTTGATTTACCAAAAAAACCCTTTAAAATTAATGGTCTGTCTTTTTTATTAGATTGATTGGGATCTCTTGTCACCTAGCCCTAGCTGTTTAAAGAGGATGCATTGGTTCAGCAATTAGCGAGTCCCCTTCATTGTTTACCATCATCCTGTTTCCTTCATTCATCCTATCCAAGTGAATAGGACTTCAGTGCAATACTTGGCACAGCTGATTTTGAAGGAAGAGAGCTGTGCCTGGTAAACAATGAAGGAGGCTGGCATACGCCAAGTACCTTTCAAACAGATGGTCACCAGTGGTGCTGGGAGACAGAATCCCTCTGACCTTAAATTAATGGCCTATCCTAAGTAATCACATAACCCTATTAATATATAAGGAAGACATTGGCAGTCTTATAACTATTTGAACCCACCTTTAACCAAGACCATTACTGCTCACTATTAATATTGTACAAAATAATTTATTCCAACGTTATGAGTCTTCTGTTTTAGCACGAAGCTACAAAGATCATACAAGATGCCGTCCATGCTTTTCGGGGGACCCCAGAAGAAATCCGAATTGTTGTGGCCAATGCCGATATGTGTCTCAGTAAAGGTGATGTGGAAATGGCATTAAGCATGCTCAGAGATGTCAAGCCAAACCAGCCGTATTACATTGAGGTCAAGAAAAAGATGGCCGACATCTATCTCAAAGCTCGAATGGATAAGAAATTATACATTGGTTGCTATAGGTAAATATCTGGTAACACTTTGCCATCAGCAAATTTACAAGGGACGTTCTAACTAGTAGAGATGGTCCAAAGTGGATACAAGCCATATTAATGGAAAGGTAGATACACACACCGACCAAAAAAAATAATGCATCAAGAGTTTTTGGAGTTGATGAAACTTTATGTGTGTGATATATATGTAATAGTGATATGTATAAGTGATTATAATATTAGAGCAAAAGTATATGTTCATTGGGAAAACCTATACAATTGAAATATTGTCTTTAGTACCCTGTTGGGCCACCTCTATAGAAGATGGATACAAGATGAGATTTGGTTGGATATGGAGGCATACAGGTTCTATGTGGCATTCTACGGAACATTTGGAATGCCATAACTATCAATAAATCTGACAACCAGGCATGCATAGGAATTGTTACAATCTGGCAGAGACATCCCATCAGGGGCGTAAATAGAAATAACTGGGCCCCATAGCAAGCTTTGCAGTGCCCCCTTCCCACCACCCTTCCCAACTGACCACTAAGCCGTCAAGGGTAGTCATAACTGCATAACTGCAAGCACTCTTCAGGAGTGCTTTCAGTTAAAGGGACATTTGCAGAACTGGGGAGACCTGCTCAGCCACCTAGTGCTACAGATGATGACAGCTCAGGGGGCCCAGTGTATTGCTGGAGCAGTTTAGTGGGCCCCATAGCAGCTGCTATGGCTGCCACAGTGGTAGTTATGCCCCTGCATCCCATTGCTGTGTATAGGCGAGTATTATCCTGCTGAAAAATACCAGTTGGAAACTGTTAGAGTCCCTCATATCACTACTAGGAGTGACCGACTGTTGTGTGCCATGGCTTCCCAGATCATCACTCCAGCAGGGGGCAGTGTGTTGCTCTAGGAGTGAAGTGCTTACACAAGGCCTCTATACTCAAACCTGACCATTGTGCAATCCCGAAGAGAACCTGGATTTGTTTAAGCACATAGCAGTCCAGGTTTCTCATTCAAACACAATGGTGGCTGGCTGTTAATGGCGGGTCACATAATGGGAGCCATGACACTAGATCTATTTCTTCTAAACACCTGGAAATGTTTTGGGCAGACACAGTGATATATAGTGAAGCTGCCTCCGGTGTCTGGATGGTGGACAAGGAAACTGTGGGAGCTGCTCCTGCTTATTGGTCATTCAAATGTTCCTCTCTAATGATGGTCTGCCTGGGCCATAGGGAGCCTGTTTGGTGTTTTCATGCCCTCCTAACAGCTTGCTCAGTATAGCTTAGGTTGTGGGAATTGGGGCATATGACCATAATACTTCTCTCAGTATAATTATATGTGCCAACTGGACAAAATATCTTTGCATCAAAGGGTCATATTTAGCAGTCACCGATTTCTCTCAAAGATTACCTACCACTAACACTATCTAAAAGTAGCATCTGATAATTTTTTTAATAAGTCAGTAGGGGAAGCACTCTTACGCCCTCTTGTGGTAAGAGTGTCTAATACATCTGTAATCATTACATACCTGTATGCAGAGTTTTGCAGCAATCCGACATTTCAATCCAGGTGCATTTTTTTTTTTTTTTGTATTTCATGCAAAATATATTCATTACAATAGTGTATTCTTCACCTTTTTTGTAACACAGATGCTCATCAAGCAATCTTGTCTTTATGGGATCATTCCCATTTTCCAGATTGTAGTCAGGACCAGTGGCTTTTGCTTGTAGCAGTCATCGGATGTGAGCTCTTAACACTTCTTAGTATCTTCATTATGGGTATTATGTCCTTTTCTCTGACAGAGAGCTGAGTGAACAGCTGCCGGGCGCACACACCAGCCTTCTCCTGGGAGATGCCTACATGAATATTCAAGAGGTAATTTCTGATGTTGGCACAGGCCTGGATAATGCATGCGTTCATTATTATCTAGGGGGCAATAGCAAGGCAAAGGTGATTGCAGTCACTACCAAGCGCTATAGTGATGGAGCCCTCAGCTACTGATAGAAGAGATCTATAGCTGAATAATTATATGATGATGTTATTTTACTAGACAGCAATAAATATATTCTACAGCATACTGTCTGCCTGTATAGCATGATATCATAAATAGTTGTGTGTGATGTCATCAGCCAGTGGTAAAAAGAGGCCATAGGCTTCAAAGTATGCCTCTTACATCACAAAGGGGTGGGGGGGTGTTACTAAAGGCGGTATTACATTGCACGATAATGAGGGGGAAGCGAGCACTGACCTCTTAGGTCAGCGCTCATTTCCCCCCTTTTCCCCGCTTGCTGCCTGAGCTATTACACACACAGACAGCGAATGGGAAGCAGGGGGGAAAATTGCCTGAACGATCCTTAGATTGTAGTCAGCGGCAGTGTTGCAGACATGATCAGGATTTTTCAAAATGTTGAAAAATCACGCAGATCGTGTCCTTTTTAAAATGTCCTATTACATGAAACGATACTCGGCCTGAACCACAATACCAGTACAGCCATGAGCAGGAGGCCTTAAAGGGACCCACTCAGCACGGTTGTGCTGATATAGTTCCCTGCAGCACAGTATAAATTTACTCTGCACCTCATGGAGCATACCAGCCGCGGCTACAGCAGTAGCTTTATAAGGCCAGGTCCAGACTGCGTAAAAAACACGACTGTATTTCATTACAATGGCCGCATTATTGCAAACTACTGCCGTTATTTGCAAAATAACGGCCCTTGTTTGCGCTAATACGGCCATGTTTTTTTACGTAGTGTGAACATAGCCTAAGGCTGGGTTCACACTACGTATATTTGAGTCAGTATTGTGGTCCTCATATTGCAACCAAAACCAGGAGTGGATTGAAAACACAGAAAGGCTCTGTTCACACAATGTTGAAATTGAGTGGATGGCCGCCATTTAATGGCAAATATTTGCTGTTATTTTAGAACAACGGCTGTTGTATTGAAATAATGGCCGTTATTTACTGTTATATGGCGGCCATCCACTCAATTTCAACATTGTGTGAACAGATCCTTTCTGTGTTTTTAATCCACTCCTGGTTTTGGTTGCAATATGAGGAGCACAATACTGACTGAAATATACGTAGTGTGAACCCAGCCTAAAGGTGTAAAAGAAGTTTTATTATGCCAAGTAAGGCAGGGTATGATTGACAGGCAGAGAGAACCAATAGTTGCCTCTCTGTCTTACAATCATCCCCACACTGCACGCTGATAGGCAGAGAGCCGTGACTAGTTACAGACGGCTCCCTGCCCAGATGACTAGTTGCCACCCCTCTACCTGCATAATAAAACTTCTTTTTCTCCTTTGTAAAGCTACTGCTGCAGCCGCTGCTTGTATGCCCCGTGAGCTGCACAGTAGATCTATACTGTGCTGCAGGGAACCATATCAGCAAAACTGTATTGATTGGTCCCCTTTAAAGCAACGATCAAGGCTTAGAAAAAAATGGCTACTTTCTTCCAGTAACAGCACCACTCCTGTCTCCAGTTTGGGTGCAGTCTTGCAGCTCAATTCCATTGAAGTGAATGGAGTTGCATTGGTTATACCACACACAACCTGGGGACAGAGGTGGCACTGTTTTTGAAAGAAAGAAGCTGTCTTTTTCCTAATCCTGGATAAGCCCTTTAACTGTTCTTATCTTTCACAGCTTTTGTTAGTTATCCAAGTCCTGTAAGTCTGTACGGCTATAGGTCTCAAAGCTTGTAAGAAATAAGTAGTTTCCCAATATTAATATAAGTTAGACTTTCAAGTAATACTCAGTCACTAATAGTTAGTCCAGCAATTCTTTGCAGATATTGAATGGAATAACATTTCTCTAACCCCTAGTTATCGATTTTCTAATTAAAAATAAAATCTAATCTTCATCTTCCCGAAAGATTCACTTTGCCCATAGTTTGCAGATCTTATATAAACAGGACAGAGACAAGTTCAGCCATTTTCCATTAGCTATAGGTTACATAGTATGTGAATGCGCATAGAGACTGAGGATAAGAAATGTATGGATTTAGCTGTCATATCCATGTAAAGTCTTGGATCACCGATAAGGTGACCGGTCAATATTGATAATGATAATAATGAAGACTCCATTTCCTTATACAGTATAACTATAGATGAGCTATGGAATAAGGGTTTTATGGATCCCAGATGAGATTCACTTAATAACTATGTTTTCTATCAGCCGGAGAAAGCTATGGAGGTTTACGATCAAGCACAGCGCAAGAAGCCCAACGATCCAACGCTGCTGAAAAGAGTCGGCCTGTCTCTTGTCAAAACTCATCAGTACAAAAAGGTTTTTATCGATTTCATATACTCGGCATTAGTAGACATCATTGTATTTATTAGAATATCTGATTGATTGATCAGCATTCTATGGCAGCGTACAATAGTCCAGCTATCTTTAATAAAAAGAGAAAGGTAGTAAGCATAAAGATTCTTGGGCCTTTGACTACACAGAATGTGAACTCTACTGTAATGGCGGCATCAGGCTTTGAGGGATACTGTGAAAGGGAGCAGTAAACGGAGAACAATTAAAGGGGAAGTCCGGCAAAATTTTTTATTAAAGTATTGTATTGCCCCCCAGTAGTTATACAAATCCTCAATATACACTTATTACGGGAAATGCACATAAAATGCTTTTTTCCCTGCACTTACTACTGCATCAAGGCTTCACTTCCTGGATAACATGGTGATGTCACTTCCTGGATAACATGGTGATGTCACGACTCGACTCCCAGAGCTGTGCGGGCTGTGTCTTCTGGAGAGGATGATGGCAGAAGGATGCTCAGTGTCCCTCCAGTGCCCTGTGTCCCTCAGTGTCCCCCTGCCATCATCCTCTCCAGCAGCCACAGCCCGCACAGCTCTGGGAGCCGTGTTGTGCCATCACCATGTTATCCAGGAAGTGACATCACCATGTTATACAGGAAGTGAAGCCTTGATGCAGTAGTAAGTGCAGGGAAAAAATTCCTGTAATAAGTGTATATTGAGGATTTGTATAACTTTTGGGGGGCAACACAATACTTTAATACAAAATTTTACTGGACTTCTCCTTGAATTATGTAATCTGTTTGCCCTCTGATTTACAGGCAGAATTAAAGGGGTACACCGGTGGGGAAAAAAAAAAACATTTTTAAATCAACTGGTGTCAGAAAGTTATACAAATTTGTAAATTACTTCTATTTAAAAATCTGAGGCTTTACAGTACTTATCAGCTGCTGTATGTCCTGCAGGAAGTGGTGTATTATTTCCAGTCTGACACAGTACTCCCTGTTGCAACTTCTGTCCATGACAGGATCATCCAAAGCAGGGGATTTGCTACTGCTCTGGACAGTTCCTGACATGGACAGAGGTGGCAGCAGAGAGCACTATGTCAGACTGAAAAAAATACACCACTTCCTGCAAAGCATACAGCAGCTAATAAGCACTGGAAGACTTTCTAAATAGAAGTCAATTACAAATCTGTAAAACTTTCTTTCTGACACCAGTTGATTTGATATTTTTTCCACTGGAGTACCCCTTTCAGCTTGTGTTAACATGTGCCATTTTTACATCCTCATTTTGTACAACTAATGGGACTGGTCTGTGGATGTAGTTAGTTGAGCTAAGATGCATTTGCTTAAAACTAAAACAGACAACAGAAGTTTATTCGTTGCTATAACTGGACCTCGGGTTAGGAGAACCATCTGTATTACATCACATTGTATTACATTGCTCTTATCCTGCTGCAGGCTGTAAACTATTATGAAGTGGCCCTGAAGATGAGTCCTGAAGATTTCTTATATAGTGATCTTGCAGAACTTCTCCTAAAAGTCAGAAATTACAGCAAAGCTGAAAGTCTTCTCCGGAGTGCTCTGGATCATGGGCCTGGTAGGTTTCTTCACATACTATTCCTGTTGTATTCTAAAAATAATCAGAACACAGCAAGAATAGCTGACTATTGGAGGTCATTGCTGATTTGCCGCCCCAGTCCCTCTGGCTACATCTGATAATGATGCTGTCCCTGCTTTGCTGATGGTGCTCCATATCCACTGCAGCCAATAACTGAGTATGATCTGTCCCCTGCACTCCGCGCAATGTGATATCTTTCTAGGTTTCTAGGGATTATAAATATATATATATATATATATATATATATATACTGTATATCAAGATTAACTGTAACATTTCTGATTTCAGTATCTGATTTACCTTCGATGATCAATGATGTCAACTTTCTTATGCTACTTGGACAAACGTATAAAAACTCCAAAAGAGAACTGTTGGCTGAAACTCTAAGCAAGGTAATGTTCTCAAGAAAACGTACTTCTTTAATGTAAACTGAGGAATTACATACTTACTGCTCTCAAGATCTATCCTATTGTCTATCCTTTTGTCCAAAAAACGGATGGAAAAAACGGGTGCAGTTGTGTGCATCCGTTTTTCCCTTGACTTCCATTATGAAAAAAAAAAACGGATCAAAACAAATCCGTTTATTTTAAAGGGTACAAAAATGAGGGCGACTACGTTTTTGTGTACGTTAAAAAAAAACGGATCTGTTTTTTTTAGAATGGAGAAATGGATGCACACAATTGCATCGGTTTTTTTCATCAGTTTTTCATCCGTTTTTTGGTGTAAAAACAGCCTTACAAGTACATTTAAAAGGATGGAGCCAAACATAAGGCTTTGGGAAGAAGAAGCAAAGAAAATATAAAATGTGCAAAATATATAAAATGAATATGTAGTTCATGTGGTTATATTGGAGACACAGAAACCCAGATATGTTCTACAGGGGCAGGTAGCAGACAATGCTTAGTGGAGAGGGAGATGGCTCTAATTAAAACAAAGGCGATGTTGGCTGGCTGTCAATAGTAGGACATGTTACCGTGCTATGACCAAATTACCTTCTGTTAGGGTAGGTTCACACTGCATTTTTGCAGTCTGTTTAACTTATCCGTTTTATGGGGAGAAAACGGATGCAAAAAAAAAACAGATGGTTTGGATCTGTTTTTCCATTGACAGATCTGTTTTGTTTTGGGGGTTTTTTTTGTTGTTTTTTAGCATATACAAAACATGGTTGACCACATTTTTCTGTATGTTAAAAGTAACTATTTGAAAAAAGAATCAGTTAAACGGACTGAACAAATGCAGTGTGAACCCACCCACAGATGCCTGGAAATGGTCCCCGTCAGGAATGGGTGTGTAATAGAGATGCCACAGGAAGCAGGAAGCGGCTCATGCTGGTCATGTGCCATCACGTAACCACTGCTCCTAATAACAACTAACAGCTTGATCTAGAATGGCCTAGATGGCAGGCAGTTCTTTAAAGAGGTCTTCCTGCTTCTTTTCAATTCAGCAATGCTCCAACGCACTCAAAGTTTGTCGACTAGGCAAACTGTATATGACATGTCTGGTAGTCAGTGATCTCTCACTAAGAGATACATTACCCTAAAGTAACCTTTAAGATCCCTTTTTTAGGGAAGTAGGGGAAGTAATTCTAACGGATAACTTGCCGCGGATTCCGCCGCTCACCTCACATGTCAACTCTTTGGGTGCGTTTACACTGACAGATTTTTGAAGCCAAAGCCAGGAATGGATTTTAAAAGAGGAGAAATCTCAGTCTTTCCTTTATGACCTGTTCTCTGTTTATAGTCTGCTCCTGGCTTTGGCTTTAAAAATCTGTCAGATAAATCTCTCTGTTTGAAGGCATCCTTTGTATTTCCAGTAGACCGGGCTAATGGCCCAGTATTTTGCCCATTGTGGTGAGGGAAAAGCACTGATGTAGGCAAAGCGCACTCTTCACATATTGTTACACACATGGTATTGACCATGTCACCTGCTATTGAAAACCAGTATAAGGCTATTTCACACACCGTTAACCAGCAAATATTAGTTGCTATTTTATAACAATAGCCATTATTATGCAGATAACTAATGCAAAATGCTAATAAAGACAGTGTATGAACGTAGCCATAGACATTTTAACCACAGGATATGTGTTCTTGCCCCCAGCAACTTCATTTAGGTAGGGTCAGCTCTGAGCTTTTTATGCCAATTGGTGGCGCTATTTCTATTCTATAAATCAGGAATGCATTCGGTCTCCTTTTACGAGTCTCCTTTCACCATAGTAGCTTTTAAGCATTTATGAGACTAAATGGTAAGATACAGAGAATGCATAATACATAAATACCATCATTTTATGGTCTTACAAATGACTTGCTTTTAAGGGATTTTACAATTCAGTAGGTTATAAAGGAGCTCTTTGTCATACATAATATGAATGCTACCTATAAGTAGTCTGAGTTATATACTGACCTCTGACATTGTTCTTCTAGGCCCTGGATATCCAGACTAGGATACTGAAGCGAGTCCCACTTGAGCAGCCAGATATGAACACAAAGCAGCAACAAGTGACGGCTAAGATATGTGTGCAACTTGCTGACTTTTACTTAGAGGAGAAGGATTACCCGAATGCTCTGAAATACTACAGGGAAGCCATATCGTACTCTGACACGGATAACAGGGTTAGTGTCAGCAATGTGGCAAATAGCTTTGTACATTATAATGGGTGATGTGGATTCAATCTCTTTATTATGGAAAGTATCTAACCTTGTAATGGTGCGGTCAGGACTGAGCCTTGCGGTCACCTTGTTGTATGTTACATTGTGTCAGCACATTTGCGGATGAGGTCAGTAGATTTGGCAGCAGCAAACATGCAAGTCTCTCGCAGTGCTGGCAATAGTCGCATAGCTGAAAATAATCTTCATTAGATCTAATAATAATATTGGGCTTGAGCTAGAGAAAGACATCTTCTAGTGCAGCTGTTGTGTACTATAAGCAGTTGTGTAGTGAGGAGCATTGAGTTATACAGTGTATAGGGTTCACAGTTTTTCCCCAGTAAAGGTAAATGTAAAGACAGCTGAATATATATGTATCCCTTGAGGATAATTTATTTTTAATTTATGACTGAGTTAAAAAAAAAAAAAAAGTGATACTCACATACCTCAACCCTCCACAGCTGCTGCTGCTGCCAGCACTTCTTCCTTGTTGCTCTGCAGGAAATGCAGGCCCCTGCTGTGCTAATAATTAGTTCCTGAAGAAATGACACATCATAGTAACATGAATAAAGCGGTGGCGAGTGAGGACAAGGAGTCCTCAGAAAAGCAGCTGTGGAGGATTGGGGTAGGTGAGTATCTCTACTTTTTTTACTTTTAACTAGAGATGAGTGAACCAGGTCGAATTTAGGGTTCTTACAAACCCAAACCAATGGCTTTTGACTCCTGCTGTCTTCCTGTTCCAGGGGAAGGTGGAATCCCGCCTGGAAAACAAGAATACAGCCTATGACCTAAGCTGTATTGCTGTTTTCCAGGCGGGATTCAAATGCTGATGGTTCGAGTTCGTACGAACCTGAACCTCAGCCTGGTTCGCTCATCTCTAGGTAAAAGTAAAAAAAAAAAGTAGGGATAACCACCCCAATCCTCCACAGCTGCTTTCCTGGTGACTCCTTGTTCTTTTTTTCCCTTCTTTAACTGCAAGAATCATTTGCATCCGTACATTCAGAGACCCATAACTTCTTTTTTCTGTCAACATAATTTGGGGGTGGCTTTTTTGTTGTATTTTTTATTGTACCCCTTTTGGGCAAATATCATTTGTTGATTAAGTTTTCTTAATTTTGTGGGGGAAGGAAAAAAATATTATTTTATTCATTTATTTTATTTTTTTGCTTTTTACATTTTGCACAATTTACAGCAGCATAAATAATGTAAACTTTACTCTATGGGTCAGTACTATTACATCAATACCAAATATGTTAAGTTAATGTATGTTTTACCGCTTTTGCACAATAATGCAACATCCCAAAGGAAAATTAGTTTTATTTTGCCCCATTGCAAAAGCCATAACGCTACACTGTAGATACTGTACGTATTGAAGACATGGAAGCTATGGAGGGAGACTTACACAATTAGGCTGCGTTCACACTACGTATATTTCAGCCAGTATATGTATATTTCAGTCAGTATATTTCAGTCAGTATTGCTACCAAAACCAGGAGTGGATTAAAAACACAGAAAGGATTTGTTCACACAATGTTGAAATTGAGTGGATGGCCTCCATTTAATGGCAAATATTTGCTGTTATTTTCGAACAACGGCTGTTGTATTGAAATAATGGCCGTTATTTACTGTTATATGGCGGCCATCCACTCAATTTCAACATTGTGTGAACAGATCCTTTCTGTGTTTTTAATCCACTCCTGGTTTTGGTTGCAATACTTACTGAAATATACTGACTGAAATATACTGTACGTAGTGTGAACGCAGCCTGAAGTAGTAAGCAAAAAGTGCTAAACAAACCAGAATGTTTTACACTTTAGATTCTTTAAAGTTGCGTTATCTACAGCTTTCCTCCTTACATTTATTATTAGGTATTGTTTAAGTTGACCCGTCTTTTCTTAATAATGGAGGAACTGGATTCCTGTGAAGCACAATGTCAAGACCTCATTCAGGACCCGAGATATAAGGATGAAGCTACAATGGTAAATAGTATCTCCAGTTCTTGAGTATGTAATATACGATAAAATACCTTCTTTTTTTATCGTTGGTTCGGGTCATAGACCAATAGGGAGAGAGTAATCCAACATTGTACAAAGAACAGGGGAGCAGTTGTCCATCCAATCAGATCCTTTTCTGTATTGGACAGCCATGCTGGATGGAGTTTGCAGTGGTCCCTGTCTAAGGAGGAGAGGAAGAAGTATATTGCTAGGTCATGCTATCACTTTATGATTAGTGATGGTGGACCTCTTGGACCCCCACCCATTCTAAGAAAGAACGGGCTCCGATTCAGTGATGCGACTGTGTGTTCCCTTGAATGGAGTTGTATTGCTGTTCCTTTGCACATTGGATAGCTGTGCAAGGAAAGACCATAAAGCTGCCACAGTTCTGATTTTCTCTTCATTCTCATAGATGGTTGTCCCAGAAGTTGGGCCCCAAATGATCATAAAATTATGCCATGCACTAGATGATGCTAAAACAATATACAGTTCTGATATCAGGCATTGTATAAGTAACTTCTTACTGTATAGATCTGCACATGCTATAACATGGGTGTCCAACCTGCGGCCCTCCAAAGCTTTAGCTATCCAGACATGATAGCAACTATAGTTATGCCACAGTCGGAAGGCTGCAGATTGGACACCACTGTGCTACTAGCTTATAAAACTATTGTACTATTTCAGAACTTAATATGTATTTTTACAGTTTTTCCCCCAAAATAACAATGTCATTTATAATTGTCTTTATATTTTATGTATTTTTTTGTCGGGTAGGTGATGGCAGACGTCATGTTTCAGAAACAGGAATATGAGAAAGCAATAGAATATTTCCACCAGGTTCTTAAAAAAACACCAGGTAGGTTTTTTTTTCTCTAAAACCTGGTTTCCGTTGAAAAAAATACTAATAAAAAATACTATGGCCTTATTCACACGTTTGGTGATTTTCAAGGTCCATGGATGAAGTCCACAATCTACCTCCGTGATCCCTGAAAAACCATCCATTAATGCATCAGTTTTGAATCCGTGTCCTTTTTTTCACAGATCTGTTTAAAGCTCTTTATATGACACTGATTAAATCACATCTGTGTTTTTCACTGATTTTTTTTTAAAGGGTTATGTTGGATGCAATCGCATAGTTATACTCCATGCTTCTTTTTAGCAGTATACTGACATATACTGACCTTGGCCCTAAAGCCATGGACACATGTAACACACACGTCCATAGCTTTCCTGACATAAGTGCTAAACAGACATCATAAAAGTAATGTGAACCACTCCCTAACACTTCTTATATTCAAATCTTAGTGCATATATTTTACAGATAATTTTCCAGTACTTAGTAAGGTCCTTGATCTCCTAAGAAGAAGTGGAAAACTGCAAGAAGCCCAGCCGTTCTTTGATATGGCATTAGAACAATCTTCAAGAACTCCTCTTGAGCCCGGATATAATTTCTGTAAAGGCCTCCATTGCTGGTAAGTAAGCAGAGGAGTACAGATTAAAGCTCTGTTCACACATCATGGTATATGCTTACAGCCAAAGCCATGTTGCAGTGATGGAGACATTTTGCAAGGGATCCAATTGGACACTATTGGACTATATTCCGGGGTCTGATCATTTTTGATGGTGTTAACAGTACTTCATGCTGTACTGCTTATGCCAAAAGAAATACTGAAATGCTTGCTGGAAACCATGGCTGGAAATTATTTTAAGTTGAAAAGGTTTATAGTAAGGTCCTCAGTTACTATATGTATATATAATATTGTACATTAACCTGCCATAAAACTTGGCGCTCCCAGCCACACAGCTGTGCAGGGAATGGAGCTGTACTGTATTGCCCCTGTGCACTGGATGGCTGGGAGCCACTTTGCAAGGATCAGGTGTCAATTAGCTGTGTTCGCACCTTGTGGTTGTGTTGCTGGTGTGGTTGGGTTTTTACCATGATTGGAAATAGTCTCAGAACCACAATGCAAATGTAATGTGTGAACACAAAAATTAAAGAGAAGCCCATAAAAAATAAAATGCACAAAAAGCATATAGATGCATTCACTGAATCCCCCTACCCCCCCCCCCCCCCGATTGTTTGACACCTAGCCCCACATTCAAAATTTTATAACTGATCCCAATTTTACATCATGACACCCAGTCAGAAGAACTACATCTTCCAGCGTGCCCCTGTTTTATAGTATCTGCCACCACTGGTTCAATCTGTTTCTGCTTTGTACAGTAAACACAGTATCTATCTATCTATCTATCTATCTATCTATCTATCTATCTATCTATTCATCTAAATATATTAAAGAAAGAGAGAGAGAATCAAACAACAGGGTCTCCCTTCCCCTATACAGCTCAGGAGAGGCTGCTGTTTCCCCGCCCTTGGCCAGGTGATCACTGTGTGATGTCAGTGGTGGGCGTGGTTACAGATGAGGTGTTACAGATGAGGTGCCTGCCAACAGAAGAGACAGAGATCATGTGACCTCTGTCTCAGAAGGGAGGGGTGGACAAAAGAGTGGACTAGGAAGTCAGGATTTTCTGCATCTTCAGGGTGTCAGGATGTGGTGCAGACAAACGGACCAATTAATGTAATAGAAACCTATTACACACAAGCTTAGATTATGGGTGGGGATTAAACAGGGTTAAATCTTTCTTAAACTGAGTTTTTCGGTAACCTCAGTCTCTAAGGCCGGACACAATATGGTTGCTAAATATAATTTCTAAAATGTCTACTAGTTAGAATGTGTTATGTCAGAAAGCTAAAAGCTAATGTAGCAAAAATGGTTTCTTCATTAAAGGGCTAAAAGGAGTTTGTCGCCAAAGTGTATGAATATGAAGTGATATTAAACAGGAATAATGTTCTGTGATGCGGTGCTTAATACTGCATTGCCGCAGTGTCAGAGCCACACGATGCCAACAGACTTTACTGCCCAGGTCACAGACATAGAAGATGTTAATGTCACATTTAACTTCTTTAATTCGCCTGCCAAAAGATGTTTTAAAAAGTGAAGTACAGTATAGTTAACTCCAAAATCAATAGGAAAACCTTGTTATATAGATCAGAGTTCCACTCCATATAGTTAGTGCTGCAAACATTTACCTCTAGCGTAAGGTCACAGGTAGCAGAAGCAGCAGGGCCGAGATGTAGTTGAAAACCCAAGCAGACATGTTGTTCAGTGAGGTTTTGCATTGATCGTTAATTAGTTTTGGGCGGACCTGTGAAATGGTTCGGCAAAATGCTCCGGACCTGAATGCTCAACATTTGATTCCCTGCAGCTGCAGAAGTTTGATGCCACCCTAGGGAGTTCTGGAAAATATGGATACAGCCATAGGCTATAAGTTGTATCTGTATTTTCCTGGTAGCCCATGATCTATGCATTAATGTCTGTATCATTTTATAGTTTTACTAATCCTAAATGGGAGTTTCCTCTGTATTAACTCTGAATGCTTAAAGGGGATATGTTACTAGGTTTATGCTGCCTTAAATGAGGAAAGCACAAACTAGTAACAGAAATTCTGAACAGATCGGTGTATTACTTACATTATTTTGTTCAACCATTCTTCTAATATGCAGGAGAATAGGATTCTTGCCGCACCCCTCCTCCCGCTCTCCAGCTGCTGACTGACAGTTGGCTGCCTATACACAGCATGGATAGATAACTGCCAATCAGCAGCTGGTGGGCGGAGTTATTTGCTTTTCATGAATATATAGGACTACTGGGCTTATGCACATAAAGGAGAGCACTACTTATTGTCCATGTTATTCAGGAGGATATCTCTGGATCAGCTGCACAGAATAATATAAGTTCAGCTTCTCTGTTAGTATTTATGCTACCCTTAGATAGGACAGCAGCAATCTACTGGCAGAGTCTTTTTAATGTATTGTATTGTATAATGCATTATACCCCATTAGATTACATAAAACTGTATCCACTCCAGGTACATAGGACAGCCAAATGAGGCTCTGAAATTTTTTAACAAGGCTCGCAAAGACAACGACTGGGGTCAAAAAGCCATCACCAATATGATCCAGATCTGTCTGAATCCAGACAATGAGATTGTTGGCGGGGAGGTGTTTGACAACCCGGAAGAAAATAACAGGTAACATTTTGCATGACTGATATGTAGAGCCGTTTAGGCAGAGGTTTTAACCAAAACCATTATTTGCCCTGTTGGTTCCACTCCTGATTTTGGCTGAAAAAATACTGACCAAAAGACTGACGGAAATACCATGTGTGAACATAGCCTGAACACTATGGCATTATTCCCCACAATACGATCACTAAGTTCTCATTAAGTCGTGGTCTGATTCAGTCTAGGGGAAAAAAGGGATTCTGAGAAGTTGGGAATTCGTACAGCGGAGAAGTTACTGAAGGAGTTCCACCCTCACACCATGCATGGACAGAACCAACACACTATGCTGCAGTGTTATTGCCTTATGGCTACCAGGGACAAAGCCAGCATCGAAACTGCACTTAGCACCTTAACAGATATGGCTAACACTGAGGTAATGCATCATGCACAGTAGCTATATGATCATTTATTATTTTTTGTACATTCTAGAATTTACTAAGCCCTTTGGGTAAACCATCAACTCTCCACATGAATTAAGCAAAACTTTAGTTCTTTGTGTAGAATTATGGTTGGGGCACAGTGGAGCAACCATTTTGGTTGTCTTCCTGTTCTAACTTTTGTCAAAATGGCCCTCACAACACAATCATTCCAGTTTTGCCTAGAAATTATATAGCTTTATAATTCCTTAAAATTGATGCACTATCCTGTGTGGTTGTAGAAAGAGAACGTGTCAGTCCTCCTGGCGCTAGCTCAAGCGTACATGATTCTCAGGCAAACTCCCCGAGCAAGAAACCAGCTGAAGAGGTTATCCAAAGCTCCCTGGACCCTGGAAGATGCTGAAGATCTTGAAAAGAGTTGGCTGCTGCTCGCTGACATTTATATCAAATCAGGAAAATATGACATAGCAACAGATTTACTAAAGCGCTGCCTTAAATATAATAAGGTAAGGTGGAAAAGGCTAGAAGAAATATACTTTATGAGATGATATATACTTTAGAACAGGGGTAAGGAACCGTTGCTCTCCAGCTGTTGCAAAACTACAACTCCCATCATGCCTGGACAGCCAAAGCTTTAGCTTTGTATGAAAAAAATTGTATGAAAACCATTGAATGACTGCACACTCTTCATGCACCCAGAATACTCTGCAGTGGTATGTGGGTCCTAGGAGTGCAACCACTGAATGCATCTGGTTACATGCAGATCTATGGATCAAACACCTGTTTACCCTCACTATTTTCTTTATTACATGCAGATTTATGTGCGTATGTGGTTACTGGTAATAAAGGAGCAAGCAGATCATTCAGTCATGATAGTAAAAAACAATAATTCTTATATATTTGATTACAGTCTTGCTGTAAAGCTTATGAATATCTGGGATTCATTATGGAGAAGGAGCAGTCATATAAAGATGCTGCAGAGAACTACAAACTGGCCTGGGAATACAGCAGTCAGTCCAGCCCAGCTATAGGTAGGTGTTTCCCTCTAGAACGAGCCATGTCATCACAAGTACGGATTATGATTCTGTTATACCAGTATGTCTTCTTGCATTTTCTGTGTATTCGTTGTATTGTGTTTTGTAGAGAATTTGTAGTTAAAGAGAAGGCACCACTTGGTACATCGCTTTGTGTTTTTTTTACATGATCAGACCGCCGTTTGTGCCGAACTTTCGGCATTTGATTAGCGGTGGCTGCTGAAGTTGGATAAAGCCCTAAGGCTATGTAGAAATCATGGATATAGTCATTGGCTGTATCCATGTTTTCCAGACAACCTTAGAGCTTTATCCAAGTTCAGCAGCTGCCACTAATTAAAGGAGAAGTCCGGTGAAAAATTTTATTAAAGTATTGTATTGCCCCCCAAAAGTTATACAAATCACCAATATACACTTATTACGGGAAATGCTTATAAAGTGCTTTTTTTCCTGCACTTAATACTGCATCAAGACTTCACTTCCTGGATGAAATGGTGATGTCACGACCCGACTCCCAGAGCTGTGCGGGCTGTGGCTGCTGGGGAGGATGATGGCAGGGGGACACTGAGAGACACAGGGCACTGGAGGGAACTGAGCATCCCTCTGCCATCATTCTCTCTAGAAGCCACAGCCCGCACAGCTCTGGGAGTCGGGTCGTGACATCACCATTTTATCCAGGAAGTGAAGCCTTGATGTAATAGTAGGTGCAGGGAATAAAATCACTTTATAAGCATTTCCCGTAATAAGTGTATATTGGTGATTTGTATAACTTTTGGGGGGCAATACAATACTTTAATAAAAATTTTCACCAGACTTCTCCTTTAAATGCCGAACGTTCGGGTTCGGATGGACTCGAACCCGAACCCGGTTCGCTCATCTCTACTAGTGGTACAGTTGCTTTAACCCCATGGTGCCTGCAGCACATTCAATAACAATTAGCAGAGCTGCTCCTTGTATTTAATATGGTTATACTGTATACAACTCTGTGCACAACTGGATGCAGAGCCTCAGGATCGCTGACAGCCCCATCCTGGACTGGGAGAGTGAACTGAAACAATGTATGCCGTGTTACTAAATGCTCATGAGCACAGCGCTCATATCAAGTCCTGGGCTACTGCATGCCAAAGCTGTTTACACATTCAGCTATTTGCTAAGTAATAGAGATGAGTGCGGATCACTCGGCATTTAAATTTGGATGACTAAAGCTGCCAGGAAAACATGGATACAACCTATGACTTTATCCATGTTGTCCAGGATTAGGGCTGCATCAGCCACCGGTAATCAAATGCTGAGTAATGCTACTCGGGCATACTCAAGTCTCTACTAAGTTTGTGATGTCAGAAATGACATCACAAGTCTTCCCTCAGCAGAATGGTCCTGAATGGCATTTCAAGATGACTTAATCTGTGTCTTCTTTTTATGCCTGACTATAAAGGTCACTGGCAACAGTGATCTGACAGACTGTTACCATTAGATCACAGGGGTATGGGCTCAGCAGCGAACACAAAGAAAATATGTTCCCTGCTGACCTATCATCCCCCTCTTTAAAAAAAAAATAAATTTTTTAAAAAAGTAAAAAGCAAAAGTTTCACCTCTCCTAAAGAAAGTGCTCACCCTTCCAATCGCACTCTATTTCAGATGTCAGAGACGCACAAATGTGTTGTGCATGGGCAGAAGTTGCTCAAGCATTTAAGGGGTTATCAAGGATTAGAAGAGCACGACTGCTTTCTTCTAGAAACACTGCCACTCTGGTCGTATGGTCATATGTGGTATTGCAGTTCAGTTCTATTGAAGTGTACACATATCTTGCATCACTATGCATGGGAGGACTAGGGTATTCAGGAAAAAAAAAAAAAACTTAAAATTTGAATTGATTTTTCTTTTTTTCCCCCGAAACAATATATTCAGAACAGTTAGTATTGGGTAACTACACTTATAATATTATCAATCAGTAGATTTTTTATTCATAAAAGCAGTAAAGTAGTGAACCAAACTCTCACCAAGATCGGAAATATGGCTCTCTGGGTCAGAGGATACAAGGAAAAAATGAGTGGCTCAGTGATAAAAAATTGGAGTTTTGGCTTTCTGTATGTGGGTGGGTACCTTGGTTTCATTACATGATAAAAACCTACAGATAGATTAAGTTTTACAGCACCCCTGTTGTGTATGGTAATGTCGAAGATTTGAGCCATATAACATATATGACCAGTCCCAGCATTTATGTTATGTGGCTCCTGTTAAAAAAAAAAAAAAAAGATCAAGTTGTCAAATGGAAAGCAATGAACTCATTTCACTATGACACTAATGGATCAATCAATGAATCCATTTGAAGAAAAAAAAAATCAAAATAAAAGGACATTTCAAGAGGATTGTTAAATGTGATGTGAACATGCCCTTTATAACTTATAACTTTGTAATTTATATAAATCTGCAGATTATTTAAAAAGAAAAATGATATTCTAAGATCACTGTGGCTTTTTCAGTGTAATATTACAGTGCGACATATAGACATCTGGTTAGGGCAAATATATTGCTGGTCCCTATCTCCTTTAGAAAAGCTCCCTCTGCTGGAGACTGAGGGTATGGAAGGAATGTCATGCTAATTATGATAAAATTCTATATCTAGTACAAAAGCCTGATTTCAGTTAACCAGAATACTGTGGTTCATGTCTTTGTTGCAGGTTTTAGGCTCGCATTTAACTACCTGAAGGACAAGAAGTATGTGGATGCCATAGATATCTGCCATAAGGTAAATACAGATTGGATATTTATATGGTTACTATAGGATCTAGTCATCTATCTGTAGCTCACCTAGGATATGATTGTTTTCTAGGTACTTAAAGCTCACCCCACATATCCCAAAATGAAAAAAGAAATCCTGGAAAAAGCTCAAACCAGTCTCAAGCTGTAGGCCTACATATCTGTCCTATACGTCCTGTTACCGCAGTGTTCCTTTTATTGTCATGTTACCTATGTCTGTAATAAAGCTTTTTTTTTTAATTGCTTACATTTTCTAGTTATTATATGAATCCTGGATTTGCTTTGATTGAATATCCTTACATCAGTTCAATATGTGTTTTGCATTTTTTTTCTTTCTTTTTGTTTTACATTTTTAATTTCCCTCTCCCCCTATTACCAAAAAAGTAAGTTATAGCATATAGTAAGCAGTGTGCTTTCAAGTCTGCTAGATTGGCGCTAGATTACCAATGCCTATAAATCGGCTTGTTAGTGATGTCCGTGCAGCCCTTTGCCTTAGGCTATTGCGATGCCCTGGCCCCTGGGGGCCACTTCCGCAGTGCTGGTGTTATGAGCGGGCAATGACCGGGGCAGCCGCAGGGGTTATACTTGTCACGGTATAGGCCTGAGGGCGGCACAGCTGTAGAGCCGGTCTGTGGAATCTGCGGGTGATGATGGGCATGCGATTCTTCGCTGCACTTAGTCAGGGCACCAGTTAGTGGACACCAATGCCAGGGTTCAGTAACAGCGGTTTTATTATAGATGAGGTAACTAGCAGCAACAGTTCTGTCCGGATGCAACCGGGTATATAGCAGGCTTTGACAAATAAAGCAGGAGTGGTGCTGCATAGGCTGTGAGAATACGTGCCGGATGATGGGAGTAGGAGTATGAGAGAAATAGCGTTGCTGGGTGGATTAGCTTGAGAATAATACTTGCTGTGAATCCTTGCAGCGATGAGGAGAGATAACGGAATGACACCCAGATGAGAGAGAAGACTCCGGTCACTTGAGCAGGCAGAAACAGCCGAAGACTGGTATATAGCAGCAGACTTAGTCACTCTTCTGTGGGAGAGGATAGAACCACACAACCTCCTTGCTTGGAAGCAGGGGGAAGACTAACTTGTCAGCAGGAAGTGGGAGGTCACATGGTTGCTCCTGGCCAGAGCTAGTCGGCCATTGGAGGAACCATGGTTACAGGTCACGTGATCAACAGCCTTGCATACCACTGTACACTGTAATACACAGGAACACATGAGAATACACATGAAAATGCACATTACCAGAGAATACTAGGGGAAAACCAGCAGCAGTTGCAGTGCAAACACTTACCAGAACAGGCATTGACACAGCAATAGAAATGGCCATAATAGGAGTAGTAGTCTGCATGTTCTGAGACACTGCATACCTCCCTAGAAAATTTGAGCCGACCTCGGCGAATCTAGAAGGCAGCAAACATGAATAGACTGGACAATCAAACAACAGGAATGAATTATGAGAGTGAGTGTGATGAGGTGTGTGTTTCCCACGCCCAAGGCACAGGTGAGAAGAGAGAGAGGATGAGAAACCCTAGTGGCAGGACTTCACCTAGGGGTGTCTAACGTACTCTGGCGACCAGGTAGCTAGTGCGTGAACCATCTGACGTGTAAGCCAGGACAACTTAACTGCTGGCGGGTGACCCTCAATATTCCAGCCAGTTAGACAGTAGGTTTTCTGTTAAATGTGTTACCCTACTGGAGAAGAGAACTGTGAAGACCTGTGTACTACCTTGGCGTGTCTGAGTAGTGTCTTGGATACCTGGAAGAGAAAAGAACAAAATAATAAAAGCAAACATACATGGGGAGCTCCCTTTCATACCACTCAATCACACACAGAAGCACTCCACAGGCCAAACACACGAAAAGATATCCAAGGTGCAATATGTATGGACCAGTGTGAAGGTTAGGTATGACTATGTGTGATAACTATTGTGTTGGGACAAGACAGAGGTGAACAAATACTGGAAACAAAAGGAAGGGGAACACAACAGACAACAAATACTGCGAGGTCTTGAAGAGAACTGTCTCACATAAATCTGAATGAAAATCTGAGAAAAATCTGAATGAAAATCTGAGAAAAATCTGAATACAAACTGGCTCAACTAAATCTTTCCAGCTATAGATATGATAATAATACACAATACTGAGACTGGATGAGAAAATACACTCCTACATAAACTGGACTTTCTCTGAGGTATATATAACCTGACTTCTCTTACTCATAGGAGGAGCTATCTGACTTTGACACTGGAAAATATACTGTTTTACAAAAGAGGCGCTCTACTCTGAGGCTATCTATGTAACCTTTTGCTTACTCAGAGGAGGAAATACAAAGACTTCGATAACACTGGAATACAATAGTAGAATAAGTGCAATAATGAAATAAGTGCAATGATACCCTGTGTGGAACACACAATCACAGGAAAGTGCATTAGGAAGGAATGGGTTAAGTGTCTCTGTTAGGTAGAGTCTCTTTTAGGCAATTAGACATGGTCCATGTAAAAGGCTCTGGGACAGGCACTAGAGAACCTTTTGTTACTGTAAGTGTCCATCAGCTCATGGCTGGTTAGTACAGGGAACTTGGTCAGGAGGACCAGGCACGAATCTTAAACGTTGCAGGAACCTGAAACAATTAAACAGTTAGACAACAGAAACAGTTTAAGGACTCTGGTCTCTGTAAGGATACTTAGCAGAAATGTCCTGGAGGACTCTGAGTAGGCTTCTTCTTTTTCTTCTTCCACGGATAGCGATAGCGTGAAGGGCCTGGAGCAGAAGCATCACTGGATGCCGTAGTGACTACAATGCTGGGCGTCACCATGGTGATAGGAGAGATGATGGGGGCCACATGATAGGTGACGGTCGTGGTAGAAGAGGCAGCCTTAGCCACAGCAGAGGGAGCAGTAGAGGGGACCGCGGTAGTAGACGGGCCCGCTGTAGTGGAAGCTGCAGGAGTAACGCTAGGCATAGCGGTGGCAGCTGTAGTGGCAGGCGACAGGGCAGCGAGGGCCTGCTGAATGTCCTCGATCAGCTGCATAATCTTAGGCCCCGGCCCGAGCATCCATTGCGGCAGGGGCGGCGAATCACGCCCTGGAGGTTGCCACAGACCCGGGGATATGAAGGCCTTAGCAGAGTTCTCCCCTTTAGGGCCAGGGACTGAGGACAACAGAGTCGGTCCACTTACAATCTGTTCGCTGTCCGGTGAGGACCCACCGGTACAAGAAGCGAGGTCAGCGGTGCTGGAGTGACCAGGTCCCGGAGAAATGCTGGTCTCAGGTATCGGCCCCTCATTCTGATCAGCAGAGGCCGGGATGAAGGCCCGGCGAAGACTTCTGTCGTCCGATGGGGCAGCGCCCCAGCTGGTGTCGCTGTAGGATGGGAGCGGTGCTAGCAGGCAGGCAGGATTGCTCCCCGGCAGCTCCGGTATCACTGGAGCTGCGGCTGCAGGCAAACGTTTCTCGGGGGCCGCCATCTTGTCACGCTCCAGCGTGTCTTGGAGGAGGAAGGAGGAGGAGCGAGAGGGCAGAAAGCTCGACTCCCCAATCTGCCCAGCAACTGTGACATCAGCGGCCTGAGATAGCCAATCAGGGGAGGCAGCAGCAAAGTCTATGGCGCGGGGCGATTCCCGATTAACCCCCTCCTCTCCGGGGTATGGCGCAGCCAGAAATTGAAGAAGACGGCGGCCATCTTGTGTACTGTTTAGGGCCCGAAACACTTCAACCACCCCCATAGTAATCGGCAAAGTCTCTGGGGGGGTAGCAGTACAGTTCTGGGGACACTGACAGTTGGCACAACACAGTCTGTATCCTGTTCGTGACGCCAAAAATGCGATGCCCTGGCCCCTGGGGGCCACTTCCGCAGTGCTGGTGTTATGAGCGGGCAATGACCGGGGCAGCCGCAGGGGTTATACTTGTCACGGTATAGGCCTGAGGGCGGCACAGCTGTAGAGCCGGTCTGTGGAATCTGCGGGTGATGATGGGCATGCGATTCTTCGCTGCACCTAGTCAGGGCACCAGTTAGTGGACACCAATGCCAGGGTTCAGTAACAGCGGTTTTATTATAGATGAGGTAACTAGTAGCAACAGTTCTGTCCGGATGCAACCGGGTATATAGCAGGCTTTGACAAATAAAGCAGGAGTGGTGCTGCATAGGCTGTGAGAATACGTGCCGGATGATGGGAGTAGGAGTATGAGAGAAATAGCGTTGCTGGGTGGATTAGCTTGAGAATAATACTTGCTGTGAATCCTTGCAGCGATGAGGAGAGATAACGGAATGACACCCAGATGAGAGAGAAGAATCCGGTCACTTGAGCAGGCAGAAACAGCCGAAGACTGGTATATAGCAGCAGACTTAGTCACTCTTCTGTGGGAGAGGATAGAACCACACAACCTCCTTGCTTGGAAGCAGGGGGAAGACTAACTTGTCAGCAGGAAGTGGGAGGTCACATGGTTGCTCCTGGCCAGAGCTAGTCGGCCATTGGAGGAACCATGGTTACAGGTCACGTGATCAACAGCCTTGCATACCACTGTACACTGTAATACACAGGAACACATGAGAATACACATGAAAATGCACATTACCAGAGAATACTAGGGGAAAACCAGCAGCAGTTGCAGTGCAAACACTTACCAGAACAGGCATTGACACAGCAATAGAAATGGCCATAATAGGAGTAGTAGTCTGCATGTTCTGGGACACTGCACTATGTTGACACTACGTAAAATAACGGCCGTTGTCCACGCCGCAAAACTACGGCCATTGTTTTGAGGTTCCCTATAATGACTGTAATGCAATGTAACTACGGCCGTTGAATTCACACTACGTATAAGATTACGGCCGTTGTTTATACGGCCTCGTGAAAAATGAACATGTCAATTATTTCCGGCCGGTAATACTGCAACAACGGCCGTGGATATCAATGCGGCCGCGAGCGTAAAATTTATATCTGCCGAATTAAACTTGATTATGATGTAAAAAAATTTCTGAGTGCAGCTGGGCTGGGCGCAGTATTTAAAGTAAATGACCTGTTTTATCCCCTGTATTAACATGCTAGGAATCAAAATTAAACAACCGTTGTTTTGGTCTCAAAAAAACGGCCTTTAAAAATAACTGCCGTTATTTTACGTAGTGTGAACATAGCCTTAAACTGTATACATTACCTCTCCATGGTTCCCAGTCTTCTACCCTCTGCTCGCTTCCCGGAGCAGCCACTGTAGATTGAGAGCAAGTCTCTGAACTTACAGGCCGCTCAGCCAATCACTGTCCGGGACCGCCGCGGCCAGTGATTGGCTGAGTGGCCCGGCAGCTAAAAGACCTGCTCTGAAGCTACAGTGGCTGCTCTGGGAAGACAGAAGACTGGGAACCATGGAGAGGTAATGTATACAGAAAAATTAATCTGTAGGAAATAAACTAATCAGAAGGGATATCTTAAAAAAGAAAGCAAGTAGACAAACATTTTTTTGGCAAGTGAACAGAAGGGAACATTTGCATGTACAGTACAGACCAAAATTTGGACACACCTTCTTATTCAAAGAGTTTTTTGTATTTTCATGACTATAAAAATTGTAGATTCACACTGAAGGCATCAAAATTATGAATTAACTCAAGTGGAATTAGATACTTAACAAAAAAGTGTGAAGCAACTAAAAATATGTTTTATATTCTAGGTTCTTCAAAGTAGCCACTTTTTTGCTTTGATTCCTGCTTTGCACACTCTTGGCATTCTCTTGATGAGCTTCAAGCGGTAGTCACCGGAAATGGTTGTCACTTCACAGGTGTGCCCTGTCAGGTGTAATAAGTGGGATTTCGTGCCTTATAAATGGGGTTGGGACCATTAGTTGTGTTGTACTGAATAGACTGTTAGAATTTTTATTATGGCAAGAAAAAAGCAGCTAAGTAAAGAAAAACGAGTGGCCATCATTACTTTAAGAAAAGAAGGTCAGTCAGTCCGAAAAATTGGGAAAACGTTGAAAATGTCCCCAAGTGCAGTTGCAGAAATCATCAAGCGCTACAAAGAAACTGGCTGACATGAAGACCGCCCCAGGAAAGGAAGTCCAAGAGTCACCTCTGCTGCGGAGGATACGTTCATCCAAGTCACCAGCCTCAGAAATCACAGGTTACCAGCAGCTCAGATTAGAGACCAGGTCAATGCCACACAAAGTTCTAACAGCAGACACATCTCTACCACAACTGGTAAGAGGAGACTTTGTGCAGCAGCCTTCATGGTAAAATAGCTGCTAGGAAACCACTGCTTAGGACAGGCAACACGCAGAAGACACTTGTTTGGGCTAAAGAACACAAAGAATGGACATTAGAACAGTGGTAATCTCTGCTTTTTTCTGATGAGTCCAAATTTGAGATCTTTGGTTCCAACCACCGTGTCTTTGTGTGACGAAGAAACGGTGAACGGATGGACTCTACATGCAACCGTGAAGCATGGAGGAGGAGGTGTGATGGTGTGGGGGTGCTTTGCTGGTGATACTGTTGGGAACTTCAAAAGTCAGGCGTACTGAACCAGCATGAGTACCACAGCATCTTGCAGCAACATGCTATTCTATCCAGTTTGTGTTTAGTTGGACAATCATTCATTTTTCAACAGGACAATGACCCCAAACACATCTCCAGGCTGTGTAACGGCTATGTGACCAAGAAGGAGAGTGATGGGGTGCTACGAGATGGTTTGGGGTGAGCTGGACTGCAGAATGAAGGCAAAAGGGCCAACAAGTGCTAAGCATCTCTGGGAACTCCTTCAAAACTGTTGGAAGACCATTTCCGGTGACTACCGTTTGAAGCTCATCAAGAGAATGCCAAGAGTGCAAAGCAGTAAGCAAAGCAAAAGGCACTAGTTATCTGGTGGAGGGCTTTCACACATGTAACGACAGAAACCTGATTTACCTGCTTAAATGCCCGTGCGGTTAGGATGTATTGGTCAGACCAGCAGTCCTGTAAAAATGCATCTTCATGGCGGCTATAAGGAAATTTAATGGGACACAGAAAAAAGAAGAAAAGAAAGTGTACAGCAAAACATCTGTAGCCAGACATTTTTTGAATGTTGGCAAAATGTCTGCAATCTGAGATGGCAATTGGTGGAGCAATTGGAAGGGGAGGACATCCGGAAACAATGTCTATGCAACCCTTACTGCCCTATTATCAAGCCGTCCAATAGGTCCAGTTGTCGCCTGTGTAATAGGACCCTAAGGGCCCTATTCCACAGTAACGATAATCGGCCGGATCGGCCCCATTTGGCCCGATTCGGCCGATTATCGTTTGGTGAAATAGAGAAAACGATCAGCCGATGATCTTGTCATCGGCTGATCGTTCATTTAGGGCCAGACCTAAAATCATCGTTCCCCCACTGCGCATCGCTACGGTTGAATATCGGTGCGCGGCGGGCGACTAATGATTTGACAGGCTGCAGCATCATACATTACCTGTCAGGTCTTCTCCGCACTGTCTTCATCCCCGAGTCCCGCGCTCTATCTTCAGAATGGCCGGTCAGCTGACAGAGCGCTCAGCCAATCACAGGCCGGGACCGCCGCTATATCCTATGGGCAGCCCCCCCGCAGCTCCCCGCCGCCCCCTCCCGCACTCACCCACTCGCTGCAGCCGCGTTGAATAGCGGCGGCAGCGAGCGGGGAACGAGGAGCAAACGAGCGCTAATAGCGCTCGTTTGCTCCTCCAAACGACTCGTGAAATAGGGGCATAAGCCTATGAGTCTTAGTAGAGAATAATGGAAGCCCTCCTGCCTTTTCTAATTGCAGAATTAATTCAATATTGTCTTAATAAAATTGTAAAATGTTACGATCCTTGGGCATTGTAGATAGTAAGTCAGCCGTCTGCATTAAAATCTGAGACATAAAAGTGACTCGCTCTCAAGTGTTCTAAGAATAATGGAGAGCTAAGAAATAATAGATGATGAGTAGATGTTTTACAGGAAAAAGAAGCCTCTAATAAGTTTTAATGTTGGGCGGTAGACTTAATATTGCTCGATATTCTTATTAGCCAGATGGTCCATGAGTCCTGCAAATAAAGAAGTGGCTGCCTAGTATTGAGATTTTTTTTTTTTCTCATTACAAAAACACAAAAATTAGACATAACATTAGATATCCAGTTATCTTAACCCCTCACCGCCCTATCCATAGAGCTATGCAGAAGGGGAGATTGAGAATGTATTGGATATAGCCTGTTAGATGACGTGATGTCTGCATGCTTAGTATGTGAAAGAAACATCTGCTCTACAAGGCCAGCGGAACATTGCTCGCATGCCAAATATACCAAATATATCTTTGTAATATAAAAGTAATTTATTAATATAAAGAAGCGTCTTTTCACATGCAATGCTTTCTGCTGTTGGTGAGGTTAGTACGTCAGAGCAAATCACTGAAGCAGCATCTACAAGAGACACATGGCTGAATTGTACTGGCAGGTACTAGTGCACAGCGCAATTATTTTATATTCCATTTGTTACAAAGTTTTTTCAAATTAATTATTGGGCAGAAATTACATCATCTGAATGAAAGAGAAACAATGGACAAAAAACAGTGAAGGAGATCAACTCTCGCCAACCATACATGTAACTAAGGGCCCATATAGGGCCCTATTACAAGGAGATATCACTGTGTAATAAGGCAATGATCAGCCGAAGAGCCAATCATCAGCTGATCATTGTCTTTTAGCAAGTTTCAAAACCATCAGCCGCTGAGTGTGCATCGCTCTGATGACACTAAGTAGAATAATAAAGTTTATACTTACATTCCAGGCTCCCCCCATGTCCTGCAGCCATTACCCCGCGTTTTCTGCTTCCCGCAGCCACCTCTGACACTTCTGGCTCCATATCTGTACTGACAGACTGCTCAGCCAATCATCGGCCATGGGGCTGTCCCGTCTTGGTCAGTAATTGGCTGAGCGGCTTGTCATTGAAGAGTCAGGGCCAGAAGTGTCTGCAGGGAGGAGGTAACACAGAGAAAAGGCATCGGAATAATAAAGTATAAGCTATTATTTACTATGCAAAAGCAAGGGCTGCATAGACATTACTAACTATATATATATATATATATATATATATATATATATATATATATATATATATATAGACAGCCATTACTAGACGATTGTCAAGCTGTCTAATAGGCTTAGTAAACAAGCGCCGATTTAGCAGATCAGTGCTCTCTTACACTGCTCATCGAGCCATGTAATAGGGCCCTTACACAGCCTGATGGGGCAGCAGACAAGCACGACCAGTGAGATTCACTCTCATTTTTTAAACCTTCACATGGTTCACTTAAACTTGAAATAGGTCCAAAATGAAGAAAAAACCTTTGACCTCAAATTATGACGCTGCCCAAAGAAAGTTCCATTCTGGAATTCATCTTTCCAAAAATAACCTTACACCTTTGTGTCATTGTTGTTTTATGTATGGCTAGTATGCGTTGTATACCGTTAGTTTTCCAGCTATTTTCCAGATATTCCATTGGATTTCCATCAATCCAAATTCAGTTTTGTTAGGACATATTAAAGGGGAACTCTGGTAAAAGATTTGTAGTTGACTTCTAATTAAAAACCTTCAGTCTTCCAGTACGTATCAGCTATTGTACGTCCTGCAAGAAGTTGTGTGTATTCTTTCCAGTCTGACACAGTGCTCTCTGTTGCCACCTCTGTCCATATCAGGAACTGTCCAGAGCAGGAGAGGTTTTCTATGGGGATTTTCTACTGCTCTAGACAGTTCCTGACATAAACTGAGGTGGCAGCAGAGAGCACTGTGTCAGACTGGAAAGAATACACCACTTACTGCAGGACATGTAGCAGCTGATAAGTACTGGAAGGCTTGAGATCTTTTTAATAGCACTTTCTGGCACCAGTTGATTTGAGAGAGAGAAAAAAAACCCTTTAAGGTTTCCATCATATACAGAAACTATGATATGCAAATGAGTAAAGAAAGTCCAGCGTCATAAGGTAAAAGGGCAGTTCAATCTTGCAACTAAGTCAGGAAAGTGGACAAAAAAACACCAACACATTTTGGGCTTTAGTAGCCCCTCCTCATAGTAAGGCAGTGTAAGGCCAGATTCACACTATGTATGACAGCAGCCGTGTCACAGAACATTGGCTGTCTGTGAAGTTCATCTTGGCTGGATCTGCAGTACTGGCCGGAGAAACTTAATTTCTTTTGAATTGGAATGCAGGCACATTCTGGTGTGCTAGCGTTCCAATTCACCTTAGCTGACAATGTAAAGTGCGTCTGGAGCCGCACTTAACATTGTCTGTTCTGTCAGTCTTGTGCGGCTGCTATTCAATGAATTGCAGCCGCACAAAACTGACATGTCAGTTTTTTCTGCGGCCGCAAGGAATCCCGGATGGAGTGTATACAGTGTGTATAAAATCCAGCCGGTATTCCATTGAAATCAATGCAATGTATTTTTTCATTTGACAACGGTCAGTATTGCAATCTGCAACAACGGCCGTTAATGAATGAAAAAATACGTTGTGTGAACTAATTCTCTGTCCGTTTTCTTGTGTGTGTATGGAGCTTTTAGATGCAACAAGCAAAGACTGCGCTGCTCTTTTACCTTGTGATGCTGGACTTCCATTCCTCATATGCACATTTCAAGGGGGCGGTGTCCACAGCCAGTCTGTGTCCGAGGAGCGGGGGTGAGCTGGATTTTTATCTGTTTGCAGGAACCATAATGCATTAATAGATCTATTTAATGGTAACAAAATTATGTTAGATGCCCATAGCAACCAATCACATGCCCATAGCAACCAGAACTTTCATTTTTTTCAGAGAACTATTCCAATCATCCATGGAATCTATGATTTCTCAGTATATTTAGTGCTTAGATGTGACATGACATTCATATATATGCTTAGTTTAGTAGGCTTCTTAGCACACATCAGATAATACCACTGTTCAAGTCCTTCAAAAGTTACAAAAAAAGTGATGGGCTACAGCAAAACTGAATACAGATTTGGAATGGCACTGGATTGCCGCTCCGGGACCCCCGCTGGAATACCAAATCCCTTTCTACTCGAATGTCATGACCCGGCGGATGGACTGCCCGCTCAGCCAGTCAGTGACTGGGGCGGGACACCGCTGCAGTCACTGATTGGCTGAGTAGGCAATCCATCAGCTGGGTTGGGTATGTAGTAGTTGTTTATTATGTTTCCACCTGCCCCTGCCAGCTGTCAATTTTTTTAAATCACTGGACTTCTCCTTTAAGGCCTGCTAAAAAGATGCGATCAGCTGAGGATGGGATGTTTTCCCACTCTTCGGCTGATCACTGACACTTTTGCATAAGCCAAATATTGTCTGAATGTTTTTCTAGCAATGCTCCATGCCGATAATTGGCCCATGTAAAAGGCTAGCTGAATACTGTGTTCTGCAGTGTCCCTAGGCATACATGTTGGGGAGTAGTCCGTGATGTGTGTGTCTAATGTATGCTTATGATGGACACCATTTGGTGCCATACTACTGTGAAGTATGCATCCTGTTGCTGCAAGCTACTAAACACAATAGGTTGGGGGTCCATGTTTTTCCATCCAGCTGCATACACCCTGAAGAGCGGCCAAAATGAGACGCTGTTGGCCTCCAGTGGGCATATGGGTCTTTGGATCTGTTTAACATGTGCATTGGGACTTATCCCTGAACTTATGTTAAGCGGATCCTGCTACACACGGTGTGAACCTAGCCTTAGTGCCACCTTTTGTTCTACAAAACTACAGCTGTGCGGACAGAACATCTGATGTACAGATGCTTCAGGTTTTCTACGTCTCAGATGTCACTAAGTCTGAGCGCCTGAAGCTCGAGAGGTCTGTGTGTGTGCTCTTCCAGGTGGTCAGCCCTGGGGCTTGGAAAAGGTGGGAAAGCTACACGTTGGCACTATGACATGTGGGGGTGCTGTCACTGGAATTGTGTATACAGACAGTATTCATATAGTGTAGTTGGCTTCCATGGGGTTGTGTGTATATTAAATATCAAAATCACATTGAAAACCTCAGAGGGGTCACCCAGATCCCCAGATCAAGTGTGACTATAGTCCCCTATAGTTACTTATTCCCACTAGCTTCACATTATAGATACAGATTCTACTCTTTCTGGCATAGACTTGCACTTCACCATCTTTTTGATCTCCATCTCCAGAAAGTGAAGTGCTTCCTGCTGTGCTATACAGTATATCTTTATATGCTCCAAGCTCACGTGAAGCTTTCAGCTCCACCAACCGAACACAAAAGAGAAGAAAACCTGGCACCAGCTGTTCTATTAATAACACTGAATTAACCTTATTGTTCAGGTGAACTGTGAGATGAAAGAGCCACGGGGGTTATAGCGAGGCACGTATGTAATTAATAGGCCAGGATGCCATAGTGGGTGTCATTGCTGTAAATCTGCTCCAAAGCAAGAATTCATTGAGTTGGACTCTAAACTACATTCAATTATCCTGAGAACAATGGGACACTCTGTAGCACTGAAGATTGCTTGGAAAACCTTTAAATGTAGTATACAGGTTACATATCCAAGCCTGTGATCAGCCCATAATACCACCTTGTGTCCATCACATTGCATGTTACTTTGACATGTTTGTCCTACCTTAACACTGTACATCCCTTCATGGCTGTGATAGTCTCCAATGGCAGTGGCCTCTTTTAACAGGATAATGCCCAAGCATCATGTGATAGGAAACTCCATGGAGGCCAGAGATGTTAAAAGTTTAGATAGGGTTTCAGTCCTAAGACCCATTGTAATTGTTAGTTATAACCAGGTAAAGTGCACAGTTATGTAAGAGATGTCATTGTAACTGTACCTACAATTCTTTATTTTGGCCACAAGATGCCACTGTTGAGAATTAACATTAAGTATAAGTGACTGGTCACATGTCTGTGACATCACTAACGGTCTTTTGGTTGTCAAGGAGAGAGCGGCCATTTTTCCCTGAGAGCTGTTGGTAAAAATCCTGATCCATCCAAGCTGGGAATCGGTTTGCTGGGACTTCTAGTTGCGTTGGAGATCAGCTGTTGTTGCTGGCGATTGGATCCTCTGTGAGTTGGATCGTGCTGCTGTGAACAGTGGTCGCCATCGTGGGACTGGATGTTGGCAGAGGAGCTTTTCATCTGGACACAGTGAGACAGTAGCGTGCACGCCAACGTATGAGAGACTGAGTCACTGCCTACAAGTAGTTAGTTAGTTAGGTTTCTTGTTCGTATTAGGCCACAAGCCACACAGAACACACGTGTGGGACTCATTTACCACAGCATTGCCTGTCTGACAATATTTTCGGCCGATTGTTGTCTTATTGTCAAATTGTGGTTTTAGATTTATTGTTAAGATTGTAAACCGCTGTGCTACACCGCGAGTGCGCCTGAGTAACGCATCCATACACAATTGTTCCTGTCTTGTGAGGGTATTAAGAGGTAAATAGCGTCCAATCTATCTGAGACTGCTAATAGGTAAAAGCTGTTGTGAGAACATCTGGATTAGATAAAGTGTGGCGACAAGCTATGTAGCACAGGGGTCTCCACTAGTTGTTGTATTATTGTTATTATTGTATTATTGTGATGGTTTGGGGGTTATTGGTACCTGTAGTACTAGTATTGGTGCATTTCAGTAAAATTACAATTTGGGTTAACTTGGTGTTGGAGTCGTCTCTCTCGCTCTTGACTTCGCTGTATTCTGGGGAGCCCACCTCGGTACACGGCTTACAACTTGGCGTAGTCGGCAGGATACAGCGACCGTCATGGACAGAGACGCGGCACTTCAGGGTGCCCCAGTAGGATACGTTCCTTTGGGGGCACTATTGCAACATCTGCCTAAGTTTGATGGGAACAACATGACGTTGCAAGATTGGACTGAGAGAGTGCGTAGTGTAGTCAAAATGTGTAACTTGGTCCCAGAGCTGCAGGCAGAGGTGGCGGTGGGGGCCTTAGAGGGTGACGTTAGGCGGGCAGTGATGTTACGGCCCGAATCTGAGAGAGACACATTGAAAAAAATATTTTCCCTCCTGGAGGGGACCCAAGGGGGCCGGGCTAAAGTAGTACAGTTGCGAAGCCGCTTCTTCAACCGACCGCAGCGAGAGGGCGAGACCTTGATGCAGTATTCTAATGCCCTGCAAGAGATGTTGAATGAGATCCAGAGACGAGACCCAGGAGCTATGGGGGCCTTCAGAGAGGTGGACAGGCTATTACGAGACCAGTTCATAGCGGGACTGTCCAACAGGTTCTTACAGGACAAGTTACAGGAAATGATTCAGACTACAGCTGATGTGACATTTTATTGTGTTTACTTAGCTGCTGTGGAGAGGGAAGAAGAATCCACAGTGGTGACTGTGAAAGCCGTAAATGGTACCCAAGCAACTGAGAATCGCTTAGGGCCTGAAGACTCTGAGTCTTTAAAGGAGGTGGTCCAGGCTATGCGGGCAGAGTTGAGAGAACTTCGGTTGGAGGTGGCTCAGATGAAGGCGGACCCGCACCGGCCTCTGGACACAACACAGGTGTCCCGTGTCACTCCATCCCAGATAACTCAAGTGCGTGGTCCCTCAGGGAGGGGCCCATCTGGCGTGCGGCAATCTAGAGAACCCCTCTGTTGGGCCTGTCGACAGTATGGCCATATTGCTAGAGAGTGCCCTGTACGGATAGGAACAGAGCCAGGTTTAAACTCCCAAACGGCTGCAGTAATGGGGCATCCTGCAGCGGTTTGTCAGACTCTAAGCCCCAGGCATGAAGAACACAATTTATATGCCAGTAGCCCTGTTATGGAAGCTGAGTTGGAAGGCCAGAGAGTACGATGTTTGGTTGACACTGGGTCGGAGTGCACCCTTATGCCACTGGAATTCTTTGAAAGGCATTTTGGGCACATGATGGAGCCAGAGGATGGAAGTGTCATCCGACTCACAGCTGCTAACAACAGTGAACTGGATGTGCGTGGAATCGTCTGGATGCGGGTCCGATTGTTTGGGCAAGATATTGGAACGAAGGGGGTTGTGCTTGTGGACCATTCATCCCGGAAAGGAATGGACGTGACGCTGGGCATGAATGTGTTGAGAGACTTGGATCACCACCTCTATGCTAAGGAGGGACCAAGGTATTGGCAACGGGCCACCACACATCGACCAACCCAGAAAGTCCTACAACAAGTGGTGAGGAGCTGCAGTTTGCAAAAGAGCCTCATGTCCAGATGGCCTGTAGGTCACGTGAAGGTGCCACTGAAGTCTCCGATAAAAATCCCGCCTCAACAAGAACAAATACTGATGCTCCCGGTGAGATCTGGTCAACAACTGAACGGGTTGGAGGTCCTGATTGAACCCGCCACTCAGGGAGAGTCTTCAACCCGCCCATTGATAGCCCGGGCTCTCGCCACTGTGAAGAATGGATGCGTACCTGTACGATGTCTCAATGTCATGGACAGTCAGTTGACCGTTCCTGGGACTACCCTACTGGCCGATGTCTATGTACCCCAGGGTGATATCATCCGACGCAAGAGTTTTACGCTACAGACGGATGAGGGGTTGGCCTGGACCTATGCTGTGGAGGTTCAACAAAGGGAGTCCCCAACTGCGGAGTGGAACGGCCGAGTGATCATGGCCCTTATGGGAGTAGACTGCAAGACTCTGACTCCGGGACAACAACAGTTGTTGGATGATACCCTTTGGGAATTTCAGGAGGCGTTCTCAAGGCATGACGAAGACTTTGGTTGTGCTTCCGGCATTGAGCACGAAATCCCTACTGGCGATGCTGCGCCTATCCGGGAACGGTACCGGCAGATCCCGCCAAAGATGTACCAGGAGGTGAAAGAAATGGTGGCCAGCATGTTGGACAATCGGGTGGTTCAAGAGAGCCAGAGTCCCTGGGCTGCACCTGTAGTATTAGTGCGGAAAAAAGATGGAAGCCTTAGGTTTTGCGTGGATTACCGTAAACTGAATGCTCAGACTATACGAGATGCCTACCCTCTGCCGCGGATTGAAGAGTCGCTGTCTGCCCTGAGTCATGCAAAGTTCTTCTCGACCCTTGACCTGGCCAGTGGCTATTGGCAGGTACCGGTGGCCGAAAAAGACAAGGCAAAGACGGCCTTCATCCTACCTATGGGACTTTACGAGTTCAATCGGATGCCATTTGGTTTAACCAATGCCCCAGGGACCTTCCAGCGGCTGATGGAACACTGTTTGGGGGACCTCAATTTTGAATCAGTGCTGATATATCTGGACGATGTGGTGGTGTTTGGGAACTCCTTTGAGGATCATCTCCAAAAACTGCGGCAGGTCCTGGGGCGGCTGCGGGACCACGGGCTCAAGATCAAGCCCAAGAAGTGTCAGTTGTTCCAGCAGCGGATAGAATACTTGGGGCATGTGATCACTTCAGAAGGGGTACAGCCAGCCCCCGTAAAGGTGGAGGCTGTTCAGAAGTGGCCTCAGCCACGAACACTACGAGAGGTGCAGGCATTCGTGGGACTGGCTGGTTACTACCGGAGGTTCATACCGCGATTCGCTCATTTGACAGGTCCATTAAACGAGCTGGTAAGGGGCACAGCGGGAGGCCCGAAGAATCGGCCCATCAAGTGGGGACCACGGCAGCAGGAGGCCTTTGAAGCGGTGAAGGAGGCGCTGACCAGTGCTCCCATTTTGGCTTATGCACGGTTTGATACCCCATTCCTGCTGTATACTGATGGGAGCCTACATGGTCTAGGGGCCGTGCTGTCCCAAGTCCAGGATGGACGTGAGCGAGTAATTGCCTATGCCAGTCGGTCTTTGAGAGAGACGGAGCGCAACCCTGACAACTATAGCTCCTTTAAGCTGGAGCTGTTGGCGCTGGTGTGGGCCATGACTGAAAGGTTTGCTGAGTATCTGACAGGTGCAGAGGTCACTGTGATGACAGATAACAACCCGTTGGCACACCTGGAGAACGCCAAGCTTGGAGCCCTCGAACAGAGATGGATGGCTCGCCTCTCTAAGTATCAGTATCGCATTAAGTTCCGCTCAGGGAGGGAGAATGGCAACGCTGATGCGCTCTCCCGGGTTCCAGTGGAACTGCCCATTGTGAGTGTTGACGATGAGCTTGAGGACACCGAAACTCCCAACCTAGGTCGATTGCCCATGTTCCGGGATGTGGCACATTCAAGTGGGGTGGTGTCCGGAATGGCAATGGTGTTGGGAAAGACATTGGCGGACTGGGAGAGGGTCCAAGGTGACTGCCCAGATCTGCGAAAAGTAAAGGAGTGGGTCCGGGACAGGGTCTGGCCTCGACCGGAAGAACGGGCCCAACTAACTTCAGAGGGTCAGAAGCTGTTGAGACAGTGGGATAAGCTGAGTATTATCCAGGGGCTCTTGTGCCGGACCACATACCTACAGTCTGAACTGCAGTTTCGGCAACAGATTGTCATTCCCATGTCATTGGGACCAGAGGCCGCCCGGGAAGCCCACGAACGGGGGGCTCACTTTGGGAGTGATAAAACATACAAGTGGCTCCAGCGATTGGTATATTGCCCCGGTTTGGGAGATATGGTGGCCGTGGCCTGCCTTAAGTGTCGGTCCTGTGGGTTAAATAAGAGTGTTGAGCAACGGGCTCCTGTTCAGACCATCCAGACATCTGCACCACTTGAGGTCCTTATGATTGATTATGTACATATTGGGTATTCCGCCTCAGGTCATTCATACTGCCTGGTCATGACAGATCATTTCACAAAATATGCAGTAGCGGTGCCTACTCGAGACCAGACGGCAGAGTCTGCCGCCGAGGCAGTCTGTAAACATTTTATACATGTGTTTGGATGTCCACGAAGGATTCATTCAGATCAGGGGGCATGTTTTCAGGGGACATTGATCAGTGAACTGTATCAGCTGTACGGGATTGAACGTTCACGCACCACCCCATATCACCCTCAGGGGAATGGAGTGTGTGAGCGATTCAACCGCACCCTGCTTCAGATGCTGCGAACCTTGGAGGATACTCAGAAGGCCCGCTGGCCAGAGTACTTACCTGAATTGATGTGGGCTTACAATAACAGGGTACACAGCACCACCGGTTACTCCCCACATATGCTTATGTTTGGGAGGGCGGGTCAGGAGATCGAGGACCTTCACATGCCTGATCCGATGGGTCCACCTCCAAGAAGTTCTACTGCATGGGCGCAAGAGCTTCGCCGCCGACTCAGAGCAGTGCACAAGGTTGTAGGGGAACGCCTGAGACAAGTAGTACACCCCAACCCGAGACCAGTGCAAAGAGGTGGATTTGTCCCGGGCGACCGAGTGATGGTTAGGGCCAAAAGACCATCTGGGAAGTTGGATGGGCGGTGGGAGGCAGTCCCATATGTGGTGAAGAGGAGGGTAGACCCCGCCATCCCGGTCTATGAGGTGGAGCCAGTGGGGACCGGTGGACCCTCAAGGAACTTGCACCGTAATATGCTGAGGTGCTGTACTTTTGAGGAGCCTGTAATAGTAGAGGAGTTGCCTGTCACTGTTCAGACTGCGGTAGAACCCCCCATAGATGAGGAATGGTGGACAGCTCCTGTCCCAACCCCCACAGAGGTTCCAACTGTAGCAAGTCTGCCACCCAGGGAGAGGGTTACACAGTCAGCGGCCCCTCCCTCAGAGAGATTGCCTGACACTCCTGATACCCCTGAGTCTATAACCCCACGTAGAACTCCCAGGTGTAATGCTGGTGTGCCCCCACAGCGCTATGCGCAAGACGAGTTTGTATGGGGAGGGTTGGCGAGGACACCAACCTCTAGTGGGGTGGCATGTAAGAGATGTCATTGTAACTGTACCTACAATTCTTTATTTTGGCCACAAGATGCCACTGTTGAGAATTAACATTAAGTATAAGTGACTGGTCACATGTCTGTGACATCACTAACGGTCTTTTGGTTGTCAAGGAGAGAGCGGCCATTTTTCCCTGAGAGCTGTTGGTAAAAATCCTGATCCATCCAAGCTGGGAATCGGTTTGCTGGGACTTCTAGTTGCGTTGGAGATCAGCTGTTGTTGCTGGCGATTGGATCCTCTGTGAGTTGGATCGTGCTGCTGTGAACAGTGGTCGCCATCGTGGGACTGGATGTTGGCAGAGGAGCTTTTCATCTGGACACAGTGAGACAGTAGCGTGCACGCCAACGTATGAGAGACTGAGTCACTGCCTACAAGTAGTTAGTTAGTTAGGTTTCTTGTTCGTATTAGGCCACAAGCCACACAGAACACACGTGTGGGACTCATTTACCACAGCATTGCCTGTCTGACAATATTTTCGGCCGATTGTTGTCTTATTGTCAAATTGTGGTTTTAGATTTATTGTTAAGATTGTAAACCGCTGTGCTACACCGCGAGTGCGCCTGAGTAACGCATCCATACACAATTGTTCCTGTCTTGTGAGGGTATTAAGAGGTAAATAGCGTCCAATCTATCTGAGACTGCTAATAGGTAAAAGCTGTTGTGAGAACATCTGGATTAGATAAAGTGTGGCGACAAGCTATGTAGCACAGGGGTCTCCACTAGTTGTTGTATTATTGTTATTATTGTATTATTGTGATGGTTTGGGGGTTATTGGTACCTGTAGTACTAGTATTGGTGCATTTCAGTAAAATTACAATTTGGGTTAACTTGGTGTTGGAGTCGTCTCTCTCGCTCTTGACTTCGCTGTATTCTGGGGAGCCCACCTCGGTACACGGCTTACAGTTACACACTTCCCTCCCAAGCAACCTTCCCAATCTGACCCATTACAGAAAACAGGCTCCTGGCATCAGCTGGATTGGTTGGATGGCCATGAAGTGAAGCTTGGTGCCACGTGCATGATCAGAGCAGGTCTCAGGACTAGTGATGACCAAACATTTGGCTCCCCGTGGCTGTAGAGGTAGGATGTGGCTCGAGGGCTGCCAGAAAAACATGGATACATCCATAGGCCATAGGCTGTAACCATGTTTCCAGGACTCCCTAGGGCTGATTCCAACTTCTAGGGCTGACTCTAACTTCTCCTCAGAACAGCTTATTATGTAGGATACCAACCACCACTCTGCTCTAAAAGCAGTGGTCTGGCTGGAGTATATATAGATGTATAGAAATATAGGGGGACATGGCGTAAAGTGAAACTGGCTCAGTTACCCCTAGCAACCAATCAGATTCCAATTTTCAATCCTCACAGACTCTTTGGAAAATGAAAGGTGGAATCTGATTGGTTGCTAGGGGCAATTGAGCCAGTTTCACTTTACACCATGTTTAATAAATCTCCCCAATAGTGTATTTATAATGTATAATATATATATAAATATATATACTATAGCGATATATATACCAGCCAGACCGCTGCTTTTAGAGCAAAGTGGTAATCGGTAACCTAGACAATCGGATGGAAAGAGGGGGTATATCAGAAGAAGGAGACAAGTTTGCTAAATACATTTATTTGCAATAATATTTAACTTGATGAGTCCTGCAAATATAACTATATCAGTTGAGATGGGAATACAACTATAAACTAACACTTTAAAGTATCTGATGCTAATGTCTTATTGCCAGATACTACAAGTCGCCTTCAGAGGTCTTGTGGAATCCAGGTCTCAATGGGTCAGGACTGTTTTGGAGACATAATATCAGACAGAAGGTGTTAATCATATACTTGTGAAGGTATATGCATCTTGGGGCTGGGTTCACACTACGTATATTTCAGTCAGTATTGTGGTCCTCATATTGCAACCAACACCAGGAGTGGATTAAAAACACAGAAAGGATCTGTCCACACAATGGTGAAATTGAGTGGATGGCCGCCATATAACAGTAAATAACTGCCATTATTTCAATATAACAGCCGTTGTTTTAAAATAACAGCAAATATTTGCTATTAAGGGTACAAACCCACTTGACGTATTTGCTGCGTGAATCAGTCTTAAAAATAAGCAGGCAAAACGCAGGTTTGCTTTATACAATTGTTCTGCGTTAAAATACGCAATTGCGTATTTTTGAAGCGTGAAGCTACATGCGTTTTTCGCACAGGTTGTTAACAACTGATGCTTTACTAACAACAAGCTTCACACTTCAAAAATACGCAATTGCGTATTTTAACGCAGAACAATCGTATAAAGCCAACCTGCGTTTTGCCTGCTTATTTTTAAGACTGATTCACGCAGCAAATACGTCAAGTGGGTTTGTACCCTAAATGACGGCCATACACTCAATTTCAACATTGTGTGAACAGATCCTTTCTGTGTCAGAGCTGCTGCATGAGACGTGACGTCTCAAGGCAGCTCTGCCATTCAGTGGCCAAAGCTGGACCCCGCTACGGCCACTGATTGGCAGAGCTGCCTTGAGACGTCACGTCTCATGCGGTAGCTCTGACCAGGAAGTGGCCGCGGGACGGGAGTACCGGGTGTCGCGATCCGGGCATCGGCGCTGGAATGGTGGAGTTAAGTGACCTCCGACTTCAATTTCCACCCCCTCCCCGGCAATCCTCCAAAATACCCCCCGGCCCGGAGTACCCCTTTAATGGAAGAATACCAGGATCCCTGTAAGCCTAGTTGAAGTCCTCCACTGGGGTGCAGTTGTAGAGAGGAAATAAGAGGGTCCTGAAAACTTTTCCAGGTGAATAGTGACCCCTGTTCCTTTAGGCCTCATTCACACATTTAATGGTTTTTCAGGTCTGCATATAGGTCCGCTATTTGTTCTTCGTGATTCATGAAAAATGGTCTGTAAATGCATCCATAGTGCATCCGCAAAAAAATGGTTAAAAAAAAAAAATTAACTAGTTTGCTTAGATGTGATCTGATGCAAAAAAACGCAGATCCCATAGACTTCTATTGGCTGATCCGTACCGCAATCACTATCTGCCTTAGGGCATGTCCAGTTTTTTCACAGAGTGAATTGCGTATCAATGAAAAAGTGGAGTGTGTGAATAGCATGATAGAAATCAATGGGCAATAAGTTGATCCGTGACTGCGGATCCGCAAGCATGGAAAACTTTGCGGGAAGTGTGAATACTGCTGTAGTCTAAACTATGCCCTCTGGTAATTACAGTATTCCCAGTCTCAGGCTCTACAGAGAGACACTGCAGTTATTGTTCTTGTAATTAAAATTATTCAAAGTTTATACTTTGGTACACAACCTGTGGCCACCATTGTTCTTCTGTGTGGCTCCTAACCATCTGGACATTATTTTATGCAACTTAAAGGGGCATTCCAGGCAAAACTGTTACTGTGCTGTACCTACTCCAGGTCTTATGGGGTGGTGTATGGATTAATTCTGCCTTTGGAGCTATTTGAATCCCATGTATTGCCACTTCAGCACAAAGCTATGTGACTGGGTTCACACATGGCAGTTTTTTTGAAAATTGACACTGCAGTTTTTGTGCCAAAACCATAAGTCGATCCTAAATAAAAGAGAAATACAAGTCCTCCCTTTATTTTATCCATCCCATTTGAATCCGCTTCTGGCTTTGGCACAAAAACCGCAGTGGTAGTTTTTATTTTTTTTTTTTTTAATGCCATGTGCAAAACCAGCATAATCTGAAGCTATGATAACTTAAATATTAGTTATCAATCTGAGTGATTTCTGACATTTAGCCATTACATTTGGATGGTTCCTGTTAAATGGAAATCCTTCCCCAGATCCTCCTTTATAAGAAATGAGTCGATGAGCTATGCAATACATGGTATGCACCACTAGATGGCACCAGTGGCCTATTATTTCCTGTTTGACCTCCTGTAACTTTTCACACAGTACATCCGCGCTCACATCTCATTCAGATCAGCTGCAATGTTCCAGGAAGTCTTCTTTGTCACTGCTTATAAATTTAGTCAAACTGAAAGGCTTAGTCGAAAAACACATCTGCTATTACTTACTGGATTTCTTTACAAAACATCACTTTTTTTTCCTCTTCCTCCCTCTTATCCCTCCAATGATCACAAATCTTTAAGGAGAGGTCGGGTGTGTCTATATAGGAAAAAAAAATAATACAGGAAAAAGTTGGCGTGAGTCCAGGGTTTTACCAGAGTAACAGGATCAGCAAATATAGTTTGTTTCTATAGTGACTGTGTGACTAAAACAAAATAGTTTTCATCACCGCACTGATAATAGACAGTATTATGTGAGGAGAAGTTAGGTTATAACTTAAGGGTCACTGAAGAATTGCTGGGCACTGTCATAAAAAAAAAATTAACACGTCACATGTCAAAAGTTTTGATTGGTGGCAGTCTCACTGCTAAGACCCCCTACGGGGCATGAGGCAAGATGATCATCTCGCCTCAGGCAGCAGATTGCAGAGTGGTCGAAAAACATCTAGCATCATCTTGACCCCATGACCCGCAAATGACCACTGGACACAGATATAGAATGCAAGACAGTCTGTAACTGTATATCTTATATAGCGGTATACAGTACACTTTGCTGGTACTGGTATACGCTGCAGCTTTCTGTATGCAAACTCTCCTTACTTATGAATTTTAATGGGGCGGGAGTTAGTTTTTGCATCAGGTAGCAGATAAGCTTGAATCCCCTGGTAAATCCACAAAGTAATGTCTATACCAAACTACATACATATTGGTGTGGATCTGCTGTGGATTTTCTCTAGTGGATTTAGAAAATTTAAAATCAGCAATTGCAATAATTCCACAGAAAAGTGAGCAACACTGCGTATTTAGTGAGGATTTTAAAATCTGCAATGATTCATCAGCAGAAGAAATTGACGTTACAAACCTAAAATGTGCCCCACATCAGTGTCCATGTGGATATCCTGCATATTTATTTTTCAACAAGTGAACAAGTCTTCTACAAATCCTATTCAATTTGCTACTACTGTAAAACTCTTGGCATCATGTCCACCTTATGTGAGTGTACACTAGGAGAATCCATGTGGAGCCCATTATTTTATTGCTGTCGATGCTGTTCTCTGATGTGGATATGTTTAGCAAAAAAGAAGTGACACTCACCTACCCCTGATGCCCCACAGCTGCTAGTCTGAAGCCCCTGGTCCCTGCTCACCACTACTTCCTGATAAATCTAACCCTATGTTCACACACTGTTTAGTGGATGGCCATCATTTATCAGAAAATAATTACTGTTATTTTAATAAAAACGACCGTTGTTTCGAAGTTATGTTCACACAACGTATGTTTTGCATAAATCAATTTGCAACTACGGCCGTGATTAAGGCAAAACATGTCGAAAAGAATCCTGGCCAGAGCGTATACATATAGGGGGGGATTTACGAAGATTACGCCAAAGGCATACGCCCCGCTTGCCCAATGTGTAGGCTGGCGGAGCTTGCGGGGGCGTGATAAGGCGGGGAGGAGGCGTGGCCTCCTCCCAGGCCTCATTTATCATGATTTATGCCTACTCTGTATGCGCCTCTTAGCGTATCCTGCCTGGAAAAAGGGGGCGGGGCCTAATATAAGACCGGCGTACATAGTATACGCTATGGCTGGGATTCCATCTGACATCTCAGCTTTCTGCGGCCACTATTCATTGAATAGTGGCCACACAGACATGTTAGTTCACACAATGGAGCGTGCGGCTCCAGCCACAGCCAGCAGACATACAAACTCGCCGCAGTATTAGCCAGGATGATCTTCAGTAACACTGGCCGTTCTGTGACCATGCCGGGTCACAGAACGGCCGGTGTTATACATAGTTTGAACCCTGCCTTTTACTACAAATTGCTGTGGTTTTTGCCCATGGCCAGATGAGATTTGTGGCCACGGGTATTGCTATGTTGTGTTCACATAGGGGGAGATTTAAGAAAGGGTGTAAATATACACCTGGTGTAAACTGCCCACAGCAGCCAATCACAGCTCAGCTTTCAGTACTGGTAAAATATAAAAGGAGCTGTGATTGGTTGCTCTCCCCCATTGTGTCAGGCCTGCATCAGGTTCTAGACATGTACTGTAATTACATTTATTAAAGCAATTTACCAATATAAACGGGTAAATGAAAGGCCTCAGCAAATCTGGCACAACCCGTCTGTACAGGCAAAGTGGCTGGAGACTAAAGTCCTATGTGAGCTCCGTGCCAGAGGTTGTTAAACTCTGTTACTCCAGCAGCGTAGATGATAGTGAAATTGATCTATCAAACATTGGCACGGAATGAAGCTTGTATATCGAGTTTATTCTGGAGCAAACCCCGGGGAGAGTAAAGATGATTAGAATGAAGGCTATTGGCTTGTGTATTATGCCGCTCTGTAACTGATGCTGATCATAGTTATTTGTGTCCGTATGTTTCAATCCATATCAGTAGGAGAAGGCAGTGTTAGCGCATAGGGACACTGAGGGGAAAAAACACTGAAAGGTTCTTACAGGTTGTGGTTGTCAAAGCAGCTTCAATGACAGCTCACAATAGCGGTCCAGTTAAAATGAACTGATAGGAGGATAGAGCAAGTATTCAACATTAAGGGGGTTATCGCATAACTACTTTCTTGCTGAAACAGTGCCACCCCTGTCCTCTGGTTGTGTGTGTGTGGTATTACAATTAATATCCATTCATTTCGATGGAACTGAGCTACAAACCCCAAACTAAGATCAGGAGAGGTGCTGTGTCTGAAAGAAATGTTTTTTTCAGGCTAAATTCACATGGACGGATCCGCAGTGGATTTCTTGCTCCAAAATGTTTTTCAGGCAGTGGATTTCTCGCAGCAAATTCGCATGATCCGCAGTGGACATCCCGCTGCGAGTATGTCGGGAGACGGCCCTGGTAACCCACGGCCGGCCGGAACTCATTTATTACCTGCTCCGCGATCCAGCTTGCTTTGGGGGTTCCCGGGTGCACGTCCTGCCCAGCCAAACAGTGTGCTGCCCCGAGGCAGTGAAAAATGCGCTGCGGATCAGTCCGTGTAAATTTAGCCTAAAGGCCCTATTCCACGGAGCGTTTTTGAACGATTATCGTTCATAAAATCGTTCAAACGACCGTTTGTTAACGATATTCGTTCTGTGGAATAGCTGTAAACGAGCGAACGACAACGACAACAAAAAAAAATCGTTGGTCTTTCAACAATAATTCGATAATCATTTTGTTGAATAAAAAATCTTTCAGTCGTTCTTGAAATGTCTACCTACATTTCCCCACGTTTTAAACAACCATGTAACCATGTAACGACCGCAAAAAAATCGTTACACTACAGATATCGTTCACGTTCCCACTCGTATTATGTGTTATCGTTCGCTTAAAAAAATCGTTAAGTGCTCGTTAACGAGCGGTCGTTGGAGCGAGTCTATGAACGATAATCGTTCCGTGAAATAGGGCTATTAAGCCTTTAGGGTATGTGCACACTAAGGAATCCACGCGGATAAGTTCCAGCGGATTCCGCCATGTGCCCCCCGCTTGAGGTTCAGCCAATCCCATAGGGTCCATTCTATGCTCAGGCAGATTACACTGTCCGCTCAAAGAATTGACATGTCAAGTTGGGGGGAGTTATCCATGTTATCCGTAGAGTGCACATACCCTTTTAAGGCCCTATTCCACCAAGAGATCTGACGACAGATTATCTGCCAAAGATTTGAAGCCAAACCCAGGAGTGGATTTGAAAAGAGGAGAAATCTCAGTCTTTCCTTTATGACCTGTTCTCTGATTATAGTCTGTTCCTGGGTTTGGCTTCATATTTTTGGCAGATAATCTTTCGTCAGATCTGTTGGTGGAATAGGGCCTTTAAAGTGTAATTCCTATCTGGGGAGGACGGCTCCCCACCCTCTGGCCTGCTGGCAGCTGCTGGAGGTGGTCGGGAACGGGAAACCATAAAACGCAGAATTGTCTGTATTTGCTGTCACAAACACCTCTGGCATCCAGAATCAGGGAACCATGGTGGAAGTACCACATCTGAGGGGGTTAAATGTAAATGGTTTGTATCAGAGCTGGCTCGGATTTTGGCTGATGCACCAAGGTATTTTACAGGACCTGCTGACTCTTCACTGATATGATACGTGATGTTAGAGAAGAGAAGGATCGGGCATATTGGATTTAAAATACAAAAAAATTACATGACTGGAAACTTAATCTAAGTGTGCACTGATGGGATTTCAACAGAACTCAGCAGTAAAAAATTACTGTTTTTTATTTAAAAAAAAAAAAAAAGATGTTATGGAGGATTTGAGAAAACACGGCTACATTTTTTTGGGAAACACAGCACCACCCCTGTCCTCAGGTTGTGTGTGGTATTACAGTTTAGCTCTATTCACCTCAATGGAACTAAGCTGCAAACCCCAAACTGGAGACAAGGGTGATGCTGTTTCTAAATGCATATTTTTCTAAGCCTTGATAATCCCTGTAAGTCTTTTACATTTCCAAAAAACTAGCTAAAACTAAGGGCTGTATTACACAGTCCAGTATTCTGGATAAGCGAGTGCCGATCTGCTAGATCAGTGCTCGCTTACCTTTTACACGGCTCTATAGTTGTGCAGTAAGGGCTGTATCTATATCATTAGCGATGTCTGTGCAGCCCTTGCTCTAAGTATAAATAAACAAACTTCATACATACCTGGTGTTCTTCTCTCTTCTGCCTGCTCCCTGCAGCTGACGCTGAAACTTAGAGCCAGTCTCTGAAGTGACAGGCCACTCAGCCAATCACTGGCTTAGACAGGTGCTGCCGCATCCAGTGATTGGCTGAGCGGTCTGTCACTTTAATGACTGGAAAAGAAGCTTCAGTGGCGGCCGCAGGGCAAAAACGAGAAGAACACCAATTAGTGCGGACAAGTATGTATAAGGTTTATTATTTTCTTTTACACAGTCAACAGCGGTTGACTATGCATCACTATTACATGGAGCAATGTGCACCCAGCGGTCGATGATTTTTAGGCAGGATCAAAAGACATGATTGTTTTCAGTGGCTGATTGTTGTCTTTATTACACGGAGCGATAATCTGCCAAATCGGCCTGATTTGTGTAATAGGGCCCTAAGATTCATGCTGCTTCTTAGGATATTGGACATGGTCCCTTAGTGGGTGCTCTTCATCCAGGCGGTGTCTTTCCTGGCAGGAGATGTGATCATTATCTATATACGTATAGGATTACCGGCAGTTCCCCTTGGGAAATTACTATGTAATTCTTAGTACATACATTACATATAGTGCACAGTTTTTTTTTTCAAATTTCAAAGTCCCTTTGAATGGCGTCTGTGGTGCCTCGGTGGTGACACTCCTGATCAGCCTCACAGGTGCTCGCAATCCCTCAAAGATTAATTAGAGTCTTTTTATCAGCGGATGTGACAGCGGTACAGACCCAGCTGTAAAATGGACCAGTCACTTCATCTCATACCTGCGGTGTTGATATGCTTTGTTCCGCTGTTCGAGATACTAGATTCCGCTGATGCTGATGAGATGACATGATCTTTATACACAGCTCAGAGCCTTGTAGAAAAGCTCATCTTGTTTAATGCGATCTAAAGTGTATGACATTTTACTTATAACTAGACATTTTTGCCTTACACTTATTGCTATGCAAAGCACTAGGCACTCGTGACAGCTGAAGACAAGATAAAGAGAGATGTGATAAGGACTCCTAAATCACACAGTAATGAACAATGCTCTTTACAACTTAAATCAGGTCTGAGGATTTAAAGGCACGGTACACACCTTATTTCTGCTGGAGGTTGCTACCTATCATGAGCTCTGTTTACTTCACATTGGATTTCTTATAGGATCATTTTTCATGATAAAACTAAAATATAATGTTACGATGAAAAATAACGACAGGTTTATATGGATTCAAAAGCAATTAGAGCCTTTCAGAAGTGAAATGAAAATGGAAATAGGTTGTGTTTGTTTCAACTGTAACATGCAGGCAGACTACCATACTTTTATTGTTTTATCATTTTATTGAGGCTCCCTCTGGCTGGCACTGCTTATGCTGGCACTCTATAGCTCACACTTTATGGGGAACAGTCTGGTATTCTTCACTGCACTCTGATACTGTTGGGCACACATGGCTGGTACTGTTGGGCACACCATGGCTGGTACTGTTGGCCGCATCATGCCTGGTACTGTTGGGCAAACTATGGCTTGTACTGTTTGGCGAACCATGGCTGGTACTGTTGGGCACTCTGTAGCTGGAACTGTTGGGGGCTCCATGCCTGGTACTGTTGGGCACACCATGGCTGGTACTGTTGGGCACACTGTAGCTGAAACTGTTGGGTGCACCATGCCTGATACTGTTGGGCGTACCATGGCAGGTACTGTTGGGTGCACTTTGGCTGGTATTGTTAGGCACACTCTAGCCCATACTATTAGGCACACACTATTACTGTTGGCAATACTCTGGTTGATACTGTTGGGCGCACCATGGCTGGTACTGTTGGACACACCATGCCTGGTACTGTTGGGCAAACTATGGCTGGTACTGGTGGGTGCACTGTAGCTGGAACTGTTGGGCATACTTTAGATGGTATTGTTGGGCACACTCTGGCAAGTACTGTTAGGCACACACTAGTACTGTTAGTTATACTCTGGCTAATAATTTTGACTACAGTGTGGCTGGTACTGTAGGGTGCACTTTGGCTAGTACTGTTGAGCACACTGTGGCTGGTACTGTAGTGCGCACTTTGGCTAGTACTGTTGAGCACACTGTGGCTGGTACTGTTGGGCGCACATTGGCTGGTACTGTTGGGCGCACTCTAGCCGGCTCTGTTAGGCACACACTAGTGCTGTTGGCTATACTCTGGCTGATACTGTTGACTACACTCTGGCCAGTACTGTTGGGCACACTTTGGCACACAATAATACTGTCTGTTGGCTGTACTCTGGCTAATGCTGTTACCTACACCCAGGCGTATACTCAACTACACTCTGATACTCTGATACTGTAGGACACATTCTGGTACCGTTCGGTGCAGTTTGGTCAGTAGTGTTGGGCACACTCCACCACCACCACCCTGTAATATGAATATAATATTAAGTGCATCCATAAACGGGTTAAAAGGAATGCGTTGAGGATTGAAGATTACTTAATAAGGAGGGCTTTTCCACACCTTCACAATCATTACTATCTTCATCGTCAGAACTAAACAGACACTAGAAACTAGACAGTAACATTAATAAATCCTAAGAAGGAAACATTACAATTCATCATTTCAATGGAATAATAGCGGCATGTTCTGTACTTCTTAGTCTGACGCTGATTGTAAATACTTCATTTCAAGAAGTTGACTTCTAAATAAAAAGGAAATATTGCAGAGGAGTCAGGATGAGATGTCATCCGCCATTTACTGTACACGCTCATTAAACTCCAAGAATAAAGCCTGTATTCCTAGTTTTAATTTCCTTTCATTGTTTTCGAGAACACATTTTACAGTTATTGAATTTGTACAAGTGAACAGAATGACCTTGTGCCCACGTTACTTGGGCCGTGAGAGGCAGATATGTAGGGCATAGGTCGTCGCTTTTTGGTGAACCCAACTCGAATTCCAGCCTTTTACACAGAATTGAGAACTAAAGGGCAGCGTTACATAATGAGGTTTGTTAAGAGCCTAAAGGCAACATAGTAGTCACAAAGTGCAAAACCAAGCAAGCGAATCACTAGGTATAAAGGCTCCTTGATACAAGGACGAAATATGTGAATTATGATTGTTTGCTAAAGCCTAATCCCCTTGTATCTGTAGATGGAAGGTCAACGCAGAAAGGTTACCACTGACTTATCATTAACTTTACAAAGTGCAATGAGACATCACTGAAAAACATCATGTGCTTAGAGGGTATAAAGAACATCCCAATACAGAAATGGCTTTTTAATAGTATTATTATTCATTCAATGAGAGCACAGTTGTAGGTCCCATGATTCTTGTGCATTTTTTGTTCATCTAACTCCTCCCTGTGAAAGTTTGTGACTGCGTCTCCTGTTCAGCACTATTATTGGACCTTTTTTCGAGGGTCACATGTCACATACTATGTCGATGCATGTAGATAGTAATTTAAAGGGAATCTGTCAGCTCTAATTCTTCTCTCTCCCCCTCCCTGGTTGATTGACATCTGGAAGCTGAGTCTCAAGGACGGTCAGGTATGGAGAGGGGGGGGGGGGGGGGGTAAGGAGACGTTACAGCCTGCTGCACTTCAGGGGCTCAAGAAAGCCTTTCTGACTCTTCATACTATAGAATAAAAGAATTTTTCTACAGTCTTGAATCACAGACAGATGTATGAGAGGTACCATGTGTCTACTTGATCTAAAAACTATCTAACAGTGTCAGCCGAACATGAATTGCAGCTGACAGATTCCCTTTAAGGCGGGATTCACACAGTCCTCGAAGTTGTTGGACAAACTTATAGCCCATTGCTTTGTATTGGGCTATTCACATGTTCAATGTTTTCATGGATCTCAAGTCCGTTCCGTTTAAAAATAAGACATGTCATAACATGGAACAGAAGCACGGAACGGATTCCCCATAGAAATCAATAAGATCCATGTTTATCAGTGAAAAACACGAATGTGATGTAATCAATGTGATTTAAAATGCTTTAAACAGATCCGGGAAGAACACGGACACAGATGCTAAACGAATGACAACATAGGCGGTTTAGCATGGATCACGGAGGTAGCTAGCAGACCACAATCACGGACCAGCAAAAACACTGAACGTGTGAATGCAGCCTAAGATGTGTATATTGGTGTAGTTGGCAATTTGTACTCCTCAGAAAGTACAGGTGGCATAGCACAATTTGTTGCAAGTATTTTCATAGGGAAAAGACCCTCCATGTGCCCAGTGTCAGAAGCTGCATATGGGCCCATAGCAGTATATGGTTGTAGTGTCCCACTGAGCCACTACAAAAGCATTGGTATAAATCTTATCTGCTTTTGTATTTGATCCTGTTATACGCAGTTATTCTATGCATACAGGCAATGTATACAGGCAATGCCATGGCTGAGTATGGTTTCCCATACACTAGTGTGTAGGAACCTTTTGGAGGGTAAGTGGAGCTTAGGCCTAGCCCAGATTCTCTTCAGGGGGAAGTTAGTTAGTATAGTAAGCAGTGTAATACAGGGGAATGGAGAGATACAATGACAACAGAACTACAACCTACACCATCATCCATCCTTCCATCCCACTGCACCACCATATCATATGCTCCCACTGGGTTGCTGCATTACAATAATTCAGCTCCATACAACACGTATGACACCAATATATAAGTAAGATAGGATCAGGACATTCTCATGCTCAAAGCTTACCTCCTCCTGCTTCCTTCACAATGACCTCTGCAAAGGACATACCTACAAAACATACCCATAAAGTCAATAGAGTACCCTCAGGTTTGTTGTTACTTATGTCCATGGGGGCTGCTGTATTGCATAACTCTAAATGCTGTTAAAAGTAGCTTAGATGAGATAGCTATACCTATAATAATGTCCTAAAAATTAAAAAGAAATAACATTTAGAAAGTATCTGGTATCAGTATCTGACTCTACATGACATATACAAATTCTATGACTCAATATTAGATGTTGAATGTCACTGTAGAATTCACCATAAATTCATTATAAATAAGTAATGTCTGTCACATCCCCTATACATCATACAGACTGTTAACTGGGATAGATTGTCTTGGATACTTAGGGCCCTATTATGCAAAGCGATTACTTGCCAAATCAGGCAGGTATTGCCTAGTGTAATAAAGTCAATGATCAGCCAAGGAGCCGATCATCAGTCGATCATTGTCTTTCTGAAAGTTTGAAAATCATCGTCTTCGGCCGTGCATTAATCCGTGAAATAGGTGATGCGCGGCCAATGGCTAATGACAGAATATAGAAAATAATAAGGATGTATACTTACCTCTACAGACTCCCTGGTGTCCTCCTGGCTTTTCCCCTCTAACAGCAGCCGCCGACAATTCTGATGTGTCTCTGCAGTGACAGGTCACTCCGCCAATCACTGGCCATGGGGCTGTCCCGTCTTGGGCAGTAATTGGCAGTGAAGTGTCAGCTGCAGCTGCTGTAAGTGGGGAACATGGTGAAAAGCCAGGAGAACATCAGGGAGCTTGGAGGGTAAGTATAACTTTATATTTTTCTCTATGCGCAGGAGGGGCCAGCAATACGAGCAAGGGATGTATGGACATTGCTAACAATGTAATAGGCTTGGTAAGCAAACACTGATCTAGCAGATCGGTACTGGCATAGGCTGGGTTCACACTACGTATATTTCAGTCAGTATTGTGGTCCTCATATTGCAACCAAAACCAGGAGTGGATTAAAAACACAGAAAGGATCTGTTCACACAATGTCGAAATTGAGTGGATGGCCGCCATATAACAGTAAATAACTTCCATTATTTCAATATAACAGCCGTTGTTTTAAAATAACAGCAAATATTTGCCATTAAATGACGGCCATCCACTCAATTTCAACATTAAGTGAACAGATCCTTTCTGTGTTTTTCATCCACTACTGGTTTTGGTTGCAATATGAGGACCACAATACTGACTGAAATATACGTAGTGTGAACCCAGCCTTAAACTGCGCATTGGGCTGTGTATGACCCTTACATCTGGCAATGCCCTTTTACCCCTACATGTCACTTACAATCCCACTGTTTTCTCTATGGGCCCCTTTAAAGCAGAGGCCTGGATATACATTGAGCCTCTACAACTCTCCTATATGATAAGTACATCATAAAATGATTACCGACTTCCTGTGTGACATAATCATTAAAAAACTAGGTCACCCCCATGGATTGATGACATATTTTCTAATGTTCTCAGCAGTCTATTAAATAATCACAAGTGAAATGAAAACGCCTGTAAATAGAGGATGACCTACTTCATGCCTGTAATGGTTACCTAGAAAGACCCTCTAGACGTCAGTCAATGCCGCTGGTTCTCACCTTCCTCGCTCACCCAGACAGAACAGCCTGTTCCCAGGAACACTGTAGAGCTTATTCCCATTAGCAAGTCTAAATTGTCTGAAATGCAGATAGAATGATGTGACCGTGTAGTAGGGGCCTACAGAAATAAGTAGGTGAATGCTCCTAATACATACAGCACATGTTCTGGGAAATAGACGAGACTCACGTGAGTATTTTGAAACCTGAATTTTTTTTTAACACCTTATAGTCAAAACATATTCATATATTAGTATTATCTTATAGTATTGGTGGTCATGTATTTTTTGTGAAACCAAAGCCTAGCCCAGGTCCACGTTACAATTATTTTATGTTTTTCTTGAAGACACTATGTCACTAGATTTATGCTGCCCTAGCGGAGGACGACATAAATTAGTGTGCAGGAAGCAGTCTTTCCCATTATGAGTGTGAGTTCGGTAATACTCGATATAAGCAAGTTCCACCAGCAGTCACCACAGATTGACAGCTGTCTGCCTATACTGTGTATACTGTATAATGTGTACTATGCATAGGTAGACAGCTGTCAATCAGTGAGTGCTGGACTAGAGACGTGGCACGGCATTGTTCTGTATATCAGAAAAAGATCTGAATTCTAATATTTATGTGATAAATCACAGAAATTAGTTCCTGTCAGTCGTTTATGATTCATTTGTATGCAGCCAAAAGGTAGTAAAAGATTCCCTGGGTTCTCTAATGATTAGATAAAATCTGGTTAAAAAAATTAGGTTTTCTATAAGGTTTTCTAATCCGATAGAGGTTTTTGTAATCAAGAGCTGCTCCAAGTGTATAGATTCTTGTTGGCCTACACAGAAAAAAGAATCACTTTACAGCCAGTGTACAAGAAGATCCATATATAAGGACCAAGCTACTGAGCATGTGCGACCACCAGCGATGGACATATTAGAAGAATACAATAACACAATAGGGTCCCAAACCAATTATCTGACAGCAATATCTAAACACATAAGCATTATTTTTTAAATATTTCACATAAAACCTGTTATATTTTGTGTGATCTAAAAGAGTAAATGAATATTTGTATTGACTATTTAAAAGGAAATGGGTACTAAAACATCTTTTCTTCTAATCCGGCTTTATTCTTTTAGTTTTATATTCTGTACGTGGGTATGGGCCATCTTGCCTGATCTGCTATTAGCAGCATTTGAAGACATGCTTTACAGCGGTTACCTGGACTATAGGTACTTGTTACCTGGAGTTGACTAAGGGCCCTATTCCACCGGACGATTATCGTTTAGATTATCGTTAAATCGTTCGAATCTAAACGATAATCGTTTGGTTGAAATGCAGTTAACGATTAACGACCGAACGAGAAATCGTTGATCGCTTTATAAGACCTGGACCTTTTTTTATCGTTGCTCGTTCGCAAATCGTTCGCATTGAATAAGACATTGTTCGGTCGTTCGCAATAGCGAATAAATAGCGAAGAAAAACGATCGCAATTACGATCATAAGTAACGATTATCGTTCCATGGAAATGAGTAAACGTTTTCAGGTCTTTCGCAATAGCGGTCGTTTGAGATCGCTAATCGTTAATGATTATGCAAACGATAATCGTCCGGTGGAATAGGGCCCTTACTGTCTTTTATTGGAAAGTTTTCTAGGCATGCTCTGTAAGCTGTGCAGAGGTCACTATGCCAGGATCAGAAAAGCATAATGCATATTATATATATATATATATATATATATATATATATATATATATATATATATATATTATGCAAGAAAGAATGACAGCTGGTTTCTTAGATTGTCTTTAGTGGTAAGCACTGTAGCCTTGGAGCACTGAGTTCAATCTTACCAAATGTTCTCTCTGTGTTTGTGTGGGTTTTCTGTGATCACTCCACAATCTCTCTGATTAACTGTCCGTAAGACGATACAGTAATACCGTGCAGTATATCAACATGACAATGACAATGCTGCTATGACTTTATCATCTGGTATTAAAATACGTCAGGAGCAAGCTGTTCAAAGAAACACTGCATTTTTATGCCATCACTCAAGTTTATTCTTCCTCAAGGGATTAGACAGATTAGCAGGGTACTCATGAGAGTGAGTGACTAGCAGCAATTACCTAGGTGTGTAGATGATGTGCTGCACTGAAGGCAACAAAGGGTGGATCTCTAAACTATCCTAAAAACACAATTTTTTTTATTATAAGAAGTTAATGATAATGTATCAGCGGCTTTCCGCCTTTGTTATTAACAAGTGTGATTCAGGTTAGGGAGTGGAGTTTCACTATGGAATATTGGGGCCAATCATATAATGTCAGAATAACTTAACTTTTATAGGGCCAACAATATATCTCATATATCACTATATAAGTGGCAAGTAAAACAAACGTGAATTCACACTGTAATTGTTTGGTGATTAGTTTATAATAATTTGACCCATAGGTGTCACTCTCTTCATAAATAGCTGTTTATTTTAATTATACCTGTACAATAAATGGACATTTCCTACATACATTATAACAAAATATAGTGATTGGCTCTTCTTTAAAGCCAAATTGTTTAAAAAAAAAAAAAAAAAAAAAAAATCTAAGGAACCATTTATAATATATATTTTTCAATAATAGGCACAGACTGGGTAAATGGGGGCAGATATCGATGGGGCTAGTCGATTGAAAACACATGCAGATGCAGTCTATTTGTGTATGTGGTTTCCTCATTATCATCACATATAATACAATGACAGGTAGCACCTATATACACATAACACAGGATCCACCATTCACTATAGTTTATGGGAACAGTTTTTCCTCCCCCTTCCTTCATAGTAGCCTTACAGGCTGTGATTGGTAAGTATAAATTCTTTATTATGTTCTCACATACCCCTGTCCGCACTGTATTTTTTCCTAAGTTCTCCTTTAAGAATTTACTTGAACTTCTGGCTTCAAAGGGTAATGAACAGATTGTTGCTATCCTATTTCTGATGGTTCCTGCCTAGAATCTGTATGCAGACAGCCATGTGACCTTAGAGCTCAGCTCTAACCGTTCTCCCATGATGCGTTGTTAGATTGTAGCAGAAATTCTGAAACATTTTAAATTTAGCTTTTTGTCCAAACAGATAAATAATTATAATTATAAAAAGACATGCGTTTACAAATATAGGCGACTAGAACCAAAAATAGTTAATTTAGATTTTAAACCAGAATTTTCTTCTTCTCATCTGAAATTAGGTTTTGCTTAAAAAGTCCCCTGTGAAGAATATTCATCTACGCCTTTCAGACTTGAGCGAACATGTATGGTTGAGGATGACCACATTTCTTTTGCCCATGCAGCAGCTTTTCGTTGGTGCCCCCATTTTTTCTGATTAATTTAACCCTTTGCATCAGCGGTCAGGTTATGTCTTTATTCTTTTAATAAAACCATGTCTGGCAGCATAATACCTGTGATTGTATGTCAATGATCCACCACTACCTGTTTAACTTAATCCTGTGAACTACCTGTCAGATCACATCTTTAGTCCTGTATTAAAACCGTGTCTTCCAGCATAATAACCATGTTTGTACGTCAGTGATCTACTACTGCCAATTTAATTAAAAGGGGTTGTCCAGCGCTACAACATGGCCACTTTCTTCCAGAGACAGCCCCACTCTTGTTTGCAGCTTGGGCGGGGTTTTGCTGCTCAGTGCTCCCATTGAAGTGAATGGAGCTTAATTGCAAACCTCACCTGAACTGGAGAAAAGAGTCATGTTGTCTCTGAAAGAAAGTGGCCATGTTTTTGTAGCGCTGGAAAACCCCTTTAACCCTGTCAATCACCTGTCTGGTTACATCTTCAGCCCTTTAGTACAATGGTGTCTGGCAGCATAACAATTGTCATTATACGTCAGTGATCCACCAACGTCCTACAGCTTTCACCATCAACTTACTGTACCAGGCACTACTGGGTCAACAAGAGTGCTGCTACTGCTTCCAGCTTCAACTTTCTGTCCTAGCTCCCAGCCCGCCCGCTCCATTGATTATTATTAGAAGGGGCTGGCCGGCCAGGGGTTGGATCAGCCATATGGGAGCAGGGCAGTGCTCCTAATAGTATTATCGGACCATGGAATAAACGACTAAGTGCACAGGAACGGCGCCAAGGATAAAGGTAAGAGACATACCTTCATCCTCGGCGCTTCCTGTGCAATAGGGGGCTCTCAGCCGGTTAGATTGATCTAGCCTGTTGATAGTTCCCCTTTAAAAGTCACCTTGTTGACGCTTCTCCCTGAAATAAACAGGACAAAAAACCTATCATTTTTCTTGAAAAAAAAACAAACAAAAAACATGTTTTTTACCCCTCTATAGTTCCACTATTGTAGACGCAATCAGCTGTTTTAGTGCAGTTGTAGAACTTTACCGCAAAGTGAACAGAACTTTTGAAAAGTTCGCTGATCTCTACTTGGCATCACAATGGGAGCCCATTCTTTGCAGTGGAAACCCTATCTCCTATGTACAGTATATCGCTGATCCAAATCCTCCATAGAGAAGATTTTACTGATCTCACATATAGTATAAAAAAAAGTATAAAAAGTATAGGATAAAATAGTATGGTACTATTATAAAGTCTAGTCTACAGAGGCCGTTTAGACAGTAATGTAAAGTCACTGATGCAGTCTTCACACTAACACTAACAAATTATCTAGATTAAATATTATAAAAAAGTAGATTTTTCTTATATGAATTTCCCAGAATTAAATCTTCCTCCCTACCCATAATTTCCTCATATGTCACGTATTATCCCCTGCCCAGACTAGTTGTAGTCACGTCTCAATATCTGAGCTTTAGACTTTAGTTTGTTTGATTTTTTCCCCCACTTTTTTTCTGAATATCTGCCTAGAAGAGAACGCGAAGCATAGAAACAGCTTCTGGAAAGGTGCCATGTTGTAGAGATGTATAGCGTCTGTCACTTGAATCTGAAAACACAGTCTATTAATTCATAAGCAGGTGTTATAACCACAGACTGTAACTTCCTTCTGCAGCTGAGTAGGAGCCTGTTATGTGCTGTGTCGGCGTATCTCAGGATCTTATTATTTTCTGGTGGAAAAGATCAGCCCCGAAGACGACTCTGATGCTTTTGCCTTTTATGTGTTAAATGGCTGACAAACAATACAGTCTGATACCTCAATATACTCTTATTATTGCACATAATAGAAAGAAAAGGCATTTGTGAAGGTAATCAGGCAATAGGGGGCTGGAGAAGCACGTGTCCTGGGTGATGGGGGCCAAGCCTCAAAGTGCAGGTTTATTCTAATAAAGGAAATTATTGCTACAACTTAACCCTTTGAGGACCAGGCCCAAAATGACCCAGTGGACCGCGCAAATTTTGATCTTAGTGTTTTCGTTTTTCCCTCCTCCCCTTCTAAGAGCTCTAGCACTTTCAGTTTTCTATCTACAAGGCTATGTAAGTGCTTGTTTTTTACAGGAATAGTTGTACTTTGTAATGGCGTCTTTCATTTTACCATAACATGTATGACGGAATCCCAAATATATTATTTATGAAGATATAAATTGGTGAAATCGTAAAAAAGTAGTGTGTTAGTGTTTTTAACTTTTTTTTCTTACAGATTCGAAGTCCCTATGGGGGACTTGTACATACAGTACATTAGTTTTATTGCACACACTGATCATTGCTATGCCATAGGCATAGCATTGATCAGTGTTATCGGCGATCTGCCTGTGCAGGCTCAGTGCAGCAGATCGTGTTTAAGGAGTTAATGGCACGCTGCAGCGTGATCGCTGCAGCCTGTCATGAACGGTGAAGTGCCGGCTGCTGATCGCAGCCGGCCCCCACCTGCTATGATGCGCGCTCTGCTCCGGATCACGCTTCATAGTGGAAAAAACACCCAGGACGTACAGTTACGTCCAGGGTCGTCTGGTGACAGACTTCCATGGCGTAACTGTACATCCAGTCTAGGGGTTAAAATGTCACTGTTATTTAAATTTTTTTTTTTTTTTTCAGAAATCAATAGTACAGGAGATTTTAAGAAACTTTGTAATTGGATTTATTAGCCGAAAAATGCACTTTTATCATGAAAAAGCAGTTTGAAGCTCTCTTATGGAGAGGGGAGGGTTTGAGGGAGATGAGGCACCAAAACAGGACAACAAAGAGTTAATTTACGGCTACATCACCGGGCTATCTCCTCTGAATTCAGCACTGACCTCTGAATACTGGCTTTCACACAGACCCCGCTGTGTAATCCTTTGTTCTCTGCCCTCTGCTGGCGACTAATCTCCCTCCTCCTCCCTCCTTCCTCCTACCCTCTCCATAGGTTACACAGGGCTTGACTGATGTAAAAGAGTCGAGATTTCCTGATAATGAGCAGTGGATGAGAGAGAGGAGGGGGGGGGCCTGGGGAAAGGCTTTTTGAATGCAGATAATGGCATATTTGCCTAATAAACCCAATTATAACATTTCTTAAAAATCACCTGGACTAAAAAAAATACAACAGTGACACTTCAAGGCTATGTTCACACAACGTAAATTTTCTATTAATCACGGCAGTTGTTGCAAATTTGCAACAACGGCTGTAATTAATAGAAAATTTATGTTGCACTGCAGTCAATGGAATCCTGTCCCGGACAGACATGTCAGTTTTTTGCGGCCGCTATTAATTGAATTGCGGCCGCACAGAACTCTCAGTTCACACAATGAAGCGTGCGGCTCCGGCTGCACTTTCCATTGTGTGCTGGGTGAATTGGGATGTGGTGCTCCCAAATGAATTCAACAGAAATTAAGTTTGTCACGCTAGTACTGCAGTACCAGCTGGGATGAACTTCACTGACACCGGTAGTTCTGTGACGCAGTCGGGTCACAGAACAATCGGTGTCATACAGCGTGTGAGCCCGGCCTAAAGGCATTATCTAGTCTTAGAAAAGAACGGACATAACACTTATTCTCAGTTTGGGTGTGGGTTTTGCAGCTCAGTGCCATTAAAGTGAATACCACATACAACCTGGGACAGGGGTGGCGCTGCTTTTGCATGAAAGTAGTGTGCTTTTTCTAATCCTTGATCGCCCCTTTAATTATAACGCACAATATGCCCCCATTTTCAATTATATTTCTGGGAAGTTTAATCTAGAGCATACATATGTTTATTCTAGTAAAGGAAATTCTCCTACAACGTAAAGACTTTATTCAATCTTATAAAAACATGGCCACTTTCTTCCAGAAACAGCATCACTCTTGTTCTCAGTTTGGGTGTGGGTTTTGCAGCTCAGTTCCATTGAAGTGAATGGAGCTGAATTGTAATATCACACACAACCTGGGACAGGGGTGGCGCTGTTTTTGCATGAAAGTAGCTGTGCTTTTTCTAATCCTGGATCACCCCTTTAATTATAATACATGCTATAAACCCATTTTCTGGAAAGTCAATCTAGAACATACGACTGGAAACTTATTTCAAAAAGCAAAGCTACGGACCCCCATAAAAGTCATAGACCCCTTCATGCCTAAAGTCTGCTGTTGATAAACAACTAGCAATTTTTGGTGGAGATTCGAACTCCAAGCATTACAAGACATAGAGTTATCGTTCTCACCACCACTATCCAAAAATGTTATTTATTTTGGGTGGTTTTCCGGCTAGAGACCTGGCAGCTCCCCAATCGTATCGCTCAAATAGCCGAGGCCTGGACTGCTCCACCAACCCCTGTCATAGTAACGCTCATTCCTGTTCCTGCTGCACAGCCTCGGACTATTATTCTTACTAAATCTTACATAAAAACATGTTTTCCCAATGAGGTTTGTAGTAATTTCACAGATGCCCGTGGTGAAGGGATAGAGGTCACATGAAATAACATAATAAGTGTTAAAATAGTTTAAAAAAATAGGAACTAAAAACCTTAAAACATGTGATGGTGAATTTAGATATTGTACTTCCCATTTCCCATAAACTATAGCTGCTTATATTAATGGTGGCATTATTTTATATATAGGCAAATTTCATATCAGTATCAGTAAGGGCCATTATACTTATACTGTATATATATATATATATATATATATATATACACACTCACCGGCCACTTTATTAGGTACACCATGCTAGTAACGGGTTGGACCCCCTTTTGCCTTCAGAACTGCCTCAATTTTTCGTGGCATAGATACAACAAGGTGCTGGAAGCATTCCTCAGAGATTTTGGTCCATATTGACATGATGGCATCACACAGTTGCCGCAGATTTGTCGGCTGCACATCCATGATGCGAATCTCCCGTTCCACCACATCCCAAAGATGCTCTATTGGATTGAGATCTGGTGACTGTGGAGGCCATTTGAGTACAGTGAACTCATTGTCATGTTCAAGAAACCAGTCTGAGATGATTCTAGCTTTATGACATGGCGCATTATCCTGCTGAAAGTAGCCATCAGATGTTGGGTACATTGTGGTCATAAAGGGATGGACATGGTCAGCAACAATACTCAGGTAGGCTGTGGCATTGCAACGATGCTCAATTGGTACCAAGGGGCCCAAAGAGTGCCAAGAAAATATTCCCCACACCATGACACCACCACCAGCAGCCTGAACCGTTGATACAAGGCAGGATGGATCCATGCTTTCATGTTAATGACGCCAAATTCTGACCCTACCATCCGAATGTCGCAGCAGAAATCGAGACTCATCAGACCAGGCAACGTTTTTCCAATCTTCTACTGTCCAATTTGTGCAATATTGTGCAAATTTTAGCCTCAGTTTCCGGTTCTTAGCTGAAAGGAGTGGCACCCGGTGTGGTCTTCTGCTGCTGTAGCCCATCTGCCTCACAGTGCGACGTACTGTGCGTTCAGAGATGCTCTTCTGCCTTCCTTGGTTGTAACGGTTGGCTATTTGAGTCACTGTTGCCTTTCTATCAGCTGGAACCAGTCTGCCCATTCTCCTCTGACCTCTGGCATCAACAAGGCATTTCCGTCCACAGAACTGCCGCTCACTGGATGTTTTTTCTTTTTCGGACCATTCTCTGTAAACCCTAAAGATGGTTGTGCGTGAAAATCCCAGTAGATCAGCAGTTTCTGAAATACTCAGACCAGCCCTTCTGGCACCAACAACCATGCCACGTTCAAAGGCACTCAAATCACCTTTCTTCCCCATACTGATGCTCGGTTTGAACTGCAGGAGATTGTCTTGACCATGTCTACATGCCTAAATGCACTGAGTTGCCGCCATATGATTGGCTGATTAGAAATTAAGTGGTAACGTGCAGTTGGACAGGTGTACCTAATAAAGTGGCCGGTGAGTGTATATATATATATATATATATATATATATATATATATATATATATATAGGATTGTGGTGGGAATATATGCAGCACATAGTCTACTTGTATCCTATAGCTGCACTTTATTCTTCTCTAGAACTATTCTTCTAAAGGAAAATACCTTGAAGGAACAACGTGCATTGCAATGTGCCATGATTTATAGGGTCTGAGGCGCACGGAGGTAAAGTATGCACCCACAGCTGTCTATGGGCCTCTATTCTGAACTCTTACAACATAGACCTGAGATATGGTTGTGTGCATGAACTATTAACATCTGGTGATTTAGTGGCTGCCAGTTACATCCAATATCACTGATAGCCTGACTATGGCCAGAACAATAATAGGGGGTCTTTGTGGGTAATATGGCTATATGGTTTACTGAAGAACTATGATCTAGAGATGATCAACATGCACATCTCCCTCCCTATTTAAAGGGGTACTCCGGAGAAAAAAAAATAACAACAGTTTTTGAATTTAATTTGAATTAGATTTGTAAATTACTTCTATTAAAAAATGTTAAGCCTTCCTTTATTTATCAGCCGCTGTATGTCCTACAGGGGGAATATCTCAACAAGGTGTTGCCTACAGGGTGCTTACTACAGAGGGATAACTACCAGGGGGACCCCCAATGTTGGTGCCTACATGGGGGATTCTACCTACTGGGCATGGGTGGGCTAACAACCAGGGCGGGGGTGGCATCTACATTTGAGAATAGCCTAACTAATATATGGATGCACAGAGGAGACCTAACTATTTTAGAGGAAGTCTACTACTGTATGGCTGCACAGAGGTGGCCAAACTACTACATGAGTAGTCAGTCAATTACATTACAATTACTACTACATCAGTCAATTAATGTTTTGGGGGGCTCAGAGTGGACCTTACTGTGGGCACAAAGGGGTGTAATTTTTTTATGAATGCACAAAGGGGATCTAAATACTATTTAGGGGCACAGGGATGACTTAACTACTATATGGAGAAAGTTCAGAGCGGCACTCCGTGTCAGCTGGCGGTGCACGAGGAAAGGAGCCCAGTCCCAAATACAATGTATTATATGGAAATCCCGGCACTCACCATTTGCATCATCATATACTTTTATTCGGTTCCATAACCATTACAGTGCGAACAGCACTGCTGTTCACACTGTAATGGTTATGGAACCAAGTAAAAGTATATGATGATGCAAATGGTGAGTGCCGGGATTTCCATATAATACATTAACTACTATATGGGGCACAGACGGACCTAACTAGTATATGGAGACACAGAAGAACCTAACTACTATATGGTGACATAGAGAAGTCTAACTACTATATGAAGACACAGAGAAGACCTATACTATATGGAGGAACAGAAAGGACCTATACTAAATTGAGGCCTTATGCTATATAGGGATTCAGAGGGGGCCTTTCTACTATATAGGGGCACAAAGCAGCCTGACTACTATTTGGAGTAGTCTTCATGATGGGCTGTGCTGGATGGAGAAGAAAAGGTAAAGTGAACAACTTAAACTAGCAAAAAAACACCACTTCAGATTGATGGAGAAAAGACGAGAGTCACTGGATGTCACTGAGTGGAGCTGGTTGCTGCTTGGAAAGACTATTGGTCTTTATATAGTGGATTTTATTAATTAATTATTTATTAGTTATTAATTAATTATTTAACAGTACAGTGGAATGACCTAGTCATTCTAAGGTGATGGTGGTGGTCATGGGATTGTGCTATTGTTTGTCCTGGGTATACTCAAGTTATTGATAATATTTGTACAGAAGGCTAGGCGATATGGCTTAATAATAAAATGTAATTTTTTTTTCCAATTTAGACGATTCTTGATTTTAATCACAATTTTTTTCTAGTGACATGCCCTCACTGTGGAATACACCTTTAAAATAATCTTAAGTATGATATCGGTCTAGTTATTCATTGCATTAATAGCTGGTGATTTGCAAGGATTGCAATACCAGTGACATAGCTACCATAAAGCCAGACCTCGGCCCTTTAACTGGGGGCATTCGTAATGAACACTGCCCCCCTGCCAGTCTCTCTTGTGGGTGGAGGCAGCATTGCACCTTCAGCCATAAGAGCCCCTCCCCATATACATACTCACCAGGCCTGGCGCAGTCCCACTGCATTTGCTCTCCCAGCTCCTCAGTGCACAAATGATGTAAATCGGCAGAAAGCTGAGAGAATGAAGGGACTGTGCTGGGCCAGGTGAGTATGTGTGTTGGGGGGGGGGGGGGGGGGGCGCATACAGGATTCATGGGCCCCGTAGAGTTTTTTGTTTTTTTTTGCTATGGGGCCCCATGATTTCTAGCAACGTCCCTGTGGAGTAATCAAGTGAGAAGGATTTTGCAGTCATGATAGGCTGTGGTCACACTAGGGCAGGGGTGTCAAACTTGCAGCCCTCCAGCTGCTGTTGCAAAAATACAATTCCCATTATGGCTGGACAGTCAAAGCTTTAGCAGTCCAGGCATGATGAGAATTGTAGCTTTGCAACAGCTGGAGGGCCGTAGATTGACACCTGTGCACTGGGCAATAACCAATGGACAGCTATGTCAGATACCGCCAAATCCTGAAAGATCCCATTAGCTTATAATAGGGTCAATCAGATTTCAGCATCATATGGATGTATAGGACTAGAAGCCTGAATCGTTCCCGTATTACACTTATATGAAATTGTGCTAAATCCCATCAGCTTCTCCTTGCCATAGGAGTTAAAGGGGGCAGAACTTTTCTTTATAAACAGGTTTGCCTAGCAGTCAAGTTTTATTTATTGAGTTTGCATCAGTGAGTGTGTATTGAAGCAGACATCCACTACAACACTTCCTCTACCAGCTCTGGGAATTTTCCTTTGTTTTCTGTGAATTACTGGTGAATAATTACTGGTAAATCCTTTATTGTACCTTTCCCTTCCCCCTCCGCACCCAGAGTACAGCTGCTTTCCTTGTGCAAAGTGGGAATTGATCCAAAAATGTGCTCAAGAACAATGCCGGGTTTGGCAAGTGTCCTGCATAATTTAGGGACTTAGGTATTTTCTCGCCTTTTTTTTTGGAACAGCTAGAAAGAGATTTATCAATCCACAAGTTATATATACAGTATAATGTTATGTTACACTCAATACACTGGATACATATATCTAGCAATGTAAACAGCAGGGATGTTGGCTGCTGCATATTCAGTGACATCACAAACCACTAATTCACCACTAATTCAATTTTCTAAATTTAAAGGGGTATTCTGAGTCCTATCTCCTATTTACAGGATAGTGGATATGTAATATTTCATGAAGTCTGACCAACCCCCCCTCCCCCCGAATCTCCAGGATAGAGCCCCAGCTTCAGCCCCCTGTGATCTGACACTTATTTCCTGTCCTCTGCATAGGGGATGTGATGCTATATTAACTCAAAACACCCCTTTGGGGGTTCCTGCAGGGCATACAGCAGCTTATAAGTATTGGAAGGCTTGAGTTTTTTTTTTTTTTAATAGAAGTAATTTACAAATCTGTTTAACTTTCTGAAAAAAATCATTGAAAAATAAATTTTCACCAGAGTAACCCTAACCAGGGACTCTTATACCTTGCTTCTAGGACCACCAGCAAAAACTGTGACCGCTTTTTGATCAAGTTCATCGAATTGTTTAACTAAAATGGGGACTCTTGACAATTACCATATGTCTTTTACTCTTGCCACCCTTCTATGTTCTATCAAGGAACCTAGTCTGTTAATGTAACACTATTCCCCACACTCCTTGCACCTTAAGGTTTTGTGCACAGCTCACATTGTAAATCCCAATTTCAATCCACATTGTGGGAAAAAAAGAAGTGAGATGTGGAATCTGCGTGGATCCTGCATTAGGTAGCCTAGCCTTTGGGTCTAACCTAGGGATAGGGAACCTTTGGCCTTCCAGCTGTTGCAAAACTACAATTCCCATCATGCCCAGACAGCCATCCTGATCTAAAACCATGGATAAATCTTCCTGTTGTGTGAACATACACAAATGACTGAAACACTGACTCACGCAGCTTTATGTGTACTACGTCTGCATAGACAATTCTTTTAAGAGTTATAAATAAGTTATAAATAAAATGCCTGTAAGAAAACACCCTGCGTTTCAAGCAGTTTAAAACAGCATGCTGTATTTTATAAGCCATTTTCATTCCTTTGCTATAGGCTTGAAGGTAACACCTGGCCGCAGCATTATAAGGAACTGTTACAAACATCAACATAAAATGTGAAAAAGCTGCAGAACAGTGTGTGAATCCTGCCCTATGGAAACTACAAGCGCATCACTTGTGCAATTAAATCCTAAGGCCCCATTCACATGTCCGTGTCAGTTTTTACTGTCAGGAAATCCTGATCAGGAGACCTCAAATGTCATCAGGAAAGTATCAGGATTTCCTGACAGTAATCCATTTTTACCATCAGGAAACCATCAGGAAAAACCTTCAGGATTTCCTGATGAGATAATATGGTCTAGTATGCCAACATAAATCACAGGTACCCGTGTACCTGGATGGCCACAGGCTGCAGAACTACAACTCCCATCATGGCCTGTCAGCAAGGCATAATGGGAGTTGTACGTCTGCAACCTGGATGGCCACAGACTGCAGAACTACAACTCCCATCATGGCCTGTCAGCAAGGCATAATGGGAGTTGTACGTCTGCAACCTGGATGGCCACAGACTTCAGAACTACAACTCCCATCATGGCCTGTCAGCAAGGCATGATGGGAGTTGTACGTCTGCAACCTGGATGGCCACAGACTGCAGAACTACAACTCCCATCATGGCGGGTACTGGGGGGTTGTAGTGCCGGGCAGAGTGTGCGGTGCGGGGGGGATGGGGGTGTGCGGGTGATTGGACGGCGGCCGGGGCTGGCTCTCTACCAGTTCGGAATCGCGGGCACTTTCCTGATATACATCAGGAAAATGGCCGTGATTCCGGCGCTCCCATAGACTTCTATGGGGGCGTCCGTGCCGGATTTCCGGACGAAAATAGGACAGGATCTTAAAAATCCGGTCCTATTTTCCGGAACGGACACCCTTCCGGAAAAATCCGGAAGGGTGTCCGTGTCTAATGTTAGCCTATGAGTCTGGAAATCCGTCCGGATTTCCTGATAGGAAATCCGGACAGATTTTCTGGACGTGTGAAGGGGGCCTTAATTCAAATGCATAAACCTAGAAAAAAATAGCAAGGCCAACCAAAAAAACTATTAAGTGTTCTGTATTCCAGGCAGGGTTAAGTCGGATTTCTCAGTCAAACAAAATTTCTTTAGGGTGCGTTCACATGTACAGGATCCGCAGCAGATTTGATGGTGCAGATTTAAAATCCGCAGCAGATCCGCAAATCTGCTGCGGATCCTGTACGTGTGAACACACCCTAAAGGTGTTGTGTCATAATGACAATCTATCCCCTAGGTTATAAATGTTTGATTGGTGGGGGACAAGAACTGATCAGGAGAATGGGGGGTCCCCTATTTAAAGGAAGTGTGGTTGAGTATGTTGTCTGCAGAGGATTCTAACTTTGTGGGACTGCTGAAGACAGCTGAACACTGTACACCGCTATCTATGGCAGTGCCACAGAGAGTGAATTGATTGGCTGTGTGTATACCTGCAGGGCAGTTTCTAGGTAATTTTGACTACAGGGCGAATCTTGATAAAAGCGCCCCCCCATGATTTATTTCGGTTGTTGCTAGAAAGAAGCAGTGTGTGTGTATTATGGCATAGTTTTAACCTTTCAAAAGTCATTGAGTGACTCACCAGTGGCATCTTCTTTGATCTGAGGCGTCTCCATCCGGCCCAGATCTCCATGATGATTTCTTGTTGCAGCTGCAATTCATCTCTTCTGAACCTACCAGACAAGCATGCAGCCCCCCTCCACACACTATCCCCCCTGCAGCCCCCCTCAACACACTATCCCCCCTGACCCCACCTCCACACACTATCCTCCCTGCAGCCCCCCTCCACACACTCTGTCCCCCTTCAGCCCCCCTCCACACACTCTGTCCCCCTTCAGCCCCCCTCCACACACTCTGTCCCCCTTCAGCCCCCCTCCACACACTCTAACCCCCTTCAGCCCCCCTCCACACACTATCCCCCCTGCAGCCCCCCTCCACAAACTATCCCCCCTTCATCCCCCCTCCACACACTGTCCCCCTTCAGCCCCCCTCCACACACTCTGTCCCCCTTCAGCCCCCCTCCACACACTCTAACCCCCTTCAGCCCCCCTCCACACACTATCCCCCCTGCAGCCCCCCTCCACAAACTATCCCCCCTGCAGCCCCCCTCCACACACTATCCCCCCTGCAGCCCCCCTCCACACACTATATCCCCTTCAGCCCCCCTCCACACACTCTGTCCCCCTTCAGCCCCCCTCCACACACTCTGTCCCCCTTCAGCCCCCCTCCACACACTATATCCCCTGCAGCCCCCCTCCACACACTATTCCCCCTTCAGCCCCCCCTCCACACACTCTGTCCCCCTTCAGCCCCCCTCCACACACTCTGTCCCCCTTCAGCCCCCCTCCACACACTATTCCCCCTTCAGCCCCCCTCCACACACTCTGTCCCCCTTCAGCCCCCCTCCACACACTCTGTCCCCCTTCAGCCCCCCTCCACACACTCTGTCCCCCTGCAGCCCCCCTCCACACACTATTCCCCCTGCAGCCCCCCTCCACACACTATTCCCCCTGCAGCCCCCCTCCACACACTATTCCCCCTTCAGCCCCCCTCCACACACTCTGTCCCCCTTCATCCCCCCTCCACACACTATGTCCCCCTTCATCCCCCCTCCACACACTGTCCCCCTTCAGCCCCCCTCAACACACTCTGTCCCCCTTCAGCCCCCCTCCACACACTCTGTCCCCCTGCAGCCCCCCTCCACACTCTATCCCCCCTGCAGCCCCCCTCCACACACTCTGTCCCCCTGCAGCCCCCCTCCACACACTCTGTCCCCCTGCAGCCCCCCTCCACACACTCTGTCCCCCTGCAGCCCCCCTCCACACACTATTCCCCCTGCAGCCCCCCTCCACACACTATCCCCCCTTCAGCCCCCCTCCACACACTCTGTCCCCCTTCAGCCCCCCTCCACACACTCTGTCCCCCTTCAGCCCCCCTCCACACACTATGTCCCCCTTCAGCCCCCCTCCACACACTATGTCCCCCTTCAGCCCCCCTCCACACACTATGTCCCCCTTCAGCCCCCCTCCACACACTATGTCCCCCTTCAGCCCCCCTCCACACACTATGTCCCCCTTCAGCCCCCCTCCACACACTATGTCCCCCTTCAGCCCCCCTCCACACACTATGTCCCCCTTCAGCCCTTCTCCACAAACATACACACTACCCCACTTGATCTGATGAGTGCTGCCGCAGTTGTAGCAGCAGCCTCACCTACTGCCCGCCCGCGCTCTTCCAATGCAATCAGCGCAGAGCGGGAGTTGTGCACGCAATCAATGAACGCCTGCGCTACGGCCGGCCGCAGCTGCCCCACGCTCCCGCTCTACGCTGATTGCATTGGAAGAGCGCGGGCGGGCAGCAGGTGAGGCTGAGGGGCGGCCGGGGCAAGTGTTGGGCGCTCAGATGAGCGCAGACCGGGGGCGGACGGAGCGGGTGACAGTCTGGGTGTGGGGGCGCGTGGTGCGCTATCCAACCCAGGCTGTGTGAGGTCCCGGGGGTGCCACCAGCGCCCCCTAACTGTCGGCACCCCGTGCTGTTGCCCGGCCCGCCCGGTGCAAGAAACAGCCCTGTATACCTGACCCATTTACACAGGGGCAATCAGGACCCCCATTCGCATGATCAGAGGTCAGACTACCACTCATCAGACACCTATCCTGTGAACCGCCATCACTTATCCACCTAAGAGCTAAAAAATATGATCTTACTCACCAAGTCTCCCTGAGTATTTTGAGCCGTCTCCTGTCTTTCTAGCTGCTGCCATTCCTGAGTTGCACATTTTTCTAAAAGCCAATCTATATCCAAGATGGCGCCGGACAGGAAACTACATTTCCCATCATGCATCTCCCTGATTGGTCCATTTGCGTACTTGTCCCCTTAGCTTTCTTTCCTGCCCACTGCTGTCAATACTATTGCACAGTAAACACAGGACTGTTTTTTAGAGCTGACGTGTACATGGTGTTGGCTATGTGCTGCATAACAGGCTTCTGTTACCGAGGGGGGGGGGGGGGGGTAGTGTAGGTTTAGATCTCTGCTTGCTGACTGTGAATGAAGACATTCTAGTTACATCCAGACTCTAATAACATCTATAACACAATATGCAGATCTGTGAGACAAAGACAGGTACATACACCTGCATTCCCTGACAGCAAGCAAAGATAGAACTAGAACTTTTCATATTACAGAAACCTAGGCTCAGGGACACATGTAAGTCTATGGAAGCAGCACAGGTGCATGGAGATGATGCAGATGATGTCTCCAAGTCAATAGATAGCTAACTCAGCCCCCAGAGAGAAGATCACATGTCCTGTGTCTACACAGGGAGGGGGAAGAGGCAGCAGCGTGTTGTCAGAGAGGACACAGAGAAGATGAATTCAGACATCCAGAGCGGGCAAATATGAGAATAAAACAGGGAAAGGGCTCAAGGTTATGCATGTATATTAGACATAGGGTGGTATAGGGAAGGGGGATTGTTTAGAATATTGTTTTTGTTACCCGGATTACCCCTTTAAGTGGATGGATTGAGATCTTTTTTTTAGACAATATTGAAATGTTTATACATTGGACTAGTTTTCCCTTCTCTGTACTTCACCCTGTATAGGTAGGGGGCTAGCCTTCATGTGAACAAGCTATCCAGATGCAGCTTTCATCAGTTAGGAGGTGTGCCATTCCAGGGGAGAGTACAGCAGTAATTCAATAAGTCAGCAGTAATGTGAAGCAGAAGGCAAGGTCGGCTCGGTGACATCATTCAGGGAGAGCGGAGAGATTGTGGAATCAGGTCTGGACTTCAGCTGCATTTAATTACATGTACTGGCTGCGTTAATGTTTGTGTAATTGCTACAATGCTCCTTTGGTTAGATCTCGTTCTTGCTGCGGTGTCTCTGTTGTAATAACTAAAAGCTTTCGTTCAAAGGAAAAGAATATTAGATTACGTAACCTGCACTAATCTCGGGGCAAAATACTTTGTTTTCTGTTTGCATGAAATAATATTCTAATTTGAATATTGTACCCAGTGTGCATTGCAAACAGGATCCAAACAGGTATCGATGAATTCATTACCCCCTTAGCATCACTACCAGAAGACTTAGATGTGAAAACAACATTGTAGGGTATTTAGGCCTGTCCATTTCTACCTATGAACAGCCGACAAAACACCCAAATGTCCAGTATTGAAGAAGGCTATCATTAAAGGGGTTATCACAAGGTTAAAGGGGTTATCCAGCGCTACAAAAACATGGCCACTTTCCCCTCTCTCTTGTCTCCAGATTGGGTGGGGTTTCTAACTCAGTTCCATTGAAGTAAATAGAGCTTAACTGCAAACCGCACCTGAACTGGAGACAGAAGAGGGGCAAAGTGAACAGTATCCTCTGTCTATAGGATAGCAAATAACTATCTGATCAATGGGGATCCATTCCAACCACTGGGATCTCCAACATTCTAGAGAGCAGGGGGCTTCCAAGTTCACTGCTTGGCAATGTTCAGAGAGTATTAGTGGAGCAGTGAATGGAGAGGCATTGCTCACACTTGGTGTGCATGCTTGGTCACTGCTCTATTCACTGTCTATGGGACTTCTAAACATTGTCAAGTTCAGTGATCAGCAATGTTTGCAAGACCCAAAGAGAATGAATGAATAATGAGAGTGGTGACCAAGCATGAGCACTGCCACTCCATGTCCCTGAGGACAATTGACCTCCGTTCTTGTATTGATCAGCTAGTTATTTCCTATGCACAGGAATACTTAGGATACCATGTGACTCAGTCAGCAAACATCCATTTACCATGAGAGTCGTGCAATGATGCAGTTAGTGGCTGATTTTCTTATGGATACGGACAGAGACATAACGTTTACTTAAGGGGTTGTTCACATACTGCAGATTTGCATCATTTTGATTTAATTATTGGATTTACAGAAAGCTGTGTAATTAAGGAATGTAAAGAGTACAGCAGACGACTATCTTCATCAGGCTCATAGAGTTAAAGGGGTACTCTGGCCCTTTAAATTTTTTTAGTTACGTTGCTGCACTTATATATAAAATAATAAAGAGGTTATTCTTACCTAACCACTCTCTCCCAGCGTCCTCCTGCTGCGCCTTGGGTCCCCTGCTGAACGATCTAGCCACCACTTCCGAGACGGCAGTGACAGCCCACTCAGCCAATCACTGACTGAGACAAAACAGTGCCGCGGCCAGTGATTGGCTGAGCAGGTTGTCACTGCAGAAACAAGTCTGTCTAAGAAGTAGCGGTAGGATCGTCCAGCAGAAGTACCCAGGGGAGTGTGGTCAGGTAAGAATAACCTCTTTATTATTTTCTATATAAGAAGCAATGTATTAAAAAAAATTAAAGGACCAGCGTACCTTTTAATGAAGCAGCTGCACGGATGTCAGAGTGCAACTACATATATATTGAGAAATAATATATATATATATATATATATATATATATATACTGAAAAATAGTTAAAAGAAAAAGTGAATCCACAGATTTTTCTGTTTTGCTTTAACTGAGTTTTCAAACTCACTAGTCTCCTATCCTAGGGGACATGTATGAGTTCGCAGGGGGTCCAGCCTCCATGCCACCTAGGAATCTCTAGATCAGCACCTTTGTTATAAATGGTCAGACCCCCGCCCCCACACACCCCCCCCCCCCTGCCAGCTCATACTTGTCCTGTGGATAGGGGACAAGTAAGGTTAAATCAGAAGTCCCCTTTAAGGACAATAAAAGTGCATTTCTTTGGCACTGCTTTGGAAACAAGGTCAAATATGAGAGGGTGTCTATGGCATATCTACACAGGCAATGCATATACCGCACGTACATCTTATACATTGTAGAACGCAGAGTGTAAATATATATCAGTTGTACGCTTGCAGGTTACAGTCAGTATACCGTTGCCTATAGATGCCATTTATTTGACAGATCCTTTTGTTAAAGACAAAGTGAAGCTGTTTTGCAGTGTTTTATTTCATGCGGCTTCAAACATCCATTGTGCAAATATATGTAAATGTGTAACCATAAGTGGTTTCTTGTTTCCTTGAAAATCCTACAGCAGCAGTCTATACTTTCCAGCACTGTAAAGAAATAAAAGGCCCCTAGACATGAATAAAGGACACACTTTAGGAATACATCTGCTTCACTGCAGCCTAGGGGTAATGTACACTATGTCTGGATACACTTGTGAACTTACAGATAAACCTAATATAAGCTGAGCCTAGGGGTATATCTGCATCAGAACAAACCATGATTTGAAATGATTTTCCATACATCATGCCAAAAGGAGTTTGGGCATAAGCCTGGTTAATGATGCCTATGGGCATGTTACATATGATGATGGGTGAACCCATTGTTGACCCCAGGCATGGTGTGAACCACTTTGTGTGACAGGCAATAGCAACTGGTTACAAAATAGCAGTTTTATACTATAAGATTGATATCTACACACAGTTTATGGTCTGCATTATCAGCTTAAAAAAAACTGCAGTTTTTCATGAAAAATTGGTGTGCAATTTTCATCCACTGATTGGGGCGTCTGGATGCCGGGAGCCACAGAACAAGCCGGAGCGTGGACTGGTAATGTATTCACTGGGCTGGGGGGCGGCATTTACATATTCTCAGCAGAAAGAAAATCCCGCTGTGAGTATGTAATGCTATTCAAATTGACAGTACAGGAATCGCAGCAGTTTTTGCTGTGAACCCACAGCGTGAAATCCGCTGCGACTACGTTATGCGTGAACCCACCGTAATTCTGTGAATTTGCTCATCTCTATTTATTTCTTGCTGATCTTTGGAGTCAGGAGAAGTTAGCAGCTGAATGCTTCTCTCCCAGTCTTGCTGCATCCTCCAATCTTACTGCAGGAGTGTTCAGACCCATACTAATTGCGAAAATGAGCAAGAGAGGATGCGCTGCGCACAGTTTTCTCCCCGTTCTGTGTCTGTGAAAGCTCGTTTTCACAATCGGTACAGGTATGAACACTTTCAGAACCAGACTGATTTGAACTTTTGACAAGTCTCTATGACATAAAAAGTAAAAAATGCACTCCAATACCAGTGTTCACACTGCAGGTTGCACTCTGCGGTGGCTAAAATACAGACAAAAACAAGAAAGTACAACAGCAACCTGCCAGCAAGTGTAATGACTCACCGTATATACTCCCTCCGCCGTGTGGCTGCCTTTTTTTGGTTTGCGCTCCACCCATCTTCTGTGGATGTTTTAGACAGAGTTTAGTTGGGTGCTTCATGCCCAGTGTAGGGTTAATGTGAGTCCAAGAGAGGCCATTGTTAGTGTTAGTGTAGGACCATCTCTCTGAGGTCACCTTGATGTAGTGAGATAGTACACTCTGTTTAATTAAATAGTTTGCTAAGAACCTTATTTTAAAAAATCTCTAGAACAGGTTTTTGTTGTGTGTTTGACAGAGGGAGTATGTGCGGTGAGTCCTGGCACTTGCAGGTTGCTGTTCCACTCTCTTGTTTTTGTATGTCTCTATGACATGTGAAAAGTTTTTTTTCAAATGACACTGACACACCAGTCCGCAGTAAATTAGCTTGACTAGGCTTTTGAATATTTCCAGCTTTTTTTTTTTTTTTTGTCAATATGAAAAAGAGGCTCGTGCTCTGGAGGTATTTCCTAACACAGCAAAAGCAAATCCAACCCATGTCCTCTTATTCACCTCCTCTTGTACCAGTCTACTCCTTTTGACTGTGCACACATGACTAGTACCTCCTATCTTTCCCATTCTACCTGCAGGAGCAATGGTGAGTGACAAGACCATGTTCACACTTGTGTTGCTTGGTGGCAGCTTTCTCTGCCGGCGGTGTCTGCTGGGTTTTGGGGAGCCCTTGGGGATTGGTCCTGTGACATTGGGGTTGCAGGGCCGTTTTATGGCCTCCCTTTCCTGCATGTGCTCGCTTTGTGGTGTTGGCGTTCGCTGACTGACACAGTGTGGAGTTAGTGTAGGGACTCACGTGAACCAGGGGACCTGCACGTGGTACATGAGGCAATATGGTTTGATCAAATTATATACCAACATCCTGAGGTTGGTTTTTAAATGTAGCCGAGAGGCATTAGTGTCAGCCATAGGTGTAAAGTGCAGCGCACCTTTCTCTCCTTGTCTGTCCTTTTGACTAATAGCCACTAAGTAAAAAAAAATAATTCTCTACTCATTAGTACTGTCTTTCCCCGAAAATAGGACATCCTCCTAAAATAGTACACCCCAACAAGCCTAAAGTAAAGCATCGCCCCGAAAATAAGTCACCCCTTGAAAGTAGCCCCCCCCCCCGAAAGTAGGGCCCATGGCCCCCATGTCCTGATGCACGTACAGATGCATGCCGAAGGGTCACCTGATGCACATCCCACGCTCCTGGTCCCGCTGCTGGTCACACTGAGGAAATTGGTGTGACCAGGGTGGGGGGTGGCGAGAGAAATAAGACATAGTGCCTTATTGGGAGCAAATATTAATATAAGGCACGGTCTTGTTTTCGGGAGAACACGATACATTGACCTACAATCTGGAGATTTCAATTGGAAGCATGTTGTTTCCTGCCAATTTTCCCCCTTTTAATGTAGAGGAGTTAAACCCACCTAATAATGTTGCAGCGAAGAAACCCACCAGGCCTGCATCTAACCTAATAGAGAGTAGGACCCCCAGGAATGGCAACAACAGCGCTAATACCTATGACTAGTGCGCTGGAGCTAGAATACTAGTCATTATCCCAATACAGTAGCACAGCAGATGATAAGTGGTTGCGGAACAGGTTAATGCGACATCTCATGTGCAGGTGTATATTATCATCAGGGCTTCCAGATGATGCTGATGAAAGAAATAGCTTCCTTCTGAAATGCAGGTAAAGCCCATATTATATTTCACAGCATAGGAAATGCTAGCAGACTGAGTCAGGCTTTGAAGCTAGTGGTTGATAGACTCTTGGGAGAAGTGAGGAAGTGCTCTCTTACATTAGAACCCTCGGAAAACCTAGGAACAACTAATGGTTATGCAATTCCTGAGGAAAGTGTACAAATGAGCAGAGTGCGCTGAAAACAGAGGCCACTAGCAGTAATGTCTGTCACCGGAAGGGGACACTGGGTATTTAATTCAATTGGAAGAGAGATGTGAAAAGAGACGGATAACGGGCATCACAACATCTCCATCAAAGAGGATAGACGCAGATCATGTGCTTTTTGTAGTATGTCCTACTAAAAGAAGTTATCTACTTTATTTAAGCACATCATGTGCTGGATGCAGTTTTAGAACATTTGCTCATAAAATGATAAAAAAAATAAAAAATAGGAAGCAAGCAGAACAGAAATAGTATATAATTATATTATTAAAGGGGTATTCCAGCAGACTAAAAAAATAAATAATAATTATTACAACTTTATGAAAATTTACCCGTCCCAACAGCCTTCTTTTGGATTAGCAGCGGGATTGGCTGTTGATCTGGAAGTCTGGGTCTCAACGGATACAAAGATGCAATGAGACCATAATGCGTGTGACCCATAATGGGGGTGGCGTGCATTATGGTCTCATTGCATCTACGTATCCATGGAGACCTGAACTCCTGGTTTACGGATTTCGACGCTGATTCAAAAGTTGGGACAGGTACTCTTGAAAGAAAATTTCATGGTGGTTACAGACCACCACTCTGCTCTAAAAGCAGAGGTCAGACTGATTTTAGTGTATAAATACTGTATAATATAGCTATCTATATTTAGAGCAGAGTGGGGTTGGTCTGCTTTTAGAGTAGAGTGGGGGTTAGTGACCAAGAAGAGCTGTCAAGAATAGGATGAAAAGAACGGACATATCAGGACAAGTCTGCAAAATATATTTGGAAAAAATATTTAAAGGAATCGAATGATATTTTACTCAGCTGCCAGGGCTGCGGGGGACATCTCAGTGACATATACTTGCTTGTCCTGTTCCGCCGCTGCAGGGTCCCAGGCCACCCACTTTTCTCCAATATCAGTGATTTCAAAACATCCGGTGATGTGCCGTTCCTGCCAGAAATGAAACCTCAGTGTAGACTCTATACTGGCAATGTTGAGCTTCTATAACCACCAGGAAAAGCACATCACTGAATGTTTTGAAATCACTGTCATCAGCGGTGAGTGGGCAGAACAGGACCTGGGAGGGGGGCAGGAGAGAAAAGTATACTTCACTGATATGTCCCACGCAGCCCTGGCATCATAGTAAAATATAATTTTATCCCGGACAACCCCTTTAACTTGACGAGCCCTACAAGTTTAACTAGGTTAAATGCAATGCATTTTGGTTTAAGAGCTCACAGTTTTTCAAAATTGTGACTTGGTTTAAGAGCATTGCTTTGTTTTAAGAGCTCCCTGTATGGGGTGGGGACGAGTGGGGGAGGGTCATGGTCTGCAGCACTGTACTCTGACCATGGAAGTCTCCCTCACCTTCCAAATCATTGCTGATCCACTTCAGGCTGAGGCTTACATTAGGGGACAGGACTGTGGAGGTAATCTCCTCATAGCTGTAACCCCTTTCTCCCTGGTCAGAGAGTGCTGCTATACTGTGCCCACATCTGTCCTGCTCATTCCTTCATGCTCCCCGCAGTCTCTGTCAGCCCTTGTGTTTCCCATCCTCTCCATTTACTGTACAGTAACTTATAATATCACATATAATAAATCATTCTTTTTCGGGTGTGGAACCAATTGTCGGCATTTCTATGATTTCTTATGGGAAAACTTGCTTTGGTTTAAGAGTGGATTTTGATTACAAGCATGGTCCCAGAACGAATTATGCTCGTAATCCAAGTCACCACTAATTAGATATATATATATATATATATATATATATATATATATATATATATAGATAGATATATATATATATATATAGATGAGCTGCAATACAAGACACGGCCCACAAGAGAGGTGCTGTTTCTGAATAAAAGCAGCCATGTTTTTCTGGCATCATTAACCTCTTTGCCAATGCTACCAGAGATTGGAGACTTGTACCTAATCTTTCATGACTTCTATGCGTAACATGTGTGAGGAATGAGAGAGAAGTGATATTACAGGTAAAAAAGGCAAAAAAAAAAATAGGGGGAGATTTATCAAACATGGTGTAAAGTGAAACTGGCTCAGTTCCCCTTAGCAACCAATCAAATTCCACCTCTCATTTTCCAAGGAATCTTTGAGGAATGAAAGGTGGAATCTGATTGGTTGCTAGGGGCAACTGGGCCAATTCTACTTTACACCAGTTTGATAAATCTCCCCCATAATGTCCTGAAATTGATAAACCATTTATTACATGAATATGCAATATTAAAATTACCTACTTGTGTCATCGTTTTATTAGGTTAAAAAATATGACAATACTTTCCTTCATGGATCCTGTTAGAGCTCATGACGCCAGTGTATAGACAGCCCGAGGCTTACATTTTCTGGTTGTGTAAGGGCCGGTATCGTTCTGTGTACACAGATTCTTAGTTCCTGATGTTACGGCTCTGTGGCTTTTCCTCTTTGGAGGTTGCCTGGTTAGATTATATTTACAGACACGTATTTCCTCGCCTTAAAATGATTTTATGGTTTTATGTAAATTTCGTTTAGTCATTGTATAATCCGTTATGCAACTTTCCAGCGAAGTTTCAATTCCTCGCATTGTTAAGGCATCCTACACATTGCCTTCTGAGCATAGATGCTTTTACATGACGAGATAAATGATAAAGTCATTGCAGAGACAGTTTGGGTTTGGGGGGGGTGTTAGGGTTAGGGTAAGTAAGGCACCACATTTCTTAGTTATTTATATGCTTATTAAACCCAGGCCTGACCTGATGTTTCTTGAGGATAGGTGACCCAGGGCCAGGGGAGGTGGAGGAAGATCTGTTGTGTATCCCAACAAAATCAAAATGCCTCAAATTGTCCCCCAACATTCTAAGAACTTTTCTGGAGAATCTGCAGCAGGCACGACGATTATAGAGCCGTTTTGAGTAGTCTAAGCTGTGAATCAAGCCTTGGGGTAACACATAACACTTATTACAAAATGGCTGCAGCTTACCCGTCCCCATAGATAACACTAGTGGAATATTACACTAAAGATTACTGTTATTTCTGTGGCCCCCTCACGTACACCATTGTCAGGCATACATGCCACATGTACATTGGGAGGTTGTAGTAAACTCACAATGATATATTTTTTTAAGGCCTAACAATTCCAGAGATCAGCAGATGAACAGCCATTTACCCATTTATTGTCCAAGTTCTTGGCCTACATGAGCAATAATCAATGCTTGGCCAATAATAACCTCTAGTGTAATTCCTATAAAGTGTACCCTTCATGACATAAAAAAATCTCAGCAAATATATAGGTAATCCCCGCGGTTCATTTAGTACCCAATTGTGCTGCTTATGCTTCTACATTTTACTCTGAGCCTGTGGACAGGACCTTAGATCAGTTACTCAGCTGCAGCAGTCTAGAGGAGTTTGTATAGTCACCAACCAATCAGCATTCATCTGGGCCAGTCTGAGCAGAGCAGAGGGACATCTGACATCACTTCCTGCATTTGGTCTCTTTTTTGCTGTTACTACAGACCAAATGGCCTTAGTGATGGAGCCATTACTGCAGTTTTCTAGTGAGTGAAACACCTAGTGGCCGATTTTAGAGCACTGTATTTCATATAAAAACAGGCAAAAAAAAACAAAAACTGCTGATTTAACGTTTATTAGTATCCACAGTGCCCATTAAAGCTTGCCCAAATAAAACGAAGGGGAATGATAGAATGCCGGACATAACCAAATAAGATCAAGACAAGATAGTAAATTTTAGACTTTTATTTAAAGTGTAATGGATATTTTCTTCATATTGCTTTAATGAAATGACAGACAGCAGTTGCAGAAACTCTTTGCATAAAAAACTAAACAAAAAACAATATTTACAAAAAATGGCAAAGTTTAGCAATTAAGAGAGATTCCATAAAGATAGTTACAAGCCGTGTCAATAAATACCCAGGACAATTAGACAATGTTACATGAAAGAAACAAAACAAAAAAAATTTACAATCTGAAGTTTGTTTTCTTTTGGCACAAAAAAAACAAATAAATAAAAAAAAAATGCACAAAAAAAAAAAGTTATAAAAGGCAGGATATTTAATTTACCTTAAATTAATACATATATATCTGGTATGCAAAGTAACCCAGGAATGTTGTAACAACGTGGTATTAGTGCCAATAAATAGAAACGAGTACCAGAGGATTGCCAGCATTTCAGAGACAAAACACTCAGAACCTTGCGAGTTACGCTGCCAGGACCAGACGATTCAGTTTAGGCCTCCAAGATTTAGAGGGAATGTTTTTACTCTAAATGCTAAAAAGGCAATGGATATAAAAGAAATAGGATGGGCCGTTTATCGTTCTGCGCCCATAGGTTAACTCTACAGGCACACAGTTATGGTTAACCTAGCATACAGTTCAAATACATAAACAGTTATGTGGGACTCTGAAGTAAGCCAGCATAGTCCTTAAAAAAAAAAAAGTGGGTATTGCTGTATTGATCAGATGACGCTCACTACTACTTCTACTATTGGATGCACATTAAAGACATATGGGTACGATAATAACACCGGCATACAAAAAGTAGTGCTGGCAAAGGCACTTGCGTGTATCGCTAGAATGAGGATTGTGTCAAAATAATATTTGCACCAAAACGCCACCTTAAAGCTTATTTAACATATGGGACCAGAGGGTGTAAATGTGCCATAAGAAATAATAAGAGTTATGGCCCATTTGTTCCAGTGATTAAATAAACTCTCATATGCATTTTATACCTTTGGCACAAAGCTTAGACCAGCTGCCTCCAGCCCATGGCAAAACTACATATCCCAGCATTCCCTGTCTGGGCATGCTGGGAAATGTAGTTTTGATATAGGCTTAGACTGCAAGGACTACAGCATTAGCACTTCTTAGGAACCAAGAATGGATCTGTAACAAATTCTGCAAATTTAAGGGGAAAAGTTTTTTTTTTGTTTTTTTTTTAAACTCTTTAATTGCCTGAACAGTACATAGCTTTTAAATGCCATCTGCACCCTACAAGTAGGATCTAGCATCATATTGAGCTGGCAGTCCCCTTAGAAAAGACATCCAGCTAGAATATATACACAGCTGCATTGCCAAAATGTCTCATTTCCAAAATTTTGTCCTGTTGCGCAGAACAAACAGATTTCACAGTAGCCAACTGGGTCACACAAACGCAAAAAGAGAACAAAAAAACAGCAATCTTCATAAATTACTAGTAGAATGATGACCTGGTATTGGACGGGTATAGCAGTGGGCTGGTACTGGAAAGGCCATTTGATGATTTCACAATGGTACTAGGTAACCTTTTGGTAGAGCAGCTCAAAAAAAGAAAAAACTAACTGTAGTATATAATGGTGTTGGTCTCTGGTGTTAATAACAAAGTTTTATAACTTAGAAAAAAAAAAAAAAAAAAAAGATATATAAAACATTTCATCTTATTAGACACCATAAATGTTCATTCTTTTAATTAAACACTATCAATTAAATATTTGCATTTAATTTTAAAGCTTAAATAGTGTCGCTTTTCACTTAAATACATGTGGATCAAAGAAGAGAAACTTAGATATTCACTGTGTTTTAAAGGTTGTAAAGCAATAAATAATCAACTTTTTTTTTTATATATAGATAAACTTCATAAAAAAAAATTGAGATATAAATAGCTGGGACCATATAGTATGGGAGAATACAGAACTGATCCATCTAGGCCAGGCAAAACAACTTCAACTCCGCAATGTCTTTGCTCAAGCTGTTCTGGCTTAATGTAACTTTATTTATATTGCAACGGTTCCGCACCACGTCCAGCTGACCAGTGACGCATTCAGCTGCTTAGGATCTTATGGCCAAATCCCTAGTAATAGCAAATAAATATGCAATAACTTATAGTAAGATTAAATAATTGAACTCAAAAGTATGGCTTGTAAATGAAGCACAGATGGGACGTCTCAGAAAAAAAAAAAATAAAAATAAAATAAAATAATCTACCAAAAATGCTGGATTTCCCAATAACGTCCTTGTGCTTTTTTCATATTACCAGTGGTGTATCGAATTAATGGAGACTGCTGCTGTAAATATTGCACAATAGGGGAAGAAAATGCATGAACATTTCACTTATGGTACAGAAGTTAGAAAAAAAAATAAAAATAAAATAAAAGTCTATAAATAATGCAGATATATTATGGAAAAAAAAAATATGATTGTACTCATAATACATCTGAGGTATTTCCAATTTAAATAAAACTCATGCTAGTTCAAGCTTCAGTCTCATTCCTGGAATTTGCAATAAATAAAACAGCTCTGTATAAAGTATGCGTTTTCTCATTTTTTTTTCATTTTTTTTTTTCTGTAAACCCGAGTAGTGCACACTACCTCTGTAAATATTTCTTTTTACAATAAATACACGAATAGAGTTTATCTTAAAAGCATTGAACACGGTTTATATGGGAATACTTCGATTACCCATTCATAAAAGAATAGCTTTTCACAGGTCCACAAACGTAAGAATTTTTTTTTCTTTTCAAACTCTATGTACAAAGTCTTTTACAAAAAAATGTTTTTTTTTGTTTTGTTCAAACCGATGTAAGGTAAACAGATTGCAGTGACAGCGTTCAAAAAAAACAAAAAAGGCGTTTTCCCCCATAAAAAGACCTAAATAAAGTTATCCATGTAAAATCAACATAGAAACATTCCTTATTTTATTCACTGTTCCTGCAAAATAATCCACAGCTTGGATTCACCGATTTATGCGATGAGGGATTCAAAAGGAGATGGTGATTTTAAGGCATCCTCTAAGTATTGATTGTCACCACAGGACTCGGAAGAGCTTATCAAAGACTCCAAGAAGCTCGCCGTAGGGTCCGTAGCTGGGGTAAATCCAGGGAGAAGTGTCATTAGACACTGCTGGGAACACAAGTTTTCATATTCATTTAATGAATTGTAAAGGGGTCCAAAATTGTAGTCTGTTTCATCAGGAATATCGAAGGCTTCCGAGGAAAGGCTGATATCCATATAGTTTTTTAAGACTGGCTCTCCTTGTGCCACAGTAGAATCAGTAGAGATGGCTACAGATACCTCATTGTCCGTAAAGCAATCAATACCCTGGTTTGCGTTTTCGTCCACGCAATTTGAAATGTTCGATAAAGAGTTGGAGTACAATCCGCTGGCAGATTTTTCCGAGCTGTAGAGGGATTCGTAAACCTTATCACAGAAAAAGTCTGTATTATGAAAGAAGCTCAAGTTGTCCTGGCAGTCACTGCTGTTCTCCTCGTACTCAGAGTCGTTGAAGTGAAGGATCCTGGCCAGATAGTCTTCTTCAAAATCTGACTGGGATTTATCAGATGAAGAAGCAAGTTCAAATGGACCTTCAGAGCTGTCGCTCTGACCCGAGGAGGAGGAGCTGTCCGTTGTGTCGCTGCTGCAACTGTTTTCACTTGTTGCCTCTAAGTCTACGTTGAAATGATAGGGTGCAGCAGAGGTGGTGGTGGTGCTGGCAGCAGTGGTGGGACCAGTCCTTTCTTCATCTTCATCAGATTCTACAGAGGAGCACCCAAAGGACATTTCTGCCTCATCATTCTCATCATCATTATTATTTTGCCTCTTCTCCTCAAGCTCAAGTTTCATAACAGTATGGATAAAATGGGTCTGTACCCTGGACGAATTGAATTCTACTCTTCCATTTCGGTTTCCGCATCCATCCTTGGTACATCCGCATGGGAAAGTTGAATGGTCTCTCTGGGAAGAAATAGAAACATACCATTAGTCAATGCTTTTTGGGAGAAGACACAATACCAATTTTTGTAACATCACCTATATGAAATCTAATATGATCACTCTTTTGGAGAGGGTACAATGCTGGACAATTGCATTGGCCAATATTGACGTTCTATCCAATGACTACAGGTACAAAACTTAGAAACTTAGAGGCCCAGATTTATCAAAGTCTGTATAATGCTCAAAGAAACAAATTACTTTTTCAGCTTTTGCATTTTACTAAAGCAGAAAGCTGAGCTGTGATTGGTCACTATAGTACACAAGGTATATAAATTCAAAAGATAAAAGAAATAACAGAATGCTCTTCACAAAACTCATACTAACCTGACATTTGATGCCAGCCAAGTTGCAACTACAAGTCTCTGGCTCACAATAGTCCTGGCAATCACAGCCACAGTCTTCTCTCGATTTCCGGATTTCATTAAGTTCATGCTTTTCGCTTTTGTCAATCTTCTTCACGCCTTCACTCTTCAGCAAAGCCCGACGTTTCTTGGGAGGGTACATTCGTGGGCTAAAACCATCTTCGATCTCTGCGTTTGTCATATCGATATCTTCATCGCAGATGTCGCCTATGCTGAGGTTGTTGGCCTTTTCTGACTCTATTGTACCATTCTTTGTAAACTAAAGAGGAAAAAAAACAAAAAAAAAAACAAAACAAAACTAAATATATAATATAAAAATCAAACAATAGCATAAACAATATACTGGGTATGGGTGTCACCAGTAAGGCCCAGTTCACACAGAGCGAGAGAGGCGGAATTCCGCCAGCCTCCGTGTCATAATGACACTCTATGGGAGGCAGGCGCGCCGCATCTCTCAGGGTCTCTCCACGCTAAAGAATGAACATGTTCATTTTTCAGTGCTGAGAGATGCAGCGCGCGCCTCCCATAGAGTGTCATTATGACACGGGAGCTGGCGGCATTGTCTGCCGCGGATTCCGCCTTTCTTTCTTTGTGTTAACGGGGCCTAAGAATGCATCATTGCTAAAGAAGATGCTGTTGATAGTACCTAAAGCATATATAAAAAAACTAAACAAAACAAAAACAAAAACAAAACAAAACACACAAACACTATGTATTCTTCAAGACTTCTTTACTAATAGAGTATTTGACATTGTGAAACCTACCATATTCTTTAGCGCCATGAGCTTCTCCTCTTTTAATCGCTCCTTTAGTTTCTCTCTACGTCGGTTCAGCTGTTCCCTGGAAAATTCTTCCAATGTGAACTGCCTGCTGTAGTCGTGTTTTCGCCTCATTCCCAGAGTGCACCCACCCCGACTTGGCACGCTTGTGAAACCTTGGCATCGTTGGAAGTAGAAGACCAGCACCCGATCAAACTCAACTTTGTTCTTCTTCGCCCGCTTTGCCTTCTTTAAGATGGATGTCGCTATAAATAAAAAAAAAAAAAAAACATCAGTACCCGGAAAAAAAAAAAAAAAAAAAAAAGGATCTGCAGATTGCTACAATATGACAGTTCAGCCCCCATTGATATACAGCCTATACAAACATATTCACTTAAGAAGCTTTGAGCCAAAAGAGGCTTTCTCCGTTGCCAACCGGAAAATACACAACTGTAAACATTAGCGCGTAAGGAAAGATTTAAGGATAAAATCTGAGCGAGCGCTCTGGAGGAATGTATATGAGTTGCGAGTGGCGAGCTTATAGGTTTAAGCCTAGGAGGAAAGTTCTCAGTGTTTACTCAGGTGGTGAAGAGTTGACATCTTTACTGCTGCTGCTACGGAAACTATGCAGATTATTTAAAGCCCAGTTTACTGTCATACAGAACAACAGCTGGGAGATGAGAAGTTTGCTGGCAAGTCTGAGTAAACTCTAACTATTATCTATTAGCTTTATATGGCTTTTTTTTCTTCTTCTTTTGAACAGAACTGTACATAAGAATCGTAAAAGTCATCCAAGTCCACTTACGGGTAAAGTCGCTCAGAAGCGGCCTGGGGCTGTAGTTAAACTCGTCATCCGATTCCCCTCCGGAAGAGGTGGCCGATGACGAAGGGGACGAGGAGGATGAGGAGTAGGTGAAGTCATCTTCCAATGCTTCATATTTGCGTTTCAGTAATCCACTCATGGCTAATGTGTAGTTTTCACAGTCCTGAGAAAAAGAGAAAAAAAACGTTACTTTCTAAAGTCAGGCTTTATGACGGCTTTATAACTTTATCAACCTGTGGGAAAACTACAACTCCCAGCATGCCTGGACAGCCAACGGCTGTCCGGGCATGCTGGGAGTTGTAGTTTTGCACCAGCCACAGGTTGGCGATCACACATCACTCAATGAGTCATGTCGACGACCAACGTTAATGATGTATAATTACGAGCACCATTTCTATAAACGTACAGGAAACAACATGCCGGACTGTAATAGTGCAGCAACTGCTTCCTGTCACATCCCATTCAGCCTGAGCGAGCTCATTTACCGAGAAAAAAATAAATAAAAAAAAATTGCCAAGCTCTTCAGAGAATACTTCTCGCATGATTTGCATGTTGTACCTCCCCAGGGAAATACAGGCAGAGCATCTTATTAAATGAAACGCTGAAACAAAAACATCAATTGCACAAAATTGCTGAGTGCCCCCCCCCCTGCTGTTTTTCCCCCCCTTAGCCTCTGGACATATCAATGAAAATAGGTTTCAGACAAGGACATTTTGTGCTTCAGATCTGATTATGTTCTTGTTGGATTCCACCCCTCCTCTACGCTTTACTAGTTAACCCCATAAATGCCATCGCAAATGGCAATAAAAGCCGAGTAATGTGTGGGCTTATTCTAGTGGGCTCATAAATCCCGCCTATACACGGCTGATCATTTTGCATTGCGTTTGAGCTCACATCCAGGAGTGCCACTCGATGACACTTGTTTCTTCCCTCGTATCTCAGGAGTGAATAGAGGCGCTGTTGCTGGATCACGATTTTATTGCACGCACGCGGAGGTATCAGTTTAATATTAGTAGTATGTAGGAGGGAACGAGAAGCAGACATCACGGCACAGGCATTATTTGGAAAGATGACTCAGGGTGACTCAGTAGTCTGCCTGTGTGTTTACTGATGGACGTGACAACAGCCTAGGAACCGTGATGGGGAAGAGCCAGGAAACTTTACTAGCGAGCTAGACTGACGTCAGGGTTTAGTGTGACTACGAGGGCTTCGTGTATTGCCTCCATGGAAGATTGCTAGGAAATAGTGCGCTTCCTCTCTTGTATAACTACAAGTACTGTGCTGTCAGAGAGGTATAAGCCAGGAACAGAAGGAGTCATTGTAGTGGGATGCCATTCCTGCAATTCCTTATGCAAAGTAGCTCTCCTCCAGAAGGAAAACAACTTGCTCCACAATGCCACCTACTGGAGGTAGCTCCCCTTCAAATCAAGCAGAATTAGGGATTATATGCAAAGCAGGAAACTTTCTTCTAAGAGAGATTCTGACTTGGCATATAATCCCCAATCACGCTTTATAGATCAAACATCGACTCTACCTCCAGTAGGTGGTGCTGTAGAGCAAGTTCTTTACCTTCTAGAAGAGAGCTATTTGCATAGTGTTTTCCCATGAAGCATTGCACAGTTTTTGAGACGCCATATACCAGTTTTGCAGTCTCCTCAAGGAGACACTCTTTCCCCCATCACCAGCCCCCACCATGAGTCTTACCCAGTCTAGCAATTCCTTTCAAGTTAGTCAAACAAGAGTCTCCTCAATCTGTAGCAAAACTACAACACCCAGAAGGTCCTGACAGCTTAAGATACAGGATGGATGAGCACTACCTTAGCACAACAGAGCGTTGACCCTAATACATGACAAAATCCCTCTTCCCCCAACCACTACCTATAGTCAGAACAAATACAGGACTATTGACATACATCAAACTTTCTCTCTCTGTTGTTTACCCAGCACTAAATCCTTACAGGACAAACAGATCTAAAATATTATTCAAGATGTCCATTAGTCATTGTCAGGACAGTATCAGAGGCAGCGAATAATATCAACCATAGAAAACGGAAACTTTACCGCAGCCAAGTGCGCCGGGCAGGTGATTAAAGCTGAATTAGTGCCATATTTGCAGAGCGGGGAAGCAGCGTGCTAGTTAATAATTTACAACCTTGTTATGTGAGACTCCAGCCATGGCCCTGGTGTCTCATTTAATGTACAGCATGCGGACACTGCTTGAGAACACCATGTAGGTCTAACCATTCATTTAATACAACTCCTTGGTGATGCATAGTGCATGCAGCACTTCACGCCTTGCACCAATGTAAATCACTGCAGCAGGTAGGAGATTACTATTATACATTACCATGCAATATAAAACATAATGCACAGCCCGGCTGCCATACCATTACTGTCGCCTCACCTTCCAAAATGCTTGAGAAGTGCAAAACTTTACACATCCCTCTCTGCACTTGTGTTGACACAGGCCAAGGTTCAAGAGTTCACACCGAGGCATTTATAGACTGCCTGCAGCCGAGATCCTTTTGCATGACGGCCAACACTGCACGTAGAAGTATATCTACAAGTATATCACAGCTCAAGGACTTTTTGTTGCCACATGCTTGGACCTATACTTGGTACACAGCCTATTGGAAGCTGTAGCTCCTCCATTTGTCTACTTAAACAATCATGCCACGTCCTTACAACAGGTTAGACACTTAAATCTTCCTTGACAGACGCTGACCTGGATCAGCTTTCAGGGTGGCCTAAATTCATAGAGCAAAGACAACATTCCTCCATCCTCCACACACAATGTTTTACAACCTGAGGAGGCAGCAGAGTCCCTGAAAGCTCTTGTTCTGCAGGTTTCTTGCACATACACTTAAAGGGGTACTCCAGCGAAAATCTTTTTCTTTTAAATCAACTGGTTTCAGAAAGTTATATATAGATTTGTAATTTACTTCTATTTAAAATTTTCCAGTCTTCCTGTACTTATCAGCTGCTGTATGTCCTGCATGAAATGGTCTATGCTTTTCAATCTGAGACTGCTCTCTGCTGCCACCGCTGTCCATATCAGGAACTGTCCAGAGCAATAGCTAAATTCCCATAAAAACTCTTCTGCTCTGGACAGTTCCTGACACAGACAGAGGTGGCAGCAGAGAGCACCGTGTCAGACAGGAAAGAATACATCACTTCCTGCAGGGCATACAGCTGCTGATAAGTACTGGAAGACGTGAGATTTTTAAATGGAAGTAAATTACAAATCTATATAACTTTGTGAAACTAGTTGATTTGAAAGAAAATGATTTTCGCAGGAGTACCCCTTTAACTTTCCTATGTACAAACTCCAACTCCCACTATAGTGCTGGAATGCAAAGCAGGTGTGCCATTCAGCAGCCTGGGAAAGCAGAGCGACTTCCCCTAGGGTTGTATACAGGGCTTCCCCCAGCTTTCCCAGAAACAAGAAAATTGCTGACTAGAGCCGAGTTTCACCGTATATTCACTGGGGTTTTATTGGTAGAGGGAAATTCATGCTTCAGCTGCATTTGTTTTCTGGTTTCTTAGAGGAAAGAAAAGGAAACCTTGCAAGCATCTGCGTGACTTTATCCTGCATCAGTCGGGTCAGTCCAGCCAACCTTACAAATTCTCCACACATATAGTACGAGCAGTCTGGGTTTCAGAAGTTCTGCAATTGTTTCCCGCTGAATTCTGTAAAGTCAATTGCTGCCAGATGTTTTATGAAGTGGCTCTAGACTGCACTAGAAAGGACACAGTGTTAAGCGGATTTACTAGCTGGGCTGGTACAAAGTGAGCGCGGTGCTAAACTGTCAGAGCGAGCCAGTAGCAAGTGTCACCCAAGCTTTGTGTCAAGGGGTCACATGAGGACATTGGGACCTCAAAAACACGAATTTCGGCTCCTTTTACATAAACAAACGCCTGCTGCGTTACAGAGCAAAACTATTTGCATAGTGCAGAGCGTGTACACAGTGCTGCTAGCTGTTTATGTGCTGCGTGTACAGTTGTATGTAAAAATATTAAGTGCAACATTGTACGATGTGCCCAAACATAGAGGTCACAGCTACTGAAGAACAATAAATGGTGCTGCTGCTTCATTGTTATTTATCAGGCAGTGTCTGGTATTGCTACCCAGAATGATTTAAAGTGTTTATCCAGCATTAGAAAAATATACCACTCTTGTCCTCAGTTTGGTTACAGTTTCGCATCTCAGTGCCATCGAAGTGAATGGAGCCGAACTGTAATACCACACACAACCTGAGGGCAAGGGTGGTGCTGTTTTTGCAAGAAATTAGCTAGCTTTTTCTAATCCTGGATAACTGCTTTAAGTCAATACCACTTGACAGCAATACCAGGCAAAGCCACTACTGAATGTACAGAGCAACATCACTAGTTCTGATTTATTATTCCTCTGCAATTTATCAAACATGGTGTAAAGTGAAACTGGCTCAGTTGCCCCTAGCAACCAATCAGATTCCACTTTTCATTTTCCAAAGAGTCTGTGAGGAAGGAAAGGTGGAATCTGATTGGTTGCTAGGGGCAACTGAGACAGTTTCATTTTACACCATGTTTGATAAATCTGACCCTATGAGCACTTGATCAGTAATACTCTAAACCACAGGGGTCAAACTCAGGCCCTCCAGCTGTTGCAAAACTACAACTCCCATCATGCCTGGACAGCTAAAGCTTTGGCTGTCCAGGCATGATGGGAGTTGTAGTTTTGCAACAGCTGGAGGGCCTGAATTTGACCCCTGTGGTTTAGAGTATTAGGGCAATGTCATTGATTACAGCTCCAATGTCATGTGTAGGTCATACAAGAGCAGGGGCATTTCCTGTACAATGCGGGATAGGCACACAGATGTTCATACAGTCATACAAGGAACAGGTACTGCTAAGTCAACCATCACTTATTCTTAGTCTCACAACTCACGTTACAAAAAAAAAGAAAAAAGAAAAAGCTTAGGAAATAGCAGGGCAAGGGAGAAAAAAAAAATTATATTTTTATTCAGCATGTGTTAAGCCCAACATTCTGCCCCATACAAGAAGAACTATTTAATACATTTTATTTCAGGTTATTAAAAAAAATAATCTGCCTCACTTGCAGCTGCCAAAAAAGACATTCTGTTCTTGGCTCAGCCATCTTACTCCTCTATTTTACTAAAAACAGCTTTTTAAGCAAGTACAAGAGTCGATGGACCAAAACCGCAGGAATTCTTGTCTGGCACCACCACTCCCACCGAGCGGGGAGCTTTAAAGGTGCAGAGCCAAGGAGTTGTGGAAAAGGAATCAGAAATACCAGGAGCCAGTCATCATCATCAGTAGGGGACACGCTAAGCAATGAACAACAATCACTAGCTCAAAATAAAAACATTATGTCTACGCCAAGGAAAAAAAAGATCCCTTGGCGGAGACCCCCCCATCCCCTTGACGGTGTGCCAGCATCCTCCTAATCATGGGTGTGATCGAGTGAGTAGTAAGGAAGGGAATGTATTAGAACGCTCCCTTGTTTTCACCCTTGCTTTTGGTATTATCCATACATACAGGAATTTCAGGAATGAACAAGCCTCCGCTATACATGGTACACATGGAGGAACAAGCCCAAAAACAGTGTGCACCCTGGGAAATCCGGGCAGAGCTTACATCTGTTTATGTGGTCGGGGAACTCGATTCTGTGTTTGTCTGATGTTTCTCAGCTCAAAGGTTATTCTGGAAGTGCAAACATCTACTATACAGATATGCAAATAACATGTATACACTATGCTACTAGTGATCAAAGTACTACTACTTAAAGGGTTTTTCCACTTTTGGACAACCCCTTTAAAAATTGTGCAAGCCTCCAATGACAAGCTTGTTGACCCCCCTTCCCCCCAGGCAGGGATTGCCACCATCAGCTGTGGGAACCACACAGGGGGCAATCTTACTGCCTGCAGCAACTAGTCAGCTGCCCTCTTTTGTGAAGGTGTTAGCTATATCAGTCACTGGGGAAGCCATGCGATAACCAATATGACCACAATACAATACACATGGGGTTTGTCACTCAGATTTGATACGCTGCGTTTACACGAAGCGATAATTCGCCCCAATCGATCAATTTGGTTTTTATAACGATTAGCGTTAAGACGAATAGATCGTTAGAAAATTCGTAAGAAAAATCATTTTTGCGATCACTTAAGCCCATCTTTCACATAGGGTGAATTGTTGAAAGACTGTTTACAAAAAGCGATCTGCGAACGGCAATTTGAGAACATGTTAAAAGATCAAAATGAACGATTTCTCCCTCGTCGCTTGATCGTTTGCTGTGTTTACATGAGCCGATTAACGCTCAAATGCGATTGTTATTGCAAAAGTTCAAATGATAATCGTTCCGTGTAAACGCAGCATTATAGCCAAAAAGCAAATGTGTCTAGGCATCACCTGCTGCAAAAGGAAGGCAGATTTGTCAGGGGTCTGGGAAAGCTGGGTGACAACCCATTTACACTGATATCTGCTACCAGTATAATAGTATAAAAAAGTGTGATGAAAATGTAAAAAAAAAAAACATGTCTGACTCCATTTAACCCTGGGGAGATAAATACGAGTGTATAGAGCGTTTCTGAAAGCCAGGCACCTGTTTAAAGGCCATAAAAGCCACGTGCAGAACTTGCGAGGCAGTAGTCACTGGATCATTCAGATGCAAATCCTGGGGAAGGATTAGAAAATGTGGTAGAACAGGATCTGCTTGTTATGACAGCTCGCTCCAGGTTCACGCGTACGACACACACATATTCCCAGATTAACTAATGGCAAGAGAGCACAGCGGGTATAAGAAACACTCAAAGTACACATGAGCCATGAAGAATGCAGAGAGGCCTATATAGGCGCACACGTGGTTTACACACACACACACACACACACACACTTTTTTTTGTATACACTCACATAAACAGGGGAACGTGTCTAGGATCACTCTATAAAAATAAGCATCAAAATCACATTGCACTATAGGGAAAACCCTCCTATATAGGACATCCAGCTGAACCACTGCTATGGCCAGATAGTATAATAAAAGCATTAGGTTCTTGCACATTACTAAGGGTCACACGCACGGGCTGTGGCAGTGTTTACCATCTGTGGTTTTTCCATAAAACTCAGATCAGAGGAGAGGCATAAAGAAAACCTATGTTTGGTGGGGTTGGCCTATGGCTACAAAGCCTGACAGATGTCAACTATGCAAAAAAAAAAAAAAAAAAAGATGCAAGATATTATATTACACAACAAATCCTCCTAGAGGAATTGAGTTTATATGCCAGGCTCATATTACTGTGTAACTGGTGTCACATGTACATCATCCTGGTCTCTCCATCAAAGTCATGTCTATGGAATGTAAGTGCACACAAGGTAAGAGGTGGCATCCGGACCTGGCATGGAGGTCAATGTACTGGGGAAAAACTACAACTCCCATTATGCACTGACAGCCTTCGGTTGTCAGTGAATAATGGGAGTTGTAGTTTTTCACCAGAGACCGGTTAGGGCAGGGGTAGGGAACCTTGGCTCTCCAGCTGTTGCAAAACTACAACTCCCATCATGCCTGGACAGCCAAAGATTGATGGGAGTTGTAGTTTTCCAATAGCTGGAGGGCCAAGATTCCCTATCCCTGGGTTAGGGGGAACACTGCGAAAATGCAAAAAGAGAAAACTGCAGGTTTCCCTGTTTGACTAAGGAATTCATAAAATAATAAATATTTAGATTTTTTAAATAATTTAATTACAATTTATAATTAATAATAATTATAAATTAATATTATGCTTTTCACTAACTAAGCACCTGTGCAGCGACCAAGAACAAGAGGAAAAAAAAAAAAAAACAAAGAAAAATCAATGCCAAGCCTCAGCTCCGGTCGGTAGGAATAAGCATGTCAGACTGTACTCAACGGTATTAATCCAAATCCCGCTAGGCGACCCTAAATCCCAGCAGCTTGTCTGGCTGGATATGAGAAATCACAGTGACATAACGGAAGACAAGGCTTGTTGTAGGAACCGTAGCTAAAAACAAGAAGAACGTCTTATTTACCTACGCCTGAAACAGGAGACCCCCGGGGATGTCTGGTAAAGGCAGGGTCGCACATCAACAAGGACGAGACCCTTCTTTTATAGGGCACCTGTTTATCCTGAGCGGCTCCAGCGCACAATACCTCCACTCAGCAGAGATAAGAGAATTTTCCCACAGAATACAATATAATGGGAGAAGAGGGAGGAGGAGGAGGGGACCTCGGAGGAATAGGAAGGTGGAGGGGCGTTCTTAAGACGAGATTCCATCCCTTCCAAGAATATGCATTAAAGTCACATCATCCAACACAATGAAGGCATATGCCCTGGGAACGTGTTCAATCCGCCGCTGCGCACCGAGCGCTAGTTCACACGTGGCGGATACGCTGCAGAACGAAGGAATCTGCAATGTGTGAACACTTCTATAGGGCAGATGGATAAATGAACTGAATACGTCCACAGATGCAATGCATTGTTCTCGCAGCTGGATATGGTAATCCTGGTGCTTATTAAACCAATATGACCAGATATATTATATATTTTCTTCAGACAAGATGCAATCTGATTTTTTCCATAAAAATAATAGTTATTATCAACCCTGCTGTAAATCTGCTGCCTTTATGTTCACTATAGAGCATTGCCAAATACGTGTCTTAACCACATAAAAGTAATAAAAAAAACAAAAAAAAAAAAAAAAAACTCCTCCTGAATATAATGGTGATCGTGAGATACAAAAAAAAAAAAAAAGAAAAAGAAAAGTAATATTATATATATATATATATTCTCTCTCTATCACCACTATATTTAGGAGGAATTTTTTTTTTTTAATTACTTTCATGTGGTTGGGACACGTATTTGGCGATGCTCTATTCGGAACATAAAGGCAGCAGATTTACAGCAGGGTTGATAATAACTATTATTTTTATGAAATTTTTTTATATATATATATATATATATATATATATATATATATATATATATATATATATATATATATATATATATATTTGCCCAACTCCGATACAATATCTGTGCTGGAGGGGTTAACAGCCTGAGGTACCACAGCGCCTATCCTCCGCACACTCCCAGGTAGAATCCGCCTCATTTCCATCTATCCACATAATAAATCACAGATCCACAGCTACAAGTTCAGACACTTAGTAAAAAGTTAGTTACAAATAGGAGGGAAAATTCCACAGGAACATGAAGTCACCTCCAAGTCTTGAGTCATCCCAGCTGATGACTTCATCCTTTTCCTATTGCCCCAGAGGAGTCAGGTGACGTCACAAGTCCCCCGCGCGTCACCAGCCCCTCCCCTCACACTCAGCTGGCGCCAAGAACTTTGTGAGAGTGACGTCAGCATCCAGTGTCAGGCAGTGTGATCCCGGTGCTGGGCTCTTCTATAGCGACATTATGTCCCCCCCCCCCCCATCCCACAGACACTGATCTTACTATACTGGGATAGGGAGCAGCCCAGAAACAGATACACACTATAAACACTATGCGACACAGTCAGAAGAATAAAAAAAAAAAAAAAAAGTCCATACTTTCTGTAACCGAATAAATACCCCTCTTACACATTACACACATAGGTCACAGTAAGACAGTGATTCCGAACAGTTTCCATACAACTCCCAGCATATCCTGACTGTAAGTCCTTATTTTATAAAAACCGGAACGCCTCAGGATGAGGGGGGGGGTCACATAAAAAAAATTATACTTCAAGACAACATAAACTAGACACAGAGGCGACGACTACCAATGTAACATATCTGCACCATAAAGTTACATGGATCCAGCAGGAGGGAGAAGCGGCCAAGTCTGCTGCAATGCCGCGTCTGGCCTCTAGGGGCCGCCCGCGCACCGCTCACCAGCAGCCGCCGCAGTTACACTCACATACACCGGCTGCTACTAGACATAAAGTAACAATAATCAGCGAGCGGAGACTCGGCAGCAGCAATGCACAGAGCGGCCAGTCCACAGCAGCAGCCCCACAGCCGCCCGCAGCCATTGCATTGTAGCAGTGATTATACCCCCTATAGATGATGCCCACCCGGACTATCCTGGCAGTGCCCGGCTCCCCTGGCAGCACTCACCGTGGCTCCCGTGTCAGGCAGCGGCTCCTAGAGGCGGCGGAGCGGGGCTCTCATAGTCCGGAGAGTGCAGTGAGCGCTGGGGCAGCTCCTCCTGCTCTGACTCCTCTCAGCAGCAGCACAGCCTTTTTCGTCAGTGGAAAACTCCTGTGCTGGTGACGCAGGCGGTGACAGGGAGGCAGACAGCCGGCCCCCTCCTCCTCCTCCGCCTCCTCCTCCTCCTCCTCAGCAGCGGCAGCTTCCTGCTCTCCTTCTATGCGCTCTCCCTCAGTCGCCTGCCTGTGTCTGTGTCAGCACATCCCTGCCCTGCACTATATGTATGCCTCCCCTCCTCCTCACAGCTCCAGGACACGGCTATGGAAATGAGACCTTCCCCATACACCACAGGGGGTTGTGTCTGCTGCCTGCTGTGCTGCTGCTGCTGCTGCTGCTACACTGTGACGACCTGCACTCAGCCTGCTGTGCCATCCAGACCCCCACATCATGTGCCCACCTACAGTATATGTGTCACCTCCATATATCTCACTTACATTATGTCTGTCATCCCTATCAGTCTATTCAGCCATTTACAATGTCTGTATATCTAGCTGTCTAACACATGGGTTCATATTTTTTACTTTAATAGTGTATATATATATATATATATATATATATATATATATATATATATATATATATATAATCTATCAAGCTTCTATCTATCTATCTATCTCCTATTATCTATCTATCTATTTCCTATCTATCTATCTATCTCCTATCTATCTATCTATCTCCTATCTATCTATCTATCTATCTATCTATCTATCTATCTATCTATCTATCTACTATCTATCTATCTATCTATCTATCTCCTATCTATCTATCTCCTATCTATCTATCTATCTATCTATCTATCTATCTATTTATCTATCTATCTATCTATCTATCTCTGTATCTATCTCCTATCTATCTATCTATCTATCTCCTATCTATCTATCTATCTATCTATCTATCTATCTATCTATCTATCTATCTATCTATCTATCTATCGATCTATCTATCTATTTTCTATCTATCTATCTATCTCCTATCTATTCTATCCTATACTCTATCCATGTATTCACCGCCCCCTCCCCCCCCCCAAAAAAATAAAAATAAATATCTGAATTGGAGGTGGAGCCAGGGTAGACTAATGGTCTGTTTACACAGACAGATTTATCTGACAGATTTTTGAAGCCAAAGCCAGGAACAGACTATAAACAGAGAACAGGTAATAAAGGAAAGACTGAGATTTCTCCTCTTTTTAAATCCATTCCTAGCTTTGGCTTCAATAATCTGTCACAAAAATCTCTCTGTGTAAACGCACCATTAGGGTGTGTATTACATGGGATGATTTTTCGTCGATTAACGATAAACAACCTCAAACGACGGCTAGGACAAGTTATCTTAAATCGTTCACCCTATTACACAGAACAATGATCGCTACTTATGGTTGTTCTTGCCCTCGTCCTTTTCTGGCTGATAGATCAGGGAATGACTGAACGATGTGTCATTACACCGATACGGTGTTCGAACGATTTGTGAATGATCTGGACGATTTAAGAATTTTTCGAACGTCCCATGTAACACGGCCTTAAAGCTGCCCATACATTTTTTATATCTGTTAGCCGAACAGTTATCTGCCTGAACACATGAACATTTCTCATGGTCAAATGTTTATGTGTTCTTTAAGGGTATGTGTAGGCCATCAACAGACTGCTTCAGTACCGCTTATCCCTCCAAGAACAATATGCAGGGCAATGACAATCCATCATGCCCAAACCCTTTTCTCTATAAGGGTATAAACACACACACTGTATACACAGCGTATTTACTGCTGCCATACGCAGCAAATACGCAACAAATACGCAGCAGATTAGATCTAAATAACTGAACACAGCATCAAATCTGCACCATCAAATCTGCTGCAGATCTGCTGCGTATTTGCTGCGTATCTGCTGCGTATACGGTGTGTGTGTTTGTACCCTAAACATGATCCTAGAGTTGAGAGGCCCCCATCCACCCGATACTGGTAGCTGAATCCAACGCCCTCATAGTGTTAACCAATCAGCGAAATGCTTAAAAGGGTTTTCCGATTAAAACGTACTTGTCCCCTATTCACAGGATAAGGTACAAATCAGAGATTACGGTGGGTTCCAACCGCAGCATTCCATTGGTTCTTTCCATTGGTTCCATAGAGAATGAATAGAGTTGCGGGTCACGTGACAACTCAAAACAAAGGGGGCATGGCCAATCTAGAGATCACTTGGGGGCCCGGAATCTCTTACATGTCCCCTATCCTGTGTATAGGAGACATGTAAGTATTATTCGTAATATCCCTTTATTGTTTAAAAACTTATATGAAAATCATCTAGAAGATTGGAGCTGGTATACAGCCAATATGGCTTTAAGGTGTATGGGATGGGCACCTTTAGGGTATGTTCACATTAAGTAATTTGAGGCGGATTCCACGTGAACTTCCACACAGATCCTGCCTTGAAATCGGCATGAGGTCCACCTGCTACCATGTGCAACCTTTTATGGTGGAAATTTCAGACTGAAATGTGGAATGAAGCCACTACACTTCGATATTCTGCTCCAAAATCCAGTCTGACCAGCATTTGTGATGAGGATTTTGACAAGGATTTCCCTGTCAATTCCCTATGAAACTTTGACTTGTCCATGTACTGTATGGGCGAGCCCTAAGGGTATGGTCTCGTGTAGGAAAAGCTGTGTGGTTGAAATGTGGCTGTGATGTGGTTGGGGACTGTGCAGAGCCGCTGTTCAGCGTGGTTTCCATATTGATTGTTAATGGTTTTGCAAGCAAAGCTGCTGCTCACCTGCATATCGTGCGGCCGTGAATGAACGGACTTTTTGGCCACACTTCCATTAATAATGAATAAATCACAGAAAAACCATGTTTTGGCCTGCACAGCCATGATGAAGAACTATTTATCTAAGTACTGGGTTTCTTTTAAAGGAGATTTTGAGGGGTTTTCCTTGCATTGCAAAATATACAGTACATAACATAATACACAAAGGGGGAGATTTATCAAACATGATGTAAAGTGTAACTGGCTCAGTTGCCCCTAGCAACCAATCAGATTCCACCTTTCATTTTCCAAAGAGTCTGTGAGGAATGTAAGGTGGAATCTGATTGGTTGCTAGGGGCAACTGAGCCAGTTTCACTTTACACCATGTTTGATAAATCTCCCCCAAAGTCTGTACTATTCCTCGTCCCATAATATATCATTGGCCCATTCTTACTTATGGCTTCTGCAATGACAAAGCGTTCACAGAAATGTCAACTCATCATCCAATGGCTTCAAGCAAACTATGAGAGGAAGTGAATAATTCAGAAAGTGCTCTTATCTAGAAAAGATATATAGTGCTTCTTCTAGGCTTAGGGCTATAACCCTGGACACTCGGGCAATGTGTGTTTATCCAAACTATCGTTGCCCTATTAATGGGGTATTTTGCATCAACTGGTGCCAGAAAGTGCCAGAGATATATAATTTACTTCTATTAAAACAATCTTAAGCATTCCAGTACCTATCAGTTGCTGTATGTATTGCAGGAAGTGGTATTCTTTCTAGTCTGTAGAGCAGGAGAGGTTTTCTATAGGGATTTGCTACTGCTCTAGACAGTTCTTGACATGGACAGAGGTGGCAGCAGAGAGCATTGTGTCAGACTGCAGAGAATACACCCCTTTCTGCAGGACGGTAGCTAAGAAGTACTGGACGAGATTTTTTTAAAAATAGAAGTAAATTACAAACCTCTGGCACTTTATGGCAGCAGTTGATTTGAAAGATTTTTTTGGGTGAACAACCCCTTTAAACGACTCTAAATCACTATCTAAAGGTTTGATCTAAACTTGACCACCACTTTTATCAGCTTTGATGCAGAGCAATGCGAAACAATGTATTGCAGCCAAAAGCGCCATGTAAAAGAGAAAAGAGAAAAACTAATGAAATAAAGATTATCCTCTATAGGTCCAACATGGATTTAGGGTACTATTACACCAAGCAATTTTCCGACGACTAACGATTAACGATAAACAATCTTAAACGACCGCTAAGGCAAACAACCCAAAATCGTTCGCCCAAGTACACAAAACGATGATCGTTCTTGCGGTCGTTTAGTCGTCGCTATTGCGTACGTTTCAGCTGTGAATTCTTATTCCACCGAACGATGTGCGAACGATGAGCGAACGATCAAACGATAAAAATAGGTCCGGATCCTATTAAACGATCAACTCGATTTCTCGTTGGTCGTTTAATCGTTGCCTGCTATTACACAAAATGATTATCGTTCAAATCCGAACGATTTAACGATTTTTTGAACGATAATCGTTCTGTGTAATACCACCCTTAGTCTCTTGAAGATTCCTCTTGTATTGTTATGTTGCAGTGAGACTTGCACCCTCCTCCAGGGATTGGTCTCAGGTTGTATGAGTATGTGTACATGCTTCTATGCTTCCCCTATATTTGCCTTAGCTGTCTCCAATGTCTCTTATCTTGTGTCTCTCGGGTTGTCACAATAGTCTTAGTTAATCTATATCAGGTGCCTGTCCTCTTCACCTCGGCAATAGCTATAAACATTCACCACTTCCGTCTTGGTTACTTTTTGTTTTTGTTTTTTTTTCAAATTTTTTTCAAAATGTAAAAAAATTCAAACATTGTCCACAAACATTTTTGTTTACCAATCTATTAAATTCCCCAGCACCCTGCCAATATACTGTACAGACTGGCCAGTCACTGGTCTCCCAGCGAGACATTGAGGGACAGTCAGGCTGTGAGAACTTTTTACCGGGGCATAGTGGGCGCTTTAGAATTGTATAACAAGTTTTACCAAATATAGGATCCTGCCCTTCTATCATGGATAAAAGGAAGAATTGTGTTCACTGCCAGGGTGTCCAGAGAGGGTCAGACATCGTCATCCACCTTACTCCCTATTGGTAGTTTCCTTTTTACTTGAGATCCCCCATGCACTGCAAGATGAGCCAAACACGACTAACCAGTCAGCCGACATTGGGTCAGCCGGATGTGCAACTGCCTTACCAAAGTTCATGTTAGGTACATTGGACTCTAAATACAAGGATGTATACAGACACATTGGTCTATCTATCTATCTATCTATCTATCTATCTATCTATCTATCTATCTATCTATCATCTATCTATTTATCATCTATCTATCAGACTCTTTTGTATACTAAAAGCCGACCCTATTACAGGACCAGTATAAGAGCCAAATCTTATCCTAATTTGCGAAAAAATGTTCTGTATAGATGGCAATACACAGCTCCACCTCTACTAAAATGGCAACTGGGGTCCATTGCCTAAATGGGTAAAGTCAGAAGACAGCGTGGGGGATGGGTGTTAATTTACTCCTCTATTATAACTATGCCTTTTCCTCCAAGTGTATTTGTCTGGCTTTAGCCAAATAATTGAGGAGGCCATTGTTTGTTACCAGAAGAGACCCTGATAGCATCTTTCAGTCTTGTAATCGTCAGAACATACGACCTTGCTGGTTCCGTGCCCTTGTTGTGTAGACCACCTTGTTTATTTAGAATGTAATCTCATTATGTATCACAAGTGAAAACGAGGAATTAACTGAGCTCCATCTAATTCACAAGGCGATAAAGAATTTCTATTAAGTAATCTATCTTAACCGAGGTAATTAAAGTCATCTATCGAAAGATTATCTCATAGGTTCAATAATGAAAGGGGGGGTGGGTGGGTTAAATCAAAGAGCAATTCCCTTGAAATGTCCATAGTCTGATTTAGTCTTTATATATGTCAGTATGGTAAGTGAATAGAACAGCTGACAATATTGCTCATATTGCTCATGCTGTGTATTGATATAAGATTTCCACACCTGACCTAAAGGAGTATTCCCATCTCCAAAAGTTATCCCCTATGCACAGGATAGAAAATAACAGGCTGATCAGTGGAGGTCCAACGAATAGGACCCCCATAGGCCACCACCTTGGAATTATTTGGAATTCCCATAGAGAATGGATGGAGTGCTGGCTGCAAACACCTGGTGCACGCCATTCATTTGGGCGTACAAAAAAGGGGAACAAGTATTGGGGACGTGGGGACTGGAGGACACGAGACAGGTGATGCCCTAGCACTGACACCCACCCCACTGACCTTGCATGCTTACTGCAACTGCCCTAGGTAGTAGCAGATAACTGGGCAACAGTCCCTGGCCTGCACCGGCGTAACGCAAAACGCGGATAAGACGTACAAACACAATAGCACATGGTCAGTAATCAAGGTTGACACCATAGGCACACTTCTCGCAACCGGCCGTACGCCTCAGTGCACAATTCGGCATACGCTTGCAGGAGGCCGGTCGTACGCTCCAGTGGTGCTGGGAGCAGAGCGTGAGGCCGCCTCCTGACAGCAACTCAACAAGTGTTGGTGCTAATATTGGATTTCCTACATCTAAAGCCTATACCATGTTATTTGTAGGGTATTAGCATAGTATTTAGTATTAGAGGTGGGCTAAATAATAATTTGAACTTTCAGACTTGTCCCCATTTTTGCAGAACATTATTCACCCCTATTAGGAGCCTATGTAAATGCTGCCCTACCGTCATAAGACTTGTTTACATTGAAATATTTGCTATATATAATACCATTTGACATTTAATTCCAATGCAAGTCGCAGTATGGGGTGTGATGTCAAGATATTGAAAAGGTGATAATATTTAGTACCTGTATGACTAGGGATATTGTCTGGGCTCCATACACATCACTACTATTACTTATAGCTGTTAATCCCATCTGTCTAGATTAGAACATCATATAGATTTGGTGACTGATTACATTAACTTGTACCCAGACGTAATTACCCTTACACAACATTTACAGCTTTTTATTAGCTACAGTCATGTAAGTAGATTGTATGTAATGTGGCATTTACATAGAAATACACTATTGTCAGCTACCACTCCGTTTGGTAAATAAACGTTCCTGATATGAGTGAGGAGGAGGAGGGTGAAGGAGGACTGGCTGAGAACTAGCAGAGACTTGTTCCCGTCGGTCACCTCTATGCTACCCATACGCGGCCTGAACCTGCAGCTGCAGCTCAGGATGAGCAATGGGATAAATATTCAGTCTGATCACCACATACATTGTGCAGCCATCCAGACTTATAACCCTATAGTAGCTTTTGTATTTGCTTTATACAAACGCCTAACTAGAGACTGAAGATAAAACAAGACCAGAACCTACCAATATAGTATACAGTATAAAGGGTAGCAGACTGTATTTTAATATCAGACGTGATTCTTAGTCATTCAAATTAATATTTTTTTTCTAGGCTAATGCAATTGAGTGTTGGTTATGAGGAAATGTGTAATATAAGCCTGGTTGAGCCAGAACTTCCCCGTCTCCGTATCCATCACTTGACCACGAGGCTGTAATGTCAGGATTTTACATTTATTTGTGGGTAACACCGGGTCGCCATAAAGCCTTAGGATATTTTAATGGCTAAACAGACTTTTCCTGTCAGTAGTGAAAAAAACATGTATGGTAGGTAGTGGTAGCCATTTGGACAACTTGGCAGCGGTCTGTATATAAAGCTATGGTATACATAATTATATATTGTATACTATACTATATATATATATATATATATATATATATACACTATGGTAGAGATTTATCAAACATGGTGTAAAGTACAATAAGCTCAGTTGCCCCTAGCAACCAATCAGATTCCACCTTTTATTTTCCAAAGAGTCTGTGAGGAAGGAAAGGTGGAATCTGACTGGTTGCTAGGGGCAACTGAGCCGGTTTCACTTTACACCATGTTTGATAAATCTCCCCCTATATCTCTACACATCCACATTATAGCTACATATACACCAGCTAGACCAATGCTTTTAGAGCAGAGCAATGGTCGGTAACCTCAACAACAAGCTGTAAAAAGAGTGAGGATAAGAGCAGCATATCATAAGGAGACGGATTTGCTAAAATAATGTATTTGTGTGATATTTACCTTGACGTGTCCTATACTTATATCTATGATGAAGTGGGAATACCCTTTAAACACAATAGTAAATGATTGGCTGATTTCAGGTGACCATGCCAGACCCTTGTTTTTTCTCTCTTGACCATGGCCCAAAAAGTCCAGCAAGCCTTGGCATATATTTGGCAGATGTGAGAACGATCATTCATGTGTAATTTACCAATAATGATTATTTGACATGACTATTATCTCATGTGTACTGCCACTTTTAGGAAAGCACAGCCTGCAGTCCTCTACAGTAATAGAGACAATGACGCTATGTTTAGCTTATACGACGGAAGCTTCCCCAGAACACACACCAACAGGTTCCCGTAAGTCCCTTTCCAGTCGTCCCTATTAAATACATAGACTTTAAAGCCGATATCGAAATGTTTCAACAATTTATGTGTTTGTTCAGCTTCCTTTGGTCTATGGTACATTTTGTTTTCAAGATAAGTATAAAAAAGAGACAACAAAGGAAAGAAATATTACTTTACAGCACCGTGCGTGCTAACAATGCTAGAGAAGGAAGCAGATTATCTCAGCTCACCAACAAACTTGATAATGTTCTGGAAGAAACAAGAGCAGATTAATGCAGAGCTGTTTATATGGTTACTAGGCGGAACTGAGAAAAAAATAAAATTATATATATATATATATATATATATATATATATATATATAGTCCAAGAAAAAGGTTGGGAAGACAGCGTCTTTTTGTAGATTAAAAAGATTTCTTTATTTTGCCATATGCATACACAGAAAAATTACGACGTTTCGGCTCTTCTAATACATCCTGAGCCTTCCTCAAGTATACTTGAGGAAGGCTCAGGATGTATTAGAAGAGCCGAAACGTCGTAATTTTTCTGTGTATGCATATGGCAAAATAAAGAAATCTTTTTAATCTACAAAAAGACGCTGTCTTCCCAACCTTTTTCTTGGACTACGTATTGGGTGTTAGCCAACCTAATTGAGGACTGTGCGTCATAAAGGGGATTCCGCTGTTTCCACAAGGATCTGGAGTATATATATATATATATATATATATATATATATATATATATATCTGAGTGTTATGAGATATATAGATGTATGGAAATCCAATTCCTGGAACCAGTTACAAGTTAAAGGCTATCATCAGCCCCTACACAGTGATATATTACTCACTTCCTCTGCCTTGATACTCTGTTCTGATGGGAACATTTTCAAGGGATCTTGAAAGCCTCATCAGTTTTGGGTAGAATTATCCTGTAATTATGTGTATACTGTTACCAGTCACAGAATATTATATTACTGTTTAGGCATACAATAAAGAGACAGAACTGTGACATAAAGTGTGTAGTTGTCATCATTAAAGTGTTACTGTCACTTTAAAAAATATTTTTTTAACATGTTAAAAATTTTGATAGGTTGGGGGTCTTGGTGTTCAGTAGAAATAAAGAATCACATGATTTGTACTAAAAACAAACGCTGGAATAAAATGCCTATACTAATATACACTAAAATAAGAAAATAAAAAATGTATAAAATAACGGCCGCTGTTTGCAGAAGCTGTCAAATTAACCTTCACGTTATTAATTTGAGGCCGTTATTACACGAACACCGTCTGTTATTTTAAGTTGTTTACATACGGTATTTTTATCCCACCGTCCTTTGTAATAAAATCAACGGGCCTTTTAGTTAAAGACACACCCAAAAGGGCCATCTTTGGCTTAAGGTAAATAAGGTACTAGAATAAGGTTCCAACGGCCGTTGTTGCAAAGACAGCCGTTGGAACATGCTAAACCGTGACCATTGTTTTCAGTATTAAATAACGTCCATAGAAAATCGTTGTGTGAACATAGCCTTAGCCTCAATCATAGCGAGCAAGCGAGATACGCCCATATGCAATAATTTGGATTTATTTATTTTTATTTTTTTATCTCATTATAATATCATAGTCTATGTCTCTAGTGTAAATGCCAAATGTATACACTAAACGTAAACTGACAACATGCAAACAAGGCATTAGGTGGGTGGTTCATAAAGATTAGTGAAATGTATAATGGCCACACAGCAAAACATCCAAAAAGAAAGAGATTGGTGTTTTTTTGGGTGGGGTTCCTACTAAAGACAAGGACTTGTTTTGGTTGAAAGTCCACAAACACAGGGACCTTTGTCCTTACACCTATGTATATTAGCATCAGTCCATTGTCCAGTCTGGGTGTCACAATTCCCAGTTTTAGTTACCACAGTGAGACATAGTAATAATAGAAACCACAGAGCGCTCAATGAAACCTGAGTGCGTATTGTAGTGATCAGTCAGTGAAGATGAGGCGTGATGTGGTGTTACTTTTTAATGGCCATTAATAATCTCAGGATAGCAATAAATTGTGAATTTCCATGTTTATGCAAGTCCAGAATACTTAACTTAATGATTTGTTAGAATGACATGAATTTTCTATGTGAAGAACATATGAATCCCGCCTCAGAGATCTTGTGTTCCGTATTCTCAGGGCTATAAGTCTATGAGGAGTGATACACTCATTTATTGCTGTGATCATTCTGGGAGCCCAGTACATGTTGCATACATTATATTATGCATTTCCATGTTTCCACCTTGTCTTTTTACTTGTAATTAACATAGTCTATAGATTTTTTACCAATGTGTTACTTTGCCGGAGGCGAGCTATAATAAAGATATAGAAAATTAACATAAAATTCTACACTTGTTCTTCTCTAGAACGTATACAAGTTTAGGCTATGTTCACACAACGTAGGCTACATAGTAATCACGGCCGTTGTTGCCGTTACTGTAGTACCAGCCTGGATGATCTTCTCAGACAGCGGCCGTTCCGTGACCCAGTCGGGTCACGGAACCGCCGGTGTCTTACAAAATGTGAACATAGCCTTAGTCAGCATTGGTCCAATGTAGCGATAGGGAAATCAATTTCATCACATTTTTTTTTTTTACTTTTTGTGATTGGTTTTGGATCCATTTTGCCTCTGCTCCTATACAATGAGTAGCCCCGAGGTAAGTAGCAATACTGTATGCTCAGTTTAAGGGGACCATACACATTCAATAACTGTTGGCTGAATGATGTTCCCCATATACTGGAATTTTTAGCACTGCTCTGATGGCTTATCTCTCCTAGAAAAAAGAGGTTGGATAGCAAAAATTCATCTCTCAGTGGAGTTTCAGGATACTCCCATACATCTTATAATATATGTGTCATATGAAGCAGACGGTGGGTGGAGTACATCTGCTAGGATCTTAAGGTGGCCATACACCTTCAATAAATGTAGTGCGAAGGATCGTTAAGGCAAAAGTTATTGAAGGTGTATGGTCAGCTTAGAGTTAAAATCTATCACGCCCAGCCCCTATTTCTAGCAACATCATCTGTTGATGAAGTTTCAGGAGACTTCACCCAAACCCATATAGGTGTAAAGTGTGTAGGAACCTTTACTAATACCGAGAATGGGAGTTCTTACTTTCTACCTCCTGGGAGAGAGGTCCCTGCAGATCAAGTCAGATTGTGCTCTTAGCTCCTGGTGGGGAAGTCACCACAGATATATGGTCCCGCTCTGTCATTAGAAAACACTTTTGACATGTCTAAAGTTTTGATTGGTCCAGGCCTAAGTGTTAAGGGGTTTATACACTCAGACCCAGACCGATCAAAATCTTTGACATGACTCTTCAACATGTGTACAGTTTAGGAAGCAGAGCGAATGCCAAAGACCCCGAACCCCAACAATCTAACCTTTATGGAATATCTAGTGACTGATCTTCACAGCCATCAGCCAAATAATTGCTGAATAGACGACCATTGCACGTCTATGGCTTGACTTGTGTTCGGTTTCTCTTGTTTGTTGTTGGTATTTTTGTGTTTAGACTCTAGTTTCACTTGAGGTTTTATGCTTATTGCATCTTTTATGCCTTCAGGTAACAAATGATTTGGTTGAAGAAACAATAGACACCACTTGTAGTTGTGATGTTTGTTTTTCTTAACAAACGTCATTATAAGAGCAGCAGACAAGCCATTCATGTTAATGACATTCAATCACGGTGATAAAATAACAATAGCAAGTGGCCTCTTTACGACCAGTTAGATAGACGGCAGTCTGGAGTTACCAATTCAATGCAGCCAGCCTGAATGTAACGTGTAAATCAGTGAAGGGAATCGGTAGACAGGTAACATTGAGAATATAACATAAAGTGGAGTAGGAAAAACTTGTGTGGTTTATTGTCCTCAAAATGAAGTAGATTAGTTGGCTAACTTGCTGCAGAAGTTAAAGGTGGCCACACACCATCAATAACTGACGTCCATCAGTTAAAGAGGTTATCCGGTGCTACAAAAACATGGCCACTTTCTTTCAGAGACAACACGACTCTTGTCTCCAGTTCAGGTGCAATTAAGCCCCATTCACTCCCAAGCTGGAGACAAGAGTTGGGCTGTCTCTGGAAGAAAGTGGCCATGTTTTTGTAGCACTGGATAACCCCTTTAAGGCCCTATTACACAAAGCGATTATTGGCCGTATTTGATTGATTATATTGGAATAAAAGGCAACGATCAGCCGACATGCATGATGTTGGCTGATCGTTGTCTTTTAACGTCTTTTAGCATATTAAAAGACTAATGACAATGATGGGAACTATCTGCTGCCGTTGCTCTGTGTAATAGATCATCCGAGGAGCCCCCCCGCACACTTACCCACTCACTGTCACAAGTGTAATAGAGCTGGCAGCGAGCGGGGAACAAGAAGCAAGCGAGCGCTGACCTGACAGGTTGGTGCACACTTGCTCCTGCTGATCGCCCCATGTAATGGCGGCTTTATATTTTTGTCTGCTGCCCGTCCTACCTACACATGGCAGCGTTTGGCACGGCCAAACTTATTAAAGTGTCTATAGACAGCCCAAACAGCTCCCTACCTGGATTGTGTCTGGTATTGCAGCTTGGCTCCATTGAAGTGATTGGAGATGTCCTTAAGAGTTTAAAGTAGCATTCCTTTTTTTTTTTGTTATTCTTCTCCCCGCTGCAGGCTGGCACATATACCCAATGATGGTCGGTGTCCTGCGTTGCTGCTTCATTCTTGTCATACATTGCTGCTCAGATAACGCTGGCGGTACCATCACAGCTCTTCTGACCCTTTTCTTTCTACAGGTCTATTGACCTCTCATAGAGATTCATTGCAGACCCTGACTTCTGGCCTCCTGAGCTGCACAGCTGAAGCTGAAATGGTCAGGTAGGACCGGAACGAAGCCGCGCTGCGGGACACCGATCATCATTGGTGAATATATGTGCCAGCCTACAGCGGGGAAGAATAAAAAAAAAACAGACTGCTTCTTTAAGCAGTGAAACAATGGCCACCAAAATATCACACCATAACTTATAAGACTTTTAATAAAAGGCTGATGGGCCTTCTGTATGACTAGAGGTTAAAGGGAACCTGTTATATAATACATGTATAGTCTAATCTGCAGGGAGACCTGAGCAGAGTGATATATAGGTTTGTGGGAAAAGCTCCAGGATAACTTATTTATTCATTCATTCAAATACCTATTCATGTGTGTCTGTGCAAATAAGATGAGAGCTGTCAATCACAGACTAGGACCACCCACTTGACTACTTAGCTCATTATGATCAGAGATTTAAAGGAATAATTAGTTATCCTGAAACTTTTCCCACCAAACTATATATCAATCTGCTCAGCTCCTCCTGCTCTAGAACAAACTGACCTGTGTGTTCAATTTGACAGGTTCCCTTTAACTGCAAGTAAACCCCATTTGCAAACCACAAGGTTTTTACTACAAAATGCCACGGTTTTGTGGTGTGGTTTTTGGTTACGTTTTAAGGGGCTTCACCTGTAAAAGAAAATAAAAAGGCATGAACACAAAGTGGAGCATTGAGGCAGTGGTAATTTCACAGTACCTATATGATATCTAAATACAGAACGTCTAATGCTGAAAACATTCCGATTGGGAATAAATAAATTTTTTTTTTTAGTTATTCATGCCATCTCAGCATCCTATATGCCTATAGGGTTATACTCGACTCACTTTTTCTGGCTATGTTAGATCTAGTTGAAACAACAGTATTAGCTCCAGCCAAATAAACCATATGGTTCCAGTGTTTCACCGTCAGCGTTTGTGAGATGCTGCGGCATCACATCTGAGACAGAGGGGAGACGCTTGCCGTTCCCTGCAGGAGGACATCTATCCAGTAGTGTATTTTTATAACCACACAATACATTCTGATTAAACATTAGCTGCAATATGTTATGTGTATGCAAAATCCCGCAAAGCTTGCAAACATCCTCTAAATCATTCCGAGCGGCTCCTTTATTTGAGAAGCAATAAAAATAATGTGGCAGCGTTGTAAGAAGTGACTCATAACACTTTCTGTTTCTAATTAAAGACAAGCCATTTAGTGAGTGCGGTTCTTTGTTAGTCTCTGATTCTGCACCCAAACTTCCTCCGGCTTCTCTGTAACTCTGCGGTAATGACGAGATGAGAGGAAAAGTCACATGACTTCATAGTCATCACATGTTCCGGAGAGTTACAAAGCAAAGAGGACACCACTGTTGTATTTAAAAAGAATTAAAAAATTTGGTTTGAAACTGTTAAAATTATAATTGAAACCGTAGACTTCAAATTAATCAAGGTGTGAGTGTTCAGACTAAAGCCCCTATTACACGGGGCGATGCAGAGGAACAAATGAGCACCGACCTGTCAGGTCAGCGCTCGCTGCCCATAGAAGATAGCGGTGGTCTACTGCCGCAGCTCCTATTACTCTATTGCTATAGTCATCGTTGACATTTCAAAATGTTGAAAGACAGCGATCAGCCGACATCATGCATGTTGGCTGATCATTGCCTTCTAAGCAATTATCGTCCGAATACGGCTGATAATCACTTTGTGTAATAGAGCCTCTACTCCCACGATCTATAGTGCTTGTCTGTGCACAGGGGCATAGCTAGGATTCATGAGGCCCTATGGCCCAAAAAACTGTATCCCCCCCAACATACACAGTCCCCCAGCATTTCTTCGTTCTCACAGCTCCCCGGCATATGAGTATTGTTACTCATGGGAGAGGGATCTATGGGGAACCGCGCCAGCCCAGGTGAGTATGTGTATGGGGGGGGGGGGGGGCTCTTGAGGCTAGAGATGTAATGCTGCCTCCGGCCACCTTTCAGTCCTATATGATTAGAAATGGACAGCACATACCTAGTAGTAGACTATATTTGCACCATAGATCTGCCAGTATGCTGACACTGTATCTTACTGTAAAGGTGTTCAGTGACATATGTTAATAATATGCTCCAATTTTAAAAATATATACATTTGCATTGTCCGACAAAGGAAGAAAGAGCATTCTATTGGCCGCCATTGGTTGTATTGAGCCCTTTGGAAATGTTTTGGATCTTTTCCCAGCTTGTACACCCGAATTTAACATAATGTGCACTGAGCCTTACGTCCACATTTCAAGGTGTATTTTTCATCCTTTCATCTCTAAATTGTTGCAAACACCCTCCACTCTTTTATTGAGCTGTTCCTTATCTTCCCAATCAGCTTCCAGCTGTGAGGATCAAGAGTGCCATTGTCTGCCATGTAGCTTTCTCATGAGCCCGACCATCCCAGTTCTCAGTGAATGAATGACCCAACATACAGACTGAGGCTTCCACTCTCTTCTCCTTTTGAAGTCGGTGAAGGTCTAATGCACTTAAACTAATATTATACATGAGAAAGGACATAGTTAGCATTTACAAATATATGCAATGTATTAAAGGATAAAGAAATGGGCATTCATCTGTTCTGGAAAGGCAGTAACGTAGTCATATCTAATAAGGTTTTAAAGGACATCTAGTGCTACATGTTAACCTACAGTGTTGATACAGAGGAAGCAATAACAACCCCTATGAGGAAGCTTCTAATTGCCTTACATTAAGAAATAAATGATTTCCTGAGTACAATATGGCGACGAGCAGAGATCCCCCAAGCGATGTAGCATAGATAAGGCTGTATGGTAATACCGCTGTCCATAGGAGCAATGTATACAACATTGTATATTGGCATTCCTAAACACATTTCACCAGATACAAGAGTTGAAACCTGTCCACGTCATACTGTATCTTTTCCAAGATATCTTAAGGGGACGGCTTATGTTCAGAAGCCCCATTGAGAATAAACGATGCATGGCCCTACACATGTGCTGTGCCCCATCCATTAAGGGGAATATTTCCTCTGTTCTGGAGATTGGTAGGTGACCCGGTATGGCTCCACCTCTGAATAACATGACATTGCACAAAATATAGTTTGCAACATTTGACCTCTGACATATATACACATATTTGGTGTTCGGCCATACTCCATGTACAATGTTATCATGAAGATTTGGTTTATTTAATGGTAGAGCTGTAGGGAAATTGAACACTTGCTATTGAGTTTCCCTACAGATTACAGTTGATCACCGGGGTCCCAACAGTCGGAACCTTCTAGCAAAGTGGACAACCATTTGAAAGATAACATTAAAATACAATTGAGGAAATTTATCAAACATGGTGTAAAGTGAAACTGGCTCAGTTGGCCCTAGCAACCAATCAGATTCCGCTTTTCATTCCTCACAGACTGTTTGGAAAATGAAAGGTGGAATCTGATTGGTTGCTAGGGGCAACTGAGCCAGTTTCACTTTACACCATGTTTAATAAATCTCCTCCCATGTTTTTACAGCAAAATAAGCCACACAGATGAACAGGCTATGTTCGCACATAAACAGCCATTGTTTAATACTACCTATGGTCGGAGTTCATGATCATGTTCATTAATTCCGGCCATAGGTAGTGTTAAACAATGACTGGTCAGGGGGAATGGCAGTTGTTTATACAGCGTGTGAACATAGCCTCAGGGCCCTATTACACCAACAGAATATCTGACAGATTTTTTTGAGCCAAAGCCAGGAACAGACTATAGACAGGGAACAGGTAATAAAGGAAAGAACTGAGATTTCTCCATTCCTGGCTTTGGCTTAAAAAAATCTGTCAGTTAATCTGTGCTCAGGGACAGACAACTATCTTTGTATGTACACTTATCTATCCCTGCATGCACACTTAGGCTATGTTCACACAACATATATTTTCGTAAAAGTACGGCCGTTGTTGCAATCAGCAACAATGGCCGTACTTTTTACGAAAATGTACGTTGCCTTGTCTTCTATGGAAACCCGTCCGGAGCATATACACATAGGGGGAGATTTATCAAAGGGTGTAAAATTTAGACTGGTGCAAACTTGCCACAGCAACCAATCACAGCTCCTCTTTTCTTTCACCAGAGTTGGAAGCTGAGCTGTGATTGGTTGCTGTGGGCAGTTTGCACCAGTCTAAATTTTACACCCTTTGATAAATTTCCCCCATAGTATATGCTCCGGCTGGGACCTCTCACGGCGCCGTAGAAAACTGACATGTCAGTTTTCTGCGGCCTCTATTCAGTGAAGATTCAGTGAGATTTAACTCAATGAATTAAACATTACACTGAATCTTTTCCTACAAAACTTAATATCAATCTGCTGAGATTTTTCACTCTTTAACAGCCTATGGACTGAACTGCATTTGCCATGTGATGGGGTCCCTTTAAGCAATATAATAATAAATTATACAGAAAGAACATATGATGCATCATGTATCAAAAACCTTACAATAAAAGAATGTGCCCTTATACAAGTCTGTAGGCTTCCAGATCTGATGATAACCATTTCCTGGCTCGCTTCAGTTACCACATAAAACGTTCTACTTGTTTCCTTTCGTTTAATCTACATCACAGTCTCTTCTTCAGACATTTTCCATGAGACACATATAAATAATCCGTGAGACGGCATAAACACCCGTCCTGCTCAGTGTGTCCTCTGTACGGTACTCCCTTCCTGTGTTGCCTATCATAGCTGAACGCTGACCGACCCTCTTGGATGAAGAGATTGGGAGGATCAGTAGAGGTTCCTTCCTATTCTGTGCTGAGCCAGTACTTGAGTCAGTGTAATAGGAGTTTTCCTTTCAGGAGGGGTGAGATTTAAGATAAAGTCTAGATTGTGAGCAGAGATATTTCATAGTACACTGGAGATTTCCTTCTAGTAATCCAATTGAATAACACTGTAGCTATAGAGGATTTGACCCCTAGATAATATCTGTATACGACAGTCAATACAGGTCATTGTAAAGGTTGTCACCCAACTTCCCAAACTACTTACTGGCAAGTATGAAGAGTTATATAGTGATACTTATGTTGTTCCTACCTTTTATTACCTCACGTAGTAAAGTTTTATATCTTCTAAATTGTACCTTTTATAGTATGTAAATCTGAATGGCCATACTGGTAGCTGCCTACAAGTTGTTACTTTCCTATATAGTAGGAAATTGTATTTTCATGTATGATATATCTTACTGGAATGTTTCATGTAAAATAATCATGGTTCTTTAGATAGTCATGACAATACACATACGCATCCCTGAGGAAGTCCATGTGACGGAACGCGTGGGATGTTCTCTCCTACCCACTGAGAGATGGCCATAAGTGGTTGTATTGCACTTACCCCCCCTTCTTTGCACTTTGTTTGCACTTGCACTTTCTGATTACTTGCATTGTCATGATGTACTTATTTTTGTGATTCAGTGAGCTTTAGCACAGGGGATTCGAGATATTACCGCGTCTGGTTATTCTATATATTCATTTGTTTTAATACAGTTATTTATTCACATATTTATTCATATATTTATCTATATATTCATATATTTATTTATTCATTCCTTGATGAAGAGTATGGCCATCATCTAAATATATTTTTCAGTGGTCTAGGTACCACCTGGCCGTATTGGGGCTGGTGGTTTGGTGGTATTTTTTAATTGTTTTTATGATTTTTTGTTTGTTCCCGGCATTTATGTATAATAAAATTTCTATCAATTTACATTATTTATGAGGTGCAGTCCAATTTCTTCAGTCTTTTTTTCTTGTGGCATTTATGTATTCTTGGCTGTTGGGACTTGCACTCATCCTTTGATTAGTTCCCTGGTGCCAGTCCGTTTACTACAATACACATACGCCGACTAAAGCTGACTTATTCTTAGTGTAAATTTAGGACCCTAATCCTCATCCTGCTGATGAGGAAAAGCTCATTCATTGGCTGATCACTTCATTTTTTCCTTCTTCAAAAGTTTCACCAGCGGCTGCGGACAGTGGGCAGAAGCTAGAAGAACAACGTGGAGCGGGCAGAATCACTGGGAAGCATGGTTGTATATATTTTATTATTTTACACTAAAGCCATTGACATTGCTAACGATATATACTGTATACAGCCCTTGCTGCACGATAGTTGAGCCGTGTAATAGGCTTGAGCGCCGATCTAGCAGATTGGCACTCGTTTACATTGCTAAGAGTAACTTGTAATACGGCCCTAAGGCTGTGTGATTAATCTGTCACATTTTTGAGGTTCCCATACACTTTATATTTATATTAGCCAAACACGCTGCTCGTGGCAGATTAGAACATCAGTATAAAGTGCATTGGGGTTTCCCAAGACTCCACCAACAGAAGATGTTGGTGGAGATAAGGGTTGGGTGTGATTGAATTTCCATGCCTGACCCCTTTTGTTCACAGAATTTTAAGCCGTAGCCAGAGCTGTCTTTGGCCATGCCGAATGTTCATGTGTTTGGGGAGGACAGGAGAGATTATCATTTTTGAAATTGTATGGCCACCTTAAAGGGGTTTTCTAGTTTAAACTTAAGGGCTGATCAGCAGAAGCAAGTGAATGCCGACCTATCAGGTCAGTGCTCACTTGCTCCTTGTTCCCTGCTCGCTGGCACTGCTATTACACGTGCCAACAGCAAGCGTGTAAGAGCCAGGGGGGCCGCGGGGAACTGCAAAAGGGGCTCCCTGGATGATCTTTAGATCGTCCGGGCAGCCCATAGGCGATAACGATGGTCTGCTGTTGTTGTCGTTTGTTTTTAACATGTTGAAAGAAATTGAAAGACAATAGTCAGCCGACATTGTGCATGTCGGCTGATCGTTGCCTTTTATTACACAAAACGATTATAGGCCGTAATGGCCGATAATCGGCCATATACGGCTGATAATTGCTTTTTGTAATAGGGCCTTTACTTGTCCACTATTCAATGCACAAATATCAATGTCATATGTCATCCGAATTAGCAGGATTGCTGACAATTGGAATTATGAATTGGAATTAGCAGGATTGCTGACAATTGGAATTAGCAGGATCGCTGACAAAGTGTATGGTGACTTCTGATTTTGCTCTATTTACAGTTGAAGGCGTATGGCTGCCTCCAAGGTCCCCATACATATTAAGGTCCTATTACACCGAACGATTATAGACTGTTACGGACAATAATCGTCCTGTGTAATAGAACACAACGAGCAGCCAACGTGAACAATGTCGGCTGATCGTTGTAGTCGTTTGTCTTTCAACATGTTGAAAGACGAACAACTTATATAGCAGCGATCTGCTGCTGTCGATATGTGGAATAGGAGCAGCGGCAACAGACCGCTGCTATATGCTATGGACTGCCCGGATGATCAAACAATCTCCCCGCACCCCTGGCTCTCACCCGCTCGCTGCCTCCCCGTGTAATAGCGCCGACAGCGAGCGGGGAAGTTTGCCCCTCTCAGTTGCCCCGTGTAATAGTGGCCTTAGATGAAAGTTGATGAAAATAACCAAATAATGAACCCAAACAATTGATTATATCCAACCAGGTACGACCAGTGTGACCAACTGTAACAGCCCATATTGACTGCCATGTACATGGCTGTGTCTGTGAAACAATCATTCACCAGATAATTGCTTGTTAAATGGTTGTACCTCAATTAACCTACTTATATCCATTGTGTATGGCCACCTATAACCTCCACCTGGCCACCGAGACAATGGAGATTAAGACATTATTTTTTCTTCAGACCCCCGGGAGACACCAGCACAGCAGTGTCTAGCCCTGTGAGAAAAGGGAAGGATCAGAAAACCACAATAAGGTTTTCTCTTCTTTTGCCTCAATTCTCAGCTAGCACACTCTCTATATAGGACAAGTTGTGTTCCTTTAAATACGGTAGCTAAGTATAATAGGTGCCACATTGCTAGCAGAGTCTACCTTCAAGGATATCTGTGTCTATAAAAACCGAGCAAAGGTGAAATGTGTCACCTGAGAAGAGAGCGCACTCCTTGGCTGTACTGACGTCAGAGGCTTTGTGGCAGCCGGGAAACCCAGCAAGGTTTGTGTACCTTCAAATATCCAGTGAGAATATATAGAAGCATCTTTCCCTCTACTTTGAAGGAAATGTTGGAGTAAGAAAATCATTTACAAGTTTCTTATCTCCTTTTCGAGAGACTCATGTAAAAAAAAAATTGTAAAAGGTGGAGCTCATTATTATAGGTGAATGAGTATTCCATCAATATTTTTGTTTTGTATTTTTGATCTTTATGAAGGGATGGGAGAATATAGATGTAATATGGAGACAACTATATATGTTAGCTACTTGGTAATATAGTTCAGGGCTATCTCACTACCTAATTATGTCTCTTCTGGGAAAGCTTGGTGACAATCAATATGGCAGCCTCCACAGTTATCGTCTACGTTTTATTAATCCTTAAAGCGACTCTGTAACCACAATCTGACCCCCCCCAAACCACTTGTACCTTTGGATAGCTGCTTTTAATCCAAGACCTGTCCTGCGGTCCGTTCGGCAGGTGATGCAGTTATTGTCCTAAAAAACAACTTTTAACCCCTAGACGACCCTGGGCGTACAGGTACGACCAGGATCTGCTACGGTCCCGGGTGCCGCATGTATCCCGGGACAGTGGCTATTATCAAAGTTGACAGCTGCATCTGATTACTTGCTGTAAGCCATCCCTGGTGTCTAGTGGGGTGGATCGCCCCCCGGGATGTTGTTCCGGAGGAGCGATCCACACATCCGCCACTGACCGGGGTCTGCGCTGTAATGGTGCTGATCCCGGCTCGGCACTCGATTGCTTTCGGATGCAGCAGCGGAAAGCAATCCAGTGCCTATCTCATTGATCTATGCAGTATATGTATACTGCATAGATCTCAATAAGAGATCAGTGTGCTTATTCTAGAAGTCCCCCAGGGGGAAGAGCCCTATCCCCATGGGGGCTTCTAGTATAAGTGTAAATAAAAAAAAAAGGTGTTATTATTAATAAACAACCCCCTCCTCTAATAAAAGTTTGAATCACCCCCCTTTTCCCATGTTATAAATAAAAATAAATAAATAAACATGTTTGGTATCGCCGCGCGCGTAATTGCTCAAACTATTAATTTATCACATTCCGGCACAAGCGCAAAAAAAAGTCCCAAAGTGAAAAATTGCGCGTTTTTGCACATCAAATCCACAAAAATTGTAATAAAAAGCGATCAAAAAGTCACATATGTACAATCAAGGTACCAATAGAAAGTACATATAACGGCGCAAAAAATGACACCTCACACAGCCCTATAGACCAAAGGGTAAAAGCGCTATAAGCCTGGGAATAGAGCGATTTTAACCCCTTAAGGACAGAGCCTGAAATGGCCTTAATGACAGAGACAAATTTTATGAATATGACCAGTGTCACTTTAGTCATTAATACCTTCGGGATGCTTTTACCTATCCGGCTGATTCTGAGATTGTTTTCTCGTGACATATTGTACTTTACATTTCTGGTAAATTGGAGTCGATACTCATAACAAATCTTTATGAAAAAAACCCAAATAATGTGAAAAAATGTGAAAAAATGCATTTTTCCAACTTTGAAACTTTTTTGCGTATACAGAAAGTGGTTATACCACATAAATTATATATTAAATAGCATTAGCAACATGTCTACTTTATGTTGGCGGCATTTATTAAACTATCTTTCATTTTTTTTAGACGATAGGAAGCTTAAAACATTAGCAGCAAATTTCCAAATTTTCAGTAAAATTTCAAAATCAGATATTTTTAGGGACCTGTTCAGGTTTAAAGTGTATTTGAGGGGCCTGTATGTTAGAAAGCCCCACAAAGCACCCCATTTCAGAAACTGCACCCCCCAAACTCTGCAAAAGCACATCCAGAAAGTGTTTTAACCCTTTAGGGGAGTCACAGAAATAAAAGCGAAGTGTGTAAGGAATTTGAAAATTTTAATTTTCTGTGCAGAGATTTTATTGTAATCCAATATTTTTCATAATTATAAACCTATTACCAGAGAAATGCACCCCAATAATTATTGCCCCGTTTCTGCAGTTTATAGAAATACCCCATATGTGACCCTATTGCGCTATTTGACGCAACCACAAGCCTCAGATATAAGGGAGCGCCTAGTGAATTTCAATGCCTCCGTTATATTTGGTCATTTCTGACTGTACCACTTCAGGTTGGCAGAGGCTCTGGGGTGCCAAAACCTAAAAAACACCCCTAAAGGGACACCATTTAGAAAACTACACCCCTCAAGGAATGTAACAAGGGGTGCGGTGAGCATCTGGACCCCACAGGTGCTTCACAGATTTTCCGAACAATATGGCGTGAAAAAAGAAAAAATTATTTTTTACACTAAAACGTTGTTCTAGCCTTCAATTTTTCATTTTCTTAAAGGGATAAGAGGCAAAAAAAGACAAAAAATGTGTAGCGCAGTTTCTCCCGAGTACAGAAATACCCCACATGTGGCAATAAAGTGCCAAGGGGGCGCAGGACGAGCCTCCAAAGGGAAGGAGCGCCAATTGGCTTTTGGAAGCTGGATTTCACTGAAAAGGATTTCAAGGGCCATGTCGCATTTACAGAGCCCTCGTGCTGCCAAGACACTGGAAACCCCCCACAAGTGATTCCATTCTGGAAACTACACCCCTCAAGGAATCTAACAAGGGGTTCAGTGAGCATATGGACCCCACTGGTGACGGGCACAAATGTGGAACAATGTGACGTGAAAGGGAAAAATTTCATTTTTTCACTTTCATGGCACAAATGTGTCCGTCATCAAGGGGTCCATATCCTCACTGCACCCCTTGTTAGATTCCCTGAGGGGTGCAGTTTCCAGAATGGGGTCACTTGTGGGGGGTTTCCAGTGTTTTGGCAGCACGAGGGCTCTGTAAATGCGACATGGCGTTCATCATCCATTCTAGCCAAATCCAACCTCCAAAATCCAAATGGCGCTCCTTCCCTTCGGAGGCTTGCCCTGCACCCACATGGCGCTTTATGTCCACATGTGGGGTATTTACGGACTCGGGGGAAATTGCTCTACACATATTGTGTGTTTTTTTTCTCTTTTAACCCCTTGTGAAAATGATAAATTCAAGGCTAAACCAACATTATAGTGTAAAAAATGTAATATTTCATTTTCACGCCACATTGTTCCACATTTGTGCCCGTCACCAGTGGGGTCCATATGCTCACTACACCCCTTGTTACATTCCTTGAGGGGTGCAGTTTCCATAATGGGGTCACTTGTGGGGGGTTTCAACTGTCTTGGCAACACAGGGGCCTTTTGAATGCAACATGGCCCCTCGAAATCCATTCCATCCAAATCCAGCCTTCAAAAACCAAATGGCGCTCCTTCCCTTCGGAGGCTTACCCTGCACCCGCATGGCGCTTTATGTCCACATGTGGGGTATTTACGGACTCGGGGGAAATTGCGCTACACATTTTGTTTTTTTTCTCCTCTTTTAACCCCTTGTGAAAATGATAAATTCAAGGCTAGACCAACATTATAGTGTAAAAAATGTAATATTTCATTTTCACGCCACATTGTTCCACATTTGTGTCCGTCACCAGTGGGGTCCATATGCTCACTACACCCCTTGTTACATTCCTTGAGGGGTGCAGTTTCCATAATGGGGTCACTTGTGGGGGGTTTCAACTGTCTTGGCAACACAGGGGCCTTTTGAATGCAACATGGCCCCTCGAAATCCATTCCATCCAAATCCAGCCTTCAAAAACCAAATGGCGCTTCTTCCCTTCGGAGGCTTACCCTGCACCCGCATGGCGCTTTATGTCCACATGTGGGGTATTTCCGTACTCAGGGGAAATTGCTCTACACATTAAATGTTTTTTTTTATCTTTTAACCCCTTGTGAAAATGAAAAAACATGACAAGATTAATAATTTAGAGTAAAAATTTTACAAAAATTACACTAAATGTTGGTCTAGCCTTGATTTTTTTCCATTTCCACAAGGGGTTAAAAAAGAAAATGAACACAAAACGTGTAGGGTAGTGTCCCCTGAGTACGAAAATACCCCACATGTGGGCATAATGTGCCATATGGGCACAGGGCAAGTCACCAAAGGGACAGAGCGCCATTTAGAGGCTGGAATGGAGGATGGAGGCCATGTCGCAATTACAAAGCTCCTGTGCTGCCAGGTCAGTAGAAACCCCCGACAAGTGACCCCATTCTGGAAACTACACCCCATAAGGAATCTAACAAGGGGTGCAGTGAGCATATGGACCCCACTGGTGACGGGCACTTACGTAGAACATGTGCCGAGAAAATAAAAAATACAATTTTTTTCATTTTCACGTCCCAAATGTGGCCGTCACCAGGGGGCCATATCCCCGCTGACCCCCTTGTTAGATTCCATATGGGGTGTAGTTTCCAGAATGGGGTCACTTGTGGGGGGTTTCTACTGTCCTGGCTGCACAGAGGCTTTGTAATTGCATCATGGCATCCTCTAATGGGAATGGCGGCCATACCTATTTAGCTGGGGAAAAAGGGACAATTCTAATTTATTTGGGAGTATTAGGCCAATTATTAGTTTATAAGGTTGGAAATGACAGGTGTCCATCAAATTCAACCTGTGTTGATCCAGAGGAAGGCAAAAAACCCTCGTAATGCAGACGACAGTAGCCTCATCACAGGGGAAAAATTCCTTCCCGAATCCATAATGGCGATCAGAATAATCCCTGAATCAACGTGACCCCTGAAATAGGAATAAGGGACAGAATTTAGATAATGTAGAACCCCAGTGACGTGTGGTGCGCCTTGGAGCGATCCAGTATGCAGAGGTCGGGGCGATCAGGACAGGTGTCACACTGGAAAATGGTGTCCTTCCTGATCCCCCTGTTACCCCACACTCTGCACTTCTTCTGGAGTCTCCTGTTCTCCAGTGTGGGGGACGTCACCTGGAGAATGTTGTCCTGGTGCGATACGGGGTCCTTCATATCCAGAAGCGCTGGGTCCGCTCCATGGCTGCTAAATATTAGGGCGCTATTACTACTTCTGATATTTACGGATCGTGCCGCAAGCTACAGGGCAGCGAGGGACCGGAAGAGGGGGTGCTGGTATAAAAGTTATCCCCGTACAGGTGGTGACCTTTATCCAGCAGTGGGAAGATCAGTTCCCGGACGATCTCCCCATTAACTCCGAGGATGGGGGGGGAGGGGGCATCTGGGGGCTGGATTCGGGTGTCCCTTCCTTCATACACTCTAAGGGTACGTGCACACTGCGGAATCGCGACAGATAACCCTTCGTGCATTCCACAGCTGGCACCCGCCGGCGGACTGATGCGGGCGCACGTCTCCACACGTGTCATAGACTCCATTCTATGCACGGGCGGATTCCGCTCTCCGTCCAACGTGTTCATTCTTTGGATGGACGACGGATTCCGCCCGTGCATAGAATGGAGTCTATGACACGGATAGAGACATGCGCCCGCATCAGTCCGCCGGCGGGTGCCAGCTGCGGAATGCACAAAGGGTTATCCTTCGCCATTCCGCAGTTTGCACGTACCCGAAATCTGTAAGTGTACCCTGAGGTACTCTCACAGAGTTTGTAGAATTTCACACCATACCGCCATCTCTTATTGGGACGGTACTGGCGGAAAAGACGTGTCTGGGGGGCAGCGTACGCTACGCTACCCCCAGACACGTCACTGGATGATGAGGATGAATGGAGGAAAGAAGGATCCCCCCCATTCATCCTCACTGGCTGTTTCGGTGTCGGAGGCAATAATAACGTATCCCTCTGACGCCGAAAACACCCTGGGGGCCATCTTTATATGGGGATTGGTATATGGGGTATGTAGTGGTGTAGTGTCAAACTTTATTCAATGTAGTGTGGTGTAATGTAGTGTTTTTTACGTGTTTTTTTTACAGTAAGTATAAAAAAAAACCTACGCCAACAAAGGAGTTGCTGATAAATGCCGCACTTATGTGCGGCACTTATAAGCAGACCGTGGCAGTAGAATATAGAAAAAAAACACCCTACGCCAAAAAGGAGGAGTTGCTGATTAGCAGCGCACTTTCGTGCGATGCTGATCAACACTCAGCGGCGATAGGGTGCGGAAAATAGAAAAAAAAAAATTTGGGAAAAAAAAATAATTTTTTTTTATATTCTGAATATCCCTGTAGCTGCTGATAAGTGTATTACACATATCAGCCGCTAGGGGGCAGCAGAGCGCAAAATCCGGAAAATGACGAGGCTGGAGCCGAAAATAGCCGAAAGAAGACGACGAGGACCGCCGGAAAGACCCGAAGACCGAACGGAATGACGGAGGACGCCGCGAACCCGGAAGACGCCGATCAGGAGCCCGGGACAGGTGAGTAATGTACAAATACCTGCTCTGGACCCCTCGGCTCTCTAGCTGAGGGGTCCAGGGCAGGTATTTACTATTTTGTGGGACTCTGATCGCCGTGCCACCGGCCCGATCGCCGTGAACGGCCGGCCGGCCGTTCACGGCGATCGGGCCGGTGGCACGGCGATCAACATTACTTTTTACAGTAATGGCGGTCGGTGCCGTCCTCGGACAGCACCGACCGCCATTTTTTTCCGGGTCATCGGGTCACCGATGACCCGGAAAGGTTCCGATCGCCGCTATTGGCTGATCTGAATTGATCAGCCTATAGCGGCGATCGTAAGCACGGGGGGTGTTAACCACCCCCCGTGCCGTGAAGCTAAGATGGCCTGCTATACATTATAGCAGGCCATCTTCCCCGACCGCTGTGTGTGAACACGCAGCGATCGGGGAAACATCGGGCGTACCCATACGCCCGTTTGCGTTAAAGCCCAGGCAACGGGGGCGTATGGGTACGCCCGATGTCGTTAAGGGGTTAAGGAACATATATTTGTTAACAATGGTTTGAATTTTTTACAGGCCATCAGATAAAAGAAAAGTTATACATATTATATATCATTGTAATCATAACGACTTGAGGGACATGTATAATGTGTCAGTTTTACCCCAGGGCAAATGGCGTAAAAGCAAATACCCCCCAAATAAAAGAAATGCGTTTTTTTTTTTTCAATTTCACCACACATTAAATTTTTTTCTGGTTTCGCAGTGTACTTTATGCAAAAATTCAGCCCGTCATTGCAAAGTACAATTAGTGACGCAAAAAATAAGGGGAGGAAAAAATTAAAAATGCAAAAATTGAAATTGGCCCGGTCCTCTAAGGCAGTGATTTTCAACCTTTTTTGAGCCGCGGCACACTTTTTATACTTAAAAAATCCCAGGGCACACCACCAACCAAAATGGCACAAAATGACACTAAAACAGTACATATTATACATATAGTTAATAATATAGATTCTAAATGTATTTATACTCACTCAGTGTGAAACCTGGGCCTGTTTTCTTCTCCCCCTGTGCTTCTCTCCACCATACTTCTCCCCCCTGCTTCTCTCCTGTGCTTCTCTCCACCATACTTCTCCCCCCTGCTTCTCTCCCCTGTTTCTCCACCATCCCCAGGTTTCTCTCTCCCATTGTTTTCTCCTGTTTCACAGGAGCACCATAGTTTGGGGAACTTTCCCCGCGGCACACCCGACCATGTGTCGCGGCACACTAGTGTGCCACGGCACACTGGTTGAAAATCACTGCTCTAAGGGTTAAACTTGCAGCCCCATGCCCAACAGCCAGGGCTTAGCGTATCTGTGCCCTAACTTAGCACCACCCCTCCGTCCCTCCTTCTCACCCTCTTTACCATTAGGAATGCCACTGAAACATTTTCTCCTGTCTGAATATTGCACAGGTGCCTTAACGATCCAGCCCATGTGCTGTGCTGACACAGCTGATGAATAGGAGACAATCTGCCTGGAGCATTCCTAATGATGAGGAGGGCGGAGAGGAGGGATAGAGAGGTTGTGCCAGCCTAATGCATAGACATTCTAAGCCCCGGCCGTTGGGCACAGGGCTGCCAGTTTAAAAGTTGCTTTTTAGGACAATAACTGCATCACCTGCCGAACGACCCCAGGACAGATCTTAGATTATAAGCAGCTATCCGAAGGTACAAGAGGTTTGGGGGGGGGGGGGGGGGGGGGTCAGATTTTGGATACAGAGTCACTTTAAAGGGGAACTTTGGCTTTTTTTCTTCCTTGTAAATAAACCGATGTCAGAAATTTATAAAGATTTGTTATTTTTTTATATTTAAAAGTGTCAGTACTTAGGCTTGAGAAAGACTTCATTGAGATGTCGAAACGTCGCTGTTTGTTCACTGTGTGTTCTTGTATGGAATAAACACCATCTAAGGCCGGGTTTGCATGAGAAAAGCAACGGAGGGAAACGCATTATTGAACTGATCCCATTGTTTTCAATGGGATCGTTCAATATATGAGGCGTGTAAAGTGAATGGAGCGCCGGATGCCTCGCCGGGCAGGACGCATGCCGTTCGGCTCTGGCATCCAGCGTTGAGACAAATAGCAGCACAATGTAAAAAAATAAACATATATCTCCCCCTGTGTGCTCTCCCCCTTCCCTATAGCCCCCCGTTGCTCCCCCAGTAGTATTTAGCTTCCCTGTGTGCTCTCCGCCAGTAGTATATAGCCCCCCCCCCGTTGCCCCTCCAGTAGTATTTAGCTTCCCCGTGCGCTCTCCCCCAGTAGTATATAGCCCCCTTGTTGCCCCCCCAGTAGTATTTAGCTTCCCTGTGCGCTCTCCCCCAGTAGTATATAGCCCCCTGTTGCCCCCCCAGTAGTATTTAGCTTCCCTGTGCGCTCTCCCCCAGTAGTATATAGCCCCCCATGTGCGCTCTCCCCCTCCCAAATAGCCCCCCTGTGCGCTCTCCCCCTCCCATATAGCCCCCCTGTGCGCTCTCCCCTGGTAGTATATAGCCCCCTGTGAGCTCCCCCAATTAGTATATAGCCCCCTGTGAGCTCCCCCAATTAGTATATAGCCCCCCTGTGCGCTCCCCCGCAAATCCCATTGAAAATGACAGGAGAACATACTGGGAAAAAAATGTCAACTGATGAGAGCAACTTGTGATAACTGATGGGAACTGATGGTTTTTAATGAAAAGAAGGATAGAAAAACTGATGGCAACTGATGCATTTTTGGCATCAGTTGTGGTCAGTTTTTAGACAAAAAACGCAACTGATGTAAACTTATATATGTAAACCCAGCCTAAGATTTTTTTCACGAAGTCTGAAGTGCTGCAGTCGCTTTCATTTATCTACATAGACACCTGAGAATCGAGGTGGGACCGCTGGCACACAGCAAGCCCTGAGTCCCTGAGTGCTGCGTGTTTTTCAAATTTTGTATCTATCTATCTATCTATCTATCTATCTATCTATCTATCTATCTATCTATCTATCTATCTATCTGTCTGTCTATCTATCTATTATCTATCTATCTATCTAAATGTCTGTCTGTCTATGGATGTTTTCCTACTAGACACAAATGCATTATAAAGCAAGGTTCTTTCCAAGTTAAAAGCTTTAGGCAAATTTTATGACTTGTCATGGGCTCAACAAAAAAAGAAAAAAGAAAAAAAAAAATCAATACCATTGGGATGCCAATTAATCATGGTGGCACTAGTGGTAGAGGCCATGCTGGGCGCTGAAATTTGTACCGCTCTGGTCCTTTCACCCGGGTGATCAGACTGCAGTAGACATGTTGGGACTGCATTTAGAATACAAATGAGGATGTAATACAATACTTGAAAGGAATGTCAACTTTTTCTTTATAGGAAACAGGACAACCCCGAACAGCTTGTAGCTTTTATTTCTTTTAGTGTTTAATTCGCCAATGGGCGGCCAGGGCTAATTTGTGTAGTCAGGAAAAATCTCTGTTGTATTTAACGCTTATATTCTGCCTGGTTAGACGTCGGTGGTGTCCGTTAACGTCTTGTGTGTATTGCAAATAAATACAAGCTATCACTAACATAATACGGGATATGCTTAGAAAATACATTTTTGGCATATACACACGCACGACCGGTTTCTTCTGCCCCCTGGCCACCTTTTGCAGAATGTCACAAGATTCCAGTTCCCCATCTATTAGACCTATAAGGCTTGTCCTTATATGTGTGGTCAGCACACGCTTGTTCAGTTTACATTAGTCTGCATAGTCAGATATGCTACAGCGGAGTAGGCCCCGGGCTGATTCTTCTATATCTGGGAATATAAAGGTGAAGCTAAAGTCAGAAAGGTCAGATTTATACAGCTGCCTCCTGAGGTCACCCAGTCACCTGTCTGTGGATACGTTTAATCTTCAACCAAAAAATAAAAGTATAATTTAAATGGAGCCAGACTGGGATTTGTCACGATGATGTGTATAATATGCTTGGTCATCCGTATAAAGTTTCTGTATAGCACCTCTTAAACTGAGAGGTGACCTGTAATGGTGAGTAGCTGATGCTATATATGAGGACAGAATGTAGGCAAATGCTACATTTGGCACTATGGTTGATATGACTGGGTACCATTGATGGGATGACTGTGTATGATAATTGGTCTTACACCATGGGCTTGAACCCCTAATTTGAATAAAACTTCTAAAGCTTATATCTCAGCACTGGAGCGACAGATTAAAATAAGAGTTATATCTCCTATATCTTCTAAATCAGGGTTAGAAGCCCTATTGTAATCTACCTTAAAGGGGTAGTGCGGCGGTAAAGAATTATTCACAGAATAACACACATTACAAAGTTATACAACTTTGTAATGCATGTTATGTCTGTGAATCGCCCTGTTCCCCGTGTCCCACCACCCCTGCCCGTGTACCCGGAAGTGTGGTGCATTATACATTACCTGATCCATGTCGAGGGCCGTCTGCCATCTTGTGCCAAACGTCATCTTCTGACGGACGAATCCCTGCCGCCGTCCCCCCTCCGCCGTGTCACAACTGTGCTCAGCCGCGATTGGCTGAGCACAGTTATGCTCAGCCAATCGCGGTTGAGCATCGGATGACGCTGCAGAGGGCGGCCGGCATTCGGAACAGTCGGAGCTGTTCGCCGGCCGGCCAAAGAAGACGTCACTGGCTGAAGATCCGAGACGGGGGTCGGCACATGACAGGTAATGTATAGCGCACCACACTTCTGGGTACACGGGTGGGGGTGGTGGGACACGGGGAAGGGGGCCATTCACAGACATAACATACATTACAAATTTGTATAACTTTGTAATGTGTGTTATTCTGTGAATAATTCTTTACCACCTCACTACCCCTTTAACTTTAGTCAGCTAAGATTTCCACTTTAAGGGTCTGTCCATACTGACTAAAACATGTCAATTCTTTGAGTGGAGGAGCGCACTGACACAGTGAGGCAGGCGGGATTCCGAGAGGAGTCCATGGCGGGGGCTCCATACAGAATTCCACCTGCTTTACTCAATGTGAACAGACCCTAAAGGGGAAGTCTGGCGAAGAATGTTTTCTTCCATATCAACTGGTGTCAGAAAGTTATATAGATTTGTAATTTACCTCTATCTAAAAATCTCAAGTCTTCCAGTATTTAGCAGCTGCTGTATGTCCTGCAGGAAGTGGTATGTTATGTCCAGTCTGACACAGTGCTCTCTGTTGCCACCTCTGTCTGGACAGGAACTGTCCAGTAGAAGATCACCACAGAAAACGTCTCCTGCTCTAGACAGTTCCTGTCATGGACAGAGGTGGCAGCAGAGCCTGGAAACATGCAGGACATGTAGCAGTTGACAAGTATTGGAAGACTTAAGATTTTTAAATAAAAGTCATTTTTAAATCTATATAACTTTCTGAAATCAGCCTATTTGAGAAAATAAATAAATAATAATAATAATAATAATAATAATAATAATAATAATAATAATAATAATAATAATAATAATAATAATATTTCACTGAAGTTCTCCTTAAATAAGTCTGGCACTTCTACAGCTGCCTGAACCATATGCATCAGCATAAATTCAGCTACACTTCATGCCAGTGACTAGCATAAACCATAGTAAATCTGCTGGGCTGTTGAGCCCATGCCCTCTCTTACACGAGGCCCCCCTCCCTACTTTTCCAACATTTCAGGGGCCAAAAATCAAATATTTTGTGCAAATATCAACTTTGTGACTTTCCTATATATAAACAATAGTAAATCCCCCCTGTATTTGCTTGCAGACGGCTACCTTTAATTTTAGAAGCTACAAAACTCCAGCCGCTATTGACTACAAAACGTATCTTTTTCCATTTAAGTATAGGTTTTACTAGTATAACTGTTTTCATTTAAAGGGTTTAAAGGGCACGTGAGAGGTAATCCCGGCAATATGTTCATTTTGGACTGAGACCATCATTGAGGCTGAAAACACCTAGCAATATTATATAGTTAATAACATTCATATGTATTAAAAAACTTGACCTGCTGGTGTCTATGGGAGATGGCTTGTTTAACGTTAGCGCTCAGTAAACTAGTAGTTTCATTTGCTTAGTGATACACTGGAGTCAATAAATAATATTTTGCTACCATTTTTGGCTGGATATTAGCTGCAAGCCAATAGGGACATATTAAATGTAGCGCAGTTTTCCTCACTTAGGTTGCACATTGTGGTCAGCTGCTTTCCTTTCAAAATACAGCAAGCACTAGGTATGGAGTTTTGGGGGGAAACTTATAAGATTTTTCTCCTATAGATCTGGCTGAGTCTGTGGGTTGTTGTTTTTTTTTATTGCATTTTTCACATGTGCAAATAGGAGTCATTGAATCATATGATTTGGTATGGAAAAATGACACAGAAAAACATGTTCTCCAAAAATACAAATAGCAAAATACACTACTTTAAAACAAAGAAAGCATGAACAGGCCTTTGAATAAAGGGTATATACTAGTACAGTGATGGCTAACCTTGACACTGTTGCAAAACTACAACTCCCATCATGCCTGGGTAGCCAAAGCCATATCTTTGGTTGTTCAGGCATGATAGGAATTGTAGTTTTGCATCAGCTGGAGTGTCAAGGTTAGCCATCACTGTACTAGATACACAATCAGTGGCGGATTAAATGTACCCTGGGCCCCGGGCTGTCCACCCAACCTGGGCCCACCCCCAGTCAATTCGCCACCCAACCTGCGCGCCCCCCCCCCCCCCCCACTGTCCCCAATAAACACTGCCTGCCTCCCCTCCCTGCTGGCCCCAATAAACATAATGCTTGGTCCCTTGCTGCTACCCCCAGTAAGCATTGCCCACCCCACCTCCACTGCCCCCAATAAACATATTGCCACCTCACCTGGTCCCCTGATGTTGCCCCCCCAAGGTCACAGCAGCACAGAGGATGTCAGGAGAGGAGGGTGCTGATCTTATAGGAGAGGTCCGAGCAGCACAGAGGATGTCAGGAGAGGAGGGTGCTGATCTATAGGGGAGGTCCCAGCAGCACAGAGGATGTCAGGAGAGGAGGGTGCTAATCCTATAGGAGATAGTCCCCCTTTATAGATGGTCTCCCTCTTTCCCCCTCTATAGATGGTCCCCCTCTTCCCCCCCCCCTTATAGATGGTCCCCCTCTTTCCCCCTTTATAGATGGTCCCCCTTTCCCCCCTTATAGATGGTCCCCCTCTTTCCCCCTTTATAGATGGTCCCCCTCTTTCCCCCTTTATACATGGTCCCCCTCTTCCCCCCTTATATATGGTCCCCCTCTTTCCCCCCTTATAGATGGCCCCCCTCTTCCCTCTCCCCCCTTATAGCTGGTCCTCCTCCCCCCCCCCTTATAGCTGGTCCTCCTTTCCCCCCTTATAGCTGGTCCTCCTTCCCCCCCTTATAGATGGTCCCCCTCTTTCCCCCCTTATAGCTGGTCCTCCTTTCCCCCCTTATAGATGGTCCCCCTCTTTCCCCTCTTATAGATGGTCCCCCTCTCCCCCCCCCCCCCCCTTATAGATGGTCCCCCTCTCCTCCCCCTTATAGCTGGTCCCCCTCTTCTCCCCTTTATAAATGCCCCCCCAGTCAGTAAATAACACAAAAATAACAAAATACAACTCACCTACCCTGCGTTCCCCCGTCGATCCTCTCTCCGTCTGCAGTCTCCGGCTGAGCGCGGCTGCCGGGGGTGTCCGGTTCTCTCCCCGGCAGCGCGCACATCACACAGCTCCTAGTGCCGCCTGGGCCCTGAATTCGGTACGTGCGCTCCCAGTACCGGAAGTCAGGGCCCAGGCAGCACTAGGAGCTGTGTGATGCGCGCGCTGCCGGGGAGAGGACGGGACACCCCCGGCAGCCGCGCATCAGCCGGAGACTCTTGTGACCGCAAGCAAAACAATGCTTGCGGTCACAAGAGCCTGCAGTGGCGGGGGGAAGGGGGCCTCCCGGGCGGCATTATAATGTGGGCGGCAAGGCATGGGCCCCCCCGGAGCCTCGGGCCCCAGGCGGCCGCCCAAAACGCCTACATTATAATCCGCCATTGTACACAATAGATGTGTGTGTATAAGTGTGTAAATATATAATCGCACACCAGTGGTTTGTGTATGTTCACATGCGGCAGATGTTTTGAAAATGTCCCCAGCTACAGCCTAATTAACATTTTTATTAAAGTGAAGATTTAGCAACTTAAAAGCTTTTCTTTCAAACTAACTGGTCTCAGAAAGTGCCAGAGGTTTGTAATTTACTTCTATTAAAAAAATCTCAAGTCTTCCAGTACTTATCAGCTGCTGTATGTCCTGGTGTCATATTTATTTATTTCTTATATCTGGACAGCAGGAGAGGTTTTCTATGGGGATTTGCTACTGTTCTGGACAGTTCCTGACATGGACAGAGGTGGCAGCAGAAAGCACTGTGTCAGGCTGTAGAGAATATACCGCTTCCTGTAGGACATACAGCAGCTGATAAGTACTGGAAGACTGGAGATTTTTTAATAGTAGTAAATTACAAATTTATGGCACTTTTTGGCACTAGTTGATTTGAAAGATTTTTTTTAATTTTTTTTTTTGTGAACAACCCCTTTAAGATTTAATATGTAAATTAGGCAGTTTAGTGCACTGGGGGAGGGACTACCACCCCGCTGGCCCACACCTGCTCATAATATATTATTAGAATGGCAGAAAAGGTACACGCCGACATGGTGGATGGAGGTGTGTGTTAATCAGTTACCACATTGATTAAAGTAAAGATTAAGGAAAAACAGCTCTGAGGGAAGAAAATCACCTCCATTCTCAGTGTCTTTCACTCTATGATAACATCTTCTAACCCACTGTTAGTTTCCCTATTAGCGTTTGCGGTGGTCTTTCTATGTGCATAGGTATTTATCTCTGCCAGACGCTGTCACATTTCTTTTCCTTTTTATTTTGTCTTGTCTTAGTTACAGTTCCCTAGTTTTACATTTCAGTGTCAAAGTTGAAATGCTTCATAGTTTTCTATATATAGAACTGTTTTTCCTTCTGTTTGTTCATATATGTTTTTTAGCTGTAATGATTTTTTACATATTTGCTGAGAGATATAACTCTATTACGATATGTAGGAAATTATGGACAGGGACAAGAATAGAATCCATAGCAGGATGAGGCCCTAGGAGAGAGGGGGACATACCTTGCTTGCTTTGCTTTCCTCTCCAAAGGAAATGGTTATTAGCCAACAAGAGGTAGGGAAAATACCTAGAGAAGGAAACTAGCACCAGACCATCCTGTCCTAAATTTGGTTTGTGGCCCTTTACTTCTATGTATGCTCTTAATATATAGGCCCTTAATATATAGGGCATATGCATCTATTGTTATTTTATTTATATTTTATTTGGCTATGTATATATATATATATATATATATATATATATATATATATATATAAATAAATTTTTCTATTTATTTATTTATTTATGTAAATATATGTAAATAGAAACAAAAAAAAGTCACTAAGTTAGGCTAGGTTCACACTACGTTTTAGCAATCTGTTTTTTTCATCCGATTTTGAAAAAAAAAAGGCTAAAAAAACAGATGCATTTGTGTGCATCCGTTTTGATCCGTTTTTTTCACAGACTTCCATTCTAAAAATGGGGATCAAAACGCATGTTTTTTTTGTTTTTTTTAACGTACACAAAAATAAGGTCAGCTACATTTTTGTGTACGTTAAAAAAAATCGGATGTGGTGTGATTATTTTTGTCATGGAAGTCAATGAAAAAACGGATCAAAACGGATGATACATCAGTTTTTCCATCCCTTTTTTTTTTTGCTTGAACGGATAGAAAAACGGATTGCAAAAACGTAGTGTGAATCTAGCCTAAATAATTCACTATTTACTACCAGACCTTGCACATTTAAAAACAAAATAAAATAAATAAATAATAATAATAATTATTATTATTATTTTATTTATTTATTTTTTCCATTAAGTACACATATACTGCTACTAACTATACTACTAATAACATCATCAGGATTTATGCATTTTCAGCTAGTTTGGCTGAACTGTTCAAAGATTTCACAGGAGACACAGAGTGGAAAAGATGTCCTAAAGTCTCAAGGGGAGCAAAAGATAAAAAAGAGGGCAAGCTGCCGGGGCAAGGTCTAGGAAGCCTGTCCCCAGCACAGCCTACAGCCATGAGTCTGACCTGTGTAGTCACAACAAGACCCTCTGTTCTTGAGATAGAATTTCACTTTCTGACAACTTGGTTACACAAGGAGAGGGAGGTCCTGGGTGGAAGATAAGAAGGATCTCTCCACATATCTATGATTGGTACCAGATGTCAATGATCACATCTGCTGCAGTTAAGAATATAACATTTGTATGAATTTGAGGCTTGATATTGAGCGTGCACAGAAGTCTGATTGGTAATGATAGTCATTTCATCTGTATGCACAGCGCTGAGGTTGGTGCTAGGTGAGTAAATTATATTGCTGAAGTGTCTTTCTGATTAGATCTAATGTTTGAAGATATTTTGCATGTTAAAGGAGCAGCGGATCCTGCTGGGAAGGTAATGTCTATGGAGCTGCTAGAGCCTTTCACCTGACATCTGATTTTGCAAAAAGGTTGGATATTTCCTGTCAGATCCCTTGAGAGGCACAAGCAGACGTGTACTGGTAACTGACCCTACCTCCATACAAATAACATGGATTCAGCCGAGCTGAACGTGCATAACAGAGGAATCTGCCTATACTACAGTAGAAGGGAAGAAAAAAGTTACTCACTTAACATTGCTGATCTTAAAGGGAATCAGACTTATTTAAAGGTGAAGTTTATTAATGTATGTTCCCATCCAAAAGTTATACATATCACCAACATACACTTATTACGGGAAATGCACATAAAGTGCTTTTTCCCTGTGTTTACTACTGCGAGCACAGTGGCGGGGGGGGGGGGGGGGGGAGCACGGGGGAGACGCCGATCCGGGGGGAAGGGAAAGCATGACGTTTGGGAAACGTCATGTTGCAGGAACTGCCTGCTTTACATGACGTTTCCCAAATGTCATTTTGCGGCAAGGGGTTAAAGGAGAAGTCCGCCAATTTTTTTTTATTAATGTTTGTTCCCATCCAAAAGTTATACAAATCACCAATATACACTTATTATGGGAAATGCACATAAAGTTCTTTTTTCCCTGTATTTCCTACTGCATTAAAGCTTCACTTCCTGGATAAAATGGTGATGTCACGACCCAACTCCTAGAGCTGTGCTGGCTGTGGCTGCTGGAGAGGATGATGGCAGGGGGATGCTCAGTGTCCCTCCAGTGCCCTGTGTCCCTCAGTGTCCTCCTGCCATCATCCTCTCCAGCAGCCACAGCCCGCACAGCTCTAGGAGTCGGGTTGTGACATCATCATTTTAACAAGGAAGTGACATCACCATGTTATCCAGGAAGTGAAGCCTTGATGCAGTAGTAAGTGCACTGTATGCACTTTATAAGCATTTCCCATAATAAGTGTATATTGGCAATTTGTATAACTTTTGGGGGGCAATACAATACTTTAATAAAAATGTCCACCAGACTTCTCCTTTACCTTGCTGTCTGATCTGCCAGAAGTTTGTTATAGCAAGAGCTGAGTAGATTGATGTATAGTTATATATGGGGAAAGATTCAGCATTAATTGTATTTCATTGATTGAATCTCGGCACATTCTGGGCTTAAAAGTCCAGTGGGAGGTCCTACTAAGTGAGTGGCAGCTACCTCTGTATGCACACTTATAGAGGGATGGCTGTCAATCACTAAATATGACTTCCCAATGCTGCAGATCAGAACTCTCATGGTAACTGGTTATGGGCATAGGCAGATGGCTCTGTCCAGTATAATTACAAATAACATGTATTCTGCTACACTGTACTCTAATGCAGTAGTTAATCTTGAAGATCTTAGCAAACTATTTGATCAAACAGAAACAGAGTGTACCATGTCACCACATTAAGGTGTCCTCAGAGACATGGTCCCTACTCTAGCATTCTTACACTAGCAATGGCTTCTCCTGGGCTAAGGGTACTATAAGCCTAAAACTGGGCAGATAGGAGCAAAATCACTATTTATACCACCCACGAGACATGGGTAGAGTCCAAGCCAACAGGAGGTAGCAACACCCCCCAAATACAACAGAAAAAAACAAAAATTGGCAGCATCCCTATGCCTCTGTTCACACTGCAGGTTGCACGCTGAATGTGGCTTAAGTACAGACAAAAAAAAAATAGAAAGTGCAACAGCAACCTACAGGTGCAAATGCTTACCGTAGATACTCTCCCCCATGTACACAATAAAAACTTGGTCTATTTTTATTGTGTGTACGCTGGGGAGAGTATTACGGTAAGCACTTACACCTGTAGGTTGCTGTTACACCTTCTTTTTATTTTGTCTGCACTTAAAGGGGTATTCCCCCCAAGAGCTAAAAAAATGAAATGCTCCCAAACCTAGCTGGCCTTACTCACCAAGTCCCCCTGAGTATTTTGAGACGTCTCCCATCTTTCTAGCTGCTGCCGTTCCTGAGTTACAACTTTTTCTAAAACATGGTCTATATCCAAGATAGGAAACTACATTTCCCATCATGCAATGCTTCTGCCTGATGATGGTGAAGTAGCAGAGCTGAGACAATGAAGGAGATAAAGACGGTGTAGCAGAGCTGAGATGGCGGTGTCGGTGTAGCAAAGCTGAGTTGGAAGTGACGGTGACAGCAGAGCTGAGTTGGGGATGCCGGTGTAGCAGAGCTGAGTTGGGGATGCTGGTGTAGCAGAGCTGAGTTTGCGGGGACGCCGGTGTAGCAAAGCTGAGTTTGCGGGGACGCCAGTGTAGCAGAGCTAGGGCGGGGCGATTGCGGGGGGCAGAGCTAGTCGCGGGCGATTGCGGGGGGGCGGAGCTAGTCGCGGGTGATTGCGGGGGGCGGAGCTAGTCGCGGGCGATTGCGGGGGGGGGCGGAGCTAGTCGCGGGTGATTGCGGGGGGGGCGGAGCTAGTCGCGGGTGATTGCGGGGGGCGGAGCTAGTCGCGGGTGATTGCGGGGAGGCGGAGCTAGTCGCGGGCGATTGCGAGGGGCGGAGCTAGTCGCGGGCGATTGCGGGGGCGGAGCTTGCCACGGGGGGGGGGTGCCGCGGGTGAGTGCGGAGGCTATGCTGCGGGTGAGTGAGGGATGCCACGGGTGATGGGCCGTCGGTTGTGGAGTGGGGGGGCTGTGTGCTGCGGGTGAGTGCTGGACGGTGCTGCCGGGAGGCTCTGGACACAGGGGGTGAGCTCTGGGCTGGGGGTGACCCGGTGGCTGCTGTTAGAGAGGGATGCTGTCACAGCTGCGCTGATCACTGTCTCCCTCTGTAACAGCAGCCACCCCATCAGTGTTCTCAGTCACTTCACTGTGCTGGGACTCAGGACACCTGATGCCGACACGGAGGGTGGGGGCCAGGAGCAGGGAGCGTGTCGGGGTGGACTGAGGTCTGATGATTCTATGCAATCCCTGGAGGTGAATGCAGCTGGATAACAGCAAAACTATGCAGACTCCGTAATAACTTTATATTGGAAAGATGGAAAGATAAGGGTGGGCAGCGTATTAATGCAAAAATAATTTTGGGGGGAATACCCCTTTAAGCCACATTCAGTGTGCAACCTGCAGTGTGAACAGAGGCATAGGGGTGCTGCCAATTTTTGCTTTTTATTTTTATAATGGAATTTCATTTCCCAATTCCTTTATACTTGGAGAAATAAGCTGTCACCACAACAGTTCGGTGGCAACAGTTTATTTCTCCCTATCCCAAAGAGCAGTGATTTTCAACCTTTTTTGAGCAGCGGCACACTTTTTATACTTAAAAAATCCCGGGGCACACCACCAACCAAAATGGCACAAAATGACACTAAAACAGTACATATTATACATATAGTTAAAAATATGGATTCTAAATGTATTTATACTCACTCAGTGTGAAACCTGGGCCTGTTTTCTTCTCCCCCCTGTGCTTCTCTCCTGTGCTTCTCTCCACCATACTTCTTCCCCATGCTTCTCTCCTGTGCTTCTCTCCACCATACTTCTCCCCCCTGCTTCTCTTCTGTGCTTCTCTCCCCCCTGCTTCTCTCCCCCATGCTTCTCTCCCCCATGCTTCTCTCCCCCATGCTTCTCTCCTGTGCTTCTCTCCCCCATGCTTCTCTCCTGTGCTTCTCTCCACCATACTTCTCCCCCATGCTTCTCTCCTGTGCTTCTCTCCCCCATGCTTCTCTCCTGTGCTTCTCTCCCCAATGCTTCTCTCCTGTGCTTCTTTCCACCATACTTCTCCCCCCTGCTTCTCTCCTATGCTTCTCTCCCCCATGCTTCTCTCATGTGCTTCTCTCCACCATACTTCTCCCCCCTGCTTCTCTCCTGTGCTTCTCTCCACCATACTTCTCCCCCTGCTTCTCTCCTGTGCTTCTCTCCCCCATGCTTCTCTCCCCCATACTTCTCCCCCCTGCTTCTCTCCTGTGCTTCTCTCCCCCCTGCTTCTCTCCTGTGCTTCTCTCCCCCATGCTTCTCTCCTTTGCTTCTCCTCTCCACCATACTTCTCCCCCCTGCTTCTCTCCTGTGCTTCTCTCCACCATACTTCTCCCCCCTGCTTCTCTCCTGTGCTTCTCTCCACCATACTTCTCCCCCCTGCTTCTCTTCTGTGCTTCTCTCCCCCATGCTTCTCTCCACCATACTTCTCCCCCCTGTTTCTCTCCTGTGCTTCTCTCCACCATACTTCTCCCCCCTGCTTCTCTCCTGTGCTTCTCTCCACCACACTTCTCCCCCCTGCTTCTCTCCTGTGCTTCTCTCCACCACACTTCTCCCCCCCTGCTTCTCTCCTGTGTTTCTCTCTACCACACTTCTCCCCCCTGCTTTTCTCCTGTGCTTCTCTCCACCATACTTCTCCCCCCTGCTTCTCTCCTGTGCTTCTCTCCACCATACTTCCCCATGCTTCTCTCCTGTGCTTCTCTCCCCCATGCTTCTCTCCTGTGCTTCTCTCCACCATACTTCTCCCCCCTGCTTCTCTCCTGTGCTTCTCTCCACCATACTTCTCCCCCCTGCTTCTCTTCTGTGCTTCTCTCCCCCATGCTTCTCTCCTGTGTTTTATTCCACCATACTTCTCCCCCCTGCTTCTCTTCTGTGCTTCTCTCCCCCATGCTTCTCTCCTGTGCTTTTCTCCACCATACTTCTCCCCCCTGCTTCTCTCCTGTGCTTCTCTGCACCATACTTCTCCCCCCTGCTTCTCTCCTGTGCTTCTCTCCCCCATGCTTTTCTCCACCATACTTCTCCCCCCTGCTTCTCTCCTGTGCTTCTCTCCCCCATGCTTCTCTCCCCATGCTTCTCTTCTGTGCTTCTCTCCCCCATGCTTCTCTCCTGTGCTTCTCCTCTCCACCATACTTCTCTCCTGTGCTTCTCTCCACCATACTTCTCCCCCCTGCTTCTCTTCTGTGCTTCTCTCCCCCATGCTTCTCTCCTGTGCTTCTCTCCACCATACTTCTCCCCCCTGTTTCTCTCCTGTGCTTCTCTCCACCATACTTCTCCCCCCTGCTTCTCTCCTGTGCTTCTCTCCACCACACTTCCCCCCCCCTGCTTCTCTCCTGTGTTTCTTTCTACCACACTTCTCCCCCCTGCTTCTCTCCTGTGCTTCTCTCCACCATACTTCTCCCCCCTGCTTCTCTCCTGTGCTTCTCTCCACCATACTTCTCCCCCATGCTTCTCTCCTGTGCTTCTCTCCTGTGCTTCTCTCCACCATACTTCTCCCCCCTGCTTCTCTCCTGTGCTTCTCTCCACCATACTTCTCCCCCCTGCTTCTCTCTGTGCTTCTCTCCACCATACTTCTCCCCCCTGCTTCTCTTCTGTGCTTCTCTCCCCCATGCTTCTCTCCTGTGTTTTATTCCACCATACTTCTCCCCCCTGCTTCTCTTCTGTGCTTCTCTCCCCCATGCTTCTCTCCTGTGCTTTTCTCCACCATACTTCTCCCCCCTGCTTCTCTCCTGTGCTTCTCTCCACCATACTTCTCCCCCTTCTTCTCTCCTGTGCTTTTCTCCACCATACTTCTCCCCCCTGCGCTTTTCTCCACCATACTTCTCCCCCCTTCTTCTCTCCTGTGCTTCTCTCCCCCATGCTTCTCTCCTGTGCTTCTCCTCTCCACCATACTTCTCCCCCTGCTTCTCTCCTGTGCTTCTCTCCACCATACTTCTCCCCCTGCTTCTCTCCTGTGCTTCTCTCCACCATACTTCTCCCCCTGCTTCTCTCCTGTGCTTCTCTCCACCATACTTCTCCCCCTGCTTCTCTCCTGTGCTTCTCTCCCCCATGCTTCTCTCCTGTGCTTCTCCTCGCTGCTTCTCTCCTGTGCTTCTCTCCCCCATGCTTCTCTCCTGTGCTTCTCTCCACCATACTTCTCCTCCCTGCTTCTCTCCTGTGCTTCTCTCCCCCATGCTTCTCTTCACCACACTATATTTTTCCACTGATCGCTGCGCATTGCTGGGGAACAAAACACAGGGGCACCATAGTTTGGGGACCTTTCCCTGTGGCACACTCGACCATGTGTCGCACACTGGTTGAAAATCACTGCCATAGAGAACATGCAAATCTTTGGCTGTGCCGAATGTTCATGTGTATGGGGAAGAGAGGAGGACATGACTGTCTGGGCCGATAGTTATTTAAGGTGTAAAGGCACCTTTAGATGTATGATAGCCTTCCAACTATCTAATTGCAAATAATGTTGACGGAAAGAAAGGTTGAGCATGCTGGATTTTTTTCTGCCCAACCCTTTTGCTCTGGGAGAAATAAAATGCCACCACAGCAGTGTGACTGCGACTTACCCCTTTCCTTCCCATAAACAACACGTGTATAGGGAATATGGGAGAGACCATGTTCATTTGGCCAACAGTTTATGAAAGTGTATGGCTAATCCCAGAGCACGCTTGCGGCAGCAATCTCTAAACACGGCTGCAATGGCCTAATAAGCATTATACTCCTGGGTCAGGAGAAGACACCACTAACAGGGAACCCTTGTGTTTTCAATAATGTGTCCCTTAATAATGAACGGATCATGAAGTGCCCACCTGCGGGGAGCCCCTGCATGCCACACAGATCTGAGGGTGGGGGACCTGTTGGTAGGCTGGGTTCATGGGTGCGGGCTAGTGTGCTGTGCAGTCTAATGAGGGAAAGAAAAGTCGTATGTATAGGACTACAAATCTGCAATTCATGATCAATGCATGTGTCTTGTAAAATTCTATATGAAATTGTAGTCCAGATTATACTATGGTAGAGAATAGAACTTGGGCTGTTTCCTGTACAAGGAGGAACAGATTTTGATATTTATGTGACAATGAACAGAATTTGCCAGGTCCCTGCTATTATAAATCATATGATTATGTAATCCCTTACTCTCCATTATAACATGTCATTGCTAGTAAATGCCGTTAACTCCTTATGGACTGAGACTATTTTGATCTAAAATATGCACAAGCCAAAAAGACAGGAATGGCTGCACATCGCACCCATGGCTGACACGAAAGCTTATTCAGCTACATTTAAAACCAACATCAGAAGTTAGTATATAATTTGGCCAAACCATATTGCCTCATGTACCACGTGCAGGTCTTCTGATACACATGAGTCCCTAACCAAAAAACATCACTGTGCCGGTCAGCGACCACAATCCCCGCAAAACGTGCGCAAGCAGAGAAGGGGGGCCAAGGAACGGCCCTGCAACCCCATTGTCACAGGACCAGACCCTAAAGGGCCCCCCCGAACACCGCAGGCGCCACCTGCGGAAAAAGTAGACGCCAAGCAACACAAGTGTGAACAAGCTCTTACCTCTCTCTCCATTCCTCTGCAGGTAGAATGGGAGAATACTTATGGGAGAACCATATTTTGTTTCTCTCTTTTCTCCGTGTTTTGCACTCCTCCTGGTGAGACCCACATGACCGCAATTAGCAGGAGACACCTGAGTGCTCATGGTTTTAATCCCTCCTGTTTGTCCCATTCTATCTTTGATAGCTATGGTGAGTGCAATACCTTATCCAGACTTGTGCTGTTTGGGGGCAGCTTCCTCCGCCGGTGGTGCTGGCTGGGTTTTGGAGGGGCATTTTTGGGTCTGGTCCTGTGGCATGGGGGTTGCAGGGCCGTTCCATGGCCTCCCTTCCCTGACTGTGCACTCCTGCGGGGGTGGTGGTCGCTGACTGGCACAGTGTGGACTTAGTGTAGGGACCCATGTGTATCAGATACCTGCACGAGGTACATGGGGCAGTGTGGCTTGATCAATTCACATACAGAATTCTGATGTTTTTTATGCAGCCGAGAGGTACTAGTATCAGCCATAGGTGTGAGGTGCAGCACTCTTTTTCTACCCTGAACCATATTTTGATCTAAAGCAGTGCTTCTCAAACTTTTTCTACTGGAGCCTCACCCAACAGACCAAGGCAATGCCTGGGCCTCACCAGACTGACCAAGAGGGTTCCTGGGCCTCACTATCTGTGGTGAAAGTCCATTTAAAAGCTGAAAATAATGCTAGGGCTGGCTTTCACCCGTCTCCCAAGCTCTAGATAGTAATAAAGCAAGTTTGAAATACATTAATAATGTTGCTAAAATGGAGATTTTGGAGGACTGTGCAGATCATAGTAACTTTTGTAAAAACTGGCTCCCCAGCTGGGCCTCCACAACAACTAGGGGGCGCCTCACAGTTTGAGAAGCACTGATCTAAAGGACCAGGAGAATGGATTTGGTTTTTCCTCCTCACACTCTTTATGGCATTTAGTTAAAATTAACATAGAATGTTATTGTGATTTGATTCAATAAAAAATTAACTTTTTAGTGTTGCAAAATTGTTATATTTATTATATAATTTATTTGTTTTATATATATATATATATATATTTGCATTTTTAACATATTATTATAGATGTTATACATCTATATAATGAAGTTGTAACAAGCCTTATTTGCTCATCTCTTAAATATATTCAGCAGATTTTTTACTTTATGACATGATCAATCTATTGCAGATTTTTTTTAACAGCTTCATTCATTACAATGCAGTAAAATCTCGCTTCTGCACCAAAATCAGTTATAAAATCTGCATGTAACACTGAGTTTATAAAAACGCCTCCCCATGATCAAGACCCTATCTATTTGCCAAAAAAAAAAGCAACTTCAAAGTGCATCTATTGCTCTGGAGGACTAGGAAATGTAATGCCTCATTTGGCCTCTGGTGGTGCTGTAGTAACATTGGTCACTTACCTGATTACTCTGATCAGCCTATTATTAAGGTGACCTAACGTAAAGTGAAAAAATATTGCTTATTATTGCTTATTTTGTCTTTTTCTTGTACTATCGGCAAGAGGGAGCACGGAGCCTAAGGCAGGTCACAAGAGACAGGGCAACCAGGCCTGTTTATTAACAATGTATTCTACATTGCAGTGACAGGATTGTATCACACCTAATAGTCCAGCACACTTGTTCTCGTACATACACTACACCGATTGCTTCGCTTGTTAATTCCCTTCTATTTGTTGTTTTACATCCACCCTCATTACTGCAAAAGCTGCAGAATGTATTCAAGCCTTATAAATAAATCCCTGTAATATAATATTATACTAATTTTTGACATGGCATCATACTTGATCTCCATTTAATGTCTCTGTTGAACCACGGATATGCTCGAGTTATCAAGATGCCTCTGGGCATCAATTATAATGAATAATAACATAGTACAACCAGTGTATATTGGATTATTTTCCGTAGGGAGAGAGAACAGCACAGGAGCAAATTTAGTCTTGTAGGCCAGGTAATCACATGACAGCCTAGTATTAATGCCCGCTATTTCTTTCCATCATTGCAATAAATGATTATGGGGCATGCTAGCGAATGACAAAATCCCGATCACATACTAGGACTAGACCTCGCCTGCGTGGAAACCTAAAGAATTTACATGGAAAATATAAGGGTTAGGGTTAGAAATGGAAGGTTTTATTTATGTTCTCTTGGGACATATTTAGGTATAATCTATACATTTTTTTAACCTTTTTATTGCTGGCTTTACACACAATGAATGCTATGCAGTTTAGGCCTCCCTTACACACTCTTCTGTATTTTAAGGGGGGTTGTATTTTTATTTAATTCATTTATTTTTTATTTTATACCTAAAATGTATTTGTTAAGTAGGCCTTAGGCTATGTTCACACAGCGTATATATTCGTAAAACCGTTGTATAACGGCCATGATTATTACGGAAATATACGTTACATAGCCTTCTATGGGTCCCAGCCGGAGCGTACACACATAGTATACGCTCTGGCCAGGATCCCTCACGGCACCGCAAAGAACTAACATTCATTTCATTCATTGAATAGCGGCTGCGGGGAATAGTGTGCTGCGGGGAATTCTGATGTGGGCGCGCACGGATGCGCCTGCATCAGAACTCTGCGGGCTAAAGATCATCCGGCCGGTACTGCAGTATGGGCCAGGATGATCTTTTCAGAGACCGGCCGTTCCTTGACCCAGCCGGGTCACGGATCGGCCGGTCTCTTAATGCATGTGAACATAGCCTTAGGCTGCATTCACACGTTCTGTGATTTTCAAGGTCTGTGGATGAAGTCTGCTATCTACCTCCGTGATCCCTGAAAAACCCTCCGCTTTTTAAATTACACTGATTACATCACATCTGTGTTTTTTCGTGGATATCAGATCCGTGCAATCCGTGAAAAACACAGATCTCATAGACTTCTGTGGGGAATCTATGCCGTGTTCTCGTCCTAATTATAAATGGATTACGGATCCTTAAAAATGGAACATGTGAATAGCCCAATAGAAAGCAAGAGGCTATTAGGCCTCATTCACACTATCAGTAATTTTTCTGGACTGCATAACCTCCCGCCATTTTTACTCCGTGGTCCATATAAAACCATCTGTATTTGCATATGTTTCAGTTTCCATAAAATGTGAGTAGTACTAGTCTGCATATATTTGATCCATGTTTTTACGGATGCCACGGATGTGACATCCGTGACGTCCGTAAAAAATACGGATCCCATAGACTTCTATTGGTAATCCGTACAACAATGACAATCCGCACTAGAGCATGTCATTTTTTTTTTACGGAATGGAATACAAGTCAAAATTTAAACGGACTGTGTAAATAGCCCAATAGACATCAATGTCCTCTAAGTTGAACCGTGATTATGGATCTGAAATTACGGACAACTTTACGGGATGTGTGAATAAGGCCTAAGATTGTCCATGATCATAGATCATGGACAACTTAACAGAACATGTGAACGCAACCTTATAAACGCCAAACAAATGCAATGAAGAAAACTACTATCACAGTTTGTAAAAAGTGTACAGAAGTGTATCCTTCTTATTGAGAATAGCAAGACTTTATTCTGGAAGTATGGGATAACTGGTTGTGTTCCCACCCTAGGAAGACATCTGTACTATAGACCTGTGTCCAAATAATCACTAATCTGGATGTCTATCTGATTTCCATTAGAGTTTCTCCATGTAAACCACGTAGAACGTGTTCAAGATAGATAAAGGCTGTGTATTGGTCAATGTGGTTTACAAAGAATGTTGCACTGTAATATAGAGATAGTCAATTAACCCTTGACAGCTAGGGCTGAAGACTTGTTTAGAGGATTAAACAACCCCTCCATGAACAACACAGGGACCCATAGCCGAACCAAGAGTTCATGTGTATGGAGGGGAGAGCCCATTAGCAATCTCATGTGTATGGAGGGGACAGCCCATTAGCAATCTCATGTGTATGGAGGGTTCTGAAAAGTTTTCTGCATTAGCTGAATATAGCTAAATAGTTGCATAACTGTCTTGTGTGTGGTCCATTTAGGGCCATATTACACAGCCCAATGCAAGACCTATCTGCTAGACTTGATCATAGTGCAGCAAGGGCTGCACGGACAAAAATAAACATTATACTTACCTCTCTGGGTGCCCCCTTACTTCTACGGGGTCCTTCTGCTTCTTCCGAGCATTCCCTGCTCTAGGCAGCCGCCACTGGCTCTTCTGAAGCCATCTATGGAGTGAAAGACTGCTCAGCCAATCACTGACTGAGATGGATTAGTGCTGTGGCCGGCGATTGGCCGAACGGGCTGTCACTTCACAGACAACTTTAAAAGCGTCAGTGGTGATCAGCAGCGAAAAGTGGAGTCTGGGAGTCTGAAGCGGTAAGTATAATCTTTTTTATTTTACGTTACATTGTCATCAGTCGTCGGCCATGCATCACTATTATGCGTAGCGATGCACAGTTGGCGGTAGATTTTTCTACTTGTTGAAAGACAATGATCAGCCAATGATCGGCTCTTCAACTGGTCATTGTCTTTATTATATGGAGCGATATCTGCCCAAGTCAGCCTGATTCGCCAGAAAATCGCTTAGTATAATAGTGCCCTTAAGGCCCTATTACATGGGCCAATCTGGGGGAGCAAGCGAGCGCCAAGCTGTTTGATCAGCGCTCGCTTGCTCCTGGTTCCCTGCTGGCACTATTACACTCACCAACAGTGAGCAGGTAAGAGTGAAGGGGTGCAGGGAGCCCATCGGAGATAGTGGCAGTCTGCTTCCACCGCTCCTATTGCATGGTGCAAGGGCCGGCAGACCGTTGCTATCATTTTAGTCTTTTTCCAACATGATGAAAGACAAGAATCAGCCAACATCCTGCATTATTGTTGCCTTTTAACAGGAGCTATTACACCAAACAATTATCATCCGTAACGGCCGATAATCAGCCAGATACAGCCGATAATCACTTGGTGTAATAGGGCCTTTACTCTATGTTGTTGTGAAATTTCTGTGCAGGCCATGTGTTAATCCAGTCAAGTATTTATCAATTTTTATTTTATTTTTTTTTTTTACATAGAACTTTATGCCATCTTGAGCACTCACCTCAGAATATATGGAGCGAACAGAGGACACACTTGCATGTGCCACTTACTCAGATGAATGAGTGACCATAGTCTGCTTTGTCTACTATAGGACATATAGACAGAGGTTGTATTTTTAAGATCAACCATTTTTTTTATTATTATTATTATTATTATTATTATTTAAAAAATGTTGTTATGAAATAAACACAATAGTCTACAATTATATGTTAAATTGTTGTCATCAGGCCTCCATATACTTAAACCCTCATAATCTAGAGTGAAACCTTCAAATGTCAGGAGCTGTAGAGTCTTTCCTGTCCTTGCAGACTGCCATGAGCCTGTCCTGGTACTGTGTTGTTCAGCCCTGCCTGGCTGCACAAGCCATAACTCAGTCTGGTCTGTCTACATTTTTTCTTCTCAGTTCTTGCAGCACAGAGCCTGCCGGTTAGTGTTGCCTCGGTGTCTGAGGCCGCTTTGCACAGCTTCCCTTTTGCATGTCACCAAGGTTTTTTTTTTTGTTCGCATTCTGCCGGGATGGCTGGTTCTGTACAGACTAATTGGAATGCCGTACCTTTTGGCCGGCAGAAGTGGAATAAAATGCTGAGGCCGGCTCTTGGGAGAAGCTGTGAAATTTAAACTATTTGAATAATTTGGTTCCTATAGTAAGATGTAACTGTAATATACTTATTCTTCAACTGCTCACATCATTGTCTGGTGATTTTGTTTAATTTTTCATCCTGTCCAGACTGGGCTAAAAAATATAAAATATGATTATATAAAATATAAATATATAAGCATCCCCTGCTGCTCACCACTTCCTGATGGCCCCAACTTGACACACAGAAGTGCCCACTCAGCCAATGATTGGGTGGGTTACTACTTCAAGTGGGCAACAGCTTGTATGAATTCATCACCAGGAAGTGGTGAGCAGCGGGTACTGAGCACCACTGCTTTTTTACCTTTTTCAGCCCAGTCTGTACACTACTCAGAATTTGCCCATAGTATACCCGTAAAGTGTTTTGGAAGAAAATGTCTCCCTAGGTGTTCAATAGATGGATCAGGAGAGACAGCTTTCTTACCTCTGGAGGAGAGCTTATTTACATATTTTTTTCCCCAGGGTGCACTGCCTATACAGTAGAGACAAACAATATGCAACAGAACTGAGCATGCCTGACCACCTCGGTAGATGCCCTCATATGGTCGTAACCAAAGGCAACAGAGCAAAACAAAGAAGGCACACCCCGATTAGTCAATATATGTCTCAAACGGTACATTCTCAGAAATGACTGTGCATTGGAAATAAAGTATATTTAAAGTTGTTATCCAGTGTTAGAACGCATACGGCCACTGGATGTCATTTTCAGCTGGAAACTGGTTATGTCACATGCCCGGTTCTTCCAGCTGCAACATTGCCCACTCTCAAAGTGACTGAGGTGGTGTCAACATATTGAAGTCAATGCACATCTGCCTGTTTTCCTATGTAGTTGCATGTGATATATTGGAGAAGAGTGTACCTCAACCAGGTCTGTGCACTGGAAGGAAGGTTCACCAGTATTAGTAAATCTCATTTGCTAAATGCTGAACCTTTCTCCAGTGGAGCAGCAATGGTCTGTAAGGGTCCTATTACACAAGATGATTATCGGGCGAAAAATCGTTATATTGTTCAAATTTAAACAATAATCGTTCTTTGTAATGGCAGGCAACAATCGAAAAATCGTTCGTAAGTCGTTGATCGTTGATTTAGATCTCAACCTAAAATTATCGGTAATCGTTCGATGTGTAATAGCACATTGCATATTGTTCTCCTGAGATCAGAAGGAATAAACAATCATATTACTGATCGCCTAATAACGATCGTATCTAAGGACCATTGTTCTGTTTAATATGGTGAACGATTTCAGGTTAACGATAAACAATCTTGTTTGCGATCGTTTATTGTTAGTCGTTAATCGTTAAAACTCGCTCCGTGTAATAGGACCCCAAGTCTCCACGCGTCTTAAAGGGGTAGTGCACCAAAAAAAAAATTATTTCAAATCAACTGCTGCCATGAAGTGCCAGAGATTTGTAATTTACTTCTATTAAAAAATCTCAAGCCTTCCAGTACTTATCAGCTGCTGTATGCCCAACAGGAAGTTGTATTATTTCCAGTCTGGACAGCAGGAGAGGTTTTCTATAGGGATTTGCTCCTGTTTTGGACAGTTCCTGACATGGACAGAGGAGGCAACAGAGAGCACTGTGTCAGACAGGAAATAAAACACCACTTCCTGCTGGACACACAGCAGCTGATAAGTACTGGAAGACTTGAGATTTTTTAATAGAAGTGAATTACAAATCTCTGGCACTTTATGGCACCAGTTGATTTGAAAGAAACATTTTTTGGGTGGACTACCCCTTTAAGAAGAGTCACTACCCCTTTGACCCTACTGTCTAGATAGTAACCCTGCAAATCTGGTTACTATTATTGCCGGTAACCCACTATGAGGATCCTCTAGTTGCATGATATAAACATTACGTGTATTGTCTCCATTTCTGTACAGATCTATATGGTGGTAATGTTTATATCTGGTCCAACACATTTCCTAACAATAATATAGGAGTAAAATCAATTGAGTGTATTGATTTACGTCCCCGCACTGCACGACTTGCTGAGAAGCTGGAGTAAGGCTCAAAGGTCAGGCAAATAGAGTAATCCTCCAACTACTTCATGCTTGTTTTATGGCTGTCCTTATCACAAAAGGTCTAAACACTGGGCACTTGGATCAGCTGCAAACAAGAACATACAGAGGAAAATGATATTCTGTTTTGGAGGCAAGAGATTAACATTAACCCTTTATATGTTGCAGGCACCTGCAAGCCTTGGGAAAATGCTTGAATCAATATTTGCTTGTACAGATAGCTGAGCCAAGTACAGGTAGCTGTATACCTATGCAGGTATTGCAAAAAATATCTTGTCATTGGGATGTAAAAATCTAAAGGATCTGACAGAGGGTTAAGGTACTGAATTATTTGAATCACTAGAACAAAGGATACAGCCACTGAGACTTAAAGGGACACTACACCTAGAAATAAATGGCTACATATGAAGATAACATTAGATAATTTTGTTCACAGTCTTTGATTTTCTGTATATACCTAACAGGAGCCTGCACTGGCCAGCATGCGAGGCTCCTGACAGTGCCGGAGCACCGACAGCGTCCCTGGTAACTGGACGGCCAGTTTCTAGGGGCACATCAGCGGCGTCTCCAGCATCTTTCGCCCCTGGACGGATGGCTCAGGTGCTCTGTATGTGCTATTATGGTGACTGGCGGCGTGCTCCGCCAGTCAACTCTGTCAGGGGCTTGGGGGCTGGGCTCTCTGCCCCAATCACGTTCATGGGCTGGGACTCAAGCCTCCATAAGACTACTACCCCCATCATGCCTCTTTGCCATCGATAGAGCCTCTTTGAGTGGGACTAAGCAAGTATTGTATCCTGATTGCTATTCCCTGGTATTCCTGATTTTGGCTTGACTTGACTTTCAACTACCCTCCCGACTTCTGATTTTGTACCGTGACGACCGATAGAGTCTGACCCGACTAGTTGACCCTGCTTATATTGTGTTTGTTTCATCTTGTCTCTGTTTTGTGTTCCACTTATACCAGCATAGTACCTGTCTTCAGGTTGGGGCTGACCTGTTAAGGAGCCAATCACTCCAAGAGGAAGGGACAGCGGGGCGGGTGCCAGCGTAAGAGCATCACTCATCTGGTGGTCCTGGGTCCCCGCCTGACAATACCCGAAAAGAGTTTTGAAGTCTTCCATTTTTTTGTCTGACAGCTGGGGGGGTGGGGCTTAGCTAAGGGGCGGGGCTAGAGCTTCTTGTTTATTTTTGCAGCCTTTTTCCGGCAGAGTAATGGGGAGGTTCTGTATGACAGATAGATCAGAAAGATGAGGATATTATTTTCTTTTTTTCATGTATTTATTAGTGCACCTTTAAAGTACAGATTAAACTCTACTACTTGCTTTATGCCAGTCATGGTTTGCAATTTGCACATTTGCTACAATCAGCAATTACCAGTAACAGCTTGGCTTCATATAGGGAGGGACATTTGGCACGTAAGCTGCTGTTTATGCACCAGGCTATGTTATAGGAGTTCATAGAAGACACATACATGGATGGCACTATCTTCCAAGGAACTACTTGCTTCCTTCCTAATGGTTTAGCAATATACAGTGGCTGTTGTGCAAGCCCTGGCGTACCTCTAAGCTAAAAGCCATGCAGTCAGACAATATTTGCTGAAGTTGTATTGTCACCAAAGGCATTTTAACATAGTTGTTCATTTGCCATAGAAATATGAAACTACAGTCTAAACCATCATGTAAACAATACATCAATACTACAATTTTTTTTTTAAAAAAAGCATTATTGTAAAAAAAAAAAAACAAAAAAAAAAACTTTTCATATGATAAAGGTTAAAGATTGCACAGGTTCTCACTCCTGACACCTGCTATGATCACAAGGTATAGCCAAGTGAGGTGCACGACAGCTGCTCTTTACTCCCTGGATGTCAATTAAATCCGACTAATTTGCTCCAGTATAGGGCTGTATTACACATCCCGATGACTAATGTAAGCAAGCGCCAATCTGCCAGATCAGTGCTCGCTTACTGAGCCTATTACATGGCTTGATAATTGGGCAGCAAGGGCTGTACATATATTGTTAGTAATGTCCGTGCAGCCCATGCCCTAGTGTAAAATAAAAACCTTATACATACCTCTCTGTGCTCCCCAGTGTCCTGCTCACTTTGGCTCTCTGCCCACTTCCCGCAGCCACCGCCGGAACTTCAGAGCCGGTCTCAGACGTGACAGGCCGCTCAACCAATCACTGGCCAAGACAGGACAATGTCACGGCCAGTGATTGGCTGCGGGCAGAGGGCCATAACAAGAAGGACACCAGGGAGTGCGGAAAAGTATGTATAAAGTTTATATTTTTTTACACGGTCATCAGCCGTTGGAAGCGGATTACTATTACATGTAGCGATGGGCATCAGGTGACCGGTGATTTTTAGGTTGCAATAACCTAATAATGATCGTTTCATTAGCTGATTGTTGTCTTTACTACACAAAGTGATGATCTACTGGATCGGCCTGATTTTGCAGATTACTGCTTTATGTAATAGGGCCCTTAGTCTAAGGAATGAAAAAGTTGGATCCCACAGCTGCCGAGCACTTCATCCAGCTCTATCTCATGATCACATTCAGTAGCGGTCTTTGGCACCAAGCATACCAAGCGATCGCTTGGGGCCCCCAACATCCAGGGGGCCCCCACGCCCCGCTCTTGTGCTCAAGACCGCTCGCTGCTGCCCCGCTCGCTGCTGCCATCTGAACTGTAACTATGAGCACTCGTAATGAGCGCTCATAGTTACATGCAGCAGCACTGACAGGGCGGGAGACATTGGCCCCCTTCCTGTCAGTCACTCTTGTGGCCGCAGGAAGGGTTTTCCCTGCTGTCACAAGTGGCAGCTTTGTCCCTGCGGTGCCGGCGCTCCAGTGACATCACTGGAGCATCAGCGCCAGGTCAAGGGGAGCGCGGCTTCTTCCTGCGGCCACAAGAGTGAAGAGAAGAGGAGACGCCCGGACCCAGGTGAGTATAAGTGTTTGTTTTATTGTGTTATATACTATATGGGAGGGGGAGCACACAGGGGTCTGTTTAACTGGGGAAGCGCACATCGGGGGTCTATATAAATGGGGGGAGCACACAGGGGGGCTATACAACAGGGGGAGCACACCAGGGGGCTATAGACTACTGGGGCTTCACAGAGGGGTCTATATACTACTTGGGGCAGCACACAGGGGGTCTATATACTACTTGGGGCAGCAGAATGGGGTCTATATACAACTTGGAGAGCACACAGGAGGTCTACATACTACTGGTGGGGCACACAGGGGTCTATATACTACTGGGGGAACATACAGGGGGGTCTATATACTACTTGTGAGGCACACAGGTGGTCTATATATAACTGGGGGAGCATACAGGGGTCGGTATACTACTGGGGCAGCACACAAGGGGTCTATATAATACTGGTGGGGCACACAGGGGGTCTATATACTACTGGGGGAACCACACAGGGGGTTTATATACTACTGGGGGAGCACACAGGGGTCTATATCCAAGTGGGGGAGCACACAGGAGGTCTATATCCAAGTGGGAGAGCACACAGGGGGGCTAAATACCCCTAAGGGAGCACACAGAAGGCCTATATACTAGTGGGGAGCACACAGGGGGTATATACAACTGGGGGCAGCACATAGGGGGTCTATATACAACTGGGGCAGCACACAGGAGGTCTATATACTTCAGGGGCAGCACACGGGGGGCTATATATAACTGGGGGAACACACAGGGGTCTATATACTACTGGGGAAGGCAAACAAGGGGTATATACTACTGGGGGCAGGACACAAGGGGTATATACTATTGGGGGCAGCACACAAGGAGTTTATATTACTGGCGGTAGCGCACAAGGGATATTTACTACTGGGGGCAACACACAGCGGTCTATTGTTTTGGAACGCGTGTCGAGGGGGGGCCCCAGACATAACTTTGCTTGGGGCCCCAGAAATGCCAAGACCGCCCCTGATCACATTGGGTCATAGGAGTATGACCCAGTGCGATCTTTAACTGTTGACATGAAGAATACATCCCATTGACAATACACCTAATTGTATACATATCTAGGAGCCATAACAGAGTAAGGACACAATGCAGAGCAAAAGGAAAATAATAATTCCATGAAGAATGCATGTATTTACTGAAACCGACAGGCCACGAGAGCTGACAGGTCCTCTTTAGATATGTATTCACCATAGGAAATGTGATTTACTTAGCTTAATAATGTGCTTTAGAGGTACTGAAGTCTAAGCTTGGCTAATCCAGAAACTACTGCTAGGAATGAGCTTCTGTCATGTGATATCATGTGCAGCCATACTAAATCTACATAGAAACATAGAAGATTGTCGGCAGAAAAAGACCACTGGGTCCATCTAGTCTGCCCTTTTAGTATTTTCTTTCCTATTATCTTAGGATAGATGTATGTTTATCCCAGGCAGGTTTAAATTCTGGTATTGTAGATGTTTGTTCCAGGTATCTACTACTCTTTTAGTAAAGTAATATTTTCTCACATTGCTTTTGATCTTTCCCCCAACTAACCTCTCACTATGTCCTCTTGTTCTTGAGCTCAGTTTTTTTTAATAAAAAAACACTCCCCTCTTGAACCTTATTTAGTCCTTTAACATACTTAAAGGTTTCAATCATGTCCCCCCTTTCCCTTCTTTCCTCCAGACTATACAGATTTAAATCTAAATCTAGAAGAAAATAAACAGAAAAAAATCTTGACAACATCATGTATTTTCTGCTTGTTACAGAAACCAACGGCTTTGGAGAATATATAAATGAGAAAAAAGTGATAATAAAAGTGAATCTGTCAGCTGTAATTCACATTCCACACTGCTGACACTATTAGATAGGTGTTAGGTCAAGGAGACACATGGTACCTTTCATATATCCAGCTGTGCTTCCAGAACGTATAAAAATGCTTTAAATCTATAGTACAAAGAGACGAAGAGGCTTTCCGGAGCTGTGTGATATGTACACAATGTGTGATTCTCCAGCTGAAAGTGAAAGCACATGTCTGAGCAAGTCATGACAGTCCGTAGTTTCGCTGTATTTTAGGATTTGTAGTTTCACAACAAATCATGTTATATAACACGTAAATAACCAGCCTAAATTTCTATGAGAGATCGGTGACCGGTAGACATGCCTCTATGATGCAGTAGAAGACATTTTGCCTAGTTGCCTTGTTTGACCATTTACTATCTAAGCTGTATTGACCAAACAGTTAGGAACAGTCATTATACCCCCCCCCCCCCTATCTCTGCCCAAACCATTTCCAGGTGCTAAACAGAAAGAAATTCGGTATCACAATGCCCATTAGTCAGCCGCCAGCCACTACAACCCAAGCTTAGATATCGGGATTGGAGGGAATAACAACCAATCCCATTTCACGTGCTATATTCATTGTTGTGCATGGAGCACAACCATCCAAGGTGAGCTTATTTAGAGTGCTTTAGTAAGGATATCTACGACTGTAACTTGGAGGGTCTTGGAATCTACTTTATACCATAGGGTAGAAGGGTAAGGGGTAAAAGTTATATACAGTGGTACCTTGGTTTAGGAGCGTTTTGGTTCAAGAGCTCACAGTTTTTCAAAATTGTGACTTGGTTTAAGAGCATTGCTTTGGTTTAAGAGCTCCCTGTGCTGGGTGGGAGATGAATGGGGGAGGGGCATGGCCTGCATAGCAGGGTCTACAGCCCTGTACTCCAGCCCCGGAAATCTCCCTCACCTTCCAAATCATAACAGATCCACTTCAGGCTGGGGCTAGCATCAGAGGACAGGTCTGTGGAGGTAATCTCTTTATAGCGACCGGGAGAAAAAGGAGCGTTGCACCTCACACCTATGGCTGACACTAATGCCACTTGGCTACATTTTAAAACCAACGCCAGGATGTTCGTATATAATTTGATCAAACCATACTGCCCCATGTACCACATGCAGGTCCCCTGGTTCACATGGGTCCCTACACTAACTAATCACTGTGTCGGTCAGTGACCACCCACCCAGCAAAGCGTGCACAAACAGGGAAGGGAGGCCATAGAACGGCCCTGCAACCCCACTACTATAGGACTAATCCCCAAGGGCCCCCCATAACCCAGCAGGCACCGCCAGCGGAGAAGGCTGCAGCCAAACAACACAAGTGTGAACAAGGTCTAAAACACTCACCATACTTCTGCAGATAGAATGGAAAAAACAGGAGGGATAGGTCATGTGTGCCCAGGTATCTCCTGCTGATTGCGGTCATGTGGGTCTTACCAGGAGGAGTGCACACACTGAGAAAAGAGAGAAATGTAAAATACGGACCGGGAGAAAAAGGAGCGTTGCACCTCACACCTATGGCTGACACTAATGCCACTTGGCTACATTTAAAAACCAACGCCAGGATGTTGGTATATAATTTGATCAAACCATACTGCCCCATGTACCATGTGCAGGTCCCCTGGTTCACATGGGTCCCTACACTAACTCACCACCGTGTTGGTCAGTGACCACCCACCCCGCAAAGCATGCACAAACAGGAAAGGGAGGCCATAGGACGGCCCTGCAACCCCACTGCTACAGGACCAATCCCCAAGGGCCCCCCCATAACCCAGCAGGCGCCGCCGGCGGAGAAGGCTGCGCCAAACAACACAAGTATGAATAAGGTCTAAAACACTCACCATTCAACAATCTCTTTATAGCTGCTATACTGTGCCCACATCTGCCCTGCTTGTTACTTCATGCTCCCTGCAGTCTCTGTCGGCCATTGTGTTTCCCATCCTCTCCATTACTTTACAGTAACTTATAATATCACATATTCTGCTGTTTCTGAATTCTGTTTCATTAGTGTTACATGTTATTTAGAATAATAAATCATTATTTTTGGGGTGTGGAACCAATTGTCTGCATTTCTATGATTTCTTATGGGAAAATTTGCTTTGGTTTAAGAGTGGATCCAAGGCACCACTGTATATATTTCTGCAGAGACTCCAGCCTGCCCTTCTCCAGCCCCATATATAGAACCCTACATACCCTCCAAAGAAGGGGGGATATTTCTTACCCGTCTTTCTCCTTCAGTTTGCTGCTGCCCTCATCCATTGTCCTATACTCCTGTGTTGAGCAAAGCCGGCCTCAATCCGGGAAGGACTCTGATGCACTGACAATAGAGAAGACAATCTCGAGGATCAGGGGTGCTGTTAATATTGTATTATTGGTAGATACACTGTACTTATTATGACTTTGTTCCATGCTGACCTCTAGTTGATATGTTATATTTTATATATAATACCATTGTTATAATTTCATGTGAATATTCTGAAATAACTACTCACAGAAAACCATGTAAACTACTGGAGATAGATTACCGAAACACAAACCGACAAGCGACAAATTTTGTGAAACAGTTTTTCACTGATAAAAAAAGGAAATAGTATTCTTATCTTGGAACACATTGTGTTGTTGCCTTGTTATCTCTATTCTACAAGAAAAAGAAAAACAATCTTGCTCATGTTACAAATTCCCAAGACTGCCTGTATTACTTATGTTACTTAGCATTTTCCTCCTGACTTTCTTTTGAGTTTTTTAGTTTTTTTGTTGTCCTGTTGGGCTATTTTCACGCTAGGTAAAAACAATGGCCGTATTTCATAACAACGGCAGTTATTTCTGAAACAATGTACTTTATTTGCACAACGCCTGTTGTTATGAAATACGGCCGTTGTTTTTACATAGTGTGAACATGGCCTTAGTCTACTTTGGCAGTGTCTTAAATTGCATGGCCAAAGATTGCAGTGTTGCATTTTTTCCCCATTCTTGCTTTAGACTAGAGATTGTCCTAGAGCGAATGTCAAGCATGTTTGGGTTGGTTCAAACCTGAACTATCAGCATTACCGGTGGCTGAAGAAGTAGGATGTAGCCCTAAGGATGCCTGGAAAACATGGCTGTGTCCTTGTGTTCAAGGACTCCCAAGGGCTGCAGGGGGTGAGAGAAAATAATAAACATGTAAACTCATCCTTTCTCATGCCGCCGTTGTGCTGCTCCAGAGTCCCGTTGACGGACTCCAGCTGTCATCTTCAGCTGGAAACTGGGTATGTCACGTCATGGCCCGGCTGAGCAACTGCCAGCCCAACCAGTCAGTGATGCCCCAGTCACTGATTGGCTGATCGGGCAGTCAGTCATCCAGGTATGTGACATTGCAGCTAGACGAGCTACAGGACACCGTCGTCTGTCAATGAAACCCTGGAGCGGCGATACGGGGCACAAGGTTAGGTATCTTTTTTTAATCCAAATAATTTTTATTAAAAGATATGCATTTTTTTTAAATTAACAAACAAAAACTCCCCAGAGGGCATACCCTCCGACCCCTACCCTCCCTAACCCTCCCCCCACTCCTCAGTCCTGTCAGTTCCATAGTCCTCGTGAGCATATGTAAAATTCTGCAGTCCACGAATCTTGACCTCATTCCACCGCATGAATGTTTCCGGAAATGAAGAATGTACACAAAGAGCAATTAAATGTGAAGTTCAACTGAGTAGCCTGACTAAGCTAAGCCCTGCACACCTCCCGCCAACCAGCGGAGACAAGATACAAGCAATGATAAAATAGATCTTCCTTCCTCCCCGCACACCCCACCTCCCAGCCTATGTGCGAGAGCCTGGAGACCCTAGTTCAGGAATAGCCAACCATTTTCCCCAGAGTTTCTCGAATTTCTTGGATGCTTTTCGTTGTTCATATGCATATCTTTCCATGCCAATCAGCCAATTAACCTTTCCCACAAATTCCGATACCGAAGGCGGGGTCTCGTCTAGCCAATGCTGTGCAATGAGCTTACGCGCCATGAATAGAATACGGGCTACTGCAGTTTGTTCTACAGCAGGTAGTGCTAAGTCTTCCACATATCCTAACATATAAACCAGTGGAGACTGTTAAGGTTAGGTATCTTAGTTTATTATTTTACCACACACCCACGCCTGCTGCCATTTTTTCAATTTTGTGGGACTTTAAGTGTTGCAAATCGAAGGTTTTGTTGTACTTGGTATAAAAAAAAACACAATACAGCTGCAACATGGAGCCATATCCTAATAAAAGTCCTGGAACAAATGCTCCTGGTTTACGTAACCCAATTATTATTCATGGGTGTGAACATTATTGAAGATAAGAACATACTCCCCAGGTTCATCATGGTGAAGCTAATTACGGGACTAACCTTCCAACATTTTGTTCACTTTCACTCCTTCTATGCGGAGTAATAAAGATTATTTATAATCTGCAGAGACGCAGGGCAGCATTTTACCCATAATTCTTCCGAATATTACCACGCAAATACAAAACACAAATACTAAGTAACTCCTTAAGATGACATATAGTGCTTGCTTCTAATGTTCTTTACCCTTTAACATGAGGGGATTATCGGCAATAAGTGCTGTTAGAAATGCTCCTTCGTACTATAATCGGTCCATGTAAAAGTGTCAGTGAGCAACTGAGTACAGGGAATATGCCCAATCTTCAGGTGATTGCATCTTTTGTGCCATGTCAAAATATATGTACCTGTATTTTTTGGCGTATAAGACGGCTGGGTGTATAAGACGACCCCTAACTTTTCCAGTTAAAATATAGACTACCCCTCATTCAACGCACACCAAATAAAAATTAATAAAAAGCATCAGACAGCAGCGAGATCTGAGAGACAGAGAAGAAGGGACAGTTATACCGGTAGAATGCAAAGATTGGCCAGACGGGTGTAAGGGGTGTGTTTTTCTGGGCACAGCGCCACTCTACCGTAGCTCTTTTTTTCTATACTCCAGACGTCTGCTGTTCATACGGCCGCTGCATACATCAGAGAAGCGGGCGTTTTTAAAAAAAAAAAATAGTTTCCACTTTTTTTTTTTTGTTTTGTTTAATTTTCACTCAAAAATCTGATCATATTCAGCTTTTATTTCACAGTGTGTGAACCTAGCCTTAGGGCCCTATTCCACCAAACGATTATCGTTCGCATAATCGTTAAAGATTAACGATCTCAAACGAACGCTATTGCGAAAGACCTGAAAACGTTCACTCATTTCCATGGAACGATAATCGTTACTTATGATTGTATTTGCGATCGTTTTTTCTTTGCTATTTCTTCGCTATTGAGTTCGTATCTACTGCAAACGACCGAACGATGTCTTATTCAATGTGAACGATTTGCTAACATTTTGCGAACGAGCAACGATAAAAATAGGTCCAGGTCTTATAAAGTGATCAACGATTTCTCGTTCGGTCGTTAATCGTTAACTGCATTTCAACCGAACGATTATCATTTAGATTCAAACGATTTAACGATAATCTGAACGATAATTGTCCGGTGGAATAGGGCCCTTACAGTAAAGCTGTGGAATCCCCTGCCACTTCCCTGTAGATGCCATTTGCAGAAGACGAGTAGAGTTTTTGGCAGTGTGTCAGCCTATGTGAGAACAGCAGCCATGGTGCCTTTATTCTTCTCATACAACCTGAATGGTAGCAGCTGAATATCTGATTTTTCCACAGTCCTGTGGGCTTATCACTGGAATCAGTCCTGTAAAAGGAGCTATTGGAATAATAATATACTATTAGGGAATTGCCTATAATACATAATAAAATGGCTCCAACTAAAGCGTCTCTTTAGGGGCTGTTAACCTACAAGAGAAGCCTCAGTCACTGAGATAATTGTAGTCCAGGAACGATGTCCATCAGTTTACTTGTGAGAGGTGAAATGCATTGATATTTGTGCCTTATAAATGATATACCCTATGGTCTCAAGTCACTGAGCTCCCCACTTGTTCCTCGTTTCCGCTCAGCCATGTCCGCGTGTATTCATCTCCCCAGAGTTTGCACTAAGTAAATCCATGTGTATGTGATGCCTGATTGTAGGAGAATGTGCATTTGATGCTCTGACAGGCAACATTAAAGCTGTTCCATTACATCTCAGTACATCAAGCAAGCTGTCCTTTTGTTCACCTTCCTTAAAGGCTCGTGCTGGAATGGTTTACAAAGATACGTACAGACTTTCTCGGGAAGTTTGCATGCAAGGGAAATATCTATCGGCCATATAAATACAACATGTGATGTGTCCATTGGCCGAATATCAATTCCATGATAAATTGTTTGACTGTAGATCCTATTACCAAGAAAAGAGATGGCAACGGTGCACAACCAGATCTACACATGTGTTTAAGATCTATAACAGAGCCCAAACCTTAAAGGGAACCTGTCACCCCCCGTGCCGGGGTGACAGGCTCCCGACCCCCCGTTAGAGCCCCCTATACTCAACTAATCCCGCCGGGTCCCGCTTCTGGAGGTGGTCGGGTGACGGAGATCTCAGCTGCTGCAGCCCGGCGCGCGCGCTGAGAGATGAGTCCAACACCCATAGAAAATGATGGAGCGCTGGACTCTCCTGTCATTCTCTATGGGTGTTGGACTCATCTCTCATCGCGCGCGCCGGGCTGCAGCGGCTGAGATCTCCGTCACCCGACCACCTCCAGAAGCGGGACCCGGCGGGATAAGGTGAGTATAGGGGGCTCTAACGGGGGGTCGGGAGCTTGTCACCCTGGCACGGGGGGTGACAGGTTCCCTTTAAAGACACCTGGGGTGAATTTATCAAACATGGTGTAAAGTAGAATAGGCTCAGTTGCCCCTAGCAACCAATCAGATTCCACTTTTCATTTTCCAAAGAATCTGTAAGAAAAGAAAAGTGGAATCTGGTTGGTTGCTAGGGGCAACTGAGCCAGTTTCTCTTTACACAATGTTTGATAAATCTCCACCCGTTTTACCAGAGATGATGAAAGAGAGCACTTCCGCTTACTAAATAAATTTAAGACACAATGGGGCTAATCTGCTCCATCTGTGCCTAAAAAAAGGCATTCACACCTTTTCATACATGTCCCCCCTCCAGTCTTTCAGTACTTATCAGCTGCTGTATGTCCTGCAGGAAGTGGTGTATTCTTTCCAGTCTGACACAGCGCTCTCTGCTGCCACCTCTGTCTGAGACAGGAACTGTCCAGGGAAGGAGAAGTTTTCTATGGAGATTTCCTACTGCTCTGGACAGTTCCTGTCTTGGACAGAGGTGGCAGCAGAGAGGGCTGTGTCAGACTGGAAAGAACACACCACTTCCTGCAGGACATACCGCAGCTGATAAGTACTGGAAGACTGGAGATTTTTTAAATAGAAGTAATTTACAAATCAAAATAACTTTGTAAAACCAGTTGATCTGAAAGAAAAAAAAAAAGTACCTCTTTTAACAAACTCATTTTTTGACAGGTTTTTATGTTCTAAGAACATGCCACTTTCAGTGTGGTGGGATGGCTGGGTTTTAGTTTTGTCCTGTTAAAAACCTTTAAGATTACCATAGGACATGCACCCCATTAATGAATCTAACGCAAAAATAAACAGGAACAAACAACAGCATAGCGGTTTAAAATTGGCGCATTGTTAGTAAATGAGGCCCACCATGTACATTATTATTATCATTAAAAGGCTCAGAATAGCTGAACGGGTTAGAATGTAACGAGTGAGGGATCGGCAGCAGATTATTATTATTATGTATTTTTAAGGCACCCTTCTGGTTCCAGATGCAGATTTATAGATTTGTCCAGAGTTGCCCTTTAAGCAGGAACGCTGAGATGTTTTAGTAAATACTAAAACTAGACTTGACAAATGGGAATGGTAACACTCAGTTGTCAATTATTGGTCAATGCAGAATTCTAAGAAAAAAATGTCTTGGGAAATACAAGTATTTAAAGGGGAACTCCACATAAGGAAAACTTTTATTAAAGTTTGTATTAAAAGTACATTAAAAGTTATATAGATGTGTCTATACAATGTATTACCATATCTGTGCGGTTCTGCCACACTGGTAGCTGATTGAAATCTAGGAAGTAAAGAAAAATGGCCTCTGTGCCCATCCATATTGTCTCCTGGTCCTTCTGCTCTCCCACCTTAGGAGACAAATCTTCCATGCCTCTGTCTCACATTGTGTGTGTTTGCTGAGCACAGGCTGATGATGCAGACAGGAGGCAGGGCGTGATGTCAGGACAGGAGGCTTGGCTGGATCCCCCAATCTCTTGAGTGATTCACCATCTCTGACTGGCCATAAGCAGCTGCTGCAACTTTGATTGTGAAAAACTCTGCAGTGAAATTAGGGCATCACAATCACACATGTTGGAGCTTCATTGCAGTACTGCAGCGTATTCACAAAAATGATGCAGTAACACAATTAAATAATGCTAAATGGCAGAGAGGAACACAGCTGGCACTGCACACCTGGAGAAAAAACGAGGCATAAACAGTATATCCAATGTAAGATAATATCGGATGCTTGATCATAATGTATGCGTGGAGATGAAAAGAAAAAAATGAAAAATTAAATTTAAAAAGTTCTTTACTTTATTCCAATATCAGCAGTAGAGGTAGAGAATACAGCGCTGTGTGTATGTGTGTGTGTGTGTGTGTGTGGGGGGGGGGGGGACAATGAAATGATAAAGTACGGCAAATAATTCAGTAACACATTGAGGCTGGGTTCACACTACGTATATTTCAATATATTGCAATATGTGGACCACAATACTGACTGAAATATACGTAGTGTGAACCCAGCCTGAAACTGCAATGTGTGAACACAACCTAGATGTTCTTCAACAGCTTTGGGCGGGGAATGGGCAGGGTGGAGGACTGTAATGAACAGCTGAGGGAGAGCAATGCATTCTGGAACCTGTAGTATTGTGTACAACTGCTCAACCAGGAAATACAGAAACACAAAACAGAACAAAACCCCCCAAAACAAATGGATTTTTGGTAGTTTCAAAACTGGGATAGATAGGTAAGTAATGCTTTATGCTTCTGCAGAAGTTTAATCTTTTCCCCCCTCTACCTGGAGTTCCCCTTTAATAAAAAAAACATGTAGAGAGCTGCCCCTTTATTTCTATGGGAAATTTAAAGATGATTGAATCCTTGTCCTTACATAATATGAATAGTATTGCTCATAGATATGTGTGAATCATTGATCATCTAGGCATCTAATAACCTGATTCAGTGTGAATATATAGCTACTGTATGCAAAGCAGCTCTAATGTCTTGTATATATGAGTAAGTACTTCTAAAATTCCCCTTTTTAAAAGGTCTCCAAGATGGGATTTACTTCAATGCTCTCCTTTGATGTCTTCTTCTTTTCTGGTGTTCTATACCCTGCAGGCTGAGGCTCCCCAGTGTGTAGTAGGCACAGCCCTGCTCACTAGGAGCTCAGCTCTGAGGCTGAGAATTATTTTAGGAGAAGCCCTTATATTCTCTGTCAGCAGTGCGGTCCCTCCTTCCTGGTAGACGCCACCACTGACACATCACGGTCACTTTTCCCATCATTTGCTATGGTGTCGTCATATAAAGGGGAGTTTTTTCTCTCCGTGTAAAACAAACTGAGGAAGTTAGTGAGCAAGTGAACTCCCTCTCATGTCTCCGGGAACTGGGAGGATCGCTGACTGCACCGCTGACTGAGGTAATAGGCTAGAACAGAAACTTACTGAACAGCAGTGGGACTCCAGGCTGCCCGCAGCTGAACTTCATCTAAGAAGAAAATTACATGACAACTCGTCTGTTTCCTAAGAAGGCAGAGGCGCTAAAAAGAAGGCCAGACAGTTTTTCAGAAATCCCGCGTGTGTCATCTTCACGTACATAACATGCTGCGTGACAAAGTCTTGTTGTCTTATCTTTTATCTCAAAATTAAAGTTTACCTTTACTAAAAACTAATAGGCGCCCATACAGTTATTGAAGGTGTATAGGCACCTTAACATTGTACTGAACATAAGAACAAGAGGACACACTGCAATCTGTGGTTAGTTGGGGGAAAGATCAGAAGCAGCATGAGAAAATATTACTTTACTGAAAGAGTAGTAGATGCTTGAAACAAACTTCCAGCAGATGTGGTAGGTAAACCAACAGTAACTGAATTTAAACATGACTGTAATAAACATATATCTATCCTATGAAAATAAGAAAGGAAATACAGTATATTTATATTTATTTCTGAAAAGACAAAGCTTATTCTTCCCACTATAATCATATAGACAAACCCCAGAAACTTTGATTGCCTATGTTTTGCCACTTAAACCTCAATAGTCTGGTTAGCCATAGGGCTGTATTAGACAGGCAGATGGCAGCTTGGTATGAGCACCAATTGACGCTATTTAAGAAGGCCTTTAGCTGGACCAATGATGTAGAACAACCGTCTGGTCAATTGCTGGATTGTTTAAGCGGCCATTCACTTTATTGTCAGCAGTACATTCCCCATTTTCACAGTAAGAAGTCCTGCATGTCAGGACTTGGGGAATGGAGGACACAAGACAGGTGGTACCCTAGCACTGACACCCGCCCTGCTGTTCCTGTCTGCTTACCACAACTGCCCTAAGTGGCAGTTGATAACTGGACGACGGTCCCTCGCCTGCAAAGGTGTAACACAAGACATGGACAAGACAGACAAACACAATAATACAGAGGCAGGAAAGCTAGGTTGGCAACAAACGGTCAGCGTAGTACTAAATCGTCAGACAGAAGGGAAGTAAAAAAGCCAATAACCAGAAGTCGAAAAACTAGGAATACAATCAGGAAACACGCTAGGTCAAGATGACACTCAGGAACTGAGGCTCTATCGCAGGCAAGGAGGAACGAGCGGGCACAAGCTTTAAAAGAGATGAATCTCCTTTCCCCAGGTCCTGATAGGGGCAAGGACCCCCATCCTCCCACAGTACTCCAAAGCTGACTGGCAACAGCACCTGCCAGTCAGCAATCACAAAACTCTATGCAGCTGGCATGCCCAGCTGTTGAGTAGTACGGAAACGGCAGCAGCTTTCATCACCAAGGTCACAGTCGATGCTCCCCTAGTTACCAACCAGGCCAGTCGCCAGGGATGCTGTTGACATGCCGCTAACAACCGACCAGGTTGGTTGTCAGGGAAGCCAGCTGCGCTACCAGAGGGCATGCGGCCGAGCCCTGACACTGCCGATGAATGATGATTTTTAGAATGCATAATCCACTTACTGTATCAGATAATGGACGAACATCTCTCGGTCATCAGCTAACTGCTGGGTCTATTACATGGAGCAATTATTGGCCAGTCCGATATAGACCTTACTGACCTCAGTAACAAACATAGCCACAGACCCCTTAATAGAAGTAACAACCATTCTGCTCCAAATGGCAATGAGTGGCATCATGGTCGTGGAACCTCATTTTTTCCCCCACCCTATTGAAATCCCAACATGCCAGGAATATTCTCCTTACTTCATCCACCATGATCTAAAGGTCTCAGACTACAGAGTATACATGGAAACACATGTATAGACTAAAGAGTAATTTTACCACTCTTGAATTGACTTGATTTCCAAAAAACATAAAATATATGTTGGGGTTAACCCAGAACATGCACAAGAATAACACGCAGAAGGTTTGGTAGTCGTGCTGGTCATGGAAAGTATAGTAACTGCTTCCATTGTTGCTTTCCAGCATAAATTTTATATAATGACTAACACTGAACAAACAAAATAACCTTTTCAGAAGGCGAATTTCAGGGAAAATCCTTTACAGAACACATGACTCAGAGGTTTATTTTTACCTTCCATAGATTTTTCCTTAAAACTCAGTTCCTCTTAAAATAAACTGGGTCACCGTTCGGTTATTTTTGGTAATGTTTGGAATACTTCAACAAGATTTTTTTCCCCCTTTACCTTGCTTGGAGGGGATTTTGCTTATCACAAGGGTATCTGGGATGAGAATTTCACCTGCAATCTTCCTGATTGATTTTCTTAGCAGCAAATGGTGATTAAAAAAAAGCAATTAAATTAAGAATCTGAAAATTCTGGGAAAAAACAATATATTATCAGGATTTTCTTGGGCTGAAATAAATTGCATTTTGTGTGTTTGTCTAACTTTAGTGCTTGAAGTGCTACTGTCACTTTAAGGCCATGTTCCCACACAGTATTTTTGCTCAGTGTTTTGGTCAGTATTTTGAAACCAAAACCAAGGGTGGATTGAAAACACAGATAGGCTATGTTCACACACTGGTAAAATTGAGTGGATGGCCGTCATTTAATGGTAAATAATTGCCGTTATTTAATTTTCCATTAAATGGCAGCCATCCATTCAGTTTCAACAGTGTGGGAACATAGCCTTTCTGTGTTTTCAATCCACTCCTGGTTCGGGCTGCAAAATAGTGTGTGGGAACATAGCCTAAAACACATGTAATATTAAAAGTATTGATTCGTTGGAGACTGGGGGTTCAAACCTCATTGATTGGACCTGAAGAAGTGCCCTCCATGTTTCAATGGAGGAATTGAACCGGCTGATTAAAATCTTTGACATGTCTGTGTGTCACACTAAAAGTAATGCTTTATGGTAATGCCGTAAACAGACCCTATGCTTTGCAGCAAGCCCTATAGACATAGGCAACCATAGAGGGAAGTTGCCCCATTGATATGGATATGAAATATTACTGTAGCCTTTGAAGGGATCAATCTACAGGGAGGGGGAGGCTGAGCAGTGAATATCATCTATTGTTTTCTCAATCTACTGGCATCATTCTTCACTGTATAATGCTCTACAGATCACTTTACATTCGCCTCCTCCTTATCATCACATACAAAACAGGAAGTCTCAGCTTAGTTTTATGCTTAGCAGAATATTTATTAATTACAATTATTTTACAATAGATATAAAGTATACAAATCTAAAAGAAAAAAACAAACAAAAATTCTTAAATATTTAATATAAAAACTTGATTTAAATATTAGGTCCTTTTCAGATGACACATTCCATTTAAATGTCAGTTAGAGGGAAACAAATGGGGGGAAAAACTAAATGGAAAATTTCCTTGTATTGGTTGGCCAGGGGCTTCCCAAATATGAAAAGTAAAAAAGGGAAGTAGCCTGATTCTTTAAAGGAAAACTTTGCATACTGAAGTTAACTTTGTCTTCCTATGAGAAGAGGTAGTAAATAGAGGCTGTGGGGCACTGGGGAGTATAACGTATTCTATTATTTTACACTCATATCAGTCTGCAATTTGCTTTTCATTTATCTCGGGAAATCCCTTTAATGATTTTTCAGTAATGTTCAGCTTTATGTGGTTTTCTTCTCTATTCACACTGAAATTGAAAGCAAGAAGCCTGCTGACACTTTCCTGGAAGCTGTCATTTGAAAATCCACTATCAGTCATGTGACTTAAAGGAGCACTGTCACAAAAACAAACTTTTGACATATGTTTTGTCAAAAGTTTTGATTGGTCAGAGTCTGAGTGTTTAGGCCACAACTGACCAGCAGGATGAGTCAGGAGCAGTCCACATAAGTCCTTTCTGTGTCACATAAGGAGACGGCTGCATAATGAAAGTCTATAAGGTACGTCTCCTCACTGACACTCTTGAGGCAGCGTGGTTGTTCATTACTCTAACTAGTCAAAACCTTGACCAGTTGGCTGAGCGCTGGGAGACGCCAGGAGCCCCTAAAACCAGCCGGAGCGCGAACCCGGTAATGCATGCACCGGCCGCGGGAGGTAAGGGGGGCGGACTTTTACATTGTCATCCCGCTGCGAGTATGGATTATCATTGAAAATGACAGCTAAGGATCTGCAGCGGATTTCACTGCAAATTTGCAGCATGAAATCCGCTTTGAATCCAAATGATGTGAATCCAACCTCCAGCTCATTTTACTCGGACAAACTCGGATGATTCAAATGCTGATCATATTGATCAACACTAGAGATGAGCGAACCTCGAGCATGCTTGAGTGATTCCGAACCCGAACTTTCGGCATTTGATTAGCGGTGGCTGCTGAACTTGGATAAAGCCCTAAGGCTATGTGGAAATCATGGATATAGTCATTGGCTGTATCCATGTTTTCCAGACAACCTTAGAGCTTTATCCAAGTTCTGCAGCCCCCGTTAATTAAATACCGAACGTTTGGGTTTGGATCGACTCGAACCCGAACCCGGTTCGCTCATCTCTAATCAACACTTATAAAAGGTGCCTTTTCAGGACTCGGACTCGGTGGATTTTTCCTTTACATTACTGATGCCAGTGCATCTCCTTTTTACACAGATGGGCAGCCCATGTATGAGCTTTTGCTTCTTTGTCAACTATGTGCAATACCTTTAGGGTGACCACACATCTTGCTTGTTTGGCCAGCAGTTATCTCTCCCGTTCTCCAAATACACATAAACACTTGGCACGGCTGAACATTCTTGTGTTCTCTATGGGGAGGGATAAGCCACAGACAGACATCTCGGACCCTTATCTCCACCGGCACCATCCGTCGGTGGAGTCTCAGAAGATCCCCATACACTTTATACTGACGACATAAGTATAAAGTGTATGGGGACATTAAGGGTGCCTTCACACCTACCGGATCCGCAACAGATTTGCAGCGAGATCCGCTGCGGATCCAGTCCCACTCATCCCTATAGAGCACATACTCGCAGCGGGATTGACATTCCACTGTGAGTATGAGCTTTAACCCCCAGCCGCCCGCCGCCAAGAGCATACATTACCTGCTCGGAAACGCGGCTGGATGTCCCGGCTCCGATCCCGCTCAGCCAATCACTGCTGCTGTCCACTGATTGGCTGAGCGGGACCGGAGCCGGTAGCCTGACATGCAGCCGTGTTGCCGAGCAGGTAATTTATGCTCTTGGCGGGGGGCTGCAGGGCTGCGGGCAGCTGGGGGTTAAAGCACATACAGCAGGATGTCAATCCCGCTGCGAGTATGTGCTCTATAGGAATAAATGGGACTGGATCCGCAGCGGATCTCGCTGCAAATCCACAACGTGAGATCCGCTGCGGATCCGGTAGGTGTGAAGGCACCCTTAAAGGGAACCTGTCATCATGAAAAAGCTACCTAAGCTATCGGCATCATGTTATAGAGCAGAAGGAGCGGAGCGGATTGATATATACCTTTACAGGAGAAGATTCAGTATAACTTGTAATTCATTGCCTGAAATCTCTGATCTTTCCATGCTAAAGAGTCCAGTCAATTGAGTGACACCGCCCACTGGACTCCTGAACACAGAATGCGCAGAGATTTCAATCAACATGTTACAAAATATAACAAATCTTATCCCTATATATATCAATCTTCTCAGCTCTTCTTGCTCTTTAACATGATGGCAATAGATTAGATACCATTGTCTTGGTCACAAGTTCCCTTTAATCCTTTTTTTCACAAGTGTATTCATATTTTCTGTAATACTGATCCAAAAAAAAAGATGTTTTATGGATGTCACCAGTATTTTAGCACTATTGCTTCAGTATTGCCTCTGCATTCCTGTACAGTAATGGTTGACATGGGTTTTTCTGATGGGTGTCTTCTAGGCAGTACACTGTGAAAAACAAAGTTCCCATAGGCTATGTTCACGCTAAGTAAAAAAAATATTAAAATAATAAAAAGAGAAAAAGTGTATGCTTTTTCTTTTTAAAATAGCCTCAATTATTACTGCATTTTAATTAACCCCAATGCAACTCCAATGCACGTGTCATGTGAACATAGCCTTAGGGTGCGCTCACACCTACAGGATCCGCAGCGTATTTTCTGCTGCGGATCCGCAGCAGATTTCATTTAAATAACTGAACACAGCATCAAATCTGCACCATCAAATCTGCTGTGGATCTGCTGCAGATCTGCTGCGGATCCTGTAGGTGTGAACGCACCCTTATAGTGATTGGTTTATTATAGGAAAATTCCCATACAGTGATTGTTTGCCAGGAACAGCTGACGGAGGAGATCAATGATTCTTGTATCTATCACTATGCTATGGAATTGTACATAAAACATCCAGAAAGTAAAATGATGTAACAATAATATCATAGTACACCATATAAATGTTATTATCAGTGTATTGATACAATAAAGATAAATGCTATTATAAAATATGAAGATTTTACTGTAGCCTAGAAGAATTGCTGTGATAGATGTATTCCTGTGAGATGATCTGCATTGCTGCCAGCGGCTGGTATTAATATATGGCCTCCTGTCTCTACAATGGATAAACAAAGCCTTCCTAAGTGTTTAGCTTTAAATTCTGCTCTTTAAGATTTTTATCATCCATTAATACCCGGCTGCATTAGTTATGCTTTAGGCCTTCTTGTAATAAGATTGAGTGTTTTACAGAGAGAACGCCGCTTAGATCTATTAGCTCTACAAGATATTAAAACCGGTAATCTAGATTATTCTCACATTCTTTCCTCTTTGTCCTACAGCTATAGACGTGCTGATCATCTGGCCGATAGGAAGCCTTTACACTCTACATAGAAAAACACTTTTCTTTAATCTCCTAACAATCAAACACCTTGCATCCCGCTGCTGGGTATTTATCGCTACCTTCTGCGTGTTTGGATGACTCCTCCCCAGCTGTCAATGACTTTCTATATACTCTACTGTCTATACACATAGCACACACAATAAGCCTGGGTATTGCCCACTTTTTTTTTAAGACAATGTACCATTAGGTACATTCGCTCGAAGTGTTGCACATGAATAGAATGGTCCCGGGGACGCCAGTCCCGCAATCCTTTTTTTGAACCGTGCTTCTTTTTTGGAACTGCAGCCCAGTTCCCGCGTACAGCACTGGTCTATTACCGAGCACCGTCCCAGGCTAAAGCCCCTAGTGGGAGGAAACAAGGCCAGGCCGCTCCCAGTACTTCAGCCTGGGCCTGTGCTCGGTAATAGACCAGTGCCGTACGCAGGTACTGGGCCACGGTTCAAAAAAAGAAACACGGTTCATAAAAAGGACAGCTGCATCCTGGCTTTCTATTCATATGCAACACTTGCAAATGTACCTGTTGGTACATTTGCTTTAAAAAATAGCCAAGTCTAGTTCAGAGATTGTTGCCATTTACACCTCTGGTGGTCTAGGGAGTGGAGGGGTAAATGCCAGCATCCCTGGTGGTCTGTAGTGAAAGTATTATCTCAATATTCCAGGCCAGCTAAAGGCCCTTTTCCATGGAACGATTATCGGCTGTATTCGGCCGATATTGTCTGTTACAGCTGATAATCGTTCCATGGAATAGCATCTTTAGCTGGCCTGGAATATTGAAATAATCATCCCTTGGAATAGAAGGCAACGATCAGCCGACATCGTTCATGTCGGCTGATCGTTACAGTCATTTGTATTTCCTCTATGGGCTGCTCGGGTGATTGTTAGACCCCCCCACACACACACAGACACTTCCCTGCAGCCCCTCCCGCACTCACCCGGGAACAAGGAGCAAATGAGCGCTGACAGCTCCTCTTTGTCGGCCCGTGGAATAGGGCCTTAAGAATGTCATTAGTGCCAGAATCCCTGGTGGTCTAGGGCAGTGATTTTCAACCTTTTTTGAGCCGCGGCACACTTTTTGTACTTAGAAAAATCCTGGGGCACACCACCAACCAAAATGGCACAAAATTACACTAAAACAGTACATATTATACATATAGTTAATAATATAGATTCTAAATGTATTTATACTCCCCCCTGTGCTTCTCCCCCCTACTTCTCTCCACCATACTTTTTCCCCCTGCTTCTCTCCTGTGCTTTTCTCCCCCATGCTTCTCTCCTGTGCTTCTCTCCACCATACTTCTCCCCTGCTTCTCTTTTCCATGCTTCTCTCCTGTGCTTCTCTCCCCCATGCTTCTCTCCTGTGCTTCTCTCCCCCATGCTTTTCTCCTGTGCTTTTCTCCCCAATGCTTCTCCCCCCTGCTTCTCTCCACCATAGTTCTCTCCCCTGCTTCTCTCCTGTGCTTCTCTCCCCCATGCTTCTCTCCTGTGCTTCTCTCCACCATACTTCTCCCCCCTGCTTTTCTCCCTCATGCTTCTCTCCCCCATGCTTCTCTCCTGTGCTTCTCTTCCCCATGCTTCTCTCCTGTGCTTCTCTCCCCCATGCTTCTCCCCCCTGCTTCTCTCCTGTGCTTCTCTCCCCCATGCTTTTCTCCTGTGCTTCTCTCCCCCATACTTCTCTCCCCCCTGCTTCTCTCCACCAAACTTCTTTACCCCCTGCTTATCTCCACTGTTTCTCTTCCCCATCCCCAGGTTTCTCTCCCCCCCTTCATCCTCACCTTCTCAGAGATGGTCGCGGCTGCTGTCCGCCTCACCTACTGGCCGCCCGTAGGGCCCGGACGTGCTCCTCCAATCAGCGGAGATCGGTAGCGTGGTGCAGTCCACCACGCAACCACCCACATTATAATCCGCCACTGATCGCTGCGCATTGCCGGGGAACAAAACACAGGGGCACCATAGTTTGGGGAACTTTCCCCGCGGCACACCTGACCATGTGAAGAAGTTAATACCAGGATACCTGGTTGTCTAGGACAGCAAGGCATTTATTGTAAAGATCCCTGATGATCTAGGGCAATGGAAGGCTTAAGGTAAAAATTCCTGGTGGTCTAGGGCAATGATTAGCCAGTGGCTAATCTTAATATAGCCGTTGGCCTAGGACAGCAAGGGAGTTACTTTAAGGGTCCCATTACACGGACGAACATAAAGTGCAAATGAGCGCTGATCTGAGCAATTACACAGGCCAACTATCGGGCAGCAAGGGCTGCAAGGACATCATTATTGATGTCCGTGTAGCTCTTGCCTTTAGTATAAAATAATAAAATATTAACTCACCTTACCGCGTTCCCTGGTGTCCTCGGGCCTTCCCTCCTGTCTGCAGCTCTGCCTTCTCTGTACTCACAGGCCGCCGGTTGCTCAGCCAATCAGTGGCCACAGTCTGTCTTGACCAGTGATTGGCTGAGCGGCCGCAGCCTGTCAGTGCAGAGAAGGCAGAGCTGCAGACAGCAGGGAAGGCCCGAGGACACCAGGGAACGTGGTAAGGTGAGTTAATATTTTATTATTTTATACTACAGTCATCAGCCGCTGGCCGTGCATCACTATTACATGTAGTGCCTGATGATTTTAGGTCTGGACACAGAGCAATTATCGGACGATTATTGCTCTTTGTAATAGGGCCCTAAGCCTTTCTTGTAGTAGTGAATGGTTTAATGTCAAAATCCCTGGTGGTCTAGAGCAGTGTAAGCATTAATGTCAGTATACTTGGTAGTTTAGGGCAGTGAGAAGCTCACTTGTTCTTGGTAGTTCAAGGCAGCAAAAAAATCAATGTAAAGATCTTTGATGGTCTAAGGCAGCCATTTGGTTTATTTTATAGGGGTCACCTTCCAGGACTTTTACATTGATGTCTGTCCTGAGGATTGGCCATCGCTTTCTTATCGCGGGGTTCCATCCATTAGCACCCCTGCTGATCAGCTGTTCAACAGAGCCCTGGCTCCAGCATGTATACAATGAATGGGGTTGGAGGCACATTGCTCCATTTATTGTGTAGTGGTGATGCAGGGGTACTGCAGCAGAGCTGAGCTACAGCAACCTGGCCTAGCTGCTATGCAATGAAGAAAGCCAACTGCATCCAGCCCCATTTATTGTGTATACTTTGGCGCTGCAGCTCTGCCAAGCAGCTGATCACAAGGGGTGTTGGCACCTCGCTGATCAGACATTCATAGCCTAGCCATTAAAGTAAAACACTCTTTTATGAATCCATTGGTTTTCCTGGCTTTAAGCCCCAGCTACTACTGTGACTGCTGCTACTCTTATAATGTCCCTTTTTAACACGACCCACAGGCTTGAGCTTCTCAGGTGTAGAAGAGGACAGCAGGGTTTCTCCAGAAGGATGCAGTTCAGGTAAGTAAAACAATGGCAGTAAGAAAGCTTCATAAATTAGAGTTAGACTATAAAGTAGTTGCGTCCTATTATGGCTTATGGGCATCACAGTGGGGGGTTCCCCAAAGCCTTTTGCTGGGGATTAAAGGCCCCAAGGTAAGCCTTAAAGGGATAGTCCACTTAAGGAAACTGTTCTTGAACAATCCTACAGTACTGATTCTAGTAGAAAATAGGAAGTTGATCTAATCTAAAACATCAAATTGTTACTTTCCTGGTTCCATGTCTACAGAATATATCTTAGATCCTAAGATCATTGGGCCTCTTCCTCATATATTAAAACTATGTAGAAATGTGACCTTAGCGGCCAGTCAGAACCAGTTTTTATTTGTCTTGTGCGTGCTAGGGAACGGCCATTTCCTCTAAATTTTACACTCAAATCCCAAATATTTATGGACTGTTCTGTAAATTTTCAGGAATTTAAAATTTAAAAAATTTAAGAATATTCTACTATCCCTACAAAATTATAGTAAATGGTGGAGAAACACTCTTTACAGACTCAACAGTAAAAGCAATGATAGTTTTCTTGTAGTGAAACCCAAGAGATATAATGAGAGAATGTGAGAAATAATTGTTTACAAATCTATGATGAGAATAGTGAGAAATCTTCTTTAGGAGGCGACGGAGCGGCTAGGAAACACAGCGAAGTGTGACTGGGATAACCTCTGACCAAACACAAGGCATGGCGGGCAGATTTGGTTAAATACAAACAGATCAGTTCTTCAGCTTTGTAATATAGCAGCTTTCATGTATATTAATTGCTTTCCTGCTTTTTCAACAAAGCATCTCTTTGACTTGGCAGTGACCTTGTCTCCTGGAATTCAAGCAGAAGAACTTTGCAAGACATCAGCCCATATGTATAAAAACGACTTCAGATGGAAGCCGGAGCAGTCATCAGGTTTCAGCTTTTACTTCTCTAGAGTGGGTTAGAAAATGTAAAATGGGATCTGACTGGTTTCAGCCAATTGCCCCAATTTTGTTTTCACCATAGGAGACAATTCTAGAGTTAGTGCAAAGATCATATAGCTGTTTTTTAAAATCCCATAGAATTTAAAGGGAATCTGTCACTAGCCATCTTAAATGAGGGCAGTGAAAACTAGTGACAGAAATGCTAAAGAGATTGGTGTATTACTTACATCATTCTGTTCAGCTGTTCTCCTAATATGCAGGAGAATAGGATTCTTACCACACCCCTGCCCCCCGCCCTCCAGCTGCTGACTGACAGTTGACACCTATACATAGCATAGCATAGCGGAGTTTTCCGCTTCTCATGAATATTGAGGACTCCTGGGCTCATGCACATAATGGAGAGGACTACTTATTGTCTATGTTATTCTGGAGAATATCCCACACTAGTTTATGCTACCCTTAGATAGGGCAGCCTATTCCTGCTGAGAGAGTCTCTTTAAGGAATTTTCTGATGTCAAACGTTTATGTCATTTCCACAATGTATGATGTATATGGACCCTTTCTAGAGCTAGGGCCTCCCAGACTTATATGGCCTGGCCATAACTCCCATAGATGTTAATGGGAGTGGTGTAGATTGCATATAACTGCAAACTATGCTTTTGCAAGCTCTGAGGTGGGACCAGCAGCTATTAGCCATTTCAGGCATATCATGTAGACATTCTATAAATGTCTAAGGTGGCCATATCTCTTTACTGGAGAGAGATGGGAACAGAAAGAGATTTAAAGTGTCACTGTTGTTTGTAAAACTTTTGACATATCATAAAGACAGTTTTTGATCGGTCCGGGTATGAGTGTTCAGACCCATTCCAAACGGAACAACGAGCAAGGGAGCGGACCATACTGCAGTTCGTCCTTTCGTGCTCATTCTTCCACTCCGTACAGGTCTGACCACTCACACCCACTCAAAAATTTTGACACGTTTCTATGACATACAAAAAGTGTAACAGCAACCTGCAGGTGCAAGTGCTTAGCGTAAATACTCCTCTGGTATACACGATAAAAACCCGCACTATAGATATTAAAAATTAAGATCTTAGTAAACCATTTGATCAAACAGACTGTACCATGTCACCACAATGAGGTGTCCTTGGAGACATGGTCCCTACTCTAGCATTTTTGAATATCTTTAGAGCAGGTTTTTATCGTGTGTACACCGGGGGGGGGGGGGGGGGGAGGAGTATATACGGTAAGCACTTGCACCTGTAGGTTGCGGTTGCACTTTTTGTTTTTTTGTCTGTACTTTAGCCACATGCAGGGGGGGGGGTCTGCCTCCTGTCGGCTTGCACTCCACCCATGTCCTGTGGGCAGTGGCGTAGCTACTATAGAGGCAGGTAGGCTATGGGGCCCGTGCAGGAGGGGGGCCCAGGGGAGAAGGTAAGAGCATGTGTCCTTCTGCTTAACCCCTTATGTACTGCAGTGTGTAAGTGACCCAATGTTTACTTACATGCTGCGACACAAAAAAAAGAGTTAACAAGCAGAAGACAAAGAGATCTCCCTTGATATATATATATATATATATATATATATATATCCTGTGGGCGCTTTAAATAGAGATTATTTGGTTCCTATCTGCCCATTGTAGGCTTATTATTAGCCCAGGAGAGGCCATTGCTAGTGTGAGAATGCTAGAGTAGGACCATTTTTCTGAGGACACCTTAACGTGGTGACATGGTACACTCTGTTTAATCAAATGGTTTGCTAAGATCTCATTTTTTAATATCTATAGAGCAGGTTTTTATCTTGTGTACGCTGGGGGAAGTATTGACAGCAATGGCACTTGTAGGTTGCTGTTGCACTTTTTGTTTTTAGTCTGTACTAAATCCACATGCGGGGGGCAACCTACAGTGTGAACAGAGGCATAGATGCCTTTTTCTGTGTTGGGATTTCAGAGTTCCCATTTTCATGATTGCATGGGGGTATTACATACAGTATACCTCCTCAGAGGCACTCAATCTTAGTGGTTTTAGCACAGCACCATAGGCTCTCCTAAACCACTTTTCTTTATATGCCACAATTGGGGTTCCTCAGTAAGTCTGTTCCTTTAACAGGAATGTATCATCCCCTATATAAGTCTTTCTAGAAATGCTCTAACCGTGCAAAATAAATATGTTCCTGTTTACCCAAAAATCATGTAACAAGCTACATAGTAACCAGTCAGACAAGTCAGCCTATAGACTGTGGAGTGACACATTTAAGTACTAGGAAATCTAGTTGTAAATCTAGTATATGCAATAAATCAGCAGCGTAGGTTAGTGATGTGAGGATGCTTTGGAACTCGCAGAATATTATGGTGCAAAGGTCTCCCCTGGCCTCTTATGTCTAACATGTTTTAATGATGAATGCAAAGGACAATAGCTTTGTGGCTCTTAAAGGGTTATCCAGAATTGGATTCAAAATTGCTGCTTTCTTCCAGAAACAGCGCCACTTTTCTCTTTAGTTTGTGCGTGGTATTGCTGCTTAGTTTATTAAAGTGAATAAAGAAAAAGTTGTAATACCATACACAGCCTGATGACAGGGGTGGTGCTGTTTCTTGAGGAAAGAAGCTTTGTTTTTCTTCATCCAGGAAAATCCCTTTAACCCCACCGTTGTCAAAAATGGTGAACTTGCATGTAACAACTTATAAAACGCATATAAGCATATTTGCTGTGATTCTTTATTTTACAGTTGATATAAGTACTCGATAAATCTCATGTATACCTATAATTAAAAAACTTACTAGCTGCACAGGCTAAAGAAAGATATCCATGGCGCATCTGTTTGGCCTACAGCTATCTGTCCGATACTCATGTATGCTTGGCTGGAATGAGCATGCTTTTTTTAGGAATGGGGGAGTATATAAAGGCGCTGCCAGACACGTGGTGGAGGCTTATTTCCCAGAGAACATAAGGATCAGCCCTGTTTAACATCAATATGCTGACTCTTCTCTCCCCCAACATCTGTCACTGGGAAGAGTAAGAGAGCCACGATTTACCTTAGATATAATTGGTTAATGGCTGCATTTGGCCAACTTTAATGTTTATATTAGACTAGAAAATGTACTCGGCGCTGCCCGGGTATAAAGTGTCAGTGTGTTAATTAGATTTGTTCTAAGGTGCCCAGGAGGCCAAGCTAAAGGTATTGTTTCATCTGAGTTAATCAGTGGAATTAGTGTATACCTGTAGTGCATAGTTGGAGGGGTTCTGTATACCCACAATATATAGTTTTTAAGGGTCTCGCATATCTGTAGTGCATAGTTGGGGGGCTGTATACCTATAGTGTATAGTTGGGGGAGGGGGTCCTGTATACCTGTAGTGTGTATTTGGGGGGGCTGTATACCTGTAGTGTATAGTTGAGGGAGGTCCTGTGTACCTGCAGTGTACAGTTGGTGAAGGTCCTGTATACCTGTACTGTATAGTTCGGGGGTCCTGTATACCTGTAGTATATAGTTGGTGCTGTATACCTGTAATGTATAGTTGGTGGAGGTCTTGTATACCTGTAGTTTATAGTTTGAGGGTCCTGGATACCTGTAGTGTATAATTAGTGGAGGTCTTGTATAATTAGTGGAGGTCCTGTAGTATATAGTTCGGGGGTCCTGTATACCTGTAGTAAATAGTTTGAAGGTCCTGTATAACTATAGTATAGAGTTGATGGAGGTCCTGTATACCTGTAGTGTATAGTTTGGGGTCCTATATACCTGTAGTATATAGCTGGTGGAGTTCCTGTATACCTGTAGTATATTTGGGGTCCTGTATACTTGTAGTATAGAGTTGGTGAAGGTGCTGTATACCTGTATTATAGAGTTGGTGTAAGTGCTGTATACCTGTAGTGTATAGTTTTGAGGTCCTGTATACCTGTAGTGTATAGTTTGGGGTCCTATATACCTGTAGTATATAGTTGGTGGAGTTCCTGTATACCTGTAGTGTATAGTTTTTGGTTCCTGTATACCTGTAGTGTATAGTTTGGGGTCCTGTATACCTGTAGTATATAGTTGGTGGAGGACCTGTATACCTGAAGTATATAGTTGGTGGAGGTCCTGTATACCTGAAGTATATAGTTGGTGGAGGTCCTGTATACCTGAAGTATATAGTTGGTGGAGGTCCTGTATACCTGTAGTATATAGTTTTGGGGTCCTGTATACCTGTAGTGTAAAGATTGGAGTCCTGTATACCTGTAGTATATAGTTTTGTGGAGGTCCCGTGCACCTGTAGTGTATAGTTTTGGGGTCCTGTATACTTGTAGTGTCCTGTATACCTGCAGGGTTGTATTTACCCATATGGCAGTGTTATTCAGTCACAGTGTGTCGGTATTGGTCATGTCTGGTATGGCGGTGTTATCCAGTCACAGTATGGCGGTATTGGTCAGGTCTGGTGTGGCGGTGTTATCCAGTCACGGTATGGTGGTATTGGTCAGGTCTGGTATAGCGGTGTTATCCAGTCACAGTATGGCAGTATTGGTCAGGTCTGATATGATGGTGTTATCCAGTCACAGTATGGCGGTATTGGTCAGGTCTGGTGTGGCCGTGTTACCCAGTCACAGTTTGCCGGTATTGGTCAGGTCTGGTATGGCAGTGTTATCCAGTCACAGTATGGCGGTATTGGTCAGGTCTGGTATGACAGTGTTATCCAGCACAGTATGGCGGTATTGGTCAGGTCTGGTATGGCAGTGTTATCCAGTCACAGTATGGCGGTATTGGTCAGGTCTGGTATGACAGTGTTATCCAGCACAGTATAGCGGTATTGGTCAGGTCTGGTGTGGCGGTGTTATCCATTCACAGTATGGCGGTATTGGTCAGGTCTTATATGACAGTGTTATCCAGTCACAGTATGGCAGTATTGGTCAGGTCTTATATGGCAGTGTTACCCAGTCACAGTATGGTGGTATTGGTCAGGTCTGGTATGACAGTGTTATCCAGTCACAGTATGGCGGTATTGGTCAGGTCTGGTATGGCAGTGTTATCCAGTCACAGTATGGCGGTATTGGTCAGGTCTGGTGTGGCAGTGTTATCCAGTCACAGTATGGCGGTATTGGTCAGGTCTGGTGTGGCGGTGTTACCCAGTCACAGTATGGCGGTATTGGTCAGGTCTGGTATGGAGGTGTTATCCAGTCACAGTATGGCGGTATTGGTCAGGTCTGGTATGGAGGTGTTATCCAGTCACAGTATGGCGGTATTGGTCAGGTCTGGTGTGGCGGTGTTACCCAGTCACAGTTTGGTATACCTGTTGTGCCCTGTATATACATGTACTGTATGGATGGAGTATGGGGCCCTGTATATACATGTAATGTATAGTTGGAGTAGGGGCCCTGTATACATGTACTGTATAGATGCAGTAGGGGGTCCTGTATACATGTACTGTATAGATGGAGTAGGGGGCCCTGTATATACTTGTACTGTATAGATGGAGTAGGGGGTCTACCAGTTATTACTGTGGATGTTGTGAGGCAGCTGCCCTAGCAACCATTGCTCCCTGTGAAAATGAGAGCAGTAATCCTATTGGTTGCTAAGGCTCCAACTGCCGTGTCTGCTGCAGCTATATATATCACCTGTGTGTGCAGTGAGGAGATTTTCCCAATCATCTCTATGGGGCGCCTCTCTTTCCCCTCCCCCTCCCCTCCTGTACATCTGGCGGGGACGGGACCTTCGCAATAACCTTCCCGGGCACCCAATGTATCTGTGTGCCAAATTTGGGCTCAAACGGTTCAGGCGTTTGGAAGTCTATAGAGGACAGACAGACAGACAGAAGGACTTTGATTTTTATGGTATAGATTAATGTGTATATAAAGATTAAAAAACTTTTAACATGTCAAAATGGTGGGGGTCCGAATGCTAAAAGGTGCAGAACCACCGTACATGTCTAGTGATGGTTCGCATAAAAAAAAAAGTATACAATTTTTTTTTGCATGAAATTGTATTGGAAAGACAATGAATATATTTGTTTAAAGGAGTACTCCGGAGGATTTTTTTTTTTTTATCATTTGGTGCTAAAAAGTTATACAGATTTGTAAATGAATACTTTAGAAAAATCAAGTCTTCCAGTACTGATGGGCTGCTGTATGGAAGGAAATGGTGTATTCTTTCCTGTCTAACACAGTGCTCTCTGCTGCCACCTCTGTCCATGTCAGGAACTATCCAGAGTAGTAGCAAATTCCTATAGAAAACCTCTGGACAGTTCCTGACACAGACAGAAGTGGCAGTAGAGAACACTGTGTCAGACTGAAAAGAAAACACCACTTCCTGCAGGACATACAGCAGCTGGAAGACTTGAGGTTTGTATATAGAAGTCATTTACAAATCTATAAAGCTTTATGAAACCAGTTGATTTCATTTTTTCCCCTGGAAGCAACTGGGGAAGACAAAACAACGTACTGTCCCATGCTCCCTCATGAGTTTGCCACTGAAATCAAAGTTCAGCATTCTCCTGTCATTTCCTTAAAGGGGTAGTGCACCAAAAAAAAATTTCTTTCAAATCAACTGCTGCCATGAAGTGCCAGAGATTTGTAATTTACTTCTATTAAAAAATCTCAAGCTTTCCAGTACTTATCAGCTGCTGTGTGTCCAGCAGGAAGTGGTGTTTTCTTTCCTGTCTGACACAGTGCTCTCTGTTGCCTCCTCTGTCCATGTCAGGAACTGTCCAGAGAAGGAGCAAATCCCCATAGAAAACCTCTCCTGCTCTCCAGACTGGAAATAATACCACTTACTGCTGGGCATACAGCAGCTGATAAGTACTGGAAGGCTTGAGATTTTTTAATAGAAGTAAATTACAAATCTCTGGCACTTCATGGCAGCAGTTGATTTGAAAGAAAAATTTTTTGGGTGCACTACCCCTTTAAGACCAGACAAGTCTATCCACATTGCATGGAATAAGCTGCGACTAATAACAGGACACCGCCGCATGCTTGGCTGCAGCTCAGTGAGTGTGTAAGTGGAACTTTTAAGTCCTTTCTAAAACAGCCTCTTGTCTTCTATAACCCTAGTAGGAACACTCCGCTCCTCATTGGAGGAGGACTGGGAGATTTTTGCAGAGATGTATTCTCTCTTCTCTATCACCTCTGTGTTTTTTCCCTCTCCAGTTCAGAGAGCACATTCCATGCAGAGGGGAAAGCAGATGTAGACACGGTGGCATAACTTCTCTGGAATGTCTGCATCATATAGTACATACTCCACATAGTCACTGCTGCGGCGGTGGCGGCTTCGGCTAACAATCCAGATCTGACTGTGCCACAAAAGACATACAAGTACAAAGAGTACTCACAAGTGATCTAATAAACACGACTCGACGGTGTTAAGACACAATACAAGTACATAGTACATACAGTACTCTACTGCTGCGCCGGATTACTATGTAGAGTCCTTTTTCGTGCCTTTTGAAAGGGAGCTTTATCTTGATCTTTTGATCAAGTTAGTACGTGATGTGCTTTATAGAAAGGCTATTGACATGTATGGTATTGAATACATCACCATTGACATATATGTAAGCGATAGCTGATAATGTCAAGATGGGACGATTATATAATGCGTAATGGTGTATTGGCGTTATATAGGGCACTGGTAGCTGAGCGGTTGGCACTTGTGGTTGGGCACAGAATGAGGGCAGTGTGATGAAACCTTCTATGGACGGGGACATTGTGGCTCATATCGCACACCTTTGTTTCGAAAGGGAACATGGTGACTCAAGAATCTTCAAAGGCTCCCTGATAGTGACTTCTAATAATAGTCTAGTATCCGTATAATATACAGTAGGAGGTAGATAATATAATACGTAATATAATTATATGTGTCTCATTGAGCAGCCTATGATTCATGACAGACGCAGCACCAATAGTAAGGGATGGACTAACAGGGTAATACGAGCAATACACAGAGATGAGACTGAGATATCACCCTATATGTAGATCATCCATACTGAATGTGATAAGCATTTTTTTCCTGAACAGAGCTAGCATATAGCTTTAGCAAAGTAGCTTGGATGCAGAAAAGCCACACACATTTGTGGTGTAGTACACAACAGGGGATAAAAACACCCAGATTTTTCTCATTTTACATAGCGGGGAAAGGCGCCCATCATGATATTGATCATATTGGTGGCCGTCTAAATTACAAGACGGCCTTTCCCTGCTATGCTCCCATTGTTTGAACATAGCCTAAAAATGTAACATCCCACCACTTACTGTGACTAAAAGGAGCAGAGTATATAGCACAGAGGTGTTATAATAATATCAGACCCCAGACCAGACCTCCAAAACATATTTAGACCCTAGATCCTGTCACTCCTCTTACCATTATGATTCCCATACACTTTATACTTATGTCGGCCAATTCTCCTCCAACGGATAATGTCTATGGAGATAGGGATCAGACATGATGGAATTTTAATGCCCGATCCTCTTGTTCATGGGGAGATAAGCCATCGTCAGAGTAGTCTTTGGGCGGCTCACCCTCCCCATAGAGAATATATGCACATGAGAATGTTCATGTTTATGGAGAGGACGGGAGAGATAACTGTCAGCCGAATGATTGTTCAGCCGACATTTTTTTGCAGGCATATAGCCACCTTTAGGTTGAGGGCTGAATATCATCTTTATCTGGAAGCTGTAATAATCTATAACTTTTTCTGCTCAATTAACTCCCATTCACCGCAGCTGCCATAAAGCAAACCCATCAGTCAACTTCCAGAACTGAGCTCTAATCTAGTACACCAATCATGGAGGGCGGGGAGGGAGAAGGCATGCTTGCTGCTGCTCAGCACCGCCTTTACGACACTTATGTGTAGATATGAGCAAACTTTTCAAAAAGTTTGAGTTCTTCCCAGCGGAATCTTAAAACAACCGCACTAAAACAGCTAAATGATTGCAGGCGTTTAGCTGTTTCAGTGCGGTTCACCACGTTCGCCCATCAATACTTACCTGTACGTGCTCACCTGCTGTCCCCCACAGATCGCAGCCGTCTCCACTTCCTGGCTGAGATGAGAGTGACAGCCCACTCAGCTAATCACTGGCCACAGCGTTGTCCCACCTCATCCAGTGATTGGCCGAGCAGGCTGGAGGTGGCTGCAAACAGCGGGGGACACTGGAGACCCAAAGGAGGACACGGAAGGGGGGGGGGAGTGGGGTTTAGGGGAGATCGCAGACAGGTGAGCATACCCTTTTTGTTTGCTTTTTTTGTGTATTACATTGTGCAACCACCATCTCTATTACCTTGTTACAAACTTTGCAAAAGGTTTGGCTGTGTACTTTTGCATAGTTTGTAATAAATCTCAGTTTAAGAAATTCGGCTCGATGATCACATGATGTAGAGCATGGGTCTCCAAACTGCGGCCCTCCAGCTATTGAAAAACCACAATTCCTATCATGATCGGACAGCTAAAGCTTTGGATTTGGCTGTCCAGGCGTCATGGGAAATGTAGTACTGCAACAGCTGGAGGGCCGCAGTTTGACGACCCATGATGTAGACAAATGGGTGACATTCAACCCTAAAGGCCTGATGCTTCGAGGAAGGAAGCTTGTTTCAGCCTCGTTCTCCACTCGCTGCCTGTGCTATTACACTCAAAGACAGGGAGCAGTGGCAAGGGCCACCCAAACAATCCTTAGATTGTTCAGGCAGTCCATACAAGTCAGCGGTGGTCTGCTGCCGCCACTCCTGTTACATGGAGGGACACGCAGCAGACCATCACTGCACAAATTGGGATCTTTCAACATGTTAAAAGACCACAGCACAATGTTGGCTGATCTTGGCCTTTTAACATGTGCTATTACTCTAAATGACTATTGGTCTGAACAGCAAATATTTTGGCTGCACGACTTGGATGCGATTTGCTATCATGCAGTGTATTGACCCACAGCACCATAGGATACATACCTCGAACAATTTTTGTGCTAATCTGTAAAAGGAGTTCAAGGATGTGGTATCACATCACATTGTGACTTGAATACTCAGAACTACAGGATGATGTTTATACCATCTATCATTATGGGTATTTTATTTTTTATTGTTATAGGTCCCTCAGTTTTCCACTGTGAACAATGTCCCTGATGAATGGTACTAAATAATTGAATACCCATTCTACCCTCATGTCAGGTTCTGTTCCTGTCTTTGATGATAATCTTTACGCCTGTTTGACTGGTGTAACAAAGTGCTGAAATCTCTAGGTCATCCATTCTGAGCTATGCCGATTACACATCCTTTTACTCATTATAAGTTTCAATGCAGTTGTGATGTAATAGATTTCGCTAAGTGTTGTTATTATTATGTAGAAGTGATGTCAGTGTAGACACTGACATATATGAAGTCCTTTAATACAAAATTCATTCTGGCCCAAAGCTTTGATATGAAGAAACCTATTTACTTACTCTGCTAATCCTTAAAGTGATTGTACCACTACCATTGTAACATAGCTGCTGACACGCCAGTAATCTCAGGAACAACACTGTTTTAGTTCCCATTCACTGGCAGAAAGCACTCTGCCCATGCATTGCTGCTACCCATTGATGATTCTAACTGTTAAAGCATAACAACACATGGTACCTTTTATATATCCATCTGTGCTTCTATAACATAAAAAAGTATTTTACACTGGCACAAAGAGTCAAAGAGGCGTGAAGTGCTGCAAACTGGAACGCCTCCCGGCTCCCCCCACCATCCCTGTCCTTGTTCCTCCTACCATCCCTGTAGTGACAGCTGGAAGCTGAGCCCTGTTTACAAATATTGCACCTGCACAGAATTCAGATACACAGCATAAGAACTACAAGGCTAAGCCCCGACTGTCCGTCAAGTAAGGAAAGGGATGGGATTTGGTGTTCCAGTCCTTAGCACTTCAGGGGCTTGGGAAAGTCTTTTTGACACTTTGCACTGAAGAATAAAATCATTTTTCTAAATTATGGAAGCACAGACAGATATATGAAAGGTCCCTGACCTAACACCTATCTAACAGTGTCAGCACTTTGGAACCTGAAGTGGAGCTGCCAGATTCCCTTTAATTCCTACTTTATCTTTGGGCTGTTTTTAATACATTAGTAAATTACTCTTTCCTTATTATGGAGCTCCATTATGGATCGGTAAGGGAACATCTCACGTATATAATTGCACTATAATTACATGTAAGTATCCAAAACAGGAATAATATACCTATACATTTACACATTTTAACAGTGTAGTATTTTTTATTTTATTTTCTACTAAAAGCTGCAAAAATGATCAAGATGTTTAACCCAGCAATGTGCACATGTCATCAGGAACATAACAAGCTAAAGCAGGATCCATTTCTATAAAGGACACATGTAAACAGGATATATAGCAGATTTGTGCTGCTCTTTGTCCTGCTTTCAGCTGACTGCTTAGCTTGTGTTATATCACTGGTAGTAATGGGGTTAATGGTATTGAGGACAGGGGAGCGCCTCTTCGCAGACATGCCAATATGTGGCTGCCGCTCTATCAATGCAGACTAAGTAGTATTCCCCTAGGGTGAATACAGCTGAGTGAGTCAGGAGAGACAGAATACTGCCTAGTATGTCTGTCTCCTACAATTATGCATTTTAAGATTATTCCAAAAAATATTACTCATCATTTTTTTTTTACCATAAACAGAAACACTGTGTCACATTGTGATGTCTGGAATAGAGCTAGGTAATACATACCAATGTCTAGAACAGAGACATTCTACCTTTATGGTAGAGAATCAGCACTGAGGAGATACACAGCACTGAGCACTGAGGAGACACACAGAGCATTTGAACTCTTATTTTGAACCTTAAAGTGACTGTACCACCAGGCCCAGGCTGAAGCACTAGGGGCGGGCCGACCCACCCTTAGGGCGGGCCGACCCACCCTTAGTGGGAAGAAACCCCAGCCCCTCCATGATGTGACTCCATTAGAATCAATAGAACCCTATCATAGAGGGGCTGGGGTTTCCTCCCACTAAGGCTGGGTCGGCCCGCCCCCAGTGCTTCAGCCTGGGCCTGGTGGTACAGTCACTTTAATGAGAATGTACCACCAGGTACGTCCTCTTTAAACTGACCCAGGGATAGAACGGCGTTGTGACGGGAAAGCTGGTGCCGCGGTCGGTTTTTCGAACCGCGGCCCAGTTCCCCTGTACGGCGCCATTCTTTCCACGGTTACCGGCCGGTGCTCAAGCACTGGAGGTAGACCGGCCCGCCTCTAGTGGGAGGGAATTCCTTCCTCTCTATGACGCGCCTCCGTTAGAATCAAAGGAGCCGTGTCATAGAGCGGGCTGGCCTACCTCCAGTGCTTTAGCACCAGTTGGTAACCATGGAAAGAACGGCACCGTACAGGGAAACCGGGCCGCGGTTCGAAATAAGGACCGCGGCACAGGCTTCCCCATCACTGCGCTGTTCTATCCCTGTGTCAGGTTAAAGTGGATGTACCTGGTGGTACATCCTGTTTAAAAAAGTCTGTTTTTACAGACAAAATGGCTCTCAAAATTTTAGATTTTTTTCATTTATATATAATTTCGGCATATACAGTGGTGCCTTGGATTACGAGCATAATTTGTTCCAGCAATGTGCCTGTAATCCAAATCCCTCTTAAACCAAAGCAAATTTTCCCATAGAAAATAATTGAAATGCAGACAATTGGTTCCACATTCCAAAAATAATGATTTTGTATTCTGAATAACATGTAAAATAATTAAAATAAACATTTAAAAAGATATAGTATATATATATATATATATATATATATATATTATATAGTATAGCAATCAGAATGTGGAGTATAATGTTTAGTATGTACATAAAAATGAAATAACAGCAGCAGTTTGTAGATACAGAATGGAACTGCATATCCCCATACTGGTCACTGTGCAAACAGGATAGAACAGAGAAGCAGGGCTGCTGTCAGAAGTCTGCGTGGTCACATGACTGGACTGCACCAATGGGGAAGGGGTGTGTGTTTAGCCTGGACCAATCAGTAAGTGAGAATCACAGAGCTGTGCAGGAGGACAGTGACAGAAACTTTTCTATACAGCAGTGTGTACAGCTGAGTGTAAGTGCAGGCACATTATAACAGCAGTGTGTATAGCTGAGTGTAAGTGCAGGCACATTATAGCAAAAGTGTGTATAGCTGAGTGTGAGTGCAGGCACATTACAGCAGCAGTGTGTATAGCTAAGTGTGATTGCAGGCACATTATAGCAGCAGTGTGTATAGCTTAGTGTGATTGCAGGCACATTATAGCAGCAGTGTGTATAGCTGAGTGTGAGTGCAGGCACATTGTAGCAGCAGTGTGGATAGCTGAGTGTAAGTGCAGGCACATTATAGCAGGAACGGAGAGGATGGGAAACACATGATTTGGAAGGTAAGGGAGACTTCCTGGGTCAGAGTACAGTGCTGTAGACCCCACTATGCAGACCACACCCCTCCCCCACCCCCCCTACCACCCAGCACAGTGAGCTCTTAAACCAAAGCAATGCATTCTCGTTGTGGCTTACTACTCCCCTCCCAATAGAGAACACTGGAGTGCTCAGCCATGCCAAAAGTTTCTGTGTACGGGAAGGATGAGCGGTGGGCGAGAGATAAAGCTGACAATCGTTCGGTTGTTAGTTACTGGAGCTGTATGGGATCTTTTAGTTTTTCCTTGCACTTAGACAAGGAGGGGGCCATCTTTGTTGCTTGGGTGGTCTGAGTAGACAGCACAAGGGTCTGATTACACAATAGGGGTTCACATCTGCTCTCCTTCATTACATTTACATTTTGGAATATTACTTTGCATATACGTCTTATTATACTACCTGGAAGTAGTCTTCACAGAAAGTATTAACACTTGACCCAGCTTTATCATGAAATCATTCTAGTATAATCATATGTGTCTTATACCTGGAATTTATGTCACTATGTGAAAAGAAACTCTGTCACCTTGATGTTTTTTATTGGTTAAATGCAAATCCTGAAATATGTTCTTTTTTTTTTTTTGCTATTGCAAATGTTTTTTATTTTTCTTATATTGCCTGAGCTTCTGTTCACTATTTGTGATTATAAGGAGAAGACTGCTGAATTTTCTCTACTAAATAGGCCTGTTCACACTGAGCAATAGCTGAGGAATTGAAGAGGAAAAATTCCTTGCCTATTCAGATCTGGCAGAATAGGAGCGGAATTTGAGCAGAATTCGAGCCGAATTAGGGCGGGTTCACACTACGGAATTCTCGCAGACAATGTCCGCGGAATTCCGTCAGCTGTCCACCCGCACATCTGGGCGCCTTTCCACCGGCCCCATAGACACCATTCTATGGGCCGGCGTATTCCGCTATAGGGCGGGTTCACACTACGGAATTCTCGCGGACAATGTCCGCGGAATTCCGTCAGCTGTCCGCCCGCACATCTGGGCGCCTTTCCGCCGGCCCCATAGACACCATTCTATAGGCCAGCGTATTCCGCTATACGCTGAAAGAAGTGTCATGTCACTTCTTTTAGCGGATCGCGGAATACGCCGGCCCATAGAATGGTGTCTATGGAGCCGGCGGAAAAGCGCGTGCCCGTGCAGGCGGACAGCCGACGGAATTCCGCCGACATTGTCCACGAGAATTCCGTAGTGTGAACCCGCCCTTTGGGCAGAAAGCAGATCCATGTCGGAACATTCCGCGCTGATATATCATCGTGTGAACAGCAGAGTGGAAATCCCATTGAACTCAATGGTAAATTGCTCTGTACCTATTTTCCAGGTGGAATTTTAAGCGCGGATTCAGCAAGGAAATTCTTCACCCGTTTGCTCAGTGTGAACTAGGTCCTAAAATGAATGGGTCCTTTGAAAAACTCTGCAGAAAAAAAACAAAATGAAAATCCACACTTTATTTCCCGATTTTCATGTGGGCTTTGACGGTTTTTGACCTTCTGTTATTGCACGGATAGCATGTCCTGTAAAGTGCACCACATTTCCATAGCAGAAGAGTCTTGGATTTTATCTGCACTGTATGAATAGTGTTTCGATCTGTTTGGCTGCTGTGTAATTTGTTGCAGATTTGTATATAATTATTGTACGGCTGAAATAGCTGATATCTATTCCCAGGATCGAATACAATCCGGCCGAGCGGTCGCCTCCCTTGGCGTTTTAACCTGAGTTCCTGTCATTAGACGTGTAACAAAGCAGCTGACTATACAGGAGTGTTCAGGAAGGAAGATGCCGGGCTCCACTAGGCTTCCACACGTGTGCACATTTTTTCTGCTGCGTTGCTACACACACCCATAATGTGGACAAATATTTACTTCTTTAATTGGTGAGTGATCATGATCCTAGACTGGGCTGCAAGGAGATCTGAAGATCCTCCAGCGGGCCACACCTCTGCAGCTGAAACCATGGGACACTTGTTATTTAAGGAGCAGACGGCAGAGGTGTAAGGGCGGTGAGCAGAGATCCCCTGGATACATGGTATGTGGAAAATTGACATTCCATGAGGCAGTTCCCCAGCATCATCCTACATTTCAGCTTTCTGACGTATGTATAACACACCAAGACAAAATACAAGAACTTTATAGATCGGGGTTATTTGGATGCTGGTAACCAGCTTAACCCTCTCATGGCCAGAGGAATTACATATCCCCAATCTGTCACTACTTAAAGTAGCGGTTCATAATTTTTTTATTTGACCACCAATACTCACCAGCAATGATCGGTGTTCAAATCCCGCGTGCATTCACATCACCACTCCTGTGACCCTTCTACTGTCTCCTGTCGATTGAAGTCCTGTCTCCTGTCTCCTATAGAGAATGCATTGGAGAGTGTCACTTCTGGCCTTTAATCGACAAGAGACAGAAGAGGGGTCACAGCAGTGGTTACATGAATGTGCGCAGGACGAAGCTGCGCTGCGGGACACCGATCGTCGCTCGGGAGTATACGTGCCAGTGCACAGCGGGTGGTCAAATACAAAAAAAAATGAACTGGTTCTTTAAAGGGGTTATCCAGCGCTACAAAAACATGGCCACTTTTTCCCCTACTGTTGTCTCCAATTCAGGTGCAGTTTGCAATTAAGCTCCATTTACTTCAATGGAACTAAGCTTCAAAACCCCACCCAAACTGGAGACAACAGTAGGGGGAAAGTGGCCATGTTTTTGTAGCGCTGGATAACCCTTTTAACCTATTAGACTGATTACATCGGAAAATGTTTTGGTTATGTCAAAACAATATGCCCAATATTTACAGTGAAAGTCACGCATCTCAAAGGCTTCATCGTTTATTACCCCAAATGGGTATTCGAACAGATAACATTTATAACCATTTATATCCATTACATTATGAAAAGTTGCATTACTTAGTAATTGTATGTTATTACCAGTTTAGAGGTGTTTTGCTGTGCTGGTAGTGTACCTACCCCCTAGAAGATGTAGAAGAGTGATCCTCTTCATCTCCTGCTGAATGCTCCTCCCCTTCCTGCAGGAAATGAAGCCCATGTGACCTCCATCTTGGAATTGCTCCTGGCTTAGTAAAGGGTTTAAAGAATGGCTGACTTCTGGCTATACTCATGGCTGGAAGCCAGGCCTCTTCCGTGACGTGAGAGGAAACAGGGACGGAGTGCACTCCACAAAGACTACACTATGGGGGAGATAGGGCTACAGGCAAATGTAGTCTGACAGTGGTGCACATGAAGAGGAATGGCCAAAACTCAAGATAACTAAGCAAGGGGGTCAAGGAGGAACAGAGGTAAGTACCTGTTTTAACTTTTTTTTTAGTTGGCTGGAATACCCCTTTAAAGGAGAAGTCCGGCAAAATTTTTATTAAAGTATTGTATTGCCCCCTAAAAGTTATACAAATCACCAATATACACTTATTACGGGAAATGCTTATAAAGTGCTTTTTTCCCTGCACTTACTACTGCATCAAGGCTTCACTTCCTGGATAAAATGGTGATTTCACGCCCCGACTCCCAGATTAGTGAACAAATGCGGAACTTGAGCGAACAAATTTGGAATTACAGCGAACAATTAGCGAATGATTAAGATAATTTTAGGTTTTGATCTAAATCAACGATCAACGACATACGAACGATTGTTGCCTGCAATTACACAGAACGATTATCATTTTAATTAGATTGATTTAACGATTTTTCACACGATAATCGTCTATGTTCACACTACATTCAATAAAGAGAAAAGGCGTCTTCCTTTTCTATTTAAAAAGATGTCCGTTTTTGCCGCAATGTAACTAACTGCAGTGCAATGCATAAAACAATGGACCTTGTCTGCACGGACGTCAAAATAATAATCATAACAACTATTTTCGGACGTCTTTTACAAACACCGGACATTATTTTTCAGTTGTTCACACACAGTTTTTGTTTTCTTTACCATCCTTTCACAGTTTTTACTATTAAATTCAATGGACTTTTCAATTAAAGACACACCCAGGGCCAATTAGTCCACCTAAACTAGAATAATGTAGCAACATCCGTCATTGCACTGAAGGGCCGCCAAACAGCGAAATGACAGATGTCATTTTGTCTTTTAAAAAACGGAGAGGAAAAAACATAGTGGGAACATAGCCTTACAGTACACTTCTATGGATGATATGTGGAAGGGGGGAGATACTCATGTAGTGGGTTTGCAAAGTGCTATGTGAGCAGAAAAGAAAACAAGGCAAGGGTTACATCACAAAAGCAGACCTTGTCTAAGCAGCAAGTTTCTGCTGCTGCTAATTATAATGATGATAAGTTACACAAAGGAAAGCTTCCCAGAATGTTATGGATGGTAATAGACCAGAAGGAATCCTTGATTTACCTTTCAGGCACTGCATGGACCCTCTGTAGGAGGCATACAAGCTTAGAGTAAACAGACCAGGTTCATTTTTAATTCTGCACATAGGACAAGCTAAACGCCACCCACACTTTTTGTGTTCTGTATCGGTTTCTCTGCTGCTAGAAAAGGAAGTCCCCTAACAACAGGCAATGAACAGCCGTTTCCATAGAAGGAAGACACCTAGTTGCCAAGACTTTAGAACTGTTTTCATGGGTAAGGAGTCTTTTTTTTTTTTTTTTTTTTAATTAAATGATTTCCAAATATGTTACAGATCAAATGACAGGAAGTAGTTTGAAACTTGCCTCCCTTTTCTTATATGACTGCTCTTTTCCTCCCATTGTTGACAGCTTGTTGTCTAGGTTACCGACCACCACGCTGCTCTAAAAGCAGTGGTTCAGCTAGTTTATATAACTATAGTATATATACACTATGGAGGAGATTTATCAAAGGGGTGTAAAGTAGAACTGGCTCAGTTGCCCCTAGCAACCAATCAGATTTCACTTTTCATTCCTCACAGATTCCTTGGTAAATGAAAGGTGGAATGTGATTGGTTGCTAGGGGCAACTGGGCCAATTCTATTTTACAACAGTTTGAATAAATCTCCCCCAATATCTCTATACATATACACTATAATTATATATATATATATGTTGCAGTGAAATGATAGAATAAGGGATTGATGGAATGATGCAATGACTGCCCGTTCCATCATTTCCCTAGGGAATGGATCAAATCACTGACCCCTTTCAGGCAAATGATGGAATGAACTCTATCGTTTCCCCCTGTGACATAGAATTCGCTTATTGCCTCTCTGCTCCCCCCTGCCTGTCCGCTCTGCTCCCCATTCCGCTCATCTCCCCTGCTGCACGCCTCCTGCTCTCTCGGGCTGTCCGCTCCGCTCCCCGCCATCCGCTTGCCCGCAAGTGTGCCACTCTGCTCCCCGTCTGCATCCAATCCCATCTGCCCCGCCCTGCGACATGCCTCCTGCTCCCCCGACCCGTTCACTCTGCTCCCCGTCCGCCCTGCCGCCATATGCCTGCCGGAAGGTGTGCCGCTCTGCTCCCCGTCCGCCCTGCCGCCATATGCCTGCCAGGGAGGCGTGCCACTCTGCTCCCCCGTCCGCCTCCGCTGCCAAGCAGAGACTCCTCGATCGTTCATTCCATCATTTCCCTGAAAGGGGTCAGTGATTTGATCAAATCCCTAGGGAAATAATGGAGCGGCGCGTTCATTCCATCATTTCCTGGGATTTGATCAAATCCCTGGATTCTATCATTTCACTGCAACATATACGCCAGACCACTGCTTTTAGAGCAGAGCCATAGCTGGTAACCAACAAGCTGTTAACAACGGAAGGGAAAGAGGGGTCATATTAGGAAAAGGAGGCAATTTTGCTAGAGGAATATAGTTGCAAAAATATTTACCTACAAGTTAACTACATAATTTGAGGTCGGAATACCCCTTTAATTGCTTCTTATAAACGTGTCCATTTATCTGTATTACAATTGCTATTCGGAATATCTGTGATTCTAAGTCTCAATATAAATAGGACATGCATAGTCCACGCTACATGCATAGTCTCCCAGTACCGCAGTCATAGTGAAGACACTGCTATAAATCCATCTTCATTCCGATGGCCTGAATTGAATAGGATAAAGTGCCTCTAGTAACAGCCAGCCGCAAACATGGAGTAATGAGAATAAATAACAGCTCATTGCCTGTATCTACTGTATACTATATGGTCTACACGAAAAAAACAACAACACCCTGTCACTTTTTGTAAAGAAAGAACATGCATCAAACGCTGTTATAGAAGAGGGATATTGAATTACCGTCCTTTTATCTTGGCATTTACAAACAGCTCAATCTTTATTATAGAATAGATTTCGTAGCATCTAGAAAGAATCTAAAGTCGTCTTATATTATGTGGGGGATCGTGTAATCGCGTCCCTGGAAAGTCGTCTCTTCTTTTGAGGACTGAAAATAACCAGTTTACATTTTTCTTCTGCTCACTTCTAAGCTTATTGATTTCCTCTTGGCCTATCCCCTTATCTCCCCGGAGCCCGATGCCAAAATAATTACATTTATCCAATTTTTCCCTGACTCATGAAATAGCCGGATAGAGAGCTGTTGCCAAACTGGCCTGGATAATATATTATTCCACATTATACTACACCAAATAATCCAGAATTACTATACACTCCGCTCTAGGATTTTATTCTCTTTCCGCTCTTAATTATTAAGCATGCCATTAAATATTAAAGCGCATTTGCCACCGGGGATTGGACGCACACATCAGGGTTACGTACGCGGCCCTGTTTGCATACAGAAATGAAGCATGTATAGTCCTATTATATCACTGGCTGCGGTCATTCTAATGGGTTTTGACATATAATTGCCGATGTAATAAACAAATTGTGTCATACGCAGGGTGACCTAGGAATGTCATTTGCAGCAACGCTTCTACTAAGTATCTAAAGGAATGTAAAGGTCTATAATGGGAGGTTTATTATGCAGGTATAGCCTGATATTGTATTATGTGGACTCCTATCAGCAGAGGACCCCTGTTGGCCTGCAGTCTTCTTTTGATGATCCATTAAAAAGGTTGTTCATGAAAAAAAATAAAAATATATATATATTAAATCAGCTGGTGCCAGAGATTTGTAATTTACTTCCATTAAAAAAATCTCAAGTCTTGCAGTACTTATCAGCTGCTGTATGTACTGTAGGAAGTGGTGAATTTTTTCTATGAAGTTTTCTATGGGGATTTGCTCTTGCTCTGAATAGTTCCTGACATGGACAGAGGTGGCAGCAGAGAGCACTGTGAGTGTGTGTGAGACTGGAGAGAATACACCACTTCCTGCAGGACAGGCAGCAGCTGATAAATACTGGAAGACTTGAGATTTTTTAATAGAAGTAAATTACAAATCTCTGGCACTTTCTGGCACCAGTTGATTTGAAATATTATTTTTTTTGTGAACTACCTTATTAATGCTGTAAATAACTGTAGTATTATCTACATTCATGTCATAAAATAGGTTAGTAAAGAGTATGTTCTTTACAGCGTACCTGTCATTTAAATTTTTTTGTTACAAAAACCTGCATAGTTTTATTAGATGAACCCCCCAGAGTGGTGGCAAGGTGATTTTAGTGCTCTCTGTCCACTATTTCACCATCTCTATTAGAGGAGGTAAACAAAGTTGGGCTGTTTGCCAGTAGTAAACACCTAGGACTTTCTTCCTTACTTCTTTATCCAATGACAGCACAACATATCACATACTCCAGACATAGTGCTGTTGAAATTACACTGTATGTACATGGTACACTAAATGTACACTATGAAAGCCTATAGGGGGAGAAGGGGTTACTGACGCACTGGTATCGGTATCTGAAAAGGGTCAGCATGTTAGATTTCAACAGTCCAGCTGCCTGGCAGTCACTTACCCTTCCTCTCTTCATTAAGAAAACATGAATGTTTGGCTGTGCCAAATGTTTATGTGTATGGTGAATTTGGGAGAGATAGTTGCGCGTCAATAGAGCATGCAGCCAACAAGTATTAAGGCTATGTTCACACAATGTAACTTTTCATAAAAGTACGGCTGTTGTTGCAATAGGCAACAACGGACGTACTTTTTACGGAAAGCTACTCTGCTTAGCAGTGGCGGATTAAATGTACTCTGGGCCCCGGGCTGTCCACCCAACCTGGGCCCCCCCCCCCCAGTCAATTCGCCCACATTATAATCTGCTACTGCGTCCCCCCCCCCCCCCACTGTCCCCAATAAACACTGCCTGCCTCCCCTCCCTGCTGGCCCCAATAAACATAATGTTTGGTCCCTTGCTGCTACCCCCAGTAAGCATTGCCCACCCCACCTCCACTGCCCCCAATAAACATATCGCCACCTCACCTGGTCCCCTGATGGATATAGTCCCCCTTTATAGCTGGTCCCCCTCTTTCCCCCCTTATAGCTGGTCCCCCTCTTTCCCCCCTTATAGCTGGTCCCCCTCTTTCCCCCTTATAGATGGTCCCCCTCTTTCCCCCCTTATAGATGGTCCCCCTCTTTCCCCCTCTATAGATGGTCCCCCTCTTTCCCCCTCTATAGATGGTCCCCCTCTTTCCCCCCTTATAGCTGGTCCCCCTCTTTCCCCCTCTATAGCTGGTCCCCCTCTTTCCCCCTCTATAGCTGGTCCCCCCTCTTTCCCCCTCTATAGATGGTCCCCCTCTTTCCCCCTCTATAGATGGTCCCCCACTTTCCCCCCTTATAGATGGTCCCCCTCTTCCCTCTCCCCCCTTATAGCTGGTCCTCTTTTCCCCCCTTATAGCTGGTCCCCCTCTTTCCCCCCATATAGCTGGTCCTCCTTTCCCCCCTTATAGATGGTCCCCCTCTCCCTCCTGCCTTATAGATGGTCCCCCTCTTTCCCCCTTTATAGATGGTCCCCCTCTTTCCCTCTTTATAGCTGGTCCACCTCTTTCCCCCCTTATAGATGGTCCCCCTCTTTCCCCCTCTATAGATGGTCCACCTCTTTCCCCCTCTATAGATGGTCCCCCTCTTTCCCCCCTTATAGATGGTCCCCCTCTTTTCCCCTTTATAGATGGTCCCCCTCTTTCCCCCCTTATAGATGGTCCCCCTCTTCCCTCTCCCCCCTTATAGCTGGTCCTCTTTTCCCCCCTTGTAGATGGTCCCCCTCTTTTCCCCCCTCTATAGATGGTCCCCCTCTTTCCCCCCCTTATAGCTGGTCCCCCTCTTTCCCCCCTTATAGCTGGTCCTCCTTTCCCCCCTTATAGATGGTCCCCCTCTTCCCTCTCCCCCCATATAGCTGGTCCTCCTTTCCCCCCTCCCTTATAGATGTCTCCCTCTCCCTCCTCCCTTATAGATGGTCCCCCTCTCCCCCCTTATAGATAGTCCCCCTCTCCCCCCTCCCTTATAGATGGTCCCCCTCTCCCCCTCCCTTTATAGATGGTCCCCCTCTCCCCCCTCCCTTTATAGCTGGTCCCCCTCTTTCCCCCCCTTTCCAGATGCCCCCCCAGTGAGTAAATAACACAAAAATAACAAAATACAACTCACCTACCCTGCGTTCCCCCGTAGATCCTCTCTCCGTCTGCAGTCTCCGTCTGATGCGCGGCTGCCGGGGGTGTCCGTCCTCTCCCCGGCAGCGCGCGCATCACACAGCTCCTAGTGCCGCCTGGGCCCTGACTTCCGGTACGTGCGCTCTCAGTACCGGAAGTCAGGGCCCCAGGCGGCACTAGGAGCTGTGTGATGCGCGCGCTGCCGGGGAGAGGACGGGACACCCCCGGCAGCCGCGCATCAGACGGAGGCAGCCGGAGACTCTTGTGACCACAAGCGAAACAATGCTTGCGGTCACAAGAGTGCAGTGGCGGGGGGAAGGGGGCCTCCCGGGCGGCATTATAATGTGGGCGGCAAGGCATGGGCCCCCCCGGAGCCTCGGGCCCCGGGCGGCCGCCCAAACCGCCTACATTATAATCCGCCATTGCTGCTTAGCCTTCTATGGGATCCCGGCCGGAGCGTATACACATAGTATACGCTCCGGCAGGGATCTCTTGCAGCGCCGGAAAGAACTGACATGTGAGTAGCTCTGGTCGCTTGCTTCATAGTGTGCAGTGGGGAGCTCTGATTCGGGCGCGCATGGATGCGCCTGCATCAGAACTCTGCGGGCCAAAAGATGCAGTACCGGCCGGGATGATCTTTCCAGAGACCGGCAGCTCTGTGACCCGGCCGGGTTACGGAACGGCCGGTCTCTTACACCATGTGAACATGGCCTAAATGTGTATGACCACAATGTGAAGGGCTCCCCACTCCTCTCAGCTGTGATTGATGGCTGACTGTTGTATAGCTGCGTATAGGGCAGCCTGCCAGGCCGAAGGGAGGTGGAGAGAGCAGATGGATGTGGAAGAGATGGAGGCAGCACTCAGGAATACACCAGGTTCTTAAGTATTATCCCGGTTTATGGTACTTTTACACGGGACGATTGATCGTTCGTTTTTGCACGATAACGGTCAAATTCGAACGATAATCGTACGTGTAAACGCAGCGAACGATCAAACGACGAGCAAAAAATCGTTCATTTTGATCTTTCAACATGTTCACAAATCATCGTTGATCGTTCGCAAAAAATGCGCAGATTGTTCAGTGTCAACATTCTTTCAAGGATTTCCCCTATGTGTGAGATAGGCTTAAACGATCGCAAAACAATCGCATAGCGAATTTTCCGTACGATGTATCGTTCCGTCTAAACGCTGATCGTTACAAAAAAAACATTGTTCATTCAAAATCGTTAATCGTGCGATTGGGTGAATTATCGCACCGTGTAAAAGTACCATAAGTCATTGATTGCTCATATTAGCTAAACACTAACTTTTGTGTCTAATAGGAGAGCATACCTGTCCCTATAATATACAGCCCTCACATAGGGCAAAATTATCTGTCCACTCATCTGCTATAAATTTAGGTTGATTGGCATATGGGTAAGGGCCCTTTTACACAGAAAGATTATCTGACAGATTATCTGCCAAAGATTTAAAGCCAAGGCCAGGACTGGATTTGAAAAGAGGAGAAATCTCAGGCTTTCCTGTATGACCTGATCTATGTTTATTGTCTGTTCCTGGTTTTGGCTTCAAATCTTTGGCAGATAATCTGTCAGATAATCTTTCTGTGTAAAAGGGCCCTTATTCTTCCTTTTCTGGAGGAGACACTGGCCTAGTTCATATAAGAGAGCTTAATTCCTTCTGGAGAGTGAATTTGCATACCTAATTTGCATAGGAAGGTGGGATCAGGACTTGAAGTTCATAACTCGTACATTATGTTTTTGCTAAATTCCAAGGAAATCAACAAGGCTGACATGACTTCTGCTATACTAGTTGTTTCTAGACAGTGATATGGGTCACTGGTAAGAATGTATACACAAAAAGGCCAAGGTCAAGAATTTAGGACATCAATTGTTCTTAACATATGGGCACTTCATTGCAGGACTAGACTTGAAAGGTGACTAAATTGTCTTAGCTGTCCTGGTCAGGTCAAGTCAGTACCTGAAGATGTGAAAATATAGATGAGTTTGCAATATGCCTTGTAGTTGTAATAACATTCTAATGGTGTTATAAAGCATTGGTTCAATGAAGCTAAAAAGGTTGCCATTCACCTTTGAAGGCTCGTTCCGTCTACAGCTCTCTCCCCGACCTCCCCAGACACATGCCTTGGGGCAGAAATAGTATTATAAGTGGTAACATAGTGTTACATAGGGTAAAAGGGGTCAAGCCAGCCTCATTAATTTATATACAGAAGTAAGTAGAAGCCCGGACAGAGGGGTGGCTGTGGATATGGCGGGGTGGGGGGTGTTATCATATGGGATAGTAGTGTGAGCTGTCCATATGAGCTAGTTGCCATAATCTCATAAGACCTAAAGCCCCTATTCCACGGGGCGACTATGAGGAGCTCCTTGTTTCCCGCCCGCTTCCAGCAAGCCGGTGGGTCCGGAGGGGCCCCCGGAGAGGCGGGGGGGGGGGGGGGCTGCCCCAGTGATTACTAGATCGTCCGGGCAGCCCATAGCATATGTGGTAAGTCTTTCTATAGGATGGCCGACATGGAGGAGCATGTGACCATGCTCCCGCTTCTAGTGTCCTCCATAGGCATTTACAGGCTCAGTGGAGGACACTGGGGGCGGGGCTTGGTCACATGCTCCTCCATGTCAGCCATCTTATGGACAGGATCAGCACAGAGTAGGACAGCACAGCCTGGAGGAAGGGAGTGTGATATTAGCTCTATGTGGTACACAGGGAGCTGCTGTCAGTATATACCAGGGGTGGGGAACCTCCGGCCCGCGGGCCGCATCCGGCCCCTGACACCTCCGGATGTGGCCCGCGGCTCCCCTGTGACATGCGCCGCTCTGGAGGAGAAGGAGTGTCTGTGACAGCTGCCAGGAGGATACTGTGAGCGCCGGCTCCTTCCCCTCAGAGCGGTGCACATCTTCTGACTCCTGCCCTCCTGTGACATGCGCTGCGCTGGTGAGGCAGGAGCTGGCACAGACACAGGAAGTTGTGTTGTATGCCGGCTCCTGCCTCACCAGCGCGGCGCACGTCTTCTGACTCCTGCGGGCCGCGCGCGATGACGTCATTTCATCGCGCACAGCCTGCAGGAGAAGACCGGCACAGAAGAGAGGAGGGAGAAGAGGACCTGGACAGCGTGGGAGCGGAGGAAAGGTGAGTGGGATGTTTATTTTTTTTCATTTGGGGCAGACACTGGGGGTTAACTATGCTACCAGGGACATGACTGGGGGGTTAACTAGGCCACCAGGGACATGACTGGGGGGTTAACTAGGCCACCAGGGACATGACTGGGGGGTTAACTAGGCCACCAGGGACATGACTGGGGGGTTAACTAGGCCACCAGGGACATGACTGGGGGGTTAACTAGGCCACAAGGGACATGACTGGGGGGTTAACTAGGCCACCAGGGACATGACTGGGGGGTTAACTAGGCTACCAGGGACATGACTGGGGGGTTAACTAGGCCACCAGGGACATGACTGGGGGGTTAACTAGGCCACAAGGGACATGACTGGGGGGTTAACTAGGCTACCAGGGACATGACTGGGGGGTTAACTAGGCTACCAGGGACATGACTGAGGGGTTAACTAGGCTACCAGGGACATGACTGAGGAGTTAACTAGGCCACCAGGGACATGACTGAGGAGTTAACTAGGCCACCAGGGACATGACTGAGGAGTTAACTAGGCTACCAGGGTCATGACTGAGGAGTTAACTAGGCTACCAGGGACATGACTGAGGAGTTAACTAGGCCACCAGGGACATGACTGAGGAGTTAACTAGGCCACCAGGGACATGACTGAGGAGTTAACTAGGCCACCAGGGACATGACTGAGGAGTTAACTAGGCTACCAGGGACATGACTGAGGAGTTAACTAGGCTACCAGGGACATGACTGAGGGGTTAACTAGGCCACCAGGGACATGACTGAGGAGTTAACTAGGCTACCAGGGACATGACTGAGGAGTTAACTAGGCTACCAGGGACATGACTGGGGGGTTAACTAGGCCACCAGGGACATGACTGAGGAGTTAACTAGGCTACCAGGGACATGACTGAGGGGTTAACTAGGCCACCAGGGACATGACTGAGGAGTTAACTAGGCTACCAGGGACATGACTGAGGAGTTAACTAGGCTACCAGGGACATGACTGGGGGGTTAACTAGGCCACCAGGGACATGACTGAGGAGTTAACTAGGCCACCAGGGACATGACTGAGGAGTTAACTAGGCTACCAGGGACATGACTGGGGGGGTTAACTAGGCCACCAGGGACATGGCTGGGGGGTTAACTAGGCTACCAGGGGCATGACTGATGGGGGTTAACTAGGCTACCAGGGGCATCACTAAGGATTCAAATCAGGTACAAGGGGCATCACAGAGGGTTAACTACAATAGCAGGGGCATTAGGGGAACAATACTTTGCCTTGTTCGGGTGCTGCAAACCCCCGCTACTAACTGCCGCGCACGGTATAACATTGAGTGCGGCCCTCGAATGATTTTATTAAGGCCCGACCGGCCCTCGACATGGAAAAGGTTCCCCACCCCTGGTATATACAGTGAGTGCACTTACTAATACTGTACACTGAACTATTTTACTATAAAGTAGCCAACCCCTTTAATGGGCGAAAGTTTTTTTTTCAACTGTACTACTTAACTGTGATTATAAATGCTGTGGGTGTATAACAAGCGCCTATTGTAGCGTGAAGCAGACACACAACAGAAATCTTTACACTAAATGGTGACTTACGCAGTGGAAGTTACTGCACTTGTGAGTCATTCATTATGGACAATGTAGGAAACAACAGTCACAGCTTTAGTTATGTCATGAACGAGGACTTGTAAGTGTACGAAAAGCCTAAAACTGAGGAGTAATTGGGTTCTAAGTAACAGATCTATATTACGCACACACCCATTCGTTGGCCGCCTTTCAGCACTCGGATAGCTAGGATGACATCTCATTAGGTTGGCATGAGGTTATGTGACAATCTGACATGATCTCCGCTACTAGTAAAGTGATCTCTACTGCCAGTTTGGTAGCCGTCATGGAGAAAATCATGTTAAGATCTTAGAAGATGTCTGTACTCGGTTCATTATTTGCAGCTCCAAATCTTCACCAGCTGTCTGCTAAAAATTAAAGGGGTTCTCCAAATGGAACTTACTCGTCCCTCATCCACAGGATGTTTCCTGTAGTTCATAACCAAGTTTGCAGACACTGCAGCAGGGATTTTGCCCCACTCCTCTATTCCTCCATACAGATTTTCTCCAGATCTTTAAGGTTTCGGGTGGTCACTGAGTAACATTGAGTTTCCCTCCAAAGATTTTCTTTTGGGTTCAGGTCTGGAGACTAGCTAGGCCACTCTAGGACCTTGAAATGTTTCTTACTGAGCTGCTCCTTAGTTGCCCTGGCTGTGTGTTTCAGTGTTTCATGCTGGAAGACCCAGCCACGACCCATCTTCAGAGCTCTTACTGAATGAAAGAGGTTGTTGGCCAAAATCAGCAGTGTATTAAATACTTATTTTCCCTCTCCATTTAAAGAAATCTCAAGTTTTCCTTTATTTATCAGCTGCTGTATGTCCTGGAGGGAGTGGTGTTTTTTTTTCAGTCTGACAGAGTGTTCTCTGCTGCCACCTCTGTCCATGTCAGGAACTGTCCAGTGTTTTCTATGGGGATTTGCTGTCTTGGACAGAGGTGGCAGCAGAGAGCACTGTGTCAGACTGGAAAAAAAAACACCACTTCCCTCAGGACATACAGCAGCTGATAAGTATGGGAAGACGAGATTTTTTAAATAGAAAAAAAATTACAAATCTAGATAACTTACTGGAACCAGTTGATTTTGAAGAAAAAGATTTTTGCTCGAGTACCCCTTTAACTAACAATCATGGACATCAGGTCAACAGTTTGATACTAATAAAATTGGTCCCCCCACTGTATACCTCTTAAATGCATTGAAAGTGTTTGACACACCTAGGTGGCTTCCTCTGCCAGCCCACTGGCTTTTATCATGATGGGGTACTGATGCTCCACTATGATGGCTGGGAGCCTAGGCCATAAGCATTTCACTATTAGACCATTCCAAAGGCAACAATGCTTTGATGTACTATGCATTACAAAGCATTAGAGAAACTATGAGACAATCACTGCTTCAAGTGCTTTTGTTGGGGGGGGGGGGGGGGGGGGGGGGGGGGAGCTTTAGGGAAAAGAAGACATATTTGGTACAAAGCAATAGTAATGATGTAATTGCCATCCTGTTTGCACCCGTATTGCTCTCCCTAAAATATATGTTCCCTAAAATAGTAAAAATAAAAATTTCAACCTGTGTCAGAAAGCCACAAAAAGAGGAACATTGCTATAGTTAAAGCAGTCACATTGTACAGCCCACACGTAGCATGACCTGACCACAGACATCACTGCTGTCCTAACCAGCCCCATATTACATCACTGTGCACGTATAGCGTCTGCTGACTGGTTCCTGCAGCCTTATCTAGACTCTCCATTCTACATAGAAGTCTAGCCTACTGTGCAGACTTTGCACTTTGTACCTCTTGTGTCACATCACGTACTCACTGTGCACTGTACACCCTTACAGGCTGGGAGATTGCTCCTATTGTTCAGTTATTGATCTTAGTTTTCATTATTTGTCGTTCTGTACATTTACTGCTTTCTTTGAATATACAGCGCTGTGGAATATGTTGGCTCTATAGAAAGATTACTACTGTTACCATTGACCCCCGAACAAACATTAACCATTTAAAGGGACACTTCAGAGAAAAAAATTTTTCCAAATGAACTGGTGCCAGAAAGTTGTAAAAAGGTATAACTTACTTTTATTTAAAAAAAATCTCAAGCCTTCCTGTACTTATCAGCTGCTTTATGTCCTGCAGGAAGTGGTGTTTTCTTTCCAGTCTGACACAGCGCTCTCTGCTGCCACCTCTGTCCATGTCAGGAACTGTTCAGAGCAGTAGCAAATCCCCATAGAAAACCTCTCCTGCTTTGGACAGTTCCTGAAAATGGACAGAGGTGGCAGCATTGAGCACTGTGTCACACTGGAAAGAAAACACCACTTCCTGCAGGACATAAAGCAGCTGATAAGTACTGGAAGACTTAAGATTTAAAAAAAAAAAAAAATTAGAAATCTGTATAACATTTTTTTTCTTCTGGAGCACCCCTTTAAGACTGAATGATTATTTTTTTGTATCTGCTACTTTTATCCGTTACTGGCAATTTGCTTTGTAAATGTAGTGAACATCATCTGTAAAATTTCCTGGTAAAAATTAATGACAGGATGCAGACTATGGGGGAGATTTATCAAACATGATGTAAGGTGAAACTGGCTCAGTTGCCCCTAGCAACCAATCAGATTCTACCTTTCATTTTCCAAAGAGTCTGTGAGGAATGAAAGGTGGAATCTGATTGGTTGTTAGGGGTAACTGAGCCAGTATCACTTTACACCATGTTTGATAAATCTCCCCTCTATATATTTGAAGGAACTCTGGTCATTCATGGTCTATTATACGTAATCTATATAAAATGATATAACCACGTTACCCGTCAGGACACACTGTCCTCTAATATAGGAAGCACCTGTGAGTTTCCATAGACTGGCTATGACCCGGCTATCTGTCAGCTGCAGCCCCTGCTTGTTCAGATAAGCCAGAGCTGCAGCAGCCTGTGCAATGTGCTGCTCCTAGTGCTGACCCTAGGTCTGTAAGGTCATGCTGATGTCACGCATAGACAACATCCGCAGCAAACCCAGCTCCTGCCCTGACCCTACACTACACACGGCTCTCCTTTCCACACATTTCCTGCCTGCTGTGGGAGACATCACTCTTTTTTTTTTTTTTACATTCCACAGCTGTGTCTGGGAACATAGGTTCATGAGAATGTTGGAATTCATCCGATTAATCACACGTCTGAATCATTTCAGCTATTTGTCTTCATGACATGTTACCTGTCTGTAGGGCTCGGTTCACACCATCTTGTTTTTCAGATGTATTCCATGACAAAAAGAGCATAGCCTAAAAGAGATGCTATATCTGTAGGGTATGCGGCAGAAAAGGTACAGGTGGCATACAGTGTGCAATCCTATACATGTAGATATTAAAGGTGTAGTTCAAAAAATTATTCTTTTAAATCAACTGGTGCCAAAAAGTGCCAGAGATTTGTAATTTACTTTTATTAAAAAATCTCAAGTCTTCCAGTACTTATTAGCTGCTGTATGTCCTACAGAAAGTGGTATTATCTCCAATCTGGAGAGCAGTAGACGTTTTCTTTTTCTTTTTTTTAAAAGATATTTTAATAAAGGTTTTTTTTTGTTATAACTGTACAAGCAGGGATTTGCTACTACTCTGGACAGTTCCTCACACAGACAGAGGTGTCAGTAAAGAGCACTGTGTCAGACTGTGGAAAGAATACACAACTTTCTGCAGGACATACAGAAGCTGATAACTACTGGAAGACTTGAGATTTTTTTTAATAGAAGTAAATTACAAATCTCTGGCAATTGATTTGAAGATTTTTTTTTTTTTTTTTGTGTGTGAACTACCCCTTTAATTATCATTATAGAAAATGTATAACTTTGTATGGTGTCCTATTGTGGAGATTCTGCAGCCCAGCAGTTTTAATACAGTAAAAAAAAGATCTGATTGTTCACCTGCCAGACATATGCCAAAAGGAGATCATTTAGGCATATGCTTTCCCATATGTCTGGTGTGATTCCAGATGTATACTGCATGGAGAACGCACTGCAAACTGAGAATTAGTAATGTTCAAAACTTCATGGTTACAATATAAACCCAACACTCTATCTAAAAAATAAAGATGACAATAGATTAAAGGGGTATATCTGTGTTTTGTTTTTTTTCTTCAAATCAACTGGTGTCTGAAAGTGACAAAGATTTATAATATACTTCTATTAAAAAAATAACAAGTCTTCAAGTACATCTAAATTGCTGTATGTCCTGCAGGAAGTGGTGTATTCTTTCCAGTCTGGAGAGGAGAGGTTTTCTATAGGGATTTGCTCCTTCTCTGCACTGTCCCTAACATGGACAGAGGTGGCAGGAGAGAGCACTGTGTCACACTGGAAAGAATACACCACTTCCTGCAGGACATACAGCAGCTGATAAGTAACCCTTCAAATACTATTAAGGGTACAAACCCACTTGCCGGATCCGCAGCGAGTTTCTCACTTCGAATACGCAGCGAGACTCGCTGCGGATTCTGGCCCTGTTTACTCAATGGCAATGTCCACAGCCCACCCCGTTAACCCCCCGGCCACTGGAGACTATACACCACCGGGTCCCTGCTCCGGCTTGCTTCGGGGCTCCCGGTGTCTTCAAGTCCCGCTCAGCCAATCAGTGCGCTGCAGCGGGGCAAGCCGAAGCAAGCAGGAGCGGAGACCCGGTGATGTATAGTCTCCAGCAGCCGGGGGGGGTTAACAGGGTGGGCTGCCATTGAGTAAACAGGCCGGAATCCACAGCCAGTCTCGCTGAGTATTCGATGTGAGAAACTCGCTGCGAATTTGGCAAGTGGGTTTGTACCCTAAATTGGTATTTTACAGTTGAAACACTTATCCCCTATCCACAGTGGTTAGACCTCCGGTGATCTCAAGAATGGGAACCACATTGCTTTTTTTCCCTTTCATTGGAGTGCCGCCTCTTTACATTTTTCTTGTGGATTTGGAAGCTTGGGTCTGGCGACCGGAGACTTGTGCACCCACCTGAGCCCTTGACCCGCACAGTGCCGTCCAACAACGTGTTATTGTATATATATATATATATATATATATATATATATATATATATATATTCTTACATTCTTACCCAGTCTGCTCGGAAGTTGCTGATCTGGACCCCACTACAGTCCTCTTCTTTGTGGTTCCTGTGACCCAAGAGATCAATGCAATGCTGCAGTTAGCCATTCCAGTAGTACATGTATGGTGAGTGCAGGAACAGAGCACATATAATCATTGAAGAGACTGCTGCACCCACCTGGGCACCACGGCCCTTTTAAACAGATGATTAATGACATATTGGAGAAAGGTTATCACTTTTAAAAAGCCTGGATAACCCCTTTTTCTAAACTTTATACTACAATTTCGTTGAGAGCTTATTTTTGTTTTTGAGTCAGATGTCGTTTTTATTAATATTTATTTTCTTTCAGATCAACTGGTGTCAGAAAGTTTTATAGTTTTGTAATTTACTTCTATTTAAAAATATCCAGTCTTCCACTATTTATCAGCTGCTGTATGTCTTGCAGGAAGTGTTGTTGACACAGTGCTCTCTGCCACCACCTCTGTCCATGTCAGGAACTGCCCAAAGTATAAAAGGTTTTCTATAGGAATTATAGACAGACAGAGGTGACAGCAGAGAGCACCGTGTCAGACTGGAAGGAATATATACCACTTCCTGCAGGGCATACAGCAGCTGATTAGTACTTTAAGTAGAAGTAAATTACAAATCTATATAACTTTCTGATACCATTTGATTTAATACCACTTTGATGACTTTTTGTTCTATTTTTTTTTTCATGCAAGGTGACTTCAATAGTATTATTTAATGGTGACCTTTTATTCTTTCTTTTACAGTGTTTAGTGAGCAGGATGCATAACAGGATATTTTAATAGCTTGGATATTAATAGACGCAGCAATACCAATTATGTTTATTCTTGTAATGGTTTCAATTTTAGCAGGTTTAATATTTGCTTTCCTTACTGTTGTAATCCTTCGTATTTACCTGTACGACTGTACTGTATATAAGCAGTTAGGTTATCCAGGCCCCATGAGTTATTGGTGGCTCTTCTTTCTGTCAGTGTTCCCGACATGTGTACAGGGAATAGCAGTGTGTATTTGTTTAGTACAGTCCCCAGTTTAATTATAGTCTGCCAGAGTCCTATGAGATCACTGGAGGTGCTTCACATATCTACACACCCAAATGACTAATTGTTTTTAGCGGCACCTGTTGCGACCTGCAGCTGCGGAGAACTTTTCCGGAGCGATTATTATGGAGTTTAATTCAGGAGCCAGAAGTGAGTATAAACAAGGATTAGACACTAGTACAAACGTCCCCAAAGGTCTGGGCACACACACTTGGGGAATTTATTAAACCCACACAAAGAGTTATGAGAAGCCAAGTTTGTCAACCTCCAGCCACAGGCTTCCAGATGACTTTCATTCAGAGCTTTACATTTCCACGTCCAAGGCACCAACAAGAAGTTCTCCGCATGCCCCTGACCTTCTGCCCAACAACAGGGAAGATTCTGTGTTGGGAGGAATAGGAGATATATTTAGGGACGCTAAATAAGTGTCCTCATGAAGAGAGTTACAGGTATTATGTCATTCTGGTTCCTGGAGTACTTATGTGTGCCAGTATGAGTTAGAGTAATTTAGATTGTTTACAGGAAATAAATTTAAAGGACTATTCCGGAGAATTATTATTATTATCATATATATATATATATATATATTATTTTTTTTTTTCAAATCAACTGGTCTCAGAAACCTATGTGTTTCGCGTGCATGCGCGCTTATTCATGGTTAATCATGATTAAGTGCGCATGCATGCGAAACCTGTAGGTTTTTTAGCAAATCTTGCCATGAACTTTTATTTTTTCTTCTTTTGATATAAAATAAAGAATTTTTGACATTTTAACTACGGAGTGCTGGGACCATTACCTTGTTATTTCCACTATTGACTAGGCAATTGGCCGAAGCTGGACTCGTGCACCCTCTCTCTATGAACTGAGATCTTCCCACATCCATGTGGAGGTGAGCTGACTACCATTACACTGTCAGAAAGTTATATAGATTTGTAAATTACTTCTATTCTTCCAGTACTTATCAGCCACTGTATGTCCTGCAGGAAGTGGTGTATTCTTTCCAGTCTGACACAGTGCTCTCTGTTGCCACCTCTGTCTGTGACAGCAACTGTTCAGAGCAGCAGCAAATCCCTATAGAAAACCGTTTCTGCTCTGGACAGTTCCTGACATGGACATAGGTGGTAACAGAGAGCACTGTGTCAGACCGGAAAGAATATACCACTTCCTGTAGGACATACAGCAGCTGATAAGTGCTGGAAGACTTATAGGGGTTATCCAGGACTGGAAAAACCGCAGCTACTTTTTTCCAGAAACAGCACCACCCCCGTTCTCCAGTTGTGTGTGGTATTAAAATTAAGCTCAGATTACTACGATGGAAATGAGCTGGAAAACCCATACCCAAACTGAGGACAGTAGTGGTGCTGTTTCTAGAAGAAAGCAGCCATATTTATTTTAACATGGACAACCCCTTTAGAATTTTGAAATAGAAGTTAAAAATCTGTATGACTTTCTTACACCAGCTGATTTTTAAAAGGAGTACCTTTTAAAGCAGTAAAATTATGTATTCTTTCTTCTAAAAACAGCACCACATCTGTTCACAGGTTGTGAGTGGTATTACAACTCAGTTTTATTCCATTTCTAAATAACTGGGCTGCAATACCCCATTCAAACTGAGGACAGGGGTGGCGCCGTTTAGCAGTCATTCTTTTTATAATCCTGGATATCCCCTTTGGCATTGTGTTAAGGTGCTAATACACAAAATGCAAAGTTAGCCTAACCAGAGTTACAAGTCTCCGATGTTGTGTGCCAACTCTCCCCTGACAGATGATGCCGGGAACAAGATGAATAGGGCATGTTGAATTAAAGACCCAATGTTTTGTCCTCAAAGAAGAAAAGTCACACTTACTCCCCGCTTCCTATTGAAAACACATACACAATTGGCCAAATCAAGTGTGCAGAGCTATAGAGAGGATGGGAGCTGTTGGCTCACAGAGCGTTCGGCTGACAGCTGTGGAAGGTGTTTGGCAAACATTAAAGGGGTTGATGGGATTAAACTTCTTGTAGTAAGGTATTCTATTTATCTAACCATAACAATAATATAGCCAGATCCACCAGCTCCATAGGCCATGTTCACACATAGTATTTCTGTCAGTCTTTTTTAAACCAAAACCAGGGGTAGAACTGACAAAGCAAAATTATAATGGAAAGATTTGCACAGTTTCCGTGTTTTGAATCCACTCCTGGTTTTGATTGAAAAAGACTGACGGGAAAACTGTGTGTGAACATAGTCATATACTGCAAAAGAGATGATTCATCTAGATCAGTGCTTCTCAAACTGTGAGGCACCCCTAGCTGCTGGTGAGGCTTTTTTTAAAGAGGTATTCTAGGAAAAAACAACTTTTCCCCTATCCAGTAGGAGGTTGCGGGTGTCTGACCTCTGTACCCCCTGCTGATCTCCGTATCGGGGCCTCGGCTCCGTATTGGGGCCCTGGCCTGTCTAGTGAGGCCCAGTCATCCTCTTGGCCTGTCTGCTGAGGCCCAGGCATCCTCTTGACCTGTCTGGTGAGGCCCAGGCATCCTCTTGGCCTGTCTGATGAGGTCCAGGCATCCACTTGGCCTGTCTCGTGAGGCCCAGGCATCCACTTGGCCTGTCTGGTGAGGCCCAGGCATTCTCTTGGCCTGTCTAGTGAGGTCGAGGCATCCTCTTGGCCTGTCTGGTGAGATCCCGGCATCCTCTTGGCCTGTCTGGTGAGGCCCAGGCATCTTATTGGCCTGTCTCGTGAGGCCCAGGCATCCTCTTGGCCTGTGTCGTGAGGCCCAGGCATCCTCTTGTCCTATCTGGTAAGGCCCAGGCATCACCTTGCTCTGTAAGTTGAGTCCCCAGTACAAAAGGTTTGAGAAGCGCTGATCTAGATGACAACAGCAGAAATGTAAATCAGGTTTGGACCGGGCTCTGTAGTGTATACAGGATATCTGAAGTATCAAAGAGTTGGACGAAGAATATTGCAAAGTGGCAACATGGTGTTATAGCAATGACAATAGAGTGCTTTCCTGTCATTAGTCTCAAATACCAGTATAATTTATTAGTGTTTATGGCCTGCACATACAAGACACATAGGGGCCTCATAGATTAAACTTGTCTGTTTGCCACTTTCCAGTTAATATATAATTTTTCCAGTGCAGTTCAGGAAATGTTAAGCAATACAAATGCGATCTGACAGTCACAGGGAGTTCGAGCTTATAAAACCTGTCATTACTATCAGAGAAGAGCCGAGCCAATAAACATAAATCATAACGCAGAAAGACGGTCACACATTCTGCATGAGAATATCGATCTCCGTAACATTTGGTGATTTTGTCATTCAGGCTTTGATGTCATAGCAACTTCTTGTTCTAAAACATTGCACAATCCAAAGTAACCACAGCTGCCTGACCCTTACTCCTCACCTACTTCATATGTTAATGAAGCGCTGCTCTCAAGGCAACAGGTCTGTAATTCTGCTTTCTTGTGAGTATTCCCCTTCTAGAATGAATTGTTATTTCTCCTCACCCCGGGGGTGCAGCATTTCACCTTGGGCACCATCGCCTGACTGCAGGAGTGCTAAAACATAAAACAGGTATTTCTACCTTGGACGTTTATGGCATATCCACATAATGCAAATCTCTCTACTTTAAAAAAAAAAAAAAGGAGAATTGGGGGTCCCCTGCACCACCTGGTGGGTAACTACTGGCTGATGCATCCAGATGGAGAATGAATGGAGAGGCGTGAATGTGTGGGGATTTCACCAATAGCTAGAAAATAGCTAGGCTGTAAGTGTTCAATGTTCATGCAGCACCCCCACAGGGCAAAATTGGCATTACACTTCTTTTTTACTGCAACATCCCTCTATTAATTCAAACTTTCTAACCATGACAGCCCCAAAGATATGTATTACCTGACTGGGCATAAGTGTATTGGGGCATACAAAAGTAAGGGGCCTATTCCACGGAGTGATAATCGGCCCGATTCGTCCGATTATCGCTCCGTGGAATAGAGAAAACGATCAGCCGATGATCGTGTCATCGGGTGATCGTTCATTTAGGTTCAGACCTAAAACCATCGTTCGCCACCAGCGCATTGCTACAGTGGAATAGCGGTGCGCGGTGGTGACCGACGATTTCAGCAGCATCATACATTACCTGTCCTGCGCCGCAGCAGCTTCGGAGCAGGGCTGTCCGAACTAACAGGCCGTTTAGCCAATCACTGGCCGGAACCGCCGCTGCCAGTGATTGGCTGAGCAGTCTGTCAGTTCAGACAGCCCTGCTCCGAAGCTGCTGCGGCCCGGGACTGGGAGGAGGAAGGAGAAGACCTGGAGCCCAGACAGGTAATGTATGAAACAAGGGCTGCAAGGACATCGGTAATGATGTCCCTGCAGCCCTCCCTTAACGATCATCGGGGCCGTGGAATAGGCCCAGTAAACAGGCACGGACCCTAATAGTAGAAAGGAGTCCCCACTAATAGCCAAAGTAGTGAAGCACTGAAGGCCTCCATACAGTTTACACTGAATTCAGCTAAACACCTTGGTTCTTGGAGAGATAAGGCATTGCTAGAGCAGTCTGGTAGCGGCTTACCCCTCCCATCCCCATAAGCAACATGTGAATTTTCAACCCCTCTGAGCAAGGTCTAATGTTCATGTGTATGAGGAGGATGGGAGAGAAGAAACATTGGCAGAATTATCATGGACACCTTAAGTCTTGTGGAATTGACCCACTCATGTATTATTTGGTTACCCTGTACCTCCCAGCTGATTGCTGGGTGGTCCCAGGGCTGGATCTGGTGGAGCTGGAGGAGGCTCATCTGTTATTTGTGACACAGGTGGTTGGACCAGCTGCTGGGCCCCGTCCATCCCCAAAGGAAATTGCTGTTCTTGGATGTTCCTAGAATTGACTAGTTGCCCAAATGGAGGAGGCCGTCACCTCAAGAGAAGCAGAGTAGGAACAGTTGAGTGGGTCCTTCTGCCCTAGAGACTGAGACCATCCTGTGTTTTCATAGAAGAATGGGATCAGGGACAGAACTGGGAAGGAGGTGTACACATATTACCTCTCCATGGGGAGAACATGGGACACACTCACTATCCTGCAAGGGTTGCAGAGATAAGCTACAGATATTACCTGCTCTCAAGAGTCCAGACTGAGCTGGGCTGACCAAATGGTGGAGAAGGTAACAGAAGGCCTCACCACCAACACCTAAGTCAGGGGTGTTAGTACAGCTGGTAGACTTTGAGGCAAACTCCTACCTGTAATACACATGGCCTTCTCTGCGGGAATGGGGAATGGTGGTGGAGTGCTGATCATGGGTGAACTGGACTCAGGAAAGCCTACTCAGGACATTGCAGTACAAGCTTCTGTATCTAATGCCATCACTTTCATCCCATATTTAAAGTGTCACTGTCAACTGACATGTCATACAGATTGGTCCGAGTCTGTACCGATCGGGAAAACAAGCTGGGAAAAGACAGATCCTCTCCCGTCTCTGTGTCACGTGATATCAGTCGGGCTCCATAGATTTACACAGGCAATCAAACGGAACCCGACTGATCATGTGACACAGAGCCCGTAGAGGATTGCGCTTAGCGCAGTCTTCTCTCGACTTGTTCTCATGATCAGTATAGGACTGAACGCTCAGACCCGGACCGATCAAAACTTTTGAAATGTCTCAGTTACATGTCAAAAATTTTTACAAACTTTTATGCTATGCTTCAGGTTAACAGGTCAGAATATATGACCCAAAAGATGGAGAAAAGCCTGGATAACATCCAGAAAATGCCAAGGATAACATCTGAGTGGTTTAGACGTGTGGCTGAAATATTCAAGCGTGACATTGGAGTACATATGCCATATCACATTTTTTACGCTACATGTACTAATCCTTTACTATCATTTCTATTTTTTAAAGTGTCACTGTTGTTATAACTCTTAAAATCAACAGTAGATGTGATATAAAGCAAGTTTGCAATATACATTCATTATTTTTTTTTTTTTATAGTTATCATGGAAAACACGGCACTTCCTGTGTTCTGTATGTTTTTTTTTTCTCATTGAGTCTAAATACAGGAAGTCCAGTGTATCCCAGGCCATCTGAGCGCTCACAGAGAGAATGCAGTCATGTGATAGATGGACACATTGAGCCGAGACTCTCTGTACAAGTCAGACTTCATGTGTTTAGCCTCTTTTTTTCAACCAGCACAAGACTAAAAAGCTTCAGGAGACTGGACCTGGATTTCTGGTAAGTTCAGCTTTGTTTTACAGCAAGATAACAACAAAAAATAATGAATGTAAATTGCAAACTTGCTTTATATCATATCTACTGTTTATTTAGACATTGAAAGTTATAGCGACAGTGACACTGTAAGGCCATGTTTACACATTGTGTGAACATTGTCTGTTGGCCAATGTCTGAGATGCTCACCTGGCCGATACTACAGTATTGGTCAGATGAATATCAGTTTGTTTGAATTGGAATGTGTCCGCACTCCAATTTGCCATAGCCCAAAATGTAAAGTATGGCCGAGAGCCGTACTTTACATTGTGAACACAGGCTATCTTGTGCTGCCACACAAAATGGACCTGTCAGTTATTTTGTGCGGCCGCAGATAATCCCAGCCCTAGTGTATACAGCCGCAGTTTCATAGGCTGCAATATACTCGGTCGCTGTCATCAAACAACGGCCGTTGTTGCAGGTTACAGGAATTTATCCAAATTTCTTCATTAGGTCCTCCTTCTTCTCAGATTGCTTGTGGCATAATGGGTTGTTGTATTACCCTTCTCACAGAGGTCAAAAGAAAGCTCTTCCCTTTTCCAGCAACAATTTATGTTTCTGGTACTGAAACTCTGCTGCAATGCCAGACACGGCCCATGGACACGAGGGGGCGCTGTTTCTAAGATAAAACTGACTGCTTATTTTATTCAAACTTTAAAAAATTTGCTCTACAGAAGGCATTGTGTTCCCTGATGACAAACAGCATAAGAGTCTGTCTGGAAGCAGCCAGGAAGTTCTGCTTGGTTTATAGTAGAGAGGTGTGACAGGATCCTGCTGTGTTTCTAACTAGAAATTTGGGAGATTCTAGGCAAGAAGATGACAGAAGATAGTGTTTAAACAATGGCTCTATTGACACAGGCAACAAGATGAATCTTGCTTCAAAAGCTTTGCAGATGAACAGCCCTGGGGCAGAGGGCAGCCTGCAGAGAGCGAGAGAAGGCAAACTGGGAAGCAGGGTGTGGAGATAGAAAAAGAGACATTGAATTGTGTTCCCAAAGAAGTGATGGAGGAGTTCTGATGCTGTCAGTGCTGGCAGTGATACATAGTGGAAGGATCAGGATGGAAACTAAGGGATAAATGTCTTCTTCCACATAAGGAAGACACAGATGTATTCTCCAGACTGTCAGCACCAACAGATCATTCACTACAATCCTCACTGCTGGGAACACAAGACATTTCTTTGGGAATGATTTCAAACTTGTCAGCACTAGGACTGCTGCCTCTAGTGGTGGAGAAGGGTAAAGCATACACAGCTATGCAACTATAGTATATATATATACATATATATATATATATATATATATATATATATATATATATATATTTATATATATATATGCCACACTGTGCAAGGGAAATACAAGGACTAAATACAATTGTTTTAGGTTTTTCTTTTTCTGGGCTTTTTGATACATGTGTATATTTCTATGTAATTTTTAATTGCAGGGAAAGTAAAAAACACATAAGGATCAATAGACCAGAGATAATATAATCAAATAATTCAAGGTTTTATGTAGAGATGTGTGAACCTCTCGCACGCTCAGGTAAGCATGCGGCATTTGATTATTGTTGGCTAAAGAAGTTAGATGCAGCTCTAGGGAGTCCTGTAAAACATAGATATAACCTATGGCCTATAGCTGTATCCATGTTTTCCGGGCAGCCTTACAGCTGCATCCAACTTCTTCAGCCAGCGATAATCAAATGCTGAATGCTTGGGTTACCTGAGCGTGAGAGAGGTTCACACATCTCTAAATAAGACCATAAATTATTTTATTATGTCATTATGTTACCTACAATGAGTTGTTGTAGGTAAAACTTTCAATAATCCAGAACATCCTTTTACACGGCCCAATTATTGTCCAGGAACGCCCGATTATCGGCTGATTGCCTGTTTAGAAGCTGCTTTAAAATGTATCGATATTGACTGCAAATAACCTTTGTAATTTGTGCAGTCGATAATATAAAGGAAGACTGACAGCACGGATATGTTTATACATATATACTCAAATATACGTGTGTATACTTACCCTGATGCTTGTGATCCAGCATCTGGCTTCTTCAGTTCTCAGAGGCTGCCGCCTCCTCTGTAACGACTGACAGCTTGAGGAGGCAGGGCTTGAAGATACAGCTGGAAGACTGAAGAGATATGTTAAGTATAGACTGCTTGTTATCTGGGAAGATATATATGTAAATATCAGTTTCCTGGGCTGCACAAAGGATATAAGGATCATTCATGCAGCCCGGCCCCTCGACTTGTAATGTAAAGGCACAGCAAACGAGCCAGAGATCAACACTGGTTTGTGGCCCCTGCGGTCAACAAATCTGTAGGTATAAAAGGACCCTTAAGGCCCTCTTACACAAAAAGATTATCGACTGTATTCATTATCAGGTTTCCAGTATTTTTGTTGGCGAGAAGAGCAAGGCATGCTGTATTATTCTAGCCACTGAAAGTGATGGAGGCCTTAGAGGGGATTATCTAGTACCCAGAATATTAATTGATGCAAACATCTCCATCCTAGACTCTTACACAGCAGCCATCAGCCTATAGACTTTATCTCATTCTGTTTTATGAGACATCTCTTTATTGCTTGGAATATAATTTTTGTTCCACTTGATTTCGCGGTGTCTATTTTTATCTATAAAGAGCTCTATTTTTAACACTTTTGTCAGTCTCTCATAGTGATTATGAAACTTCTCAGTTGTGCGCATTGTGCTCTATGGAGATTGGAGAAGTCAGTGTTACTTTACAGATTCATTAGGCAAAATAAGAACAAATTGAAACGTCATGGAGACTTAATGCTGTTGCCTAGATAACGAGGTGTTACGCTGAGCTACGCAGAATGTTATTGCTTCTGTCTACAATGACGTGTTTAGGTGACATTATTTATAGACTGTAGCGTAGTGGTCGCAGTTGGTCATGATCAAAATTTATGCATATATATGTAGTGTCCCACTACGTGGGATATATATCCCCTGACATATAGGAAACCACCACTAGGATTTTACCCTTTATCCTACTCCAGGGTGTGGAAGCTGGATTTCTGCTGGTAGAGAACATCAGTTTACTCCACAAGAGTGGTGTAGGTAGCGTCTGATCCTGGGGACCACACAGTACCAGTGCCAAGCTCCAGGAGGACACCAGGTACCAGGGATGGTACCAGGGATGAGGCAGAGATGTTGTCAAACACAGACAGTGGGTCATTGCAGGTGGCTTAGGATACAGGTTAACAGTCAGGCATGGCAACATGAGAGGCAAAACATCACAGGTCCGAGGTTCAGGCCCATACAAAGCAGATACTAGAACAACATCTTCACTCAAGAACAGAAGAAACAAAAAAAAAACTGCAAAAAAAAATGGGTGGAGCATGTTAAATAGGTGTGGGAGACTCAGGAAAGATACACTGTCCCTTTAAATGTAAAAAGACAGGTGCACACTCCCTAGAGGACAACAGAGGAACTGCAGCTGAATGCATAGAGGACAGGTTGGGAGAAGAGGAAGTCACTGCCATGGACTGCACGAGGGGACAGTACAAGGAACACCGCACCTGGCATTGTTATAGATGGTGCTGATGGAGGCAGCCGAGAACATTACTCAGCTCCATAGAAATTGAATCAGGGTGCATGCTCAATCGCCAATCCACTTTAACTCCTCACTTGTGATCAGGCATGGAGAACGAACGCGGCTCTGGACATCCATTTGGGTGACTGGAGTGATTGTTGATAGCTCATAAACTTCCACTGTACAAAATCCGTTTGTCATAAGCATTTATAAAATTTGACTAAAGAACATGTAACTCTATATCCCTGTACTGACAAGGGGCAACAATGCTGAAATAGCTGTCTACAGATGGGTAACCTTTCCTTTTGAAAAAGTTTATTACTTGGCTTTAAAAAATGCCCAGTCATGTTCTCAGGCCTCTTAATGGAGTCAAGCATTGACTGGAAAGGATGCTACCTCCAAAGGGTGGCACCAAGGAACTACTTTGCATATCCTTCCCAGAGTCCCCAGTGGAATGAAACTGTACATGACTGCCATTATTGGACTGTCAATGTGTTATTTTTCTAAATGTCTCTCTATACTTTCTATGTTTGATAAAACTCAATAAAAATTATCTGATTCAAAGGAATGAAACTGGCTTATAAGTAGTGATAAGAAAACTTGCTGCTCGGCATTTGACTCCTAGTGGCTGTAGAAGTTGAATGCAGTCCTGGAAAACATGGATTCAGCAATAGACCATAGGCTGTAGACATGTTTTCCTGGCAGCCCTAGGGCTGCATACAACTTCTCCAGCCGCTGGGAGTCAAATGTTGAGCATTCAGGTTCAGCTGAACCTAAACACTAAGAAAGTTCACTCATAACTATGTATAAGTCAATGAGAAATAATGCCCCTTTTGTCTTGTATGTTTATATGACAGAATTTATATGACACTATCCCATTTATAATCCTGGCAACCAAGGAACATCTCAGCACCCTCAGGCAACATAGTTTGGACGTAGCAGCAACCTCTGCACCCCTTACAGCTACACCACTGTATTTGCTATAGTTTTTACTTTAAAGGGGTTATCCAGCGCTACAAAAACATGGCCACTTTTTGCCCAGATTGGGTGGGGTTTGAAACTCAGTTCCATTGAAGTAAATGGAGCTTAATTGCAAACCACACCTGACCTGCAGACAAGAGAGGGGAAAAGTGGCCATGTTTTTGTAGCGCTGGATAACCACTTTAATGGGAAAAAAACCCCATTGAAACCGCATGTATGAACTACAACTGTAATGTTTTTTTAATGTTATGGTGGCTTTACATTACACCATTGCTATCATATGTGGCCATAGCTTGGTGAAATCAGGTCACATGAAATATCTAAAATATTAAAACACCAAAAACATTCTAATACACATGTTAGGAAGAGAGAAAAAAGTCGAAACAAATGGAAACATTTAAAAGAACGTGACACAAAGTGGACTGCGGAGAGATACGAGCGTCCTGTATTACATGTAACATGGTCTTTTTAAATGTCTCTGGGTGGAAAGATCAGTGAAGGCACGTTCTGCAGATCTGCACTTAGCTGCTGAAAAGCCGGAGCTTGTCAATAATTAACACTGTGTCACAAGTATTACATTTTCTGGCTCCTGCCTGACAAGTTACAGATGACTTTACATAACATGGCATCCCGCTGAAATGTCAGTCACGGAGGTGGAAGATCTATAGGATAAGAGCTGCGCTGGACATACTGGGCTTATATACTGGAAAAGAACGTAATAAAAGCAGATTGTAAGGACAGAGGGCCACATCAGGGTGAAAAAGGTGCAGCCTTCTCATTACAGAATCACTGAGGAAAAGAAGAGATTAACCCAGTTTGACGTCTGGCGGTGATAATCGGTCAAGGCTTGTAATCTTTACAGACAAAACTCTGTCTACGTTCCAGTCACTTTTAACTATTAGTGCCGCGGCCGCTCGGAAACGTTAAACTTTTTGATTTTGAAACTTTTTACTGTTTTTAAATTTTTCTCTTTTTGGTAAATTATAAGTTTTTTTTTTTCGTTATAGGTTACATTGATCTCAGTGAAGCAGAAATCAATACATGTGATATTGCCTATCAAGTTATCTTGACAGCCACATAGCTTTAAGTAGCGGAGATCAGCGATGTTCACTTAGATTTCAATTATCTTCTTTTATTTCCGGATTAGGTTTGGATTTGGAGATGAATAGATGGTTATTCTGTACCCGACTGCCTCGGCTCTAACAAAAAAGTGATCGATATAATTTAGGAGTAAAATGCTCTATAAATATCCTCTAAAAAGAATTGTCCCATTAGGACATCCCCTGTCCATATGTTTAATTAGAGCTCCTAATTGTGAGACTGGGGGGAGGGGGTTTCCCCTGATCTGAATCCTCCTCCCAGAATGGAGGGCAGCAGCAGCTTTAGCTCTCACGGACCTGAGCCATCCATGTATTCAATATACATCTATTCATCCAAGTGGAAATATTCAGCCGACGGCAGCTTTCCTGGACAGAATTAGTTGAACGCCACTGGTGTTGGGATCAGGGTCTGTAGAATTGCCACAGTGAATCTTATAATGAAAGGGTCCTTTAATGCATCATGTTGTATAGTCAATCTCTGTTTTTTCCGTACCTTAACCTTTCAACGTTTTTAAAGCAAATGTATCACTAGGTACATCGCTTTGTGTTGTTTACATGAATAGACTGGAGTCGGCATGGGGATGCTGGTGCTGCAGGCCTTTTTTTGAACCGCCGCCCTGTTCCCGAGTATGGCGCCAGTCTGTTCCCAAGCACCGTCCAGGCCTAGAGCACTAGAGGTACGACCACAGGCCCAGTGTGACGATCTCCCCTCTGTGAAGCGGCTCCATTGATTCTAATGGTTTCGTCACACTGGGGGCTGGCGTGCCCGGCCCAATGCTTCATGCTGGGCTGGTGCTCGGGATGAGATCGGGAATCCCCACGCCGGCGACAGTCTGTTTATGTAAAAAAACACAAAGCGATGTACTTAGTGGTACATTTGCTTTAATAATTATAGTGGAAACCTACCTTTAGACACATAGGGGGAGATTTACCAAACATGGTGTGAAGTGAAACTGGCCCAGTTGCCCCTAGCAACCAATCAGATTCCACCTTTCATTTTCCAAAGAGTCTGTGAGGAATGAAAAGTGGAATCTGATTGGTTGCTAGGGGCAACGGAGACAGTTTCACTTTACACCATGTTTGATAAATCTACCACATAGATTTCACCAATGCTATCAAACCTATAGGGCTATGCCCAGGGCCGCCGATAGGGCAGTACAACCGGTACTGCCGTATGGGGCCCGGACCCTAAGAGACATGGGGGGGGGGCCCGGCGGGCCCGCCGGCCGCCGCCCCCTCCCCAACCGCCGCCCCCTCCCCGACCGCTACGCTAGGGGGGCCCGCACGGCCCCCCTTGCCACCTGGGGGGGGGTTGTGCCGCTTCGGTCCGGTGAGCTTCCGGCACACGCTGCCTCTATCTCTGGCCGGAAGCTCACAGCTGCAGCCCTGCGGTCCTTCTCTCCTGCTCGGCAGCGGCGCACGTGACGTCATCGCGCCGAGCAGGAGAGAAGTTCCTGGACCGCGGGGCTGCAGCTGTGAGCTTCCGGCCAGTGATAGAGGCAGCGTGTGCCGGAAGCTCACCGGACCAAAGCTGCATGGGAAGGGGGGACCTGCCAAGCCTGCCTCACCTGCCTCACCTGCCTCTGCTCCCCCGGCCGCTCCCTCTTCCCCCAGTCTCTCCTCCTGCACCCCCCTTCCAGCCTCTCCTCCTGTACCCCCTTCCAGCCTCTCCTCCTGTACCCCCCTCCAGCATCTCCTCCTGTACCCCCCCTCCAGCCTCTCCTCCTTTACCCCCCCTCCAGCCTCTCCTCCTGTACCCCCCCTCCAGCCTCTCCTCCTGTACCCCCCTCCAGCCTCTCCTCCTGTACCCCCCCTCCAGCCTCTCCTCCTGTACCCCCCCTCCAGCCTCTCCTCTTGTACCCCCTGCCTCTCCTCCTGTACCTCCTCTAGCCTCTCCTCCTGCACCCCACAGCCTCTCCTCCTGCACACCACAGCCTCTCCTCCTGTACCCCTCAGCCTCTCCTCCTATACCCCTCAGCCTCACCCCCTGCACCCCACAGCCTCTCCCCCAGCCTCTCCTCCTCTACCCCCCCTCCAGCCTCTCCTCCTGTACCCCCCTCCAGCCTCTCCTCCTGTACCCCCCCTCCAGCCTCTCCTCCTGTACCCCCCCTCCAGCCTCTCCTCCTGTACCCCCCCTCCTGTACCCCCTCCAGCCTCTCCTCCTGCACCCCCAGCCTCTCCTCCTGCACCCCCAGCCTCTCCTCCTGTACCTCCTCTAGCCTCTCCTCCTGCACCCCACAGCCTCTCCTCCTGCACACCACAGCCTCTCCTCCTGTACCTCCTCTAGCCTCTCCTCCTGCACCCCACAGCCTCTCCTCCTGCACACCACAGCCTCTCCTCCTGTACCCCTCAGCCTCTCCTCCTATACCCCTCAGCCTCACCCCCTGCACCCCACAGCCTCTCCCCCAGCCTCTCCTCCTCTACCCCCCCTCCAGCCTCTCCTCCTGTACCCCCCTCCAGCCTCTCCTCCTGTACCCCCCCTCCAGCCTCTCCTCCTGTACCCCCCCTCCAGCCTCTCCTCCTGTACCCCCCCTCCTGTACCCCCTCCAGCCTCTCCTCCTGCACCCCCAGCCTCTCCTCCTGCACCCCCAGCCTCTCCTCCTGTACCTCCTCTAGCCTCTCCTCCTGCACCCCACAGCCTCTCCTCCTGCACACCACAGCCTCTCCTCCTGTACCCCTCAGCCTCACCCCCTGCACCCCCCAGCCTCTCCCCCAGCCTCTCCTCCTCTACCCCCCCTCCAGCCTCTCCTCCTCTACCCCCCCTCCAGCCTCTCCTCCTGCACCCCCCTTCCAGCCTCTCCTCCTGTACCCCCTTCCAGCCTCTCCTCCTGTACCCCCTCCAGCCTCTCCTCCTGTACCCCCTCCAGCCTCTCCTCTTGTACCCCCCCGCCTCTCCTCCTGCACCCCACAGCCTCTCCTCCTGCACCCCCCAGCCTCTCCCCCAGGCTCTCCTCCTGCACCCCCCAGCCTCTCCTCCTGCACCCCCCAGCCTCTCCTCCTGCACCCCCAGCCTCTCCTCCTGCACCCCACAGCCTCTCCCCCAGCCTCTTCTCCTGCACCCCCCAGCCTCTCCTCCTGCACCCCACAGCCTCACCCAGCCTCTTCTCCTACACCCCTCAGCCTCTCCTCCTGCACCCCACAGCCTCTCCCACAGCCTCTTCTCCTGCACCCCCCAGCCTCTCCCCCAGCCTCCTCTCCTGCACCCCCAGCCTCTCCTACAGCCTCTCCTCCTGCACCCCACAGCCTCTCCTCCTGCACCCCACAGCCTCTCCTCCTGCACCCCAAAGCCTCTCCTCCTGCACCCCACAACCTCTCCCCCTAGCCTACCCTCCTGCACCCCCAGCCTCTCCCCCAGCCTTTCCGTCAGCATCCCCCAGCCTCTCTGTCAGCACCCCCCAGCCTCTCTGTCAGCACCCCCCAGCCTCTCCTCCTGCACCCCCTAGCCTCTCCACCAGCACCCCCAGCTGCTCTCCCTGCCCCCCAGCTGCTCCTCCTGCCCCCCATCTTCTCCCCCTGCCCCATCTGCTCCTCCTCCTGTCCCCCATCTTCTACCCCTGCCACCCCAGCTGCCCAATCTTCTCCCTGCCACCCTAGCTGCCCCCTATCTGCTCCCCCTGCCTGCCACCCCAGCTGCTCCTCCTGCCCCCCATCTACTCCCCCTGCCACCCCAGCTGCTGCCCCCGAGCTGATCCCTCTGCCCCACATTGCTCCCTCTGCCCCCCCAGCTGCTCCCCCTGCCCCTCTCACCCCAGCTGCTCCCCCTGCCCCCATCTACTACCCCTGCCCCTCTCACCCCAGCTGCTCCCCCTGCCCCCCATCTGCTCCTCCTCCTGCCCCCATCTACTCCCCCTGCCCCCAGCTGCTCCCTCTGCCTCCCCAGATTCTCCCCCTGCCACCCCTAGCTGCTCCCCCTCCCCGTCACCCCAGCTGCTCTCCTTCCCCCTGTCACCCCAGCTTCTCCCCTTCACCCCAGCGGCTTCCCCTGCCACCCCCAGCTGCCTCCCTTCCCCAGTCACCCCCAGCTGCCTGCTTGCAGACTAGTTGTGGTCGGAGAAGTCTTCTTGATTGCTGCGCCAGATGGAGAAGAAAACAAGAAGCGACGGCAATCGGAGAAGACGTCACCTGTGAGTCATTAGTAACTGCACTGTAATCACTTCTATAGTGTGCAGAGCCTGTGTACCATTGGGGTCTAAATGGGTCAGTGTATTGTTTGCGGTAGTGTACTGACACAGCCCCGCGGTCACTACAGTACACTAGCGCAAACTTTTAAACTAGGACCCAACTACAACAGCCGCAGGCACTACAACTCCCAGCATATGCTGAGGGCTGCAGACTGTCAGTAAATGCTGGGAGTTGTAGTGCCTGCAGCTGTTGTAGTTGGGTCCTAGGTGCATTATACACTGGATGCTTTGTAGCATATAAGAATACATAGATCTGTGGGGGCTCAGTGTAGGGAAGTGACCGCAGAACATCACTAATAGGGGATAGGGGTAGATGTTTTGTTCTATCCCCTATTAGTGATGTTCTGGGGTCACTTCTCTGCACTGAGCCCCCACAGATCTTTGTATTCTTATATGCCACAAAGCATCCAGTGTATAGGACCCAACTACAACAGCTGCAGGCACTACAACTCCCAGCATGTACTGACAGTCTGCAGCCCTCAGAGTATGCTGGGAGTTGTAGTACAGTGTAGACAGATGTATTGCTGGACCTTCAGGGCTGATGGTTGTCACCCACAGATTGCAGCCACCAGCAGCCTCTGCACACAGTGATTTATTACAGGGTTGTCCTCTCAGAGACTACAACTCCCAGCATACCCTGAGAGCTGTATAAATGTAGGGATTTGTCACAAATACAGATGAATTCAGGAAAGGAGCGGGGTCAGCATGTCGTGTCTCACTGGTTCTATATTGGTGGGCCCCAGGTCCCCCAGTCCGACACTGGACAGAAGCGGCCCCCAAACTAAGACGTCCCCGGCCTCCTTCCTTCTTCCATCACATTTGTTTGATGAGAACAGCGGGCATCAAGCAGAGCGACACCCAAGTGCCAGGGTATATACCATGCATGTACAGTAATGGGGGGGGGGGGGCGCCTCAGCGTGCAAAGTGCCTAGGGCAGCATAAACTCTAAATACAGGCCTGGCTGCCGGCACTTCATACCAGCAGCCTATGGGAGGCCGGGCCGTGACCTCTCCGGCAGGCGTGATCATGTGACGTCATCACGCCTGCCGGAAGTCCCGTCCCTGCGGCTCGCAAGATGGAGCCCGAAGAGGAGGAAGAGCTGCTGCCTGCAGCCACAGCGCGGATTAGGTGAGTAGGATGTTTGTTTTTTTAGGGGCACCTCTGGGGGCATTATTAGTTCATGGGGGGCACCTCTGGGGGCATTATTAGTATATGGGGGGCACCTCTGGGGGCATTATTAGCATATGGGGGCACCTCTGGGGGCATTATTAGTATATGGGGGCACCTCTGGGGGCATTATTAGTGTATGGGGGCACCTCTGGGGGCATTATTATTGGTGAACATATACAAATCAAACAGCCCCCCAGACCCTCGAAATTCAATAACCCCAAACGGGGCATTGCCTAGTACTCAACAGCATTCTGAATACAGGGGAACCCCTACCCCACTCTTGTATAAGTTTTAGTCTCCATCATAATGAGCCCCGCTGGGCTTGTAGACACGCTATAAATTGTACGTTGCAGGGGTGAATATAATGCACTGCATACAGAGCACAAGAGGCAGCTATACAAGTAAGTGTCTGTATGGTGACATTTAAATTGCACCTTGTTCACATTTAGTTTCTACAATTTTATAACTGTATAACAGAGGTTACATTTTAAGCCACTGGGGAAAATGGGGTATATGAGCCAGTTCTCTAGAATTGATTGGAACCAAATTATAACTCCCAGCAAGGCGTGGGGCGAACACACTATTTTTTTTTTTATTAATGTGGGGGGCCCAGACACTTTGGTTGTATGGGGCCCCGAAATTCCTGATGGCGGCCCTGGCTATGCCATCTGTCCTGTCCTCTTTTATTATACAGAATATATAGAACATAACTGCTGGTGACCATACCGTCACACGCTGGACATGGTCTAGATCTCAATGGTCACAGTGGGTAGAAGGCTTCCACACAGACATGCCACACACCATAGGCTGATAGACTGACATGGGGGTTGCACTAGAGATGTGTTTTTTTTTTATTTTTTGGACTACAATTTGTTTTGACAAGTTTTTGACTTGTCACCCCCCCTTTTTTTGGCTTTGTTAATTGCATTTTCATAGAAATTTTTAATAAGACCAGATTACTATAGCGCTTATAATGCATAAATGTAATACATACTAAATATTTTTAGTTTTCTTTTCTACAATTGCATTTTTGCATTGCGATTTTAGCAGTTTGAAAGGTTTTTCTTTTTTTTTTTAGACTTAGCCTGCTTAAGGTATTTATATTTGTTCTTCCGTTCTGTACAGCCAGAAATGTTTTTAAAAAAATGTTACAAAGTAAAAAAATAAAAATAAAAAAACATACATATGAAGGCCTAATAAAAGAAACTAGTAAGCTTTTTAATAAAATCACAAACTGCATCAGTGTTCAACCCCAACAGAAAATATTGGTTAAGGTTGTTGGCTTCTTAAAGGGAATCTATCACTAGGTTTATGCTGCCTTAAATGAGCGCAGCAGAAACTAGTGACAGAAACACTCAACAGAACAATGTATTACATATATCATTCTGATCAGCCATTCTCCTAATATGCAGGAGAAAGGGTTTTGTGCCACTCCATTCCCTCCACCCTTTAGCTGCTGATTGACAGCTTTCTGCCCATAGACAGTATAGATAGGGCAGAGTGTGCTGGTGCTCATGAATATCCAGAACTAATGAGCACATGCACATAATGGAGATGACTACTTATTGTCCATGTTATTAAGGAGGATATCTCAGAATTAGCTGCACAGAACAATGTAAGTGATACAACATCCTGTTCAGCTTCACAGTCACTAGTTTTTTCTAGTATTAGCTAGGGTAGCATTAACCTACAGACTACTGAGCCTCTTTAAGAAGTTGAATGTTTTTGCAGTGTCGTACAAATCTAAAACTGCCTTCATGGAAGACTGCTATAGGTCATACCACTTCTGGGCTACATAATAGATTTGGTCATTGTGTAGCCAAAATGTGAGTGAGTGTTCCATAAATGTGTAATACCTTAAATAATTGGAATGATCCATGTAAGGCCAGCTCTCCTTACACTATAAACATGCCAGGACGTATTTTATAGCCCATTTAAAAGAAAATAAACACTGTTCATTAGTAAAGAATATCTCCTCTTTAAGACATGAGCAGCGTACTGCAGTAAAATAAATAGTAATATATAATGACGAGTCAGCAGCTATTCCTCGAGGCAAAAATGATAGAAAACAAGCAGAAGAATGTTCAGATGAACTGGCCCTATTATTAATCTGCAACAAGGCTGCTTAAGTGGATGTTTGCCAGCTCCGAACCATGCAGAATCCACCAAGGTACAATTTACCCAGCCATTCTTCGTATCCTAGCAGTATGCTCACATCCTTGTATTATAATTAACCCAAAAGAAAGACGTGATCTGGATGTTTTACATTGTCTGCAAAAAATACACAAGGATTTATTCATCTTTAAGCTCGTTTTTTTTCTGGAATGTGAAGCGTCCCTCTTAGTGACAACCAGTTTTTTTTATATGTCCCATACGGCCATGTTCAGATATGGTGGAAATGTAGTATATTTTCAATGTGGATTCTACACTCTGAAGGGTAAGGTCATGTAGGATGGAATAGGTACTTTGTGATATACCTTTTCACTAGTATCCCATCATGCAGCGGCACTATAAAGCGCAAACAAAATGCGAACCCAGCCATAAAGCGTACTTGATTTATAACATTAACCCTTCAGAGTTTTGACATTTTGAGTGATTAAAGTGCTCTCACTTCTAGTATTGGACCCCTGAGAGTCCTCTCCATGGCGCACAACTATTTCTCAATCTCTACATCTCAGGAGACAGTAGTACAAACAGGTCTTCTCTCTCTCCTGCACATAGCACAAGCTAAGCTCCAACTTTCTGATATAACTGTTACTAGAGACAGATTTCCCCTAACAACAGGAAGTGGACAGCAGATTGCTGAGGAAGGAGACACAAAGAGGGGGATTCATCACATATAGGGCAAATATTCTCATAGTTTGTGAGCAACTGCTTGTGTTTTAAAAACTATGTGAATATTTGACCTCTGTGCCGCTCTTCCCACAGAGTCAGGAAGTGGGTGGGGCAATGGGGGAAGCCACACGCATAAGAGGTGTGGCCTTTGTTCGCACTACATTTACAACAGTTTACACCGGCTCACCAAAGAAAATTATTAGTAAAATCTATGCACAGGGAGCTCCAGTGCACATGGATTTATGTAGAAGCATGCGTCTCTACTCATATCCCGCGTGCCAGTGCACCGGTGGGAGGGTTTTTAAGACCGGATTTTTATAACATGCCGATCTTGATAAATCCCACTCCTAGTCTCCTGATACTCCAGAGTCCTCTTTTTGGGGTAAGTAGTTATTTTTGGTAAATTAGATGTTAGAAATCACATAAGATATTAAATAGGGGGACATTGTTTGAAACAACCGTGCATTAAGTATATTTCACTACTTATTGCTGTATGAAAAACTTTAGTAGACTTAGTAGACTGCATGCCTGTAAGTATGTTTGGAAAGGTTGGAGGCGGGGAGTGAAAAATTACTTGTTGCATTGTTTCCTTGCAGCCCTAGAGTTCTGCATGACAGTATTGCACAGACTGTGTATGTTCTCCATGTGTTTGCATGGGTTTCCTCCATACACAGGCTAATTGGCTTAGCTTGCAGTTGATCCTGGTGTGCATGTCTGAGATTGTGAGTAGTACAAGGCTGGTCATACACTTCAGATTAAAGAGGCCAATTTCAGCCGAATAGGACAGCCACTGAATCAGGGCAGCTGAAATTATGGGAGAAATAGGTTGTTTCTTCCCCATCCCAATTTGGAATACTGACTATGCATATGTATGCGGGGATCGAGAAGATAGCTGTTGGCTGTATGAGTGTTCAGAAATATGAGTGTACTGAGCTCTGCAGAAGATCATTATATAATATATAAAATGTGTGAAAGGTTAGTAAATGGGGGCACTCACCATTAAAAAATAATCTTTATTAAATCTTCATTAAAACATCCATGCAGAGTGCAGCAGGAACACGGGACGCCAGGCTCTGGTGACTGTTAACACATGACATCTGTTTCGCACGTGAGGGCGTGCTTCTACGGATGAGATATATATATATCCAATTAAATAAATACATAAATATTATTAGATAATGATTTATATACCTCAAAATATATATATATATATATTTTATTTATTTATTTGGTATATTATTTGGTATATATATTTATATATATATATTTATATCTGGATCTGGTAGAGTCGGGGTCTGACTTCGTGGAGGCTATATATTATATTATGAAATAAATGCAAGAGAAGTAAAGTAAAGTATTGTTATTCTAGTTGCTTATGACATAGCAGAATGTACACTGAATGACAGTTCTGAACGGGTGCAACAGCTGGCCAGAGAAGCAGCAGCTGAGAAGCAGCAGGGCGAACACTGTAGGAAACCTATATTACAGCTATACTCTGGCTGTTAGCAGAGCACCTCTAACTTCTATTGTATAGTAGGGAACTGCTTAAAGGGGTTATCCAGTGTTACAAAAACATGGCCACTTTCCCCCTACTGTTGTCTCCAGTTTGGGTGGGGTTTTGAAACTCAGTTCCATTGAAGTAAATGGAGCTTAATTGCAAACTGCACCTGAACTGGAGACAACAGTAGGGGGAAAAGTGGCCATGTTTTTGCAGAGCTGGATAACCCCTTTAAAAGGCAATCCCCTAACAAGCTATGAGACTACCCAGTAGCATTGTGCCAGGGGATGCAAATTCTTTGCTAACAGCACACTACCGGTCAATTGTTATGGCAGACCATGTTTTTCTTAGTGCCAACATTTCCTGGCTTGTTTTCCATGCAAAATGTTTGAATTTGGAATAACATGGGCAAAACCTCCAGCTGTCACTCCTCTATGGCAGGAACTTGTACAACACATGGAGCAGTGAGAATGAATCAAGGCATTAACATTTCAGGTTTATGCTGCCACGTCAAGAAGTTTGTAATACCAGGGATTCCTGTGATAGAAGCTCATTCCATTCTCTGCCTTAGTCTTATGTGATTCCTGAATTAAAGTCGAGCCACGCTTGTCAGCCGCGTATTGGCTACGGTGACTGACACAAGCTGCCGGAGGCAGAAAAGACATTTCCAAACAACTCCGTTTTTAAGGGAAGATTGTCAGTAGCAGCCTATAATAAATACAATACACGTCACTGGAGATACTGAATGTAGTACTATATAAGGACGGAACATCAGAATGAGAAGAGTTCCTTAAAGATGGAATTTCCTATGTCAGTCTAAATATAAATCCACTGGAGTAAGCTATACCGAATATATTATGAGATGCATTGACTTCTGTACAAATAATAATAACAATAATAATAATTATAATGAATGACTAATCCTAGTTAATTTCCAATAAGTTCTTGTGTAACAGCATCACCATAACAGAAAGTTACCATAACAGTGCCAAAGTGTATGTACGACCGAGCAATATGGCTGCTTTGGAGCCCCTAGAGAAGGTCATGTAATTCTTTTCAGTGCTCTCTGCTGCCACCTCTGTCCATGTCAGGAACTGTCCAGAACAGGAGAAGTCTGCTGTGAGAAGAGCACTGTGTCAGACCTGAAAGAATACACCACTTCCTGCAGAGCATACAGCAGCTAATTGGAAAGACTTCAGATTTTTAATTTTGAACTGTCTGCCACTGGTTTATTTTAAATATTATTTTACCCCTTTAAAGTAGTTAAGTGTGTAACATTCTCCTTTATTCCACTGTGACCTGTAACACTTACATTATAACTTGCATTGCAGACTGCATGATCAGGTATCCCTGGTTTTCTAAGATGTCGAGGAAACAATTCACTGGATATATCAGATCGGATGCAGTCAGGTCACATTTCATTATTCTGCATATCAGATGGGCCACATAATATTATACAGTAGATGCAAAAAGGTCATTGGTAACCTACAGAGTGACAACTACCATTAGCGATCAGGTGCCTATGGCGGCCACTGCTGGAAAAATGGGGTATTACATGGTGTCCAGTTAGTTTTGTTTGACCACATACAAAAATAGTGTGGATGCTTCAGTAGAGCAGGACCCACTCTTTGTTGTGAGTCTCTGATCTCATAGAAGGCCACCCTCTTCAACAATCATCAGGAAAACTGGCACATGGTGTCCTAAAATACCATCAAATGTTCTGCACTACTGGATGGTTATAGAAGGTTATAGTAATCTAATTAGTGAGAATATCAGGAAAGACTACGGCCCAAATGAACTGCCTATTCCCTGTATGGGAATTAGGACTATAACAATTCCTTATCACTATTCAGTCTTTTCCTCCTGAAATTGGTAAAGTTATATTTTAGACCCAGTATTAGGCTATAGGAACTTCTGTATTATGAAATGATGAATGAAATTTACTTTGTAATAATAATAATAATAATAATAATAATAATAATAATAATAATAAGATGAATAGCACAAAACTTCAAGACAGGAAAGCAGCGTTATAAGGAGTGAGTTATACCTTGGCTGACTACATTAAGCAAAGCTCTTTGCCTGAGAATTCTTTAATCACTTGTATCCACTTTATCAAAGCAGTTCGGCACACGCCACCTCTTGTTACGCTGAGCTTCTATAGTTACCTATTAACCTGGGACTGCTATCGCCTTCCAGCAAAGTGTAAGATCAAAGTCCTTTAGGTAACATGAAATACAAGAGAACAATGCAGGACACCGGCCTAAGACACACTTTTTATATAAAATCAAATTAGTTTGATCAATTTCCCAATCTTTGATGTCACGTTTTATGGTATATTATACTGTGTTATATGTTTTCATGCAGAATCCTATTACAGGCATTATTCTTAGGTATTCTCAAAGTATAAACATGTACATTGGGTATTCTTCAGTGATCGGGTTTGGGTTTTATGTATGCTGGTCAAGTGACTCAAATTTGGTGCCTTTACTTTAATGGATCACACACTACTAAAACATTGTGAAAGCATATCCGGGTCCAATCATGCAAGTATTTCCTGTATGACGGCACATGGATTGTCTACAGCCCTATAGTACAGACCTGTAAAGGTGGCTATACATCTTCAGTTATCTCTCCTGTCCTACCCATACACATGGCTGAGCAAACCTGTGTTCTCTATGGGGAGGGTTAAAGAGGTACTCAATCAAACATAGTTTTTACATTTACTATCCCTCCTGAGTCTGTCTCCGTTTGAATTTCCTGCTGTTTGCAGGTCCCTGAAGCTCCAGTTGGTGGCTTCATTTTTTCTTTACTTCCTGGTTTGGGCTTTCCCATGATGCACTTTGTCTTCTGTGATGTTAAACTGACTCTGTAAAACTGTTAGATGGCTTACATCTTGTTCAGCCAATCAGAGCTGAGCAAACTGTGTCATCTGACAAAGGGAGGCTGGCTTAACAGGGCTTAGACCCACCTCCCTCTTGATGATGTCATTGTCACAAAATGGCTGCCGCAGAACAGCCTAGGGTCAACAGTCATTAGATAAGAATGAGTTTACTTCACTTCCTGGTGGGGGATTTAGGGGGAAAAAGATAGGGAAGGGGGCAGATAGGTGATTGAAACATATTACAAAGTTATATAACTTTGTAATGTATTTCAATTACTGGAAAACAGCTTTTTGCTGGAGTACCTCTTTAAGCCACAGCCAGAAAGTTATGACCAGGGCTTACCTCTCCCAGAATAAAGGGGTGATTTTCCATCTTGCCCAACCCTTATCTCCACCCACATCATTTGTTGGTGGTCCCGCTAAAAGCAGCAGGAACAGCTGACAATAGTATAAGGTGGACCTTAAGATCTTTGTGTGCTGCCATACTAGCCCATGCAGCTTGCCATAAAGCAAAATGGCTGCCCCCATAATAGTGTGCTAAAATGAAAATGAAAAAATTACAATTCTAAAATTGACACCGATTGGAACAAAAAGAACGTTTCAGCAGGCTCTAATCAGTTAAAAAAAAAAAAAAAAAAATCATGGCAACGCATTAACTTTAAAGGGGTTATGCAGGTTTCATATCAAATTATATTTAATATGGGAGTGGGACAGTGGTGTAGACTCAATGCCTATTTTTTGTCTTTCTGTCACATGACTGCAGCCAACATCATCTTAGATCAGTCAGTGACGTAACATGTGGTGAAACATTGACTCATGGACTCGCATAACGTCCAGTGCCAAGTGAGCAAACATCAGATATCATGTGACGATTCATTCTTCTCTCCTGCACCCATAATAAACATCACATCACATGGCTTTAGAGACATGATGCAGACCCCAGGCGCCAATTCCCCCTGCACAGCCCATCCCCCATAACAAGTGCATGTCACGTGACTTCACAGACCCGCCCCTGGACCCCGTGCACTGATTCCCCCTGCCCAGCCCATAACCATTGTCATGTCCAGTGATTTCTAAGACACATCCCAGACCCTGTGCACCAATTCTTTGCACCACAAACTTCTCACTACGGTTCCCTGTGTAATGAATAGTTCCAGTATATCATACACTGGGACCTACATATTATTGGGGATTACAGTAAGGAATAAAGAAATATATTTGTAATCTTGATGTTGTGGGGCTGTTCTGGTTTAAGCAATGTTACTGCCACGATTGGTATAGTAGAGCTGAATGTGTATGCAGAAAAGTTATGATTGTGTTTTGAAAAGAAAAAGAGACAGGGGCGCTCCCTGGTGCAATACTGACGTGCGTTTTCCGTAGTGTGTGTGGCAGTGTGGGAGGTTATCCCACTCACCTGAGAAGGTTGTGATATAATATCGGCACAACACTATGGATCGCTTAGGTCTAGGTGTCAACGCAGCTCCTCCGGGGGGTCCACTGCCACGGCAGGGGTACAAGCAGACTTCCAGGTGATGATCACAGAGGCGATCAGAGGACAAAAAAAATCCCCCTAGGTGGAAGGACGCAGGAGACAAGAGTTCCAGTGGGATATGGATCCAGTCATGGACATGGTATGAGTCACATAGACTAATCCAACCTGGTACTGTATGAGTGTTTATTTAATAAATAGCAACGCGTTTCGGCCCGTGTATGCTAACAGGCCTTTCTCAAGCCTCTTGTAACTGGAGGTTGGAACCCCTTTTAATCCCCCCTCCCCCCCCCCCAACACACACATACCTACTTACCTGGCCTGGCACAGTTTCCCAGTGTTCATTCTCTCTGCTCCCTGATGAAGAAGTGACATCACTAGTGCACTGGGGTTCTGGGAGAACAAACGAACACCAGGGGACTGCGCTGGGCCAGGTGATTATGGGGGGGAGGGCAAGTTCGTCTCAGAAGAAGGAAGAAGAATGACAGAAAGACATCACAGGAAAAACCCAGGTAGGTGAGTATGGTGAGTATGATATTTTGTTTTCCATTTTTTATTTTATGCCTGGATAACTCATTTAAAGGGTACTTTTTTAATTATATGTCCAGGGAAAGGTTGCTTGGAAATAATAAAATGCACTTCCCTCCCCTGCTCCCGCTACGCCGCCGGTATCTTACTAATTCGTCTTGCTGTTTCCGGGATCTGGTGTTTTGATGTTTCAGGCCTGTCCAGCCAATCAGCTATGCAGCTATGTCCCCAGGCATATATTAAAAAAGGATCCCACTCGGAGTGCACCTTTAGGGTGGGTTCTATGGGCCGGCTGATTCCGCATTCTACCGAAAGAATTGACATGTCACTTCTTTCGGCGGAATGCGGAATCGGCCGGCCCATAGAATGGTGTCTATGGAGCCAGCTGAAAGGCGCGCAGACAGCCGACGGAATTCCGCGGAGTTTATCTGCGAGAATTCCGTAGTGTGAACCCACCCTTAGGCTCCTAAGTTTCCCCCTACTGGTGGCTGCAGGTATTGCTTGGCCTTATGAAGTGTCTATCAAAGTGTTTTGTCTTTTATATTGTTAGAATTTACAGGGATCTTATCATCTCTATACAGCTTAAGCAGCTTGGATTATTCTGAATATTTCACCAGAAAATAACAATAAACACAATTCTTTTATTTTTGGATAACCCAGGAGAAAACAAGTGATGCAAGACGGCTCCAAAATCAACATCTGGATGCTTGTAGCTGTGGAGCAGCCAGCACTTGGCCCAGCTGGCTGACAATCTCTACTGTTCTGTCGAATTCATATCCGTAAAAAGGAACGTGGAACAGCTGCAAAACAAGTGAACAGAATAAACTCTTGCTACGTTCCTTCTCCCTGAGGCTGGTCAACAATTATTTTTAAAGTTTGTTGGAAATCCTAATTGTCTATTAAGTAACCAGGGTACCTGACCTGGCTGAAAAGAAATCCAGTCACCAATGAAGTGGATCTGCCCAATGCAACAGGATAATCAATGAGGAGCTCAGGAGAATCTAATCTTCAGTAAAAGAAACGGGGAAAGGTATTTTTTAATACGTTATGTAGTTTAACGTCTGTATACAACTGGCTACGTAAACAGCTGCCTAGACTAGACCTGCAAATACAAAGCTATAGTAAGTAACTCCCAGTTACCTAATAAAGCCCTCCCAACCCCACCCCAGGGAGTGTGTTAAGCCTTGTTGGGATACATTGAATATAGGTATAGGAAAATTCATCATTAAAGCATTATCTCTGGGCTTAGACCGTTCACTGCTGCTCTATAATGTCCTCCATGCTGCTTCTGTTTCTTAGAGGGTGTATGAAAATATAGAAGTCCAGTATCCCCCCTATGCAGTGTATGGGAGCCACCAAAGAAGTCAGCCATTAGTTCAGGTACAGCCTAAAATTACAGACAATGGAGATTTATCAAACATAGTGTAAAGTTAAACTAGCTCAGTTGCCCCTAGCAACCAATCAGATTCCATTTTCCAAAGAGTATGTGAGGAATGAAAAGTGGAATCTGATTGGTTGCTAGGGGCAACTGAGACAGTTTTACACCATATTTGATAAATCTCCCTCAATTGTCTTCAGAGCAGAACTCTTAACAAAATGCCATATACAAGTTATATAATGGCTAGAAACGGTACTTGTGGGGAACTATCCAGAGCAAAAGCAAACCTCTCCTGCCCTGTACAATTCCTGACACTGGCAAAGGTGGCAGCAGGGAGCAACATGTCAGACGGGATAGAATACACCACCTCATGCAGGACATACAGCAGCTGATAAGTACTGAAAGACTTGAGTTTTTAAACAGAAGTAATTTACAAATCTGTATATACATACCTAAAGTCCAAAAGGTCCTCTACAGCCCTGTGCTCTTCCATGTGCATGAGCCCTTACTATATATTATGTTTATTAACATTCTATTTTCCAACCAATTAAAAAACCTAAAGTGCTATTTTCCCATCTATGAAAAGAATACAAGGTGTGAAAGTAATCAGGTAAGGTGAAATCCTTCTGCGGCCTAGATAGCCCTGGCCGTTCCAGGCTTACAGCTTTCCCCGGCATCGGAAAGAGAACAATATAATCAATTGTGCCGGAGCCAGGAGAGATCATTAAATGCTAATGTGACCTAATCAACTGTAGTGTTCCACTTACCACCTACATGTCACACCCAGCCCTCTTCCTCAGGAAGGAAAGCTGGAGACACATCGGATTACATTACACTTCATGAATAAAATAAAAAAAAACATCAATGCTTTATTGTTCACACTACTCCCAGTATGAAAAAGGTGCAAATTCATATTCTACCCATTCCATCTGCCACCAGTCCGCACGGCTGTACTTAAGCAGATTTGACACGGTGAAGTATTTACAGTAACAGGGATGTCGGTGTAATGGATCAGTGCTGTATAATGGGAATTATTAGTGACAACTCAAATACCTAAACATGGAGAGAAATTTGTCGGGAGTTTTAACACTCTCTGGATTTCAGCTTGTCAGAAGGTGGAAGGGACCGAAGCCACACAGAACGAAGCTCCCCACAGACGTGGGTATTTTGTGCTAATTATAGTTTTTGTTGACCCGAACCGACGGCTGTCAGAAGAGCGGTCGGGCCGGAACGCTCAATAGGATGCAAAAATATCCACCGGACTGTTTCTGCGGCTTCCACAGGGAATAGATGGAATGACCACCTGACCCTCCATTCTAACGGAAGACTAGGGTCTCCTTCTCAAAATCACTGGGGGCCTCTTATAGCTTTCTTAGATAGAATACAAAAAAATTATATTTATTTATTTTGAAATATTTTTTTTAACTAGTTTATTAGGGTGCCTTCACACCTACCGTATCGCAGCAGAAAATCCGCTGCGGATCTAACTAAATGAATGCACACAGCATTAAATACGCACTGTCAAATACGCTGCGGATCCGCAGCAGATTTGTAAGTGCAGATTTGATGCTGTGTTCAGTCATTTAGTTAAATCTGCTGCGGATCCGCAGCGGATTTTGTGCTGCGATACGGTAGGTGTGAAGGCACCCTTAAACTTTATTGTTTATTTATTTGATTTATTTTTTATTTTGTGTCACAGGGGACTTTTTCTTATTATAATGTATTTCACAGCTTTAGTAAAGAATCCAGATCTACTGGCTTCCTCTGTTAAAGGGGTTATCCAGTGCTACAAAAACATGGCCACTTTCTTTCAGAGACAGCACCGTTCTTGTCTCCAGTCCAGGTGTGGTTTGCAGTTAAGATCCATTCACTTCAATGGAACCGGGCAGCAAAACCCTGCCCAAGCTGGAGACAAGAGTGGTGCTGTCTCTGGAAGAAAGTGGCCATGTTTTTGTAGCTCTGGATAACCCCTTTAGGGTAGCTTCAGATGTACCGTATCGCAGCTGAATTTCTGCCGTGGATCCGCAGCAGATTTGACTAAATGAATGAACACAGCATTAAATCCGCAGTGTAAAATCCACTGCAGATCCGCAGCAGAACTTCAGCTGCAATACAGTACCTGTGAAGCTACCCTTAAGGTAGCAGGAAGTTATGTAGCAGAAGGAGTAGAAGAAGTGTTGCTTGACTTGGGGACAGGGACTGTATTGGGGAACTGGCCTAATTAGAACAGTAATCTGCCAGGACAGTTAGTAGTGTGAAGAAGAGAAAAAGACCTTGTACTCACGGTTAGGACAAAGAAAAAGGAAAACCAACTTTTGCCAAACAAGTCCAGCAAGTTTCAGGTTTGGTAGCACAAGTCTCCGGTTTCTACCATTGGGGGAAGCAAGCCCCTCAAGATTACCCAAGTAGGGCGACTTAGAGTTAATGGAGTACCTCAGCTGTTCTGCTATTTGCTCCACTGCAGACTAAACCAAGATCTGGTTAGTCCTGATGTTGTAGGAGGATCCCTGGTGTAGGCAAGGTTGATCCTAGGCAACAGTCACCCCACCTTTGGGCTTAGCACTGCATAATAGTTTTCTCAAGGTCTCTCATAGAAGAAATCTATGAGCTGTGGCTCCTGACAAGGGCTCTGGCCCAGGGCCAGGCCCAGTTGTAGGCTGTGTCTTGCTATCTCTACCATCCACTAAAGACGACTCCTTCCACCAGGAACTAACTAGCTTTTAAAGGGGTGACGGGTTCTTACCTCCTATTGCAGAGGAAAGTGCTAGAGAAAGGAGAAGGAAGTGTAATGGGTGGATGGTGTGTGGCACCTGCACCAGTGATTGGATAACACATAACATAGCAAACACTCAAGCCAACCCTTCTATCTGTGCACAAGATAGGGGAGAGTGAGACACCAAGTGTCTCCATCTACATTGCAATATTTTCTTGTTCACCATATACATTTTTGTTCCATGAGAGGGATGACGATCCCATAGAAATGTAATTATATCCTTAACCAAATGCATACTGTTCTTATACATGAGAACAAGATATACTCCCACCATGTCTCACAGAACACTTGGTTCCATAGCAGTAACCCAGCTTATAACTTCCACCTGCCGCTCCATTCTTAAGGGAGACTGGGGTCTCCTTCTCAAAATCACTGTGAGCCTCTGATAACTTTCTTAGATAGAATAGAAAAAAAATCATATTCATTTATTTTTTAATACTTTTTAACTATTTAGTTTATTGAACTTTATTGTTTATTTATTTATTTTTTATTTTGTGTCACAGGAGACTTTTTCTTATTATAATATATTTGACAACTTTGTTAGAGAATCCAGATCCACTGGCCTTCTCTGTTAAAGGGGTTATCCAGTGCTACAAAAACATGGCAACTTTCGTCTAGAGACAGCACCGCTCTTGTCTCCAGTCCAGGTGTGGTTTGCAGTTAAGCTCCATTCACTTCAATGGAACTGAGTTACAAAAACCCACCCAAACTGGGTACAAGAGTGGTGCTGTCTCTGGAAAGAAAGTGGCCATGTTTTTTGTAGCGCTGGATAAACCCTTTAAGCTGGCCATACACCTTCAATAACTGACGACCAAGCAATTGTAGGGCTGTCAGTTATCTCTTCTGACCGGCTCCTATAATCCCATTCACAGCAATGTTTGGCATGGCCGAGCATTCCTGTATTCTCTATTGGAGGAGAGGGGTAAGCTGCAGCCAGAGAGCTCTGGCTATGGCTTATCTCTTCTGAAACAAAGGGGTCAGGCGGTGATTTTCCATCATGCCTGACCCCTATCTCCACCGACATCATCAAATGATGTTAGGGAAGAGAAGGATTGGGCATTTTGTTTCTTTTTAATTGCCCAACCCTTTTGTTTTCTTGGAGATAAAGCAGAGTTGTCTGGCAGCAGTTTACTTCCACGCTCTACATTCACAACACATTTAAGGGGGGACTCCGAAGACTAAAAATATATTGCTAATACATTGCTTTATTAAAGCTATATTACTCTGGAATATAACTTTATATAATTTTTTTTGATAGTTTTTGTTTATATACATATATACTTACATTGACTGGCAACAGTAAGGGACAACATGTCCCTTTCTGCTGTCACCAACAATACCACCAATACCAGAACAATACCACCATACTTTGACTGGATAACACTGCCATACTAGACCTGATATCACCATACTGTGACTGCATAAGACCTGAACAATACCATCATACTGTGACTGGATAATACCGCCACACCAGACCTGACCAATCCTACCATACTGTGACTGCATAACACCGCCATACCAGACCTGACTAATACTACCATACTGTGACTGCATAACACCGCCATACCAGACCTGACCAATACTACCATACTGTGACTGGATAACACCGCCATACCAGACCTGAACAACACCGCCAAACTGTGACTGGGTAACACTGCAATACCAGACCTGACCAATACTACCATACTGTGGATAACACCACCATACCAGACCTGATACCACCATACTGTGACTGGATAACACAGCCACGCTCGACCTGACCAATACTACCATACTGTGACTGGATAACACCACCATACCAGACCTGAACAATACCACCATACTGTAACTGGATAACACTGCCATACCAGACCTGACCAATACCGCCATACTGTGACTGGATAACACCGCCATACCAGACCTGACTAATACCACCATACTGTGACTGGATAACACCTCCACACCAGATCTGAACAACACCGCCACCACCAGATCTGAACAACACCGCCATACTGTGACTGGATAACACCGCCATACCAGACCTGAACAACACCGCCATACTGTGACTGAATAACACTGCCATACCAGACCTGAACAATACCTCCAAGCCATGACTGGATAACACCGCAATACCAGACCTGACCAATACCTCCATACTGCGACTGGGTAACACTGCCATACCATAAAACAATTGTGGAATTAATTGTTAGTCTCACCGTGGGCAGCAACATATCAAAAGTTATGTTTGAGTGGAATACCCCTTTAAAGCACTGTATTAGGAATATATATTCTCTGGGATACCCCTTTAATATTTGGTCAAGCCAAATGTTTATTAGTATGGGGAGAGCGGGGGAACGAACATTCATCTGACAGCTATTGTAGGTGTATGGATGCCCCCCTAAAGCCATCAGTCCAAGCATTTATTATCGCTGGAGCCTCTAGTGATATCATAACTGCTGTTGAGTTCTGCATCACACACATTAAAGGGGTCATCCAGCACTACAAAAAAATGGCCACTTTCCTCCAGAGACAGCACTACTATTGTCTCCAGTTCAGGAGTGGTTTGCAATTAAGCTCAATTCACTTCAATGGAACTGAGGTACAAAACCTGCTCCCAAACTGGAGACAAGAGAGGTGCTGTCTCTGGAAGAAAGTGGCCATGTTTTTGTAGTGCTGGATAACCCCTTTAAACCCAGATCCTGTCTGTAGTCACAGAGTAGTGGCTGTCACAGCTGCCCCCCAGGGCATCACATGGCCACTTCATGTTCTATATACAGTATTTATGGTGCATGACTCCCAAAAGTAGAAAAAAATGTTTAAAAAAAAAATTAAAATCTATCTATCTATCCATTTATTTATTTTTTAATATTTATAAATTTAATTAAGTTTTATTTTTATTTGCTTTCCTTTGTCTTTTCAGGTTATAAACAATGCTAAAGATGGTGCTTTAAGGATGTCACCACTACCACCATTGTTCTGCAAGCAGCGTTGATTATGTCAGAGAGCAGCCATTTCCCCCCAGGCTTGCAGTACACTGCGTGCGGAGTGAGAACGGCTGGTACACTCTGCCAATAGACATTGGATCAGCTGAACATTCTTTTCTGCAGCAGAACAGAAAATGATTTGACTTATTTACGTGTGTCAGAGATGTACGTTGTACTCTGAGCAATGACAGCAAGACACCCTGTACAGAACTCAATGACCTGAGATACCCTTTCACAAAGTAGCACCAGCTGAGGCAGGAAATCCACACTGCCAGGAATAAAACTATCACAGTATACCATTTCATTTGGTGAAACGGAGAAACGCTCCAACACTTTCTGTTTGTTCAGTGTTTTTTTTTTTTTTTTACAACCTACTGTAATTTCCTATGTTTTTGCATTTATTTCTGGAGAAACAGTGTACATTGTAATATTGTGTATCTGTTATGTAATCTGGAGGTGATATAGTAAGGATTATAGTAATGGACACATTCCAGCCTAGTCAGTTCTTGTTCTTCCGGCTCTACTAGTTTACCATATCTATTAGCAAATAGGCATTAACTGTACTCAGCATGTTGCTGCATCTACATTGTTATGGTGCCTAAGGGCCCTATTCCACGGGACGATTATCGTTCGCATAATCGTTAACGATAAACGATCCAAACGACGGCTATTACGAAAGACCTGAAATCGTTCACCCACTTACATGGAAAGATAATCGTTACTTATGAGCGTTCTTGCGGTCGTCTTGTCGTCACTATTGCGTTTGTCACTACTGCGAACGACCGAACGACAACTTATTCAATGCGAACGATTTGTTAACGAAGAACGATAAAAATAGGTCCAGGTCTTATTAAACGATCAACGATTTCTCGTTCGGTCGCTAGTCGTTAACTGCTATTGAAACAAATGATTATCGTTTAGATTCGAACGATTTAACGATAATCTGAACGATAATCGTCCGATGTTTACACATGCAGCAATGTGAATGCATCTTTTCATTGCAGTAATTGATCATTTCATTGCATTACTGTATCACTTCATTGCAATTAATAATTTCATTGCCGTCCATCTGTCCATATTGCGTTAACGCAATGAAACTCCAATGTGTGGGAACATACTCTACATACTGTATTATAGCTGTATTATACCCAGCATAAACACTTCTGACACAGATTACCAACACTCCATAAATAAGGTTTTTGCTTTGCACCATCGAAAAATATTTTATAGGCTGCAATATATACTGGTAAAATAAGGATTGAATACAACTTCAGGCCATGTTCAAGACAACGGCCATTGTCAGATAAGATCATCCTGGACAGATCTTAACTGCCGCTGAATTCGAATGTGGGAGCATCCGTGCATGCTTGCATCTAAATTCCCAGCTGCTCACAATGGAGCGTGCGGCCGGTACCGCGCGATCCATTGTATGAACTGACAGGAATAGCGGCTGCAGAAAACTAACATGTTAGTTTCTTGCAGCGCCGCTAGGGATCCCAACCTGAATGTATACTATGCAGCACTACGTAAGTACCGCAGAAATCAAGGCCGTTGATAATCTGTCCAATCAGGCCGATTTGGCGGATTATCGCTCCGTGTAATAAAGACAATGATCAGCTGATCGTTGTCTTTCAAAAATCATCATCCGCGGCCTATATATTTATTGCTGCACGATAGTCGAGGCATGTAATAGGCTCTGTAAGCAAGCACTGATCTATCTGGAATAAAGGGCTAGGCATTGTGTAATCGGGCTTTACTCTACCAATGGAAAACACAGTCATCAGATCAAGTAAACAGCCCAAGGGCAGCAGCGGAGCATCGCTTACTCACATATTAGGAGCACGGTCAAGAGGTCACACCAGGCCAGGAACAGTAAAATGCTATGAGCTTACCACAGAAAATTGCAAACACTGGCTAAACCACAAGCGAGCGGTGAAATACTCTGTTTTCCCAGATAATGAAGTGCTTGACCTCCCACAACCCCTCCGGAGACCTCACTTAGTGCCTGTGATACAGCTGTATTCTAAGCCACTGTGGCTAACTCTAGAGCGAGGAGCTGTGAATTCTTACACTTTTAACTGGGTGAGACACCTTTACAGATATATACAAGAAAACCTAGTATATATTTATAAGATGATCTAATATTATGCTTTATGGTAATGTGTCTTCTTACCAATAATGTGGCTTTGTTCCATTCTGTCCATTATATTTATTTGAAGAGAGTCATACAGAGCCTGAGGGGGTCATGTGAAGCACAAATACCTGGGCAGATATAATATTCGGACTGTCTAATAAAACTGGTGCATTTGTTTTAGAGGGTTCATTAGATATAGGATCTATTGTTACAGTCTACCTTTAGTGTACGCAAAGGATACATAAAAAATACTACTATACTCAATATAAACAATGATTATGGATGGCGGGCAGGAATTCAAGTCATGTGCCATAGTCTGTAGCCATGTTTTTCGGACTCCCTAGGGCTGCATCCTTTTCAGCCACTGGTAATCGATTGCCAAATGATCAGACTCAAGCATGCTCCAGTTGCTCTCACCCCTATATAATACATATGTTTACAGCAACCATGATGTTTGTACAATGAAAATTCTAAGGGTACAAACCCACACACCGTATACACAGCAGATACGCAGCAAAAACGCAGCAGATTTGAAGCAGATTTGGTGGTGCAGATTTGATGCAGATTTGACGCAGCAAATACGCAGCAGATTAGATCTAAATAACTGAACACAGCATCAAATCTGTACCAACAAATCTGCTGCGTATTTGCTGCGTATTTGTTGCGTATCTGCTGTGTATACGGTGTTTGGGTTTGTACCCTAAGAGTAATAATTCTAATAGTTTCAATGCCCATGTATTGCTCATAAAGATCCCTAAGGGTATATTCACACGAACGGACTCGCAGCGAGATTCTCGCTGCGAGTCCGGCAGGTCCTGGCAGTTCCCACACACTATATACTCGCTGCGGTCTGAACAACCGCAGTGAGTATGTAATTCTACCGCCCTTAACCCCTTCTTCACCCGCCCGGCTCCCCCTCTGTAAGCATACATTACCTGTCCTCGCTGCACGGGTCCGGCGTCCTGCTCTCCCGTCCGGCCAATCAGTGGCTGCGGCTGGGTAACACACTGATTGGCCGGACGGGAGAGCAGGACGCCGGAGGACAGGTAATGTATGCTTACAGCGGGGGAGCCGGGCGGGAGCAGAAGGGGTTAAAGGCGGTAGAATTACATACTCGCTGCAGTCGTTCAGACCTCAGCGAGTATATAGTGTGTGGGAACTGCCAGGACCTGCCGGACTCACAGCAAGAATCTCGCTGCGAGTCCGTTCGTGTGAATATACCCTAAAAGGGTAGTTCAGTTAAACAGTGTTTCTTTCAAATCAACTGGTGCCAGAGATTTGTAATTTAACTTCTTTTAAAAAGTCGTCCAGTACTTATCACCTGTTGTATGTTCAGCAGAAAGAGGTGTATACTTTCCGGTCTGACACAGTGCTCTCTGCTGCCACCTCTGTCCATGACAGGAACTGTCCAGAGCAGCAGCAAATCCCCATAGAAAACCTGTTCTGCTTTTTAGACTGGAAATAAAACACCACTTCCTGCAGGACATATAGCGGCTGATAAGTACTAGAAGGCGAGATTTTTTAATCTCCTATTGATTTAACCTATTGATTTGAAAAAAAAAAGGTTTTTTTTGCTGAATTACCCCTATAAAGAAATGCACTTCTTCTACACTATATCAAGGAATAGCATTGTGCATGTATTCTGAAAAAAACAGCTGCCAGACTACTCTAGTGGTGGTGGCTTATCTCCCAGAGAATATAAGGACTGGACAGTTAAAATCTAACCTGCCTGATAAGTCTCTTCCCAACTTAGATCCAGGAGGCCACCATTAGAAGGTTGGCAGACATCATCAGGTTTAGTCCACACATCTATATTGTGTATGTGTATTTTAGATATGGATTTATACTATGAGTAACACCAATCTCTGTACAGCATCACAGAATATGTTTTCACTTTATAAGCAACAAGAAATAACACCAGGACAAGCGTTCTCCTTTGCTATTCATGCAATCCGTAACAATTCCCTAATGCAACCAATACCCTATGTGTCAGCCTCAGCCTATTCTCAGGAAAAATGGTAATGGTAAGTAATGGTGCCACATTGTCAAGGAATAAAATAATAGCAGAAGTAATGACTGAAAGCCCCTGCTATTAAAGAGCCATTCCAGAGAGAGTAGAACATAGAAGCCGTGCATGCTTCCCCAGGAATAATTCCCCTCCTCTGCATCTACCATGCCAATTTCCATAATAAGAATTTCATTTTCAGTTTTTATCCAATTCTTTTCATGTACTTATCTTTCATCATCCATTATTGATAAATTCATCCTGTCCTGTATAATTTCATTCTAAAAACTCCACCAAGATCAACAAAACCATCAGGTTTTGTCTTATAGCCACAAGCAAATGCATCAAAGAAAACAGGAATCTACCTGAGACAGGGAGAGCCGGATGCACAGTGATAATGTGTGACCGGATTCTATAATGAACACCAGGGACCCGGCTGCTGCTGCTTACCGATAGGCCAAGGTCCGAGAGCTAATTTGTATACTGTACTCCATATAACAATGCTTCTGCTTCATTTCCCGTAACTAGCGCTAAAATATAGGAGGAAATCAGGGACGTAATGGATAAAAAAAAAATGACAGCTTCTGTAATACAATGAGTCTGCCGCTGCTACGTTTGACCAACAAAATGTTAGAAATAGACGACTGTGCCCTGGGGCAATAGCAGGCACGCAGATAATTGCAGCCGCCATGGAACAGAAAAATAATTAGAAGACGTTTCTAAGCACAGATATTCCCTCATCTTTCCGAGCATTTGCTGTATTCACTACATGCCTGGATAGCTTGTTTCATAGAAAGGATGCATTATTATATGAACCCTTATAATAAAAATATATAAAGTAGGGCTCCACCTTCATTACACTTTGGCCATTGCAATCATATCCATTTATAACATTTTATAGAATTTCCCTTGTTACTTTAATATTATACTTCTATTGTTATCTCTACACGGGGAAGTAGGTGAGTAGTAGATGCGCTGACAGGAGAGCACATCATGCGCTCCTGTCATCTCTGCTGCAGGGTGGCAGGGGGATGATCCGTGCCTTGATCCGCACTAGGACATGTCCTATTTTTTCGCAGTGCGGATCGCGGTGCAGGTAGTGGCACGGATCATGTGAATGGCTGCATTCACTTCAATGGGCCCTAAAATATTCCGCGGATCCGCGACCATGGACAATTTTAGGGGACATGTGAATGCAGCCTTAAAAATACAATTCTGGATACCTGCTGTCACCACTAGAGGGAGCTTGAGAAGTTACTATATGCTACTATACATTTAATTCAATGATAATAAAACAGTCTGCCATACACTCCTAGGTTCCTTCGAATAGTGGCAGTTGGAATTGTATGTTTTTTAGGGGAGGTACATTTTTATGGCAATTATTCCTTCAATTTTTTGAGCCAAAGCCAGAAGTGGATTCAGATCTGTTGCTGTTATTCACATTAAAAAAAGTATTTTATTATGGTGGCACAGGGTCAAAGAGGCCTAGAGCAGCTGTGTCCTAGGCCCACAGCGCCTTTCTCGTCTTCTTCCCTGTGTTTCATTATGGTAGCTGCGCCACTAGGCTGGAGTATATTCTGAGCCATGGAAGAATAGAGAGGCACTGCCTATGGCACAGAAGCTCTAGGCCCCGCCTCTTTGACCCTGTGCCACCAGAAAAAAAAAGATCTTTTTACACAGACAACGGCACTAGCAGCCAAAAAGACCTTGGGACAGGGATTGAGGAAGGCTACACAACAGAGGTTGTTTTGGGGGGGGGGGGGGGGGGGGGGTGTTGCAGGTTTACTGTAAACCCATTTACTGGAATTATATTAATGCAATGTATAGGTGCACTTTGTAGAAGCAGCGGCTACTTTGGCTTCGTTCAAGATTGCGCTTTTTCAAAAAAAAGAAAAAGAAAAAAGAACATTCTTGTTTTTTGCAATAACTGGTATAGCAGCTCAGCATTAATAACTTGAATGTTACTGAGATGCAATACCAGACATGGCCACTGTGTAAGATCGGCACTGTTACTGGAAAAAAGACTCTTTTTTTTCTAAATTTAGACAATCTCTTTAACATGTGGCTTGAAATAAATTAAACTAAACAATCTACCTTCCCTGAATTTCCCATCCCGGTAGGACATGAGAACATTGAATGTTGTTATCACCCAATCCACACCAGATGTCAGACATTGCATACAGATGATGCAATGAAGATGGAATATGCAGTATTTGTCACAACTTTCTCTTACTGTGTGTATATATAGAAAATGCAATCAGATGCCGGCTGTCTAGTCTAGTCAAAATCTGGAAAATTTATGCACTTGACAAGTGTTTAAAGGTTTCTGGCAGCCATGTTAATTTTCCACATCATTCGTTCAGTAACTGAACTAAAAACAGAAATAGTAAAAAAAAATAAAAAAAATAAACATTGTACAAAAGAATTTCATGTTATAAAGCAGATTATAAACTCAGTTTTGCTTCATACTTCTTTCCATGATCACATTGCTTTTAACATTCCAGCTAGAGGGTAGTCACAATTATAGATCACACCCTTGGTAAATATACTATGTAGATTATTTATGGAAAATGACGGTTGAGAACCCATATACTCTGCTGCCGCCGTGCCTTTATTTGGAACTATATATATATCAATGATTTCAAGAGTCGAATAAAGTAGAAAAACTAGGAATCTTCTCTCCTCAGTTGGCATGAATGAGAGTTGAGACCTTCTATAGACTATGCAGTCTACAGTGTCCCACACAAAATGTATATATTAATATAAAAAAATGAATATAGTAGATGCCCCCAGTGTAGTTCCCCTTTAGTATATGGTACCCTGTGTAGTCCCCCCATGGTAGATGGCCTCCTGTGTAGTCCCTCTTTAGTAGATGGCCCCCATATAGTCCCTATTTAGTAGATGGCCCCCAGTGTATTCCCCCTTTTTGTAGATGGCCCCCAGTGTAGTCCCCCTTTAGTAGATTGCCACTATTGTAGGCCCCCTGTGTAATCCCCTATAGTAGATGCTCCTGTGTAGTCCCTTTATATTAGATGGCTCTCTGTGTAATCCCCTTATAGTAGATGGCCCCCATTGTAGTCCCCCTTTAGTAGATGGCCCCCCAGTGTAGCCCCCTTTTAGTAGATGGCCCCCAGTGTACTCCCTCCTTTAACATATGGACCCTTTTCATAGATGGCCCCCTCCTGTGTAGCCACCCCTTTCGTAAATTGCCCCCATGATAATAAAAGATGAAAAGAAAAAGAAAAATCACCTCCCACACACTTCCCCATTGCTGTAGCCGTTCTTGTGCAGGTGCCGCTCTCCTCTTCTGGCGCGGGTTTTCTCATCTTCTGGCACAGGCAGTGTGTGTGACAGACGCTGTCTGCACTGGAAGTCCTGGCTGCCTATTAGCGTATGGTGCACACATACAATTCAATAGTGTGTGTGCTCAGGGAAGGCCCTGCAGTTGCACATCACTCAGGGGCCGACTGGAGGATCCTCCGATGGGCCCCTGGGTGATGTGCAGCTGCAGAACAAGATCAGATGTGGGTGGTTTGGATGACTGTGGGCCCTCCGGGAGTCTCAGGCCCCAGGCGGCTGCCCGAACCGCCACTGGGTAGATGTATGTATGTGGCAAGCTTTACGAAAAAAGGGACAGCTTTTTTAACAGTTTACGTTGCTTTCCTAATTCATATTTTGCGTCCTTAAAAACATACTGCTACAGTGCCCTACAATCCCTGGATTAATACTAAATATACAGGCCAGAGAGAGCTCTTTAATGCCATACATTACCCAATGACTTTACAATGAAAAGATAACACATAGCGTGTTCTGTGATTGCTGAAATATACATTATACATGTAGTTTACAGTGCTTAAAGGGAACTTATCCTCACTTTCATCACTTGGTGTCTTCTCCTCTCCCCACCAGTCTCGATTGGTAGATCTCTTCCTGTACTCAAACATTGATCAATGAAGGTTGATGGGGCAGGGAGAAGCTGCTGGGGACTGCCCTGATGATGGTTTAGGCAGTATGAAAAACATGCCAGGTTACCATGAACCACAGGAAGCATTAAACAGAAACGGATTCCATTCGTATTACCGCTGCAGTATTTTGGAGAAAGTCAAGAACCGTTTGGAAGCAGGGCACTGAGTGAATAGGATGGTCCAAGCTGGCTTCTCCCCACCCACTGTGCTGGAATAATAGATTTTTTCCAATACACAAATAGGAAACGATCAATTAATCAAGCCTGGCTGGCCCAGGACAAGCTGGTTCTTACCGCCCCAGTGACTTGGAGCCTCATTCTTGGCCGTTTTTTTTTATTTCTGTAAAACATCACAGTATTTCAGAGCACATCATATCCAATTGTAATAACAGGTCTTGTCTCTGCTTCGTACTGCCTTTGGTTTAGGCGGCATAAAACTGATAACAGGTTCTCTTTAAATTTGCAAATATCAGAACCGGCGATCAGCCGATGAACGAGCAAACTCTTTCTCTTTGTTTGATAACTAACATTAAACCTGTCCAAAAATAATCCGCTGTCACCGGCACATCTTTCTAAAGTGCGACTACTTAAAGCAAGGATGCACAAACAACCTGGTGATGTTGGGTCAGCCCCGGCCGCACGATCAACGAGCCGTGTAATAGGCTCTGTAAGTGAGCCGATCTAGCAGATACGGTCTAAAATAGAGCAATACATTGCCCAGGAGCTTTGCCAGTTTAGAACCATTTAAAGGGGAAGCCTGAAGAAAATCCAAGTTTTTCAGGAAGCAGGGACATGGGTCTGTGCCGCGGCACTGCAGAAACACGGGGAGAGGTAAGTAGCACTTGTTTATTATGTTCCCCCTGCCCTCTGGAAAATTATGATCTTGGCCAGAGTTCTCCTTTATTGCCTAAATACGGCCATATTGCACCCACATAGTTCCAAGCAGGGCTTGGAGTAGCATCATTTACACTTATATTGTACTACACCATGCTCACTGTGAGAAAAATTGTCCATATAATGGCAAATAATATCCATATCATGACAAATAAAGTGAATGCCATCCTGCCCACACCAAGCCAAAAAGTTCAGACTTTGCACAAAACAGTGCCCAAAGAATGCCATACAGTGCCAAGAATGCATCGTCATATCCAATCTTCTCTACTGCAAATATTACCTTGTCCCCTAGTCTTTGACATTACATTAAACATTACATTTTTTGGAAATTTTTAATACCTTTTAGCATGTATTTAGATTGTAAATAAAATGTATAAAAGTATAAATATGCCAGTTTAGTACGGCTGCATTAAGAGAAGCAACAACCCTTTCATTATGAGAAAGATCAAGTGTTATAGGCGCCTGCAGCCCTATAATCAGCCGTGACCACAAAGGCTTCTTTCTATAGTACATACTTTCACACTTTCGGCCACATTCTGTTTCTTTTCCTGGTAAAATGACCGTTCTGGGAGAGATGAATCCTATTTTTTTGTGTTCAAGATCTGATGACTAGTCAGTGACCAAATAGTATACTGGAGCTGCTCTGCACACTTTGCTACAGACGTATTGCCATGACCCGGGTGGGCTTCTGGTGTTCTACTCGGGCACTTGTCATAGTGGCCAGGAGTGGTGATACCCACCAATGTAAGGGGGGGCATAAATGTGTTGGCGCAGGTGTGGCGGAGATGAGCACAGAGTCCAGCACTTAAACAGGAGATAACGTTTACGTAAGATTCAGTGCAATACAAGTTAATAACTTCAGTAAGTGAAGGTACAGGTATAAGTAGTGTTTAAAGGGGTTATCCATTGCTACAAAAACATGGCCACTTTCTTTCAGAGACAACACGACTCTTGTCTCCAGTGGTTTGCAATAAAGCTCCATTCACTTCATTGGAACCGAGCAACTAAACCCCGCCCAAGCTGGAGACAAGAGTGGGGCTGTCTCTGAAAGAAAGTGGCCATGTTTTTGTAGCGCTGGATAACCCCTTTAAGGTAGCAGGAAGTAGTGTAGCAGAAGGAGTAGAAGAAGTGTTGCCTGACTTGATAGGTTCAGGGACTGTCTTGAGGACCTGGCCTAATTAGAACAGTAATCTGCCAGGACAGTTAGTAGTGTGACTTGTGAAGAAGAGAAGAAGACCTTGTACTCACGGTTAGGACAAAGAAAAAGGAAGACCACCTTTTGCCAAACAAGTCCAGCAAGTTTCAGGTTTGGTAGCACGAGTCTCGGGTTTCTTCTATTGGGGGAAGCAAGCCCCTCAATATAACCCGAGTAGGGCGACTTAGAGTCAATCGAGTACCTCAGCTGGTCTGCTTTTTGCTCCACTGCAGACTAAACCAAGATCTGGTTAGTCCTGATGTTGTAGGAGGATCCCTGGTGTAGGCAAGGTTGATCCTAGGCGACAGTCACCCCACCTTTGGGCTTAGCACTGCATAATAGTTCTCTCAAGGTCTCTCATAGAAGAAATCTGTGAGCTGTGGCTCCTGACAAGGGCTCTGGCCCAGGGCCAGGCCCAATTGTAGACTATGTCTTGCTATCTCCACCATCCACTAAAGAAGACTCCTTCCACCAGGAACTAACTAGCTTTTATAGGCAGGGTCGGACTGGGCCACCGGGGGACCGGGGAAACCCCCGGTGGGCCCCGAGCAGGAGTAGGCCCCCAGTCAGGGAACACGCAGCGGGGGCCCCCGGGCCCCCCGTGCTCCTGGGGGGCCCACTCAGCCTCCGATTGCCGGCCCGCACCTTCCCTTTTAACTGCAAGCGATCGCAACGATCGCTTCCAGTTAAATCAGGCAGTGTTCCCATTGACAGGGCGAGAAGCCATAGGCTTCCCGCCCTGTCAATCACGCTTGTGACCGCAAGCAGCGTCTTGCTTGCGATCACAAGCGTGCCGGTGCCGCCGCCGCCCGGACAGATGAGCAGCTGCTTTTCCCGGCAGCGTCATCCCCACTGAGCTCTGTGCGCTCACGTGCGCTACGTGAGCGTGCAGCTGGGACTTCCGGTTCACGTAGCGCATACCGGAAGTCCCAGCCGCTGCGGCGCGCGCGAGCTCAGTGTTGATGGTGCTGCCCGGGACCAGGAGCTGCTCATCTGTCCGGGAAGAGAGGAGAAGAGACGCGCGACCGGCGGGGGAGCGTGGTGACAGGTGAGTTGGGTTTTGTTTTGTTTTTTTATCATAGGGGGGAGATGGACAACATGGGGGGGCTGGCTATGGGGGGAGATGGACAACATGGGGGGGCTGGCTATGGGGGGAGATGGACAACATGGGGGGGCTGGCTATGGGGGGGAGATGGACAACATGGGGGGGCTGGCTATGGGGGAGATGGACAACATGGGGGGGGGCTGGCTATGGGGGAGATGGACAACATGAGGGGGATATCTATATTGAAGAAGGACAACATGAGGGGGCTATATATATGGGGGATGGACAATATGGGGTGCCATTTATAAGGGGGACAACACAGGGGAGGCCATCTATAATGGGGACAACACAGAGGGGACCATATACTGTAAGGGATATATATATATATATATATATATATATATATATATATTTACATACATACTAGAGATGAGCGAGCCTGGAGCATGCTCAAGCCCACCCGAACGTTCAGCATTTGATTAGCGGTGGCTGCTGAACTTGGATAAAGCCCTAAGCCTATGTGGAAATCATGGATATAGTCATTGGCTGTATCCATGTTTTCCAGACAACCTTACAGCTTTATCCAAGTTCAGCAGCCCCCGCTAATCAAATGCCGAGAGTTTGGGTTCGGATAGACTCGAACCCGATTCACTCATCTCTAATACATACATAGTGTCAGGGCTGCCTACTAAAGAGGGTGTAAAGGGGCCAATACAGATATGCAGTGTGTATAGAGATGAGGATGGTGCCAGAGTGAGGAGCCTAATATGTCTGTCTGGCAGATTCTGTGGCTTCGTGGCTCGGAGAAGTTCTCATCATGGCCCAGGGCAGATGGAGAAGAAGATGAAAATGGAAGAAGTCTGATGAGAGAAGACGTCCCCTGTGAGTTACCTGATATATTTGCACTGTAATGTATATGGAGAACAGAACCTGTGTACAGCTGCATCCACCTCTATATGACTGGATGAGATGATGGTGATCTGTGTACAGTGAATCTTATTCAGTAGCAGTGTTAGTGTGTTAGTCGGTATGTGGTGGTGTTAGTCAGTATGTGGTGGTAATATTTGTTGCTTGTATTCCGGTACTGTGTTTTATTGGTCTTAGTATACTGGATTTGGTCAGTAACAATATAGTGATGGAATTGGTTGTGGTGTGGCGGTAATATTTCCCCCTTGTATACTGGTATTATTGGTAATATTGGTATACAGGATTTGGTCAGTAACAGTATGGCGGTAATTGTGGCGGTAATATGTATGATGATAATATTTCCCTCCTATATACTGGTATTATTGGTAAAATCAGTCTCAGTATACAGGATCTGGTCAGTAATAGTATGGCGGTAATTTGTGTGGGGATTCTTCCTGCCCTGCTGGTTAGCAATCATTTGCAACCCTACACTGCCCCATATCACACCGTGTTAATGTACCCTTATTAATGTTACCATAGATAAGTGCGGTGGCTGAAGGGTGGGCCCCAAGAATGATTTCCCCTGGTGGGCCCAAGGCACTCCAGTCCGACACTGTTTATAGGGGTGACGGGTTCTTACCTCCTATTGCAGAGGAAAGTGCTAGAGAAAGGAGAAGGAAGAAGTGTAATGAGTGGATGGTGTGTGGTACCTGCACCAGTGGTTAGATAACACATAGGGGAAGAGTGAGACACCAAGTGTCTCCATCTACTCTTTCACCATATACATTTTTTGTTCCATGAGAGGGATGACAATGTAATTATATCCTTAACCAAATGCATACTGTTCTTATACATGAGAACAAGATATACTCCCACCATGTCTCACAGAACACTTGGTTCCATAGCAGTAACCCAGCTTATAAGTTCAAGGGCACTATGGTCACTATTGCTACATCTCTTCAGCATGAGGAAATTCCTTTGAGAACAGCAATCATATAGTCTATTGATATGTTTGTATTGAGTCATCATGCCCTGACATGGCTCCACTATCAGGTCCATTATATGCTACGATCATGTCCCAATATTTCTATGTCCAAACATCATAACTACTTGCCCATGGATATGATTTTCTCCATGGTTTGTTCTGTGGACATTTGGTCCACTACAAGGGAAGTCATTTTGATGCACTATTCTGTCTTTTTAGTTATTACGAGGACCATTATCAGGGGTCAGTTTGAGGATATAGCCCTGTATATCCTACAGTCTAAAATAAAGAACTATATTAAAGTAACTGCATTACCCACCATGTCCCTAGAAGATGACATCTCAGAGACAGGTCTACTCTAGGTGGTAGATGCCCAGGGTCTACAGTCACATTTCAGTCAATGTATCTAGTGAGAAGGTCATAACAGGATAGGGTTAAAGACCATTGAAGCTTGCAAATCTCAACAAATTATACAACCCTGCAACAGGTTTCCCACCACTCCTTGGCACATTGACTTCATAAACTCTTAGACAGACAGAAGGGTCTGAGTCAGGGAGAGTGATGGGGAGAGAGTATATTATCCAAATGAAATGGCCCATTCACTTTCTTTTCCGAAACCTCTCCTTGCCTCCAGGGATGACCTCAGAGAAATTCCTGTGCTGGAAGGCCTTTGAGGACACAAGAGTGTATCATGTCCTCCTCTTTTCCTCCCTTATATCTGTTCATCTGACAAGACAAAGCCTTCCTTTCTGGATAGCTTATCTACAACACTCTTTATAGGTCCACTGCTCAGGAATCCCAATATACCTCACCTCTGATGTCCCTGGACAGATTCATTCTGCAAACATTGTTTCCAGCCCTCACTCCTTTACAGCAGAGAGCACCGTGTCCGACTGGAAAACATTCACCACTTCCTGCAGGACATACAGCCGTTGGTAAGTACTGGCAGACTTTTTTTTTAAAGGTAATATACAAATCTATACAGTATAACTCACATAAGTTTATTTAAAGGAAATCTGTCATCTAAATTTTCTTTTACTGGTTAGAGTCAGATACTAAAAATTGTTCTTTTATTCCAATCTGTTTCTATTTTCTGACTGTAATTTTTTTATTTTACTTTTTGTACATTATTATGGGGGCTTCCATATTGCCTGGGCTGTTCTTAACAGCATTTGGTGACATGCTTTACAGCAAGACTCATGGACATAGACAGCAATAGACAGACTCTTGTGGTGATGGGTGCCTGCTTGTGTAAGCTCAGCCGGAGGTGTTAGGGCCCTATTCCACCGGACGATTATCGTTCGCATAATCGTTAACGATTAACGATCTCAAACGACCGCTATTGCGAAAGACCTGAAAACGTTCACTTGTCACGGCAGTTCTGAGTGGCAACTGACCCACCCGGACTGTTGGAACCGCCACCCACAGAAAGGGGGAAAATAATGCAAGGTGTGCGGTTGTGTGTATAGGTGCCGGTGCAGATAGAAGATGACAGAATCACAGTAGTATAAAAATATAACAGCTTTACTGTAAGTCTTTTCAAAATAACAGTGCAGGTTTTCACAAGTAGATAAATCTTTACACACTGAAGAAGTAAGAGAGGTAGTTGCAGCAGTGCTTTTAGAGTAGAGTGTACAGTAGAGGAGAGGAGTTTGCCAGAGGAGCCCCAACCCAGTGTAGCTATGTACTCTTCCGAAACCTAAAGATATCTTCAATAGTGAAGTGATACTTGTACTCGTGTATAGACTTTGGTCTGACCACCTTCTGCCCCCTGGTATCATGGAACCCATCCCAGTAGGGTAGTACAAGCCCAAGCCGTGGTTATCTGGGTGTAGCTAGATGTCCGAGGTGTCCCACTTTCCTGCACTGCGCGATAGGATACATAGGCCCTCAGTTTTGGCTGCTTTGTCTTATCGAGGCTAGTTCCTCTGTTGTCAGGATACTGCCCTGCTCTTTCTAGACATGTTCCTGGCATGGGTCAGGGTGTTCTTTGGTTACCTCTCCCTTTGGTGTGCTTAGCACTGCATAATAGATATAATAGTTGCAGTGAAAGAACTGTTTGTCTCTATCTGCATCTGTACACTTAGGTGACTAGACTCAACTGAACTTCTGTCTCTGACAGGGGTTCTGGCATAAGCCAGGCCCTGGCTTAACTTCTGCTGGGACTATTGTTTTTTTGTGTCCTTCCTCTCTGAGAATCAGATAAGAACTAACTTTTACTTCCTCCACCAGTGAAACTCCTCCTACAGGGGCCTCTGTATGCCTGCCTTTGAGTGGTGGGCATGAGAGGAGGCAGGAGCAAGAAGAAAAGAAATAGGTTGAAAAGCAAAGAGCACCTCCTATTGGTCAGCAAAAAACACATGGCACAATAGAAACATAGACCCATGACTACCTTCAGCTGTGCAACACATATAAATACATATACATATAGAAAATACTGACACCTAGTGGGGAAACTTAATATCCTTCATCCACCACTAAGAAAAAAGGCTTTTTTGACAGATGCACAGGAGAGAGAAAAAAAACACCAGTGGTGGGACACCACACTCTGTCCTCTTGAGATAATTGTGAAACATCACCGAGCATGCTCTGTGACCTTTAAAGAGGTCATTCCACAGGGATCTGCTATTGTCACCTCTATCTACTGATGTCACATCTGGCTGCAATGCTGTACAGATCATTTTACAGCAGCCTCCTCTTATCACCACAGGCACGACAGGAAGTCTCAGCTTAGTTCTAGCCCCGGGGATGAGAATGAAATCTGCAAGATTTCAGTATTATTTTATATTGTAGGCAGAAACATGGAAAATTAGAGAAAATGTCTCTAAAAATTCTTGAAAAATATGTTTAACATATCTGATGACACATTCCCTTTAAATTTTTCTTTCTTCTGCAACACCCCTTTAAGGTATGTTTCTAGTCCCTATAGATATGAGATTGAACAAGGATTTCCACACACAAATCTATTGTTTGTTCTATTTAATTTCAGATAACACAGACGTTATGGTGCTTTGAATGGTGTTTTATACTTGGTTACTAGCTCCCTCTGATGTCCTTGTTGGACCGACCGTCCTTGCCAAGCATAAGCTGCGACTTCTCCCTGGGGAATACAGGGTTAACAGCTGGAGCGTCTTTGAATTTCCGCCTTTAGCTACACCTCTGTGTTCATGTTGTGTCTTTGTATCCTCCTAGGTATACTGGCTTCAATGGGATCCATTCATATGTGACTCCTTTCCCAAGCAGCAGCCTATCACCGGCGGGCATCACCCCCCTGGCATAATGATTGGTTACAGCTTGCCTCTGTCAGCAGTTTACAGCATGGCATAGTGGTAATACCAGATGTGTGATATTTGCTTCTCCCAACAGTGACATAAAAACATATTACACTCACAGCCTCGCTCAATCCTTATCCCTTATTAACACATTGCACGGTTTCATTTATCACAAAATGATGCCACTTTGCAAGCAACGCACCTCGCACGCCAGCTCTCCCCCCTAAGGGTATGCTCACATGCCCATGAAAATCACTTCAATTTATCTGAGTTGAGTTGCAAGCACATGGATTTCTGCAAGCTCCATTTAGATGAATGGGACAGTGAGAAGAAACCCTGAGGCTGCTGCGCTGCACTATAAATCACATGCAGAAACAGGCTGGAGCCCCTATGTCTATTGATCCAAGGAGTCACATGGGTTAATCTAAGGATGGCTCATCCTGCAATGACAATGTCATGTGTGGGGGAATGGATGAGTGATTTCTGACATTTCCACTCACGTAGCAATGAGTAAGGAATGTCCCTTATTAGTCCTTATTTTCTATGTGGGCAGCATTAATGATCTATAAACCGTGATCCCGCAGAGTCACCGGCCTGACATTACATGACTCAGTTGTGTTTCTCCACCCGGCGAACCTCACCCACAGCTACATGTGACAGCGCACACTGGCTAGAACCGTGTACAGCACCTTCTCCGCAGCAAGTGACAGGTCACATGGCAGGAGCCTGGTATCCCATGTGATCCAGCTTCCTCTAGTACGCACTGTATATTCCTCAGCTCAAGGATACGGACAAAACAACAATTCTACAGTGCACATAATATGTCATTATCCTGTTATTTTTATAGCAGCATCGTAGCTATTTTTAGTGCTGATCGGTGCCTGATCATTTACTGGTCTGATCTTTACATTTGCCTAATAGCAGATGGTAATTGATATCTATTATAGATTTAGCTCCTTATAGTCGGCTATACCTGTCAGTGTGCCTACAGGAGCTCTGAGCTTTGTCAATTGCTGATAATTCACTGGGTGTAATGGGATTTCCATGTTCAGCGGGTAAATAAGATACATCTTACTGGTGGCTATATAATGTATCAGTGAGGACACTGTATTGTAAGGAAACAACATTAAGAGAGGAATTTACTACCGGGAAACTGGAAAAAAAATTCTTTCAAATAAACTGGTGTCAGTGAGTTATATAGATTTGTAATTTACTTATATTTAAAAAAAAAAAAAAAAAAAATCAAGTCTTCCAGTACTTATCAGCTGCTGTATGTGCTGCAGGAAGTGGTGTATTTTTTTCCAGTCTGAAACAGTGCTCTCTACTGCCACCTCTGTCCTTGATAGGAACTGTCCAGAGCAGCAGTAAATCAGAGGAAATTTCTCCTGCTCTCAAGGCTGAAAACAATACACCAATTCCTGCAGGACATACAGCAATTGGAAGACTGGAGATTTTTCTTTTATAGAAGTAAATTACAAATCTCCAGCAATTTTTGGCACCAGATGATTTGAAAGAAAACATTTTTTTTTGCTGGATTAACCCTTTAACATGTGCTTTTATTTACCATCCATATTTCAGCAGCATTACCAAAACAGCTGTAAAATAGTTAACCCTTCATTCAAAAATAAATAAATAACAATAACAAAAAACAAACAAACTTCTTTAACCCCTTAAGGACAGAGCCAATTTCGATTTTTGCGTTTTAGTTTTTTCCTCCTTGTGCTTAAAAGGCCATAGCACTTGCATTTTTCCACCTAGAAACCCACATGAGCCCTTATTTTTTGCGTCACTAATTGTACTTTGCAATGACAGGCTGAATTTTTGCATAAAGTACACTGCGAAACCAGAAAAAAATTCAAAGTGTGGTGAAATTGAAAAAAAAAAAAAGCATTTTGTTTATTTGGGGGAAATGTGTTTTTACGCCATTCGCCCTGGGGTAAAACTGACTTGTTATATATGTTCCTCAAGTCGTTACGATTAAAATGATATGTAACATGTATAACTTATATCGTATCTGATGGCCTGTAAAAAATGTAAACCATTGTCAACAAATATACGTCACTTAAAATCGCTCCATTCCCAGGCTTATAGCGCTTTTATCCTTTGGTCTATGGGGCTGTGCGAGGTGTCATTTTTTGCGCCATGATGTGTTCTTACTATCGGTACCTTGATTGCACATATATGACTTTTTGATCGCTTTTTATTACAATTTTTCTGGATTTGATGCAACCAAAAATGTGCAATTTTGCACTTTGGGATTTTTTTGCGCTGACGCCGTTTACCGTACGAGATCAGGAATGTGATTAATAGTTTGGGCGATTACGCACGCGGCGATAGCAAACATGTTTGTTTATTTATTTATTTATTTACTTTTATTTATAACCTGGGAAAAGGGGGGTGATTCAGACTTTTATTAGGGGAGGGGGCTTTTTACTATTAACAACACTTTTTTTTTTACTTTAACACTTATACTAGAAGCCCCCATGGGGGACTTCTAGTATAAGTGCTTTGATCTCTCATAGAGATCTCTGCAGCATAGATATGCTGCAGAGATCCATGAGATAGGCACTCGTTTACTTCCGGCTGCAGCCGCCGGAAGTAAACGAGTGCCGAGGCGGGGACGGCGCCATCTTGGAGCGGTCCCCGGCCGGCTTCAGAAACGGAGATCGCTCCTCCGGGGTAACTTATAATATCACATATTCTGCTGTTTCTGAATGTTTGTTTCATCTGTTTTACATGTTATTCAGAATAATAAATCATTATTTTTGGGTTGTGGAACCCATTGTCTGCAATTCTATGATTTCTTATGGGAAAATTTGCTTCGGTTTAAGAGTAGATTTGGATTACAAGCACGGTCCCGGAACGAATTATGCTCGTAATCCAAGGTGCCACTGTACTGTGTACCCATATATGATGCGTATTGTAATATGTTGGTGTGAACAAGCCCTTAGGGAAAGGATAAAAGCTGTTTCCTAATATGGGTCTTTTCATTCAATCCCACTTGTATAATCCTAAGTAGCAGGAAAAGCCCCATAAATCCGTCAGGGAGCCATTTATGACAACCTGTAGTCTGTTACTGCCAGACCTTCAGTCTGCGGCCAGGTATATGACTACCCAGTTATCAGACCCTGTCAACTTTAGACTCGGTATATGAGCTCTAGTGATCTAAGAGTAACATGGACTACTATTCCTACTATTACTATTTTGCATGTAGCAACCGCTGAAAGGGAAATATCCATGTGTATTTTAAAGATTTTTTTTTTTTCATTTGCATTTTTAATGTTTCCATTGATTACATAAAATGCATGTGATATGTAGAGATAAGCGAATTTGCCGAAGTTCGGGTTCGTATGAGTTCGGCTTTTGATTCCCGCTGTCTGCAGCCTCCGAGAACAGGGTGGATACAGTGTAAGGACCGCCCGGAAAACTGGGATACAGACATTGCCATAGTCTGTAGACTGTATCCATAGACTGTATCCACCCTGTTTTCAGAGGCTGCAGACAGCGGGAATCAGAAGCCTCTAGGGGCCCGGCGTTCTGATGTTCAGCCTACTTACTGTAGTGCAGGGTGAGGGGCTATACATCAGAAGACACAAGAGACGGAGCAGGACCTGCACAGAGAAAGAAAGGGGTGAAGGACCTAATCACATGAAGGTCCTCAACCTTAAAGTATGGAGGACCTGCAAAAACCTGGAGCCGGCCCTGTGTAGGTGTATCACATGATAATCTGTTTGCCACTATCTCTCACAGTGTAAATAAGGGGATCCCATTGTAATGGAGCAATGATCACAATGTGCTCCACAGCTCCATTCATTGTCTATGGGTACAGACAGAGAGAGCTAAGTATATATTCACATAGCCGTGTCCATCATTTTTATGACCACACCCCAAAACTATCGCACAAACTGGATAGCCCCTCCCTCTGTGCCGTCATAGCCATGTCACTTCTTGCTTGAAGTTGTATAAGTAAAAGAGAACAACCAATTTTTCCTGGGACCTTTGCTGCAGCTACTGGAGGTCTGCCAAGTGATGGTCCAAGTGGAACAACAAAGAAGTCTGTCTCTTTGCATATAGCTGCCAGCGTACATATAGGTTTTTACTAGAGGAAATGATAAATGGATGTCACAGCTTCTCACAATAAAGATCTGCTGCAGGGAAGACTCTAAAGCAACTTCTCAGAGACAGTCATTGTCTTTATAGGGAATTAAATAACCTATTGTGTCAGAAAAGCTTTTATGGTAATCACACTTTTTAGAAGTATATATATATATATATATATATATATATATATATATATATATATATATATTAGAGATGAGCGAACCTGGTTCGGGTTCGAGTCTATCCGAATCCGAACGATCAGCATTTGATTAGTGGCGGCTGCTGGACTTGGATAAAGCTCTAAGGTTGTCTGGAAAACATGGATACAGCCAATGACTATATCCATGATTTCCACATAGCCTTAGGGCTTTATCTAACTTCAGCAGCCACCACTAATCAAATGCCGAAAGTTCGGGTTCGGATGGACTAGAGCATGCTTGAGGTTCGCTCATCTCTAATTATATATATATATATATCACCTCTGGGCCTCATAATAATTATTACACTATTACACTAAACAATTATCGGCCGTATTTGGCCCGTTACGGCTGATAATTGTCTGCTGTAATAGAAGACAACAATCAGCCAACCTGAACGATGTCGGCTGATCATTGCTGTCGTTTGTCTTTCAACATGTCAAAAGACAAACGACTAATATAGCAGCGATCTGCTACCGTCACTTTGTGGAATAGGAACGGTGGCAGCAGAACGCTGCTATCTACTATGGGCTGCCTGGATGATCTAGCGATCACCCGGGCAGCCCCCGCGCAGCTCCTTACGCCCCCCCTCCTGTACTCACCCGCTCGCTACCGATACGTGTAATAGCGGCGGCAGCAGGCGGGAGAACGAGGTGCAAACGAGCACTGACAGCACTCGTTTGCTTCTCTCCATCGCCCCGTGTAATAGAGGCTTTAATGTTCTGTAGAGATCACTTAGAATAACAATATATAAATAGCACAGGATCCACAATTTATACTTTCTTGCCTTTTCTGCAACATGACCTCTGCACGGGTCACAAAGGATGCCCACAACACTCAAAACCATAGAAGTCATTGCGTTAGCTCCAGCCTGCAGAATTCAGTGGCTAGCGTGAAATATACAGAAACATAGAAGATTGTAAGCAGAAGAAGACCACCTGGTCCATCTAGTCTGCCTTTTTGGTATTTCTTTTCTTATTATCTTTGGATAGATATGTGTTTATCCCAGGCATACTTACAGTCAGTGGATTTACCAACCACATCTGCTGGAAGTTTGTTCCAAGCATCCATGACTCTTTCAGTAAAGTAAAATTTTCTCATGTTGTTTTTGATCCTTCCCACAACTAATCTCAGATTGTATCCCCTTGTTCTTGTTATTTTTTAATTGAAAACACTTCCCTCCTGAACCTTATTTAGGGCTCAGCCACACTAGTGTTTTTCTTTGTTTCTAACGGATCCGTCTATATTAATTAAACGGATGAGCATAAACTGATGAGCAGACTGATGCAAACTGATTGCAAAATGTTCATCTTTTTTTAATGGTCCGTTTGTATTTTGGCTTAAAAAAACTGACTTTTGTACATCAGTTTGCATCAGTCAGCATCCGTTTTTCTATCCGTTTATTTTTCTTCTTTGAAAAAATAAAAAACGGAAGTGATCCGTTTTTTTAAGCGGAAAGAAAAATACTACAAAGACATTTTTTCTTCCGTTCAAAAAAAACGGATCTTGAACGGATTGCATGCAAACGGAGCACAATTAGGGCAAACGGAGCACACTAAAATATCATGGGAATCTATGGGGATTTTAACAGATCCGACAGTTTCCGTTTTGCTTACTCCAAAACAGAAAAGGTAGACGGAATGGTGCCGGATGGTCAAACGCTGATGTGAACGTAGCCTTAGACATTTGACATATCTAAACATTTTGACTATGTCCCCCCTTTTCCCTTCTTTTCTCCAGACTACACAGATCTGGATCTTTAGTGGGCAGCCATTCTACCCAAACAGTTTTTAACAGCATTTAGAACTGTGGTTTAAAGCAAGCCCCATGGTCATTGCACAGTAAACTGGATGTGTCCGTACTGACATGAAGGGGAGTGTTTTCTAGGCATGCTATGTGACCTGTGCAGAGGTCATGACCAGGGAATTGCTGACATCCCAGGGCACCAAAACCCTCCCCCAACCATCCCAGAAAAACTCCCACCCCCCTTTCTCCCCAATAACGACAGACACCATGAGCTTCGGAAAATATGGCCACAGCAGCCATTTTATTAAACAGTCACAAACATAAATAAGATTCTTATTAAACTCCTGACTAAAACCCCCTCAGGTTAGCCCCTCAGTGGGCGGTCCTCGAAGCCCCAAAATATTCCCACTGGCAGTCCTCAATTTTAACCTTGCACAAACCAGTCACTTGCAGCTGAAATAACGCCGGCTCGCAAGCAAAACTACAACATGGTATGTGCTTCCTCTTCCACCAGCCACACTCCAAACTTCCCCCTCCATTAGTTATTTTCTGCCAGTTCCCACCAACTCTTCCACCTTGAGCCACCATAACAAAACAGGGAGTCCGGAACCACTAGTTCCCTCCCAAACTCTCCCTAAGCCGAGAAAGCCACCCAACTTCGAGGACCCTCCACTGCGAAGCTGCTGCGACAGATGCCCCCCCTCACGCTATTTGCTACCAGACCCACGGGCTCATCAAAAAAGAGGGCAGGCGGGCGGGAGATTCCTCTGACTGCTCAGGCCAAAAAGGTACCCTCCCCTTCCTGCTCCTTCCTTATATACCCCTCGCTCCCCACAGCTTGCCCCCACCAATTACTATCCACCCCTGACCCCCTTAGACTAGCCCCTCCAGGTACACTCCACCCCTCGGGCAGTAACCCTACCCCCCCATCCCCATGGCAACATCCCCTTTAGCAGCAAGGCCCTGTCATGAAGGCCTCCCCTTAGAGGCTTTCATCCCCTAGTCTGGCCTTACTTTCAAAGAGAAGGCTGACCTCTGAGCTTCAACTATTGCAAAGAAACTTTTAAAAAATCTAAATACAAGTGTTACATTTCACTATAATTCTTTTTGTGCTGTGATGATGAGAAAGGCATTGCTGGAAAGTGATATGTACAGAAAGAAGTTTCAGTTTATTATTAGGCTTAGTGGCCAGACTGAAAACTGCAAGATTCCAGGATCACTTTACAATATGGATAGTAACACTGAACATAAAAAACCCCATCAAATATATGTTTTACATAAAAATTTAACCCATTAACGAAATAGGGTGTACATTTACACCCTTGTGCACCTGGGCTTTCATGCAATAGGACATAAATGTAACCCCATTTAGGGTTTACAGTTGAGGCGAGCTCAGGAGCAGAGCTTGTTTCAAAGCAGGTACTCATCATCAATGTTTGCCCGTCATTAATCCCTTGATCACAGTGTTTAAATGTAAGTGACAGGAGCTGCTCCTGTCACTTACCGATCTGAACCCCTACAGCATGTAAGCAGGGGTCCCGATCTAATTAACCCCAGAAAAAGGAACACTTTCAATCAGCTCACCATGCTTGCTCCAATGATATGAGTGGCTCTCCTGATCCAGAGCACGGAAGACTCAGTATTGCGGGCCGTATCCCGTAGAGTCCAATGAAAGAAAGAAAAATCGTCTCCAGCTCTTCAATAAAAGTATTTGATCTTTATTCTAAGGCATCATAAAATAACAAGCTTAAAAACACGCTGACGCGTTGCGAGGTAGACACCTTTAATTATGGCAAAGGTAAGTAGAATTTTACAGAGTATAAGTACATACTACAAGGAGTGACGCCTCCTGTGGGAAAATACCCACAGGTGTGGGAACCACCTGGATGGGGGAGTCACATGACTTGTTCACATGATATAAATGAAACATATAGAAAAAAAGTGTGAAGCAAAAACATGAAATTAATAAACATAGAACAAATCATTCTTATAATTTAAACCATATGGAAACAAGATCTAATTGCCTGACTGCCGGGGTATACAGCTTACCTCAGTGCAGTCTGATCTTTAGTCTTTTGAGTGTGCCACAGGCAGGCTCTAAAAGATAACACTGATCAATGCTATGCTATGACATATTGATCAGTGTATGCTATCTAATGATTACATGTAATAGTCCTCCAGGGTAACGTAAAAAAAAAATCTAAAATAAGTGTTTTTAAAAATATGCCAAAGCCCCTCCCTCAATAAAAGTTTCAATCATTCCATCTTTCCCATTTTATAAATAAAACATGTAAAAATAATAAAATAAATAAACATTATATATATATATATATATATATATATATATATATATATATATATATATATATCGCAGTGTGCGGAATTGTCCAATCTATTAAAATTAAATAATATTGTTCCCGCACATTGAGCGTTGTAAACAAAAAGTGGAATAGCTTTTTTTCCTAATTTCACCCCATAAAAGTAATATTTTAAGGGTTCCTTCATTCAATTTATGTTAGATTGAAAGGTGACGTTACAAAGTACACTTGTTCCTGCAAAAAAAACTAGCCCTCACATGGCCCTGTAGATGAAGAAATAAGAGAAAAAACAAAAATGCAGAAATGAAAATTGGCCCGGTGATTAAGGCCATTTTAGGCTCTGAACTTAAGGGGTTAAGCAATAGGCCAATTTCTAATGACAAATTCCCTTTAAGGGACACATAAAATGCTGGTTACTCCCACTATTGCATTTTCAAAAGAAACATACAATATATAAATAAATTCATATTTTCTTTCTATGGTCAAGGTTACAGATGAGAAAATTTATAGTAATTTAAGTTTCGGCAATCCACCCATCAGCCTGCTGCCTTTCAACTCACTGCCGCTCCTAGGAAAACCTGGATCCAGTCCTGGGAAACTGGAAGTTTCCCAGGACTGGATTCAGCTTTTCCTAGCACCCGGGGAGGAGCGGCCCAGAGCAGCACTGTTAAAGGCAGCAGGCCGATGAGTGGATTGCCGAGATAACAAAGCGCTTTGCTTTGTTAAATACTGTAAATTCTCTAATTTCTAGTCAAGGTCATGGTCACAGCTAAGTTTAGGTTCATGCTTATGTCTTATTTGGGCAAGCCCTGTCATAAAGAAGAAGGAGCTGGGCAGATTGATATACACTGTTTAACCCCGAAAAATCTTCTCAGAAGTCGGGGGTTGTCTTATACGCCGGGTATGGTCGCCACATACAGTGGGGCAGCTCAAAAAACGGATGCATTCCCACCATATAAAAACAAACAATTTAACTCATCTGTGACCCGTTCCCGGCAGTGACGTGCCTCCTGTCATGTTCCCGGCTTCTTCGATGAGACACTTGGCTGCTGGGAGAGCTTCGGGGAACATCGCTGACAGCTCTTTCTATATACACCCTTATACACACATAGCTATCACCGCCCACATGACTACTTACCTCCAAACGAGCATTTAAAATGAAAGTTACACTGAATATTTTTTAACAAAACTATATATATGAATCCACTCGACTCCTCTTGCTCTATAACATAATGCTTGTAAGTTGGACTGTATTGTCAATGTGATAGGTTCCCTTTAACCCCTTAAGGTCAAAGCCTATTTTCGTTTTTGCGCTTTTGCTTATTCCATTTTAAGTTTAAAAGTCCATAGCGCTTGCATTTTTTCACCTAGAGACGTATATGAGCGCTTATTTTTTGCGAAACCAATTGTACTTTGCAATGACAGGCATTATTTTTCCATAACATATGCTGCGAAACCGGAAAAAAATCATTTGCGCTGTCAAATTGAAAAAAAAACGAATTTGTTTTGATTTCGGGGAGTTTTGCATTTACGCCGTCCGTCCTATGGTAAAACTGCATGTTCCTCAAGTCGTTACGATTACTATGATATATAACATGTATAACTTATATTGTATCGGATGGCCTGTAAAAAATTCAAACCATTGTTAACAAATATACGTTCCTTAAAATCGCTCCATTCCCAGGCTTATAGCGCTTTTATCCTTTGGTCTATGGGGCTGTGTGAGGTGTCAGTTTTTGCACCATGATGTGTTCTTTCTATTGGTACCTTGATTGCGCATATACGACTTTTTGATCGTTTTTTATTACATTTTTTCTGGATTTGATGCGACCAAAAATGCGCAGTTTTGCACTTTGGAATTTTTATTGCGCTGACGCCGTTTACCGTGCGAGATCAGGAATGTGATTAATTAATAGTTCGGGCGATTACGCGCGCGGCGATACTAAATATGTTTATTTATTTATTAATTTATATTTATAAAATGGGAAAAGGGGGGTGATTTGGACTTTTATTAGGGGAGGGGATTTTTTATTAATAAAAACGCTTTTTTACTTTTTTTTTTACTGTAACTAGAAGCCCCCCTGGGGGACTTGTATATAGAGAGCACTGATCTCTCATAGAGATCAATGCTGTGTATATACACAGCAAAGATCGATTAGATCGGTCATAGATTACTATGGCCTGCTGCAGGCCATAGCAATCTATTGCCGAGCCGGGATCAGCGTCATTCCGACGCTGAGGCCCGGCATGGGCAGAAGAACGGATCTCCCCCCCGCGATCGCATCGCGGGGGGGAGATCCGTCCCACTAGACACCAGGGATGTGTTTACCTAAGCCTCTAAGTGCAGCTGTCAGGTTTGACAGATGCACTTAGAGGCTTAATTAGCCGGCGCAGCAACGGGACCCGCGCCAGCTAATAGAGGCACTGCCCCGCTGCACGTGTCAGCCGGGATCAGCGCCGTTCAGAGCGGGGTCCCGGCGGGACCCCGCTCTGAACACCCCGAGCGGCACCATGACGTATCAGATACGTCATGGGTCGCTAAGGGGTTAAAAGCTTAAGGCTTCAAAGCTGAGCTATAGTAGTAGTACCCTTTAAATGACCCATGAGTGGGACCAATAGAAGAGTGTGTCCTATTTCCCCTCCCTTCAGTAGTGTCCTACTTCCCTCTAAAGACAGGTCACATAAGGGAGTAAGGGTACTATTACATGGAGCGATTTTTAACAATTAACAACTAACAATAAATGATCGCAAACGAGATTGTTTATTGTTAACCTGAAATTGTTCACCATATTGCACATTTTACACGATTGTCGTTAGTTACGATCGTTACTACGATCATTATTGAGATCGTTACTAAGATCGTTTATTCCTTCCGACCCCAGCAAAACAATGAACAATGTGCAATTACACTGAACGATTAGTGAAAAAATGCGGAACTTGAGCGAACGAATGTGGAATTACAGCGACAATTAGCGAACGATTAACAATAATTTTAGGTTCAGATCTAAATCATCGATCAACGACATACGAACAATTTCTTGATCGTTGCCTGCAATTACACAGAACGATTATCGTTTAAATTCGAATGATATAACGATTTTTCGCACGATAATCGTCCTGTGTAATAGGGTCCTAACACATCGCCTTGCAATCTACCCAGTATTAAAGAGGTTTAGGTGGTAGAGGGGCACACACTTATTTACAATGATAGTAGCATCCTATAGATCTCATAGTCTACAGGAAATCTATCTTTTTTGTTCCCGACAAGCTATGTGCTCATTGTTATTACAGATATGTTTTCAGTGCGCTGCGCCAGGTAGAAAATGTCACATAAGATCGGTTTCTGCTGGAGTATACAACAGGAAAAGTTGCAAGTTAAAAGGTGATTATAAAATGATGAAGCTTTTAGCTCCCAGGCCTTCCAGAGAGGGCTGGCTGGCAGTGTGTGTAATATTTCTCAATGTCCTGTGGCTGGCAGGGCTCCCAGTGTGTGTGTGGCTGTTGCTTAGTGACAGGGCCACAGACTTTGGAACTTGACGGTGTGGCAGCACTTTGTAATTACAGCTTATGACTTCAGCCATGTTAACAAGGAAGCTAATGTATAAGTGTTACTGAGCATACAGATTATTAATATTATGACTTGTATTCCTTTCTGTGTAGAATATAAACCTTAACCAAGTTCAGGCTGCCGAACATTTAAGTGCATAGTATGTCTGCACTTAAATGGGTTTCTACCAGAGGTAGGGAACCTTGGCTGTCCAGCTGTTGCAAAACTACAACTCCCATCATGCTTGGACAGCCAAAGATTTAGCTGCATCCATGTTTCCTTGCAGCCTTACTGCTGTATCCAATATCTTCAGCCGCCTGTAATCAATTGCAGAGAGTTTGGCTTCAGACAAACCCATATGTGCTCAAAGCTTGCTCATGTCTACTGAAAATGACACTTTGACATAATGTACCTTTATGTTCCTATACTCTGTGTCATCATTTTCTCTATATGTCATATGTCTTCTAGTGTTAAACTAAAAAGATGCATTAAAAGAGTTATTTGTTTTGATTTCGGGGAGTTTTGCATTTACGCCGTTCGCCCTATGGTAAAACTGATTTGTTATGCATGTTCCTCAAGTCGTCATGATTACAACATATATAACCTGTATAACTTTTATATTATGTGATGGCTTTTAAAAAATTCAAACCATTGTTAACAAATATATGTTCCTTAAAATCGCTCTATTCCCATGCTTATAGCGCTTTTATCCTTTGGTCTATGGGGCTGTGTGAGGTGTCAGTTTTTGCGCCATGATGTGTTCTTTCTATCGGTACCTTGATTGCACATAGACGACTTTTTGATCACTTTTTATTACATTTTTTTCTGCATTTGATGCGACCAAAAATGCGCAATTTTGCACTTTGGAATTTTTTTGCGCTGACGCCGTTTACCGTGCGAGATCAGGAATGTGATTAATTAATAGTTCGGGCGATTACGCACGTTGCGATATCAAATATGTTTATTTATTTGTTTATTTATTAATTTATATTTGCAAAATGGGAAAAGGGGGGTGATTTGGACTTTTATTAGGGGAGGGGATTTTTTATTAATAAAAACGCTTTTTTACTTTTTTTTTTACATCAACTAGAAGTCCCCCTGGGGGACTTGTATATAGAGAGCACTGATCTCTCATAGACATCAATGCTGTGTATATACACAGCAAAGATCGATTAGATCGGTCATAGATTGCTATGGCCTGCTGCAGGCCATAGCAATCTACTGCCGAGCCGGGATCAGTGTCATTGCGACGCTGAGGCCCGTGCCGGCCAGAAGAAACGTATCTCCCCCCCACGATCGCATCACAGGGGGGGAGATATCCGTCCCACTAGACACCAGGGACGTGCAGTACAAAGCACTTCAATGCAGCTGTCGGGACACCGCTCTGAACACCCCCGCGGCACCATGACGTACCAAGTACGTCATGGGTCGCTAAGGGGTTAAAGCATTTTGCATGGTTGTCAGGTGCTTAAAAACTAAGGGGTGTATTTTTTTCTAAATACTGTATTTTCCGGGCGTATAAGACGACTTTTTAACAACGAAAATTCTTCTTACAAGTCGGGGGTCGTCTTATACGCCTAGTATGGTCGCCCCCATACAGTGGGGGAGTTCAAAAATGGCCCCATCCCCACCGTATGGGATGACCACTACAAAAAAAACAAACAGTTAACTCACCAGGGGTGCGGTCAGGCAGGGGTTAACATTTTCTGGCGTATAAGGCGAACCCCTGACAATCTTCTTGAAAGTCAGGGGTCGTCTTAAACGCCCAGTCTCCTTATACGCCGGCAAATACGGCAGTTCCACTCAGGCTGCTGTAAAAAAAAAAAAAAAACCTCTACCCCCCCACCCTGCTCCCCTGCTGTTTCTAACCTCACAGATTCTGTTCTTAATGGGCAGCACTTCCTAGTCCAAGTGTAAGCAAGAGAAATTGCCTGCACATATAAAATACAGTAGTTTCTGATACGATTTAAAACATTATTAGCTCAAGTTTAAAAAAATTAAGAAAAACTGTAAATAGACTAATAAAAATAATAAGAATAAGAATATATATATATGTGATTGTTAACCCCTGGTGTAATGTTATATCGGAGGGTTGGCCGATCACTTGCTAGGTGATCAACTGTGACGCCACGCTGGAGGTGGTAGGCTGAGATACAGCCGGACCTTGGAGTGTTGTCCCATGACCCCAGTCCCAGTGAGGCACACAGGTGTGATGGCACGCCTGCTTTTGGTTTTGAAGGCCGGTTGCACCCTTTTCCCCTGTGGTCAGTGTCCTGCCGGGTTGCTACCGGGTCCCTTGGGTTAGAGTGATCACGGATGGCCAGAGTGGTATAGTGACCCACCCGGACTATAGGATCCACCACCCACAGAAAGGGGAAGTGTCCCAAGGTTGCGGTGTGTGCTGTGTCGGTGGGTTGCGAGGAATCACAGAGTCTCTTTGACTTAAAGAAGGCTGGTTTACTAATTGCAAATGTGCAGCAGGACACACAGAATAAACTGTATAAGGTTCTTCCGCTGTGTGGCTTCCAAAAACACATACATAATACAGTGACATCTAGTGGTAAACTTTGGTACTACTTTCAACACCACTCAAGTACAATAAGTACAGACTTGTGAAGGGTGTATATACACGTAACACCCGAGGTAGGACACTATATATATATATATATAATTTTGGGGGAGACAATAAAATAAAATAAAAATTAGAAAAAAAAATTAGCTCTGGGTATGAAGTTCTAAAGCAGTGGTTATCTGAGGCTTAAGGGGGGAACAAGCCCTCCATTCACTGATCGCTTAATAATTTGACTATTAATAATCTGCTGTTTAATTACAAAAAATATAAAACTCACAGGGATTTCAGACCTTGTAAAATGATCAAGAAATTGCAATCTATTGCCCCGTGCAGTCTGTTTACATTTTACAAGCAATCCGCAATTGTTTTATGGCTACTATAGCATTGTTCTAGCGGCCTTGAATCTGTTGTACATTACGTAGCAGCTCATAAAAGAGTCGCGTCTTTGTTATAATGTTGTAAAATGGCTGAAAACTGTGATACCCATTGGTCTGTGCTTATTTATAGAGCTCGGAATGGCCTAAGGTCATTTAGAATATTACGTGTTGGTTATTTATACGCACAGTATTACTATGCTGGGAGAGCTATTTATGGGAACCTTGGTGTCAGATCAATGCACTAATGTGACTGCTTTTAAAAACCAAGTTCATAGGACGCAGACAGAACACTACATAGGGTATCCCCCATATACAGTATGACATGTACTGTATACCAGGCAATGTAATGCTACCCGCTAGGTCTAGAAATAATGCTGACTACAGTGCACACTTCATAGATCATAGACACTGCATTGTAGGATGTTCTTCTGAACGCTTCTCTACAATCTGCAGTATAATTCTGAGGAATACAATGTTGCCATAGATTTCCATAGAAGGCATTTTCAGTTTCCAAATTAACTATACAGCGACTAGTATGCAATGCAATGGAAAACCTCATTTATTTATTTATTTTATTTAAAAGGATGCAGGTTAAAGGGGGCTATTCACCAAAAAATACACTGGCTTGCAATGTACTTTCTGATACTTAGAAGACTCTTTTTAGTCCTATTACTGTAATATTTAAATATATTATATTTTAAGGTATGACTCCAGCCTTAATCCTATCATAGACACTTTGATTATTAGGTAACGTATGTTCCGGTGTATAAGACGACTTTTTAACCCCGAAAAATCTGGGTAAAAGTCGGCGGTCGTCTTATACGCCGGGTATGGTCGTCCCATACAGGGGGGGGGGGCTCAAAAATTGCCCCATCACCACTGTATGGGGCGACCACTACACAAAAAACACGTGCCTCCACGCGCCTCCGGTACTGTTCCCGGCGCAGGCAGTGTGACATACACTACCTGCGCCAGAGATGGAGATTGCAAAAACTTTCCCCGGCAGCCAAGCGTCTCATCGGAGAGGCTCGGAGACGCTCAGCTGCCGGGAGAGCTTCGGGAGAATGAGAGAGGCACCGGAAGTTCCTGAAGCCTCTCCCATTCTCCCGAAGCTCTCCCGGCAGCTGAGCGTCTCTAAGCCTCTCCAATGGGACACTCGGCTGCCAGGGAGAGGTTCGGTGATCTCCGTCTCCGGCCCAAGTACTGTACGTCAAACTGCCTGCGCTGGGAAAGGTTACCGGAAGTACGTGGAGGCCAGGAACAGGCCCTAGGTGAGTTTAATGTTTTTTGTGTTTTTTTCATTTAGCTGCAGTTAACCCCTGCCTGACCACTGCAGTGTATACGGAATGGATTAACGGAACTCCCGGCATCGTGTACCGTTATTTACTATGTATTATATTATATACCATTATGAAGCTGGGAGCCTTGAACTGTTTAAATCTTCATGTACTGCACAGCCACGCTAGTTTTAAATCAGCAGGGGAGGTGTTACATTCGGCCACTAGGTGTCTCACTTACTGGAAAACTGCAGTTTGAGCTCTGTAACTAAAGCTATTTGGTCTTTAGTAACAGAAAAAAGGAGACCAAATACAGGAAGTGATGTCAGTTGGCCAAGTGATGATGAATGCTGATTGGCCAGCAGCTGTGCACACCCTTGTACACCCCCGAGTGCACTGCAGTAGATGAGTAAACTAACTGATAAAAGGCCACCCACCGGAGCATGAGCAGCACAATGAGGCACTAAGCGGGCCCCTGGAGTGATGAAATGAAAATAAAAAAATAGACAGCAAACATAAAGCATTCCTTAACTATATATTTGCTCGGGGGGTTATATGTCATGACAGGTACACTTAAACACCAATTCAGATTTGACTGTACACCATGGCCCATGGAGTGTATACAGTCCAGGTCCGATGCATTGTGACATTATGTATGTCTCCTGCTAAATCAATACTCACCAGGCTGGGTGCAGAGTGTCTTGTTCAGTGAGTACAAGGAGCTAAGTGGGAGCAGAGATGCATAGTAGCACTACTTACCTCCTTGCCTGGATTAGCGTTTTCTTCTTTGGCTCCTAGTGTCCTCAAAATTGACAGTAAAGCACCTCCCGATTTAAAGCACACAAAAAAATGGATTAGAAGAATTAATCAAATTTTTTTTCATAGAATTCTGATTGGGTCGGAATCAGTTCACTCATAACTAGTGCTGGCAGGTCTAGACTGAACACTAGTGATGTCCTCCTGGACGCTGGACGCTGCTTACACACCCAGCAGAAGCACACCCCCCTCTGTAGATCGTTCTTATGGGCACAAAGCTTTTGGGCAAAAGATTTATGGGCAAAAATCTTTTAACTTTCCGCCTCATAGAAGAATATTTATATTGGTTCTTTAAGCTAGCATTACATAGACTTTTTCTGTGTGCACTTCAGCACCCATAATAATTTACATCAAGAAACACTTGCTCCCAAATTTTTCAATGGTAATACATGCCGCAGTTCACTTTGGGGTCCAAATTTTTCTTAAAGGGCATGTATTACCTAAATATTCTTTTACTAGAGTCAGATACAAAAATTGTTCATTTATTGTAACCTGTTTCTACTTTCTGACTGTAATTTTTATTTTTTTTTTGTACATTGTTATGGGGGCTGCCATCTTGCCTGAGCTGTTGTTAGCCACATTTACTCCCCTTGAGGTGAATGTGAAACAGTGCCCAGTGTACTCCTGGAACTATGAAGAGGTCCTCTATTTCCTTGAGTCACATGTTGCTGCAATGCTGTACAGATCACTTTACAGCAGCCTCCTTATCACCACAGAAACAACAGGAAGTCTCAGCTTAGTTTAAGCCCCAGTGGTATGAATGAAAACTGCAAGATCTCAGGATTATTATGAAATAATATGAAAAATTTGAAAAATAAATCACCAAAAATTCTTAAAAAGTATATTTAACAACAAGTCACTTTCTGATGACACTTTCCCTTTAAGTGCCGAATTCAATCACTACAGAGCAAGAGGTATGTCAGTTACTCTAAGCATATTCCTCACAGAATGGGGTTATTCTGTGTCCGTGACTGTGATAAAACGTGGACAAATATGTGGCAGAACTCTTCGTCCATACTTGGAATTTCTGACACATATTCCGCTACATATATTTCAGCAATGCTGATACACAGATATGCAGCGCGCACATACCGTTAGGTAACACCGATTATTAGCTAAAGCTGAAAATATGCGGATAAAACCAATGAAATCAATTTCTAACATTCTTTCTAACTTGCAAAAGATGAAGAGAGTTTTTTGTTGGCTGCAAAAGACACCATGGATTTGCCACTCATACCTATCTGGCTCCTTAATTCTGCAATTCCTCCTACTTTCTCCAGCAGCAGGTCTTTCCCTTTTTTTGCCGACGTAACTTGCTGCCCCCTTTAACAATGGCACAGTTTGCTGTTGCCCTTCTTATAGTGCTAGCCTTCCCCTCTATAGGCAGCTAAGTGATTGCTCATCTGCACTGTGTATTCTTCTCTTCCTGAGGATGTGAATAAAAGTGGATGTGGCAATTGCCAGTTATTGAGGGTATTGGAAAACCGTCTTAGAGCACATGTCCCTTGTGTCTAGTTTAGCAACACAACCGCCACTGTGAATGTTATCCCTGAGCGTCGCAAAGACAAGAAAAGACGGTTTACTATTTAGGCTATGTTTACACAACGTATGAGACCGGCCATTCCGTGACCCAGCCGGATTCTGAAAAGCTCATCCCGGATGGTATGGATGATCTTTAGGGCCGCAGAGTTCTAATGCGGGCGCATCTGTGCTCGCCCGCATCAGAACTCCCCACAGCACACAATGGAGCCACTCGCTCCATAGTGTGCACTGACAGGGTTTTCTGCGGCCCCTATTCATTGAAGGAATAGGCAAGCAATTTCAAGCAGAGATCTTTCAGCTACAATTCCTCGAGAATTGCTCAGTGTGCACATACCCTTAGTCAGTATGATCAACAAAGCTGTCTTCTGCACTACAAATCCCAGCCTGCAGGGGGCCTGCTGCTTGTGTGAGATGACAGCAATATGAAAAGATCTATTCAGGTGTAGTATATAGCCACATGCAATATCAGTGTAAGTACTATTTGTTTACATGGGAGGTGATAGATCCAGTTGAACAAACACATGAGGTTATACAAGTGATCAACTCCCCCCCCCCACACACACACACACACACACACGCACACATCTAATCAATGGAAGTCCCAGCGAGAAACTTTTCCTAATAATTATTTATACGTTAATTTTTTCTAAGTCCACCTACTTAGCTCCTTGTAGCACCAAACCATAATATGCCATTGGGATCAGCTTATTATTACAGTGCAGGGACTGTGCCGGCTTAGGAGCTAAGGCAGTGGCATAAATTAGGCCAAAGCTTCATCTGTAAACCCATTAGTTTGCCTGTTACAGGATCATGGGATGCTCATAGGTCTACCTACCTTGTTCGTGCACCGGCTATTTCTGCAGGAGGCAGGTCAAAATAGGTTTCCTGGCAGTGTAACACTAACAGGCAATAATACACCATAACAAAACAGTTATTAAAAACAATAAAGATCACAAAGCCAAATAGCATAAAAAAAAGTTTTAAAGGGAATGTACCATCAGGCCCGGGCTGAAGCACTGGAGGTGGGCTGACCCACCCCCGTTGGGAATAAACCCCTGCCCCGTATGGTATGGCTCCATTGATTCTAATTAAGTGTCATAGAGGGGCAGGGGTTTCCTCCTACTGGGGGTGGATCGGCCTGCCTGCAGTGCTTCAGCCCGGGCCTGATGGTACATTCCCTTTAAAAGGTTAAATAAAATGTTCAGTTAGATAAAATTTTAGAGAAAATTTTTCTTTTTTAAATCAATTAGTCAAAAAATGTATAGATTTGTAAATTAATTATATTCAAAAATCTCTAGTCTTCCGGTACTTATCAGCTGCTGTATGCCCTGCAGTAATGTTTTCTTTCCAATCTGACACAGTGCTCTCTGCTGCCACCTCTGTCCATGTCAGGAACTGTCCAGAGCAGAATAGGTTTTCTACGGGGATTTGCTGCTGCTCTGGACAGTTCCTGACATGGACAGAGGTGGCAGCAGAGAGCACTGTGTCAGACTGGAGACAATACACCACTTCCTGCAGGGCATACAGCAGATGTTAAGCACTGGAAGACGTAAGAGTTTTAAATAGAAGTATCTATTTAAAAACTATTTTTTTCTCCAGAGTACCCCCTTAAAAATATATGTGCATATATGTGCATAGCATAGTTAAACGATGTGTGAACACTTAATATATTCCATAGGTAAACATTATAGGAAAAAAAGAATTCCAGCAGTGCTATTGTTGTTCATCTCTCACCTCACAAAAGTAAAAAGCAATCAGAAAGTTCTTATGTATCCCACAATGGTACTAATGAATAAAAAGTCATAATGAACAAGCTTTCATATGGCTATTTAAAAAAATAAATAAATAAAATTCATCCAAAAAATTGCTGCGGAATCTGTTGGCACTATACAAATAAATATTATTATTATTATTATTTGTATTATTATGTGTATTATTATATTATGATTTGTATTATTATTATTATTATTATTATTAAAGGTATGGTACAGCTTTGGAAATGTAAAGTTAAAACAAAAAAAATGCACCTTTGCAATGCTGCGTGTGAAAAACCGCACACACTCTTTTAGATTTCCTTTGTTAAGTTTCTTTTTTCATTGACATCAAAGCGGAAACAAACACTGACTTCTTTCTTTTTGGAGTAAATGCTGTCTAATATTTTTGTATTTTTTTTTTCCAGCCATAGCTCTTTAGTAGCAGAACACATTAACCATGCAGGATTCCCTCCGCCGCTGCTTTCATGGAGTACAAGGCTTCTCCTGCTGCCTATAATTAAATATAATGTATTCTGTATGGTGACAGCTTACACTATAGCCTATATTATCCACCCCCCCACACCTTTCTGTTTCTTTATAACAGACATAATATACTATCTGTGTTACTTTAATGTCTCCGTCTGGCTTGGTTTTATTCTTCCTCATTCTTCTCCTATGGCTTTTCTTTCGTTTTCTCTCCTTGGCTTGACTTTCTCTTTTTTTTCCCTGTGGCCTTTGCATTTACTATAGTTCACATAATTAGCATTATAACAACGCTGGCAATGTTATGCTGCAAACAATCGGCCCTTTGTTCTCGGAAAAGCTATATTTCTAAGCAAACATATTCAGCCCTTGTTTCCTAAACATAACTGTATCAAGCACTATATCTATGGTACGTATGTATGTAAGTAGATTAAGACGAACGTAGGTTGTTTATTTACGGACTGCAAAATGCAAAGCAAGGTCTGTAGTCGTCTGGTTATATGTGGCAATTATCGAAAAGGCGGAAATTATTTGGAATATTTCATAGAATCAATGTAAATCATCAATACACCGGGTACTAGAAGTATTTAAGATTAGGATTGTTTGTTCATCCATAAACCTGTTATCATCAGCAGCATTGTAACATGGCAATGGTTCTATTCTGACTTGTCCTACTGTATTTTATTACTAATTCCTTAATGGGGTTCTCTGGGACTACAGTATTGATTTCCTATCCATAGGATAAGTGATCAAAAGCTGCAATACCCTGTACAGCCGCTAATAAATCTCTGGTATGGCATTGTATACAGCAAATTTGGAAAAGGAAAAGACCGCATTGCTGGCCTGAGCTCCATGGCACCTTTAAAGCGAATGTACCATTTGCAAACATTTTTTTTTTTACTACCTTAACAGCGTCGGGGTGGGGATCCGGGTGGCGTGGTCCATTTTTCAAAACGCTGCCCAATTCCCACGCTCGGCAGCAGTATGAAGAATGCAAGCACTAAATGTGGAAACCGGGTGGCGTTTTGAAAAATGGACTGCACCTCTGAGATCCCTGCGCCGGTGCTGACACGGTAGGCTAGGTGCACACTACATTTGTGCAATCCGTTTTTACAAAAAAAAACCAGATGGAAAAATTGATACATTTATGTGCATCTATTATGATCCATTTTTCCATTGACTTCCATCTGTATTGTTGTTTTTTTTAACGTACACAAAAACATAGGCGACCAAATTTTTGTGCACGTTTAAAAAAAAAAAGAATGCACGCAAATGTATCCGTTTTTCAAAACGTTTTTTCCAAAAACAGATGAAAAAAATGGATTGCAAAAATGTAGACTGAACCATAGTGAAAAATATAAATTTCAGTTAGCAAATGGTACATTCCCTTTAAACAGCCGATCAATGAAAATGCCACAGTCACCTGATATTGTAAGCATAGGCCACAAAAATTGTAGTCCTGGAATAACCCTAGATGTTGAAGTAAAAAATTTTTTTTAATTTTCTAGACCTTATCTACACACAATATGATTCATCAATATGATATTAGTAAGGGTCCAACTAGTCCAGAAACGCTGTCAATCTGCTGTTTGAAAAGGCCAGAGTGCTCGTGCGAGTCCGTCAGCCTTTTGTAATCGCCCTTGCATGGTTTTACTATTAGTAGCAGCAGTGCCAGTTACTACATAGTTGTCCCACTCAACTGTGACGATGAGAGAAAAAACATAAAAGAACATCAAAGAGACTGCGGTGCTTGAATGAATGCTACGGCCTCTTCAAACAGTTGATCAGTGGTGATTCAACTCCCGTGACCTCCACCAATCATCTGCCTGAAGAACACATCCCAGCACTGCTGCCTCTTTATGGCAGGAAGATAGGCCATCATTTTTATCAGGCTAAATAACCCATTTAACATGAAATAACGTCCAATATTTTGTTGTCTTTGACTGGGTTCACAACTGCATAATTTTTTCTGTCTTTCTGCCCCGGTAATAAACCATACCAGGTGGACTCAACTGACCCCATTTCTTGCATCTTTACCAAACAGCTTTAGGGAGTCTTGGAAAACATGGATACATTGATCATATTTACTTTGTTAAATCGCCCAAACATAGATTTTAATTGCAATCATTTATCAATATTTATATTGTTTCCTTTTTGGACGGTCCACCTAGCGTGGAGAAGAGGCCATTTATAATGCACTAATTCTTTTTGTCTAGTCGGCATGCTAGTAGGAGACACTATGCCATTTGTGCACAGAGATTTAAAAAAAAAATCTAGACACAGAAGTGTTTTGTTTTTTTCTCCCCAAGTTGAAAAATTGTTACATCTTACCTCATCTCCAAAGTAAATTTATATATCTGGCTACCCATATCATCTATTAAGAAGTGTTGGAAAAATGCGGTAGTTAGGACTCATTCACCAGTTTAGGCTAAGTTCACACTACGTATATGTCCGGCCCTAGTTCGTACGCGGCCGGACATGTGCGGCTGAAACTACAGGCGTGGGAAAAGTAGACATGCGGTCGAATTGCGAACATGCGGGCGAACCGCGAACATATGCCCGTAGTAGAGTTATGCTTCCCTAGCTTGTTTCAAAGCGATCTGAAACAGGTCATTTACTTGGAAATCTTCGCCCAGCCCAATAAAACACACAGAACCTTTTAGATCTAAAAATCAAGTTCAATTTGGCTGAAATAAGTACTTCGTACGGGACCACATGGAAATCCACGGCCGTGAGTTGGAACTGTTCCGGCTGCAAACAATGGTCTTGTTCATTTTTCATGGCGCCGTATACGATCCGGCGGTAGGCTCATACGTAGTGTGCATTGTGCGGCCGAAAATCGTATACTTCCAAGCGTACGCATCAACCTCAAAACTACGTGCGTATATTTGCGGTTTGCACTACGGCCAGAAATATACGTAGTGTGAACATAGCCTTAGTAGGTTTTCAGGACCTTATATGATGTACACAATTATGTCATCCCCAATTTTTAAAAAAAAGTATCTGTAGTGCATCCGCAATCTGTATTTCTTGTGGATCCACAAAAAATGGGATGGTGACGGTTAAATTAAGGTGACATCAGTAACATCCGCAAAAAATGCGTACCTCATAGACTTCTATTGGCTAATTGTTCCACAGTGATGGTCCGCACTAGGATATGTCCTATTTCTTTGCGTAACATTCGTAACGTCTGCAAAAAATGCGAATCCCTTAGACTTCTATTTGCTAATTCTTCCACAATTATGGTCCGCACAAGGACATTTTTTATTTTTTTTTGCAAAACGGATAGTATAAATAGCCTAATAAAAATCAATGGGCCCTAAATTTATCTGTAATTGCGGATCCACAATTTACAAAACATGTGACTAATGACTTCTTTAGGGAAAGGCTTCTCTGTCTTCAGGAAGCTGCCCGAAGTAAAGACAAAAAATATAGATATCCAGCAATGATAATAATCCACAGCACTCACCTTGCGTAGTGTAATTTTATTTAAAAAAAAACCCTGCAAGCAACAGTTGTATCAAAGCTTTATGACGGCCATCAAAAAATATACACCTGTTAAAATTATAGATACACCATGAAGTGAGCTAGAGACAAGCACAACATAAAATGAGAAATGAAAGTATTTTAGGTGATTATCTGGTTTAGTGGGTGTATAGGGTCTGCGATAGGTTCCCTGGGGTGGATGGGATCTTCCAGCAAGACAATGTCCCACAGCTAGAAATATCCGACATTGGGTGAAATTAAAATTAAGAAAAGATGGTCCAACAGCATTTGAATCTGAACAGAATCCTAACCTTTATCTTACCAAACACATTCTTTGTCAAGCGTTGGTTGAAAATGCATGACTGCCCCCCTGGGTTTCAAAACTGGGGTTTTGAAACTCAGTTCCATTGAAGTAAATGGAGCTTAATTGCACCTGAACTGAGAGACAACAGTAGGGGAAAAGGGACCATGTTTTTGTAGCGCTGGATAACCCCTTTAAACTTAGATATGTTAAACGTAACCACTGGCCCCCATTTGCCCAAAAAAGGACAAAAGTGTGTCCGTTCGGTCTCTATTGGGGTTGTATATGTCTCTGTGTAGCCCCATTCTTAGGATCTGTTAAGTTTTTGCCTCTGTTGGAGGTATACACTGGGAGTAAACAAAAAGAAAAGAAAAGAAAAAAAAAGATACATACCAGCCCAGTGTATGACAAAAGGGCATTGGGGCCTATAGATACGTTTGACATGTGTGTCCTGGAAACACCTAAAAATGAACAATCCCTTTTCTGTATTTCCCCTTTAATTGTATAGCGGATTTTGCTGCAGAGAACATCCCCGTTGAATAAGCTTTCTGTCAGTGATAATAACCTTGACCTTACATTCCGCAGACTCTGCAAAAATTCCCATTCATTCAGTTATCTCAACAATATTGAATTGAAAATTAAGCGCACAGGACATGAATACTTCACTGAGCCAAACAGATGCATGTCACATAGTGTGCCAATAAACAAGTAACCGATTGTTACCACTTCATACCGAGGACTTAATATAAAAATGTAGAAAACAACAAAATCCACCTGCAGGCTGCTCCGGTGTTCTGCTATCAGATACATGTAACCTATCACTACTACTGTATGTCACTATTACTACCAATATCATGTTAGTAAATAACAAAGCTAGGTATATTTTATAATAGTAATATAATTACACCACTAGCCTATGTTCACACAGCGGTTTTTCCTCTCCGTTTACAACGACGTCTGTCATTTCGCTATTTGGCAGCAATGACGGCTGCTGGTACAATGTTCTAGTTTAGATGGACTGACGGACCTTTGGTGTGTCTTTAATTGAAAAGTCCATTAAATTTAATAGTAAAACTGCTATTTGCAAAAGACTTCCGAAAATAATTGTCATGGCAACGTCCGTCATTTTATACAATGTATGCATTGGACGTCCGTCATTCTATTGACTTCAATGCATTGCATTAAAGTCAATCAAATTGCGGCAATAGTGGATGTCTTTTTAAATAGAAATTATTTTAATATATTACTATATTATCTATTTTAATATATTATATTACTATATTATTATTAGTATTACTATTTTAATATTTTATATTAATACATATATATATATATATATATATATATATATATAAAAAAAATGGGGGGGGGTATTCTCAGAATGATAGGAGTTATAGTTTATAGGCCACAGGTTGGACGACACCACCATAGAGATTGAATAGAGTGCTGGCTGTGGGCATGCTGGGCACTCCTTTCATTAACCTGCTGCTATGTCCCTACTGCACACAGAGAGCTGAGGATGAAGGTAATTTTCTTACCTTGATCCTCATCGCCGTTTTGGAATGTTTGTAGTTCATTTCATATGCTAATGAGGTATTTTGGTGCACTGGGGGTGGGGCTACCACGATCTGCCCCGGCCTGCCCTTTCTAATGAATTTTAGATGCAGTGATGAGCACCAGAGTGACGTCACCGCAGAGGATTACCCCAATAGTCATTAGAAGGGGTGGGATGGTGAACTGGGGTTGGTTGCCCCGCTGCTATAGCACCAAAATGTATAATTTGTATATTAAATGAACTAATAATATCCTGAAAACAGCGCTGAGGATCAAGGTGAGAAAATCAACTTCATCCTTAGTACCCTATGCATTATAGGGACATATCAGCAGGTTAGATTACCTTTAAGGGGACAATTTTCCTCCATTCTTTGGATTAGTGGGGTCTCAGTGCTTAGATCCCTACTAATCAGTTTGCTGTCCTGTATTCTGTAGATAGGGCAGCATTTTGCTTGGAAGACCCCTTTAGCAAACAGATTTTGCAGCAGAACAGATTCACCCTAAACAGGATCTTGGCCTGTTTTTATAAACACACAGCAAAGCTGTCCTGTCCATGTATATACAATGGTGCCTTGGATTCCAAGCATAATTCGTTCCAAATCCAAATCCACTCTTAAACCAAAGCAAATTTTCCCATAAGAAATCATAGAAATGCAGACAATTGGTTACGCGCCTCCAAAATAATGATTTATTATTCTGAATAACATGTAGGACAGATGAAAAAAACATTCAGAAACAGCAGAATATGTCATATTGTAAGTTACTGTACAGTAATGGAGAAGATGGGAAACACAAGGGATGACAGAGACTGCAGGAAGCATAAAGGAATGAGCAGGACATATGTGGGCACAGTATAGCAGCACTCTCTGTCCGGGGAGAGAGGGGTTACAGCTATGAAGAGATTACCTCCACAGTCCTGTCCCCTGATGCAAGCCCCAGCCTGAAGTGGATCTGCCATGATTTGGAGGGTTAGGGAGACTTCCTGGGTCAGAGTACAGGGCTGTAAACCACGCTATGCAGACCATGCCCCTCCCCCAATCGCGCTCCCACCCAGTACAGGGAGCTCTTGAACCAAAGCAATGCTCTTAAACCAAGTCACAATTTTGAAAAACTGAGCTCTGAAACTAAAACTCTCTTAATCCAAGTTACTCTTAAACCAAGGTACTACTGTAATTATTACTTCCCATTGCGACTGTCTCTAAACGCCTCCTAACAGAAGACGCATGATTAGACAGTGACAAGGAACGTAATTCTAACTGAGCGAGATTACCATCCAGTAAACGCAGTCTGTGTTCAATTACAGCTCATGGAAAACTATTGTGTAATTGTAGAACTACTACTTGCACCTTCTCAAAATACCGGCTATATTTAGAGCCTAGCTGTATTACGCGCTGCTGGCAATTTGCCTCGGACGGGAACAATTCTTCCTGTGCACAGCAGAAGGACGTGTTCCATCCCAGAACATGTGAAGTCAGATGCTAGAAAGAAGACATAACACACTTTCCGCTCTTCACTCCAAAAAGGGGGAAGAGCTTGTAGGAAAATCACTACAATGAATACCTTCCATTCAGTGTGTTTCTTTTTCAATCAAAGTTGTTCCTATCATAATGACGGAGTAGTACTGGTGCGTCACAGCCCCATCCCACCAGTGGCTATTTATTAGAAGATAAGAAAAAAAAAAGTTGATAAATAAGCATGTGTGGTGGACTAGATGTTGTTGTGTCAGCTTAGCCAAAGATGGTATTGTCGTGATGCCAGCGCTCTTCCAGCACACAGGTGGGATGTTGGTGCCTGCTGTGTTAGTGTGGCCGGCTGTGTTCCCCAAATGGTCGGTAACCTGCTGAGTTCTATTGGGTCCCTTGGGCTCTTGTCACAGCAACCCTGAGTGAAAACTGACCCACCCGGACTATTGGTACCGCCACCTATAGAAAGTGAAAAAATAACCCAAGGTGTATGGTTAATGTGTATGAGTGCTGGTGCGTACGAAGTATGACAAAGTCCCAGTGTTGTAAAAATAGAACAACTTTACTGTCAAGCAATACAATACACTTTTTGCAGAATAGATAAATCTTTGATACAGACGCTTAGGGGGAGATTTATCAAGCTGGTGCAAAGTAGAATTGTCTTAGTTGCCCCTAGCAACCAATCAGATTCCACCTTTCATTTCTCAAAGAATCTGTGAAAAATGGAATCTGATTGGTTGCTAGGGGCAACTAAGACAATTCTACTTTAACATACAATGTATGTTTAACACAAATAACGGCCGGTGTTGCAATTTGCAACAACGGCCGTGATTTATGCTAAATATACATTGTATTTGAATGAATGGAATCCTGGCCGATGCGTATACGCATAGTAGACGCTCTGGCCAGGATTCCATCCGGTCGCACGAAAAACTGACATGTTAATTTTATGCGGCCGCTATTCATTGAATAGCTGGCGCTGAGACCTGTCAGTTCACACAATGGAGCATGCGTGGGATGACCTTCAGTAACGCCGGCCAGGTCACAAAGCACCTGGTGTTGTACCATGTGTGAACATGGCCTTGACGTTGGATCCACATATGAACACAATCAGTTGCCAATCATTTAGCTATATGGTCATGGTTGCTTCAGCAAACTTTACATAAATCAATAGTGCAAGTGAATGTAAGAAACCTTTGTGCTATGTCTTATCAGAGAAACATGCTTCTTTCTTCACTTATTCCTTCACCAATTTATCAGGTTACAACTGCATGTAGACGTCTATGGTACGGGGGGGGGGGGGGGGGGGCAGACAAAGAGACTGCAGAAAGTTAACAGGAACTTACAGGCAGTATTATATTTTACTAATTGCATTGCAGTCTACTATTCTATAATGTCCTCTCTGCTGCTGCTGCTTCTGCGGGTATAAGACATAATGGAAAATGATTCCCTCCTCTGTGGGTGTGCAGTGTATGGCTAAGTTCACACAACATTATTTTTTTTTTTAGAAAGGAATGGATGCTGATTGAAATCAGAATCCGTTTTCTTCTGCAGCCATGGCATTGCATTGAATTCAATGCAAAGCAGCCCTCTGTGTTCTGACATTGTTATTTTAACATTTGTTCTTTAGAAGGGGTATTAAGATAATGAATATGCTTATTATTTTGGGACGCTCTTTGCCAAACAGCATCCGAAAACAATAGCTGTTCACACAATGTAAAGTACAGCCGGTGGCCGTACTTTACATTATTGTCAATTAACCAACGGTGCCCATAATTCAGTTGTTAAAAGATAATGTTATATTGCTGGGAAGCTCTCGGCACATTCCTGCAGCTAATACCTCTGTATTGGCTGGAGGAATGTTCCGAGCGCTGCTGGGCAGTATAACATTATCTTTTAACAACTGAATGATGGGCACCGTTGGTTGTGCCCACAACAGACAATATTATACCAAGTGTGAATATAGCTGAAGTAAGACATCATAGAGCTAGATTCCACACATAAGCTCAGGACAACTAAAAAAAGAACCCAATATATATGTTACATGATGGCCAGGAGTAATGCTACTCATCATGTACACACATATCTTACCCCCAAAAGTGACCTGCAATGATAGGTTTGTCTTAGCTTATAGCATACCTCAATACCACTAAACAAAACAGTGATCTCTATGTTATCAATATATCTGTTAGTTTTTTGTAAATGATATATCATGTAGGCTTACTTTCATGTTCACCCTTCCTGTCATTACTTTCTAATATACAGTACATAGAGTACAGCTCTTCTTCCTACACGCATTTTACAATGTTGAGAACTGCTGAGTTACAGAGAGTGACAGCCAAAACAAACATGAACCTGGAGCTCAACCAATCCACCCAGCCAACAACCAGCAGCAGTGATGCAAGGGCTGCTCCTCCAAGAGCCTCAGGTAAACAAAAACATTTCGGGAATGACATTTAAAGGGTTTACGTGTAACCCACATGTTGTCCCTTTATACGGAACTATGTGGGATGCTCTTTACAGTTTTCTGTTGCCCTGTTTTGTTATGACCCCATGTAATTGCCATATTGACTGCCATTTGGGTGGAACTAGTGGCAGCCTGCAATAGGAGGAGGTGAAAAGTGATGCAAAACCCCCAGAATTCAGAGCTGTATTATGATGTGGTGTTTAGTACAGGAAAGGCTGTAAAATAGCAGAGCTTGGCACAGACTGTAACCGCATGTAGTGCCAGAGGGGTCTGCTCAGAGTGCACAAAGAAAGTAGGCCTCAGTGCAGCCATGATGAGATATATTGATGGACTGCAGATAAAAAGACATGGAGACCCTGAGTGGGCTTTTAGTACAAGGGGCAGTCTACTTTAACAAATTGTTCTGTCTGTGATGCCCATAGAAACACATTAGAAATACTTGTACAATTGTAAAGTTTTGAGTTGTTTTCTCCTTGATCTGAATCTGAGCTTTTGGCCTCCCTCTTATACTCTGTAGAGCCAACTCTGAGCAACTCATAATCTCTTGGAGAGGCAGCCACCTTTCCAGCACAATCCAGGAAGGATCGTTGCCTACAAGCTGGGCTGGGCTGATTTACTGTATTTCTGAGTATTACACTGCTCTATTCACTGACAAGTAGCATATGCTGAAGGGATCTAAAGGGTTAACTGTGTTTCTCTGTGCCCGTTTGCCACCTGCTTCTGGAGTCTGTCTGTCTGGGTCACTGCTCCATTCTCCGCCTACCAGGGCTTAGCCAGTATCTTCTCGTTCCCCTGGGCCAATGGGCCTCTTTCCACCAATGGGAGCATTCTCCCTGTAGCATAAAAGGGTGGTTAAAGCAGGCCTTGCAGGTTCATACTGGCAGTTTTATTCCAGTATTCCTGTGAGAGAGCCAACTGTATCCAGATAGAGTCTTCTTCCAGAGGCCTGGCCAGAACCCAAACTGATCCTGCACTGCTGTGATCCTGATTTTTGTTTACCTGAGTTCCAGAAATATGCGGTGCTAAACACCTGAAGTACGATTATCTCTAAGGAGCCCGCATGCCCATGCTGTAAGGTCTATTATATCAAGTAAAGTCATTAGTCAGGGGCTGGAGAAATTGTGTCTTTCCGAAAGGGCCCCCCTGCTGCCGCTGTGTCTTGTTCCCAGCTACACACCAAGTATGGCTACTACCAGCTTCCACGTTGGTGCCAGTACTCCTGCTTGCACCCCACGGGGGTCGTATTACAGCAAGGTCATATTTCTCGAAGAGTACGGTTTTCTCTCTCTTAAGTCTGCATTTGAATCAAAGCTGTAACGTCCCTCACCAGCAGAGTCCATTTCTTATTGTCCAGGACAGCCATGGCCTAACAGGTTTCCCTAATACCATAAATACTACCTATTGGCAGAGATGGGACAGCAGTAACAACCAATCACAGTAACTCATTAAGATGTGCAAAGTTCTGGACCTCTAGAGTCACATTAACCCTTAAATAAACATCACAGTAAAATGACTAAATGACCTTTAGGTAAAGCCTCACAATGACTTCCCTCTCTGCAGATAACAGACGTAGAACATGCCATAATTTTATTCACTTGGTGTAAAGTGTTTCATCTAACTAATATGTCCGTACGACTATGCTTCATGGAGAAGAGGCTACAGTATGTGAAACTGTAATGTGTCTCTTCAGGAATGCAGACCGTCCGCTCCACCTTCCTGCGTCCTGATGGATCTCTCTATGAATGTCACTCATGCTGCAGATGATTTATGGCTGTATGTTATTATAACCTAACAAGTGTGTTATTATAACATGGATCTAGCGAGGAACAGAATGTCACCATCCCTTCGCCTGGTGTCAGCTGAACGCGGCAACACAGTGAAAATATTTGCAGAATGTCATAAAACACATCAAGTAAAGATCAAGATCATATAACAAAGTGAAATATAAGTGGCATTACGACTCTATTTACCGATCTGGTGAGTTGTGTTCATGTTTGGTGGCAAGAATCGCTTAGTCTACAGAATAAAATACTGGAAACCTGACCAACCCTATTTATACTCTAGAGGGTTAATAAAAAGCGGTGGCACTCCAGCTAGTCCTACAGCCCCTATGATATACTGGGGGTCAGATTCTCACAGATCGATAGCCCATTCCTACAGCTTAACAACTAGGCCATTTATGGGCCCATAGACCATGCATATGTTCTTTCAGCTTGCCATTGCAGATTATTATATGACATACTAGACACTACAAATCCATCATTCCACATAATACCTGCTGGATTTAGAGCTTGGCTATCCCCGTCCCCCAGTAAGAGGCATGTGGCTCCCCTGCACTGCAATGATTTAGTAGACTCATCAGCACCACTATGGTGAATGCAAGAAAGCTTGGTGACTCCCTCTTCTCCACTGCTTGGCCTTGTTGTCACTCTGCATCGCACTTCATGGGACGCTTTAAAAAAGTGGTCCTAGTAGATAACCTGTTCAAGACGTTTGGTTACCATCACAATGAGTGGTGGTCTTTTAAATAGAGCCACTATATCTGGACTAGACTGTGGTTGCAAAACTGGTCTTTATTGGTGGTGGTTCTCTGAAAGTGTTGGGCTTCTGTGGGGGTGTATACTGTACTGTATATACTGTATATTGCATATTAGTCATTTTGGAAGTTAAGTTTATATGAAATAACTATTGAGGAAGAAAAACAGGGTGCAGCAACTCACAAATTCCCCCAACTTACATATTCCTTATTGGTTGTCAAGTAGGAGGGTTGTGTTATACTGACAAATTATAATGTACATACAGGATATGTGATAAGTGATAAGGGTCTCTAATTTATATACAGTATATATATAAATATATATATATATATATATATATATTCCTTACTGCGCGACTATAGAGCCATGTAATGGGCTCAGCAAGCAAGCACCGATCTAGCAGATCAACACTCGCTTATCCAGAATATTGGATCATGTAATACGTAACAGATATGTTTTCATTGTAATAAATCCCTTATTTTGAACTATATACTTTTTTTTTTTAAATGCCACATACCTGTAGTGTAAAGCATCAGATGTACAGATTTACTTGTCACAATCTCGGTAGTCTAAGCACATTGTCAGATATTTCACTATATGAAAACAGGAAAAAAAATATCTAACTATCTATATCAACAGCTGTGTGCCCTAGAGGTATAACCTCAGCTTTAAAGCTGTAAAAATATTGATTGCACTCGGTACATTTACATAAACTATATATGAAGTTCTCAGAAACGGGAGACATTTAATTTGATTAATTTAACTTAAATTTTTTGTTCCTTGATCTCCAGTCCGCCGCTGCGTTGACTCTAGCTGTGAGTATCTCTTAAAGGCATAGACACAGATTAAGGTCAGGCTCGCCCATGGACCGGGGACTTATATCCTAGATCCCTGGGTGGATCTCCCTTCCTCTGTGGCCCCCTGCTATGTGGTGACTATGGCCCTAGCTGGGGGACCAGCCAGCTCTCCCCTGATGATTGACCATCATTTGCTGAAAGCAACTAATAAGAACATACGTAAATGTCAGCACAGGAACCTATAGAGTTCTGTGAACACATTATGTTGATTCCCAGGCATTGGTGAACTGCAGACAAGGCACTTCCTCTGTCCTAATGCCTGCCTTGCACAGTTCTGCCTTGAGAGCCCATTAATCCAACATGTCAATAAAAACATAAAATGCCTTTCTGATTGATCATTATGGCTTACATAAAAATAACTGTTTAGATCCATTAAACAATCCCGAGGTGGTAGAGAGGGAAAAATATTCAAGGGGAGAATTTAATGGAAATAAATATACCATGCAGGCTTTAATGCTGGAAGTAAGAAGTATGGAGCTACCTGCAGCTCAGCTCCACAACTACAGGAATTTTAGCTCAATCCAGTGACCTACATATTAAACAAATGGGAACCGCTAGGCTGAATCGATAGATGTCAGGACACATTAGTTATTATGAAAGGATGGAGAAACGCTTTTTTCGAAGGATACAGTTAATCTAGTTATAAAACAACAAAATGCAGAATTACACACTCTTCGGATTGTCCGTGCATCGGCTCTATGTCCTGTGTTGACTCTCTGTGCCATAATACGAGCGTTTGTGTTAAGGCTGCTTGACCCAGTCATGCTTTATTAACATCCACCATGGTGTGTCAGTGTGCAGTTCGTCACGTGAAGAATACAAGACAGAGAAACACATATTTGACAACTACCACTTTGTTTCTTTAGTAAAATTGATGAGTCAGTCACTAATGACCCAAGGAACTAAGATGGTGTTAAGGAACATTTTGGGCAAGGCTAAACATTTAATCTGCACTAGTGTCTCTGTTCAGGAGAACCATCTTCATGTTTACCCTAAGCAGGTCATGCATTGTCCCCTTTCTGTCTTATATTTTTTGTAAAGCAGAAAATGGTGGTACAATGCAGTACAAGTGGTTTTGCTGTAAGCGACCCAGGCAAAGAAGGAGTCATAATATATTTGCTGGGCTTAAATCCACCCACTAACCAACAATCAGTGCCTAAGAACTATGATAATTTATTTATAAAGTGAAAGGGACCATTTTAATGGGCAACGAGGTGCAAACCTATTTCCCAGCATGGTGCCCTTTGTTTGACAGGTACCAGTTAAAATATTCTAATCTCACTATCCTATGGGCCCCTTAATATAGGTCTTGGTTATTTTAAAATCACTGAAGATTGATAAATGCAGTGGAAAGGACCTTGACCATTTACGTATTAGGCTCAGTATTTTTGAAGGTGTCTTTGCACGACATGCACCCTCAAAGGGTTTGTCTTATCAGAAACAACCTCTTTAGATATGTGGCTACTACGATGATCAGCTGGTAATCTTGGTTACACAACCCAACTTAGCACCGCAAACAAATGGATCAGTGAGATCTGTTCTTATTTACAGAGCCTTTACAAGACTCAGTGAATCTCACTACCAGGACACTTGATCGACTTCTGGTCAGCCTGTTAACGTCATCAAATTTGGCCGCACATTCCCGTTTACAAGGGAAGATGTATGGTCATCTAGCGATGATTTTATTTCTTCACAAAGCATTAGATCAGCCATCGAACAAGAAATTTCTCAATTGCTGGCCCTTTTACATGAGCAATGAACGTTTTAGCCTGCCGAAAATCAACCCGTCTAAAATTACCTAAGACAACACCCTGAGAGTAAATGACAATAAAAGTGGCTGAAAAGAAGATCAAACACTACAATAAGACAAAATATTTTATTAGTAGAACAGGAATGGGTGAAACCTGCAAAGCTGTACTTAGAGAGTAAAGTTCATTGGTGGATCCAGAAATAACAGTCATGTGTTATGTTCCTTGGTTTAAGCTTAAGGGGTTGTCTGGCGTTCAGTATTTTTTAATATACTGCTGCTGGTGCATATAAAACAATAAACATCCTATGGTTACCTCTTCACACTCTCCCGGTGTCCTCTTCTAGTGTTGCCGTTGTCCCCCACTGACTGCAGAGCCTCCTTTTCCAAGACGGTCTTGTCTCGCTCAACGAATCACTGACTGAGACGGGACAACTCTGCGGCTGGTGATTGGCTGAGCAGTCTGTCACTCCCGAGACGAGTCCGTCTTAGAAGAGGGGGCTCTGCAACTGGCGACACCAAAAGAGGATACCGGGGGAGCGTAAAGAGGTAAGCATAGGATGTTTATTGTTTCATAGGCACCAGCAGCAGTACAGTGGTACCTCGTTTTAGGAGTAACTTGGATTGAGAGCATTTTGCAAGAAGAGCTCACAGTTTTTCAAAATTGTAACTTGGTTTAAGAGCATTGCTTTGGTTTAAGAACTCATTTTACTGGGCGGGACAGGGAGTGGAGAAGCAGCATGGTCTGCACAGCGGGTCTACAGTTCTGTACTCTGACTCAGGAAGTCTTCCTCACCTTCCAAATCATGGCAGATCCACTTCAGGCTGGGGCTTCAGGGGGACAGGACTGTAGAGGTAATATCTTCATAGCTATAACCCCTTTATGTGCCCGGACATGCCCTGCTCATTTCTTCATGCTCCGGGCAATCTCTGTTAGCCCTTGTGTTTCCCATCCTCTCCATTCCTGCTATAATGTGCCTGCACTTATACTCAGCTATACATACTGCTGCTACAATGTGCCTGCACTCACACTCAGCTATACACACTGCTGTATAGAAAAGTTTTTGTCACTGTCCTTCTGCACAGCTCTGTGATTCTCAGTTCCTGGTCCATGCTGAACACACACCCCTTCCCCATTGTGGCCATGTGACCACACAGACCTGACAGCAGCCCTGCTTCTCTATGATAGCTTGTTGTACTACACTACTGCATTGTGGGATCTGCAATTCTATCCTGTATCTAAAAACTGCTTTTTTCACATTTATGCACTTACTATACATTATACACCACATGCTGATTGCTATACTGTACAGTAACTTATAATATCACATATTCAGCGGTTTCTAAATGTTTGTTTTAATTGGTTTTACATGTTATTTTTGGGGTGGGGAACCAATTGTCGGGATTTCAATGATTTCTTATGGGAAAATTTGCTTGGGTTTAAGAGTGTATTTGGATTACAAGCACGATCCCGGAGCAAATTTTATTCGTAATCCAAGGCACCGCTGTATATTTAAAAATACAGAACTCCAGACAACCCCTTTAGTCAAAATGTAATATTAATGAAACACGTCTGGACAGTTCAAGTCTCTATATGTCTGGTCTACAGGAAATGCAACATTCTTATGTATGAGCAATAATCCATATTAATAGCAACACCAATAGTAAAATCAATGATACAGAGAAATTCCTCTCTCAGAGGGTCTACTCTCCTCATTCTACATGACACCCGCTCTGTGCGTATTTCAGATAGATAGATAGATAGATAGATAGATAGATAGATAGATAAATGGCCCTTGAATGTACTTTTGAGGCAGTAAAGTTGGAAACTGCTTTTGCACAATATCCTGCCCGGTGGCTTCTATCTGGGTTCTGCAGTTGTTAAAGTCATAGCTGGTTCTCCTAAGTGGAGAGAAGCTGGGCTCTACACCTCAGGTGACAGTGAGGAACATTTGTCGCCCCCCCCCCCCCCCCCGTTATATAAGAAGATATTAGAAAGAAAACATTATTGGCCATATAAAAAGTTTGCCGGGAACTAGTAATGGCAGATCATAATGGTGTTACTGAAGAAGCCTTAAGTTACTTTGAGGTCAGTTGGAAAGTCTTCATGCAGTCAGCCTGTGTTAGTTTTACTGCTGTCAGGAGCATCTGTCCTCATACATCACATCACCAGTGATGCAAGACAGTTTTGTAATAGCACTGTGAGGCTAAACTTAAACCTCCGCCACTAATACACGCACACTAAGGAAATTCTCTTCCTTTGCATGAAACTAAACAGCCAAAAGCCTCCATTACAATAATGCTGTAATATAAAAATACAAACAGCACTGACAGGAAGCTGCCGGCATCGGGGATTGCGCAGTTGTCAGAAACTTTACTTACACTGACCTCTCTGGTGAGTTAGTGTCATTACAGGAGCGACACTAAGTTTGTAAAAGTATTTGCTATTGAGTCAAACTAAATGCTGAAATGGTCTATATATATAACGTTGTACTGCAAGCAGATATGACTATGCATAACCCCTCTCGGATATCGGTATATGAGAAAATGTCACTCCTGAAGCTTATATTACTATAACTGTAGTGTGGAAATATAGCCTGCAGATATATATGAAGTTGATACTGTTCACAGGTAATAGAAAACAGGAAATATTAAAATACACAACACATTGAGAAAAATGTGTAAAACACAGCCGTAATTTTAAGGTAAATATGTTATTTTCTATATAATAAAGCGCTGCATTGAAATTATTGGAAATTGACCGTCAGACCAACAAAATAATCAATATTCTCATTATTTACCCCCGGCAAAATAAGGCTGTTTTTATTTTTCATCTGTTCAAACATTGCAATACTTGCGGTCATATTTAGGCCAGGTTTACACGACGTAAGCCACTGGCCGCCCTGCAGTCTCGGCTGGATGTACTTCATTTGTACTGAATTGGGATGCGGGCGCATGCAGGCGCATCCATGTGCGCCCACATCCCAATTTACCATAACACACAATGGAGAGTGCGGGTGGAGTTGTTGCAAATCGGCAACAACTGTCATGATTAACAGCCTTAGGCTATGTTCACACAACGTAAAACTACGGCCGAGATGATCCGGCCAGAGATTGGCCGTTCCATGACCCGGCCGGGGTCACGGAACGGCCAGTCTCATACGTAATGTGAACATAGCCTTAAAGTGTATCTGTTGCTGTGATTGACCACTGTTATTATGTGTGTATACACATTGACCACTGTTATTATGTGTGTATACACATGGTGACAACAGGCCTAATAAGTGCACAAACAAGTAAACCAGCACTTGTTTAACTCATTAAGGACTAGGGACATAACTATACAACTATTTTTGTGGTGCATTTCAGCTCAAGGACATACAGTTCTGTCCACAGATGAAACAGGTACAGAAGCTGTGCCTGTGCCACCCAACATGAGGCCGGCTTTCAGTGATAGCTGGGTACTCACAGCAAATACCATTGGGACTGTGTGAAGCAACCACATAGCTCCGATGGTAGCTATGACAACTGGAGGCCTCCCTGAACACTTTACACTGACTGCCAAGCCTACCACCAGTGACAGGTTTGGCTGGCATTAGTATAAAATGTATTGGGACCTTAAGTACACTTAGATCCCAATGTGACTCAGTGTTTATCCCCCAGGACGAATGATGCATGCAGGTTATTAAACTCAGATGTATGATTTTTACAGAACTTTATTTGCCAAGTGGATGCCAATCGCTCAGTGTGTACAAGTCGGCTTATGCACATCTATAGACTTCTACTTCCATAGACTGTACTGTATTACAAAGCTTGGTGTCATCTGCAGAAATAGAAACAGTGCTGTTAATCCAATCCTTTATATCATTAAGTTATTTATAGTGTTGTGCAAGCATGCTTGTCGAGTATAGTGCTCAATCGAGCATCGGCTTTCTTGATCAAGTTCGATGCTCACACCTTGTAATATAACGTGGTGTTTTATTTTTTTCAATGTTTTTTTGCCCCTTGAAATATTATATTTTGCAACTTGAAATATTATATTTTGCCCCTTGAAAGGATGTTTAAATGAAATATATGAAAATTAGAGAAAAAAAATGTAATAGGTTTCTGCAAGACACAATGAAACTCTGGCAGGATGCCGGACATTGATGGAATACCACCGAAGTTCTAACATGTCTTGCAAAAATTACATTTTGTTAGTTCTTATTTTTGTATGTTTCATTTAAACAACTTTTTAAGGGATGAAATATTAAAAATTAGAACAAAAAAATGTAATAGGTTTCTGCAAGACACAACGAAACTCTAGCGGGCAATTGATGGAATACCGACGTTCTAATATGTCTTGCAGAAAAAAAAAAATTGTTACAATTTTTGGGTGGTTCAATTAAACATCCCCTTCAAGGGATAAAATATTAAAAAATTAGAACAAAAAAAATGTAATAGGTTAACCAGAAACCTTCCACTCTGCCGAGCAGGGGACCCCTGACTAAATGCTAGAGTCTCCCATTGTTTTCAATGGAGCTCATTACTCGAGCATTTTAGTGCTTGCTTATTTATTATAAAATGATTATATTTTATTACATTAACATCACTCAGGCTCCAATCTTAGTTTATTTGGGAAGATTTTTGGTTCTTATTATAATTTAAACAATAGTCTGTGCCAAGAGCCATGAATCTGAATCAGATATCGGTCCGGTATTTTGCAATTTAAATGCGTCTACAGCTTTCAATTTTAAATAGTCATTGTAACAGATCTTGTACAACTGCGCAAAATATTCTTGACAGATACACTGATCACATTTGTAAGTCAATGTGCTCCCCATCCATCATCTTCCCTTTCTGGTGATTAATATATATTTGCTTCTTCCCTTGTCTTTTTTATGAAAAGGGGGGAAACTGATTTCAATTAAAAAAAAAAATTCTAACAGTCCTTGATGTATTATGTGAATTGAAAGACAATTATTTCCACTGCAGCTTGCTAAACACATTTTCTAAAAAGCTTTTCATGTACATTAAGTGATTTGATTTGTGATAAACTGGTATAATGCTGAGGAGAAATTACACAGGATAAAAAGAAGAAAATAATTTTAGCATGCAGAGAGAACCTAAGGCGTTATATTATTTCATTCAGGCTAACACTTGATTTTTTTTTTTTGTTTTGTTCTTCAGAGCCCAGATGTTATCGGGAAATATGTACGTCTCACTGTGAGCCAAAAAATGGATCTTATTTCATGCATTTAATTTTATATCATAAAGATCGGAAAAAAAAATACTTTGAGGCATATTGTTACAATAACTTCATGATTCGGTATAAATAGGCTGGAATGTTAGGATAATAATAGATTATTTTATGTTGAAATATAATCTACTTTTTTTTTTTTTACTAAAAGGGTAATACTGCGACGATAATTTTGCAAATCTCGACACTATTAAGTGAACATATCATCAACAAAAAAAATACATAAATCAATTAGCGTGTATATATTATAAATGTAGAATTTTATAATCCTTAAAGGGGTTTTTAAATTAAGACCTACCTGTCCCCTATTCTGGGGATAGAGGATAAGTAAGAGATGGTGGTGGTGGGGGTTCGGGTAGATCTCTAGTGCCCCCCGGAGATCTCTAGATCTGCCCCCAGCTCCTTTCTTTTGAATACATCTGCGGGTTGGTACATGGTCCCCGTCTCTATCTATTTTCATTTGAGCCAAGTACAGCATTCATATGCCAACCAGCAGCTCTATTCAAAATAAAGAATCTGGGGGCCGATCTGGAGATCACCGGGGGGTTGGACCCCTCTGCGATCTCCTGTGATAGGGGACAAGTAGGCTTTAAAGGGGTACTCCAGCGGGGGGCACTTTTTTGCTCGGATTGGGGAGGAGGTGGCCGAGGGAAAAGATGTCCACTCACCTCCCCGGTTCCAGCGGCGGGTCCCGCATTGCGGCCCTCCGGTGCCCGATTCCCGGCTGCTTCCGGGTGTCTGACGCGGGCCCTAGACGTGACGTCTCAGGTCCGCTCAGTGAAGGAGACGGGATCCGTTTCAAGTCTGCTCAGATCCAGTCTCCTTCACTGAGTGGCTGAGCGGACCTGAGACGTCACGTCTCGGGCCCGCGTCAGACACCCGGAAGCGGGCACCGGAGCGCCGCAATGCGGGACCCGCCGCTGGAACCGGGGAGGTGAGTGGACGTCTTTCCCTTCAGCCAACCTCCTCCCCAGTCCCAGCAAAAAAGTGCCCACCCCCGCTGGAATACCCCTTTAATCAGAAAACCCCTTTAAATATTCCAGTTTTTACACTGGCTGTTAGAGCCATTGATATAAGCTGTACCTCACAGTTTTTTTGTGGCTTCTTTATAAGCTTTGCCTTATAGACTGGAAATAGAATGATCAGCGTCATCTCGTTATCATTAGGATATAGGTGAGTTAACGATGGCTCTCTTGTATTGAAAGCCTAGATTAAGTGTGAAAATTATACCCCTATTTCCTGAAGCTCATTTCTCAGATTTGCCGTACAGATTGAGGCAAAATGAGCAGGGTCATTTCATTATCATTAAGTGTAATTTTCATGACCAGCCGCACATCACTGATTATAATAGGGCAATCTGTGGCCAATAACATCAAATTAAAAAGCTGCACAAAGGAGCATGTTCTCATTGGTCAGCTAATCGTGGGTCCTTCTACATGAGCCAATTATCCAGAATGAACGTTCCTAGGAACACTCATTTAGCCAATAACCAGGACCTTTGGGCAAAATAGGGATGGATAAGCCTCTGTATGCATCTTCCCTGATCTGTGGAGGAGGAACCAAGCTTCATCACCTCTGGTGACTGTTATAATCTTAGTTTCTCCACTCCTAATAATTAATACCTATAAAGAGTTCTGTCAGAGTACACATACTGGTAGGTGGCAGCAGGAAATGGGGTTTTTTCATGTATTTTGTATTGTATATTTTTTTAACTTTCTTGTAATTTTTATTTTTAATTGAGCTTCCTAATTTATGTTAAAATACACATAAAAGCAGCCATATTAGAGAAAAACTTTCCTGCTTTATTGTCTAATGACAATGCAATAGACTGTAAATAAGAGAAGTGTTTTTTAAAGACTACATATAGATGGTGTACTTCTCCTCACTTAGAGACTAGAAAACAGTCAGGGAAGCTGCATACTGTATAAAGTACTATATCTGTGTATAGTGTTCTAGTACGCCTTATCTTGGCCCCTAGCACTATAATAAAGCTGTCATTTGCCAGTAAATCCCCCACCCTTTAATGATGCTAATATGACCGCTTACCCTGTATTAGCAAAGCTAGGGAGTAAGCTGCAGAAAACAGGTGTCAGTCTGTAGTGAATGCTTAAAGTGAATACTTAAAGTGTACTTATTATTAAAAAAAAAAGTTAAAAAAAAACTGCATCTGTCAGATTAATGTGATTGTACTGCTATCTCTGCTAATTGTGATTGTAAATGTGATTGTCCCCAAGAGCACACAATACTTCCCTCTTCAATGGCATGACATAGTGCTGGTGAATTAAACAGGCTTGCACTGCGCTGGTCTAATGATTTATATAGTACACTACTCTAGATGGTGTGTAGAAAAGAGAGGTTACTGATGGACTGGCTCTGCAAGGCGCTATATAAGCAGAAAGGAAAGAAATAGCAGCAGCGCAGCATGCAAAGGATTTCCGAAGCCCCGCTGCTCAGATGAAAGGGAAAAACTTCAATAGATGATTCGGATTGTCTAGAAGATCACAGCTTGCAGGTACACAGCCTAGGCTTTCCCAATGTTTTGCCTCACTTCTCCTTTACAGGGCAGAAGGTATGCCCCACCCTCACTTCCTGTGTTCTGTCTTGCTCAGGCTATTCTAAGAGACAAATTTCAGGAAGTGGACCACAGATGTCAGGAAAGGGAGACACCTAGTGGCCAAGACATTACAGCTGTTGTTTTTACAAACTTGTTAGGAGATTGTAATGGCCATTTAAAGGGAACGTGTCCTCAGAAAATGACCTATTGTTTAACCCCTTAATGACTGCGGGCATACATGTACGCCCCCTCTGCCCTCTGAGACTTAACGCAGCAGGGCCTACATGTACGCTCTGCAGGGGGGCCGCACTATGTAGTGACCTCAGGAGCTAAGCTCACTTTATAGCGGGTAAGGACCAGCTGCTATCAGCAGCCAGGCCCTCACCCTCAATAGTGGGCTACCGTGACCACTCGTGTCTGCAGGGCTCCTGAACGCACAGCTATACAGCTTACCTCCGTGCAGCCTGATCTTTATTATTTTGATAGAGTCTGCCAGAGGCTTCAAAGATTTCATTGATCTCTGCTATGCTATGGCATAGAGGTGATCAGTGTGGCCAATCCAATGTGACTGTGTAATAGTCCTATAGGGGGACTAAAAAAGTGCAAAAAAAAAAAAATGTTTTAAAAAATGCCCCAAAGCCCCTCTCCCAATTAAAGTCTAAATTAGGGATGGTCCGAACCGAGTTCCGTTCGGGTTCGTATGAACTCTCGGTAATGATTCCCGCTGTCTGCCCGCTCCGTGCAGCGGGCGGATCCAGCGGGAGGACCGCCTGGAAAACTGGGATACAGCCATAGCCAAAGGCCATAGGCTCCATGGAGCGGGCAGACAGCGGGAATCTGATGCCGAGCTTTCGGGTTCATACGAACCCGAACCTCGGAGGGTTCGGACCATCCCTAGTCTAAATCATCCCCCTTCCCATTTTATAAATAAAACACATAAAAATAATGAAATAAATAAACATATTATATGTCGTAACGTGCATAATCGTCTGCACTATTTAAATAAAACAATATTATGACTGCACGGTGGATGGTGTAAATAAAAAACGGTAAAAAATGCCTGGATTTCTGATTTTTTTTATTACACTTTATATATATATATATATATATATATATATATATATATATATATATATATAAAAAAAATGAATAAACAGTGATCAATATGTCAGATCCACACAGATTTGATAATAATAAAAACTAGAGATTGTGGAGCAAAAATCGATTCCCCATACAGACTCGCAGGTGAAAAAGTAAAAGTGCTATAATAGTCACAATAGGGCCATTTTAATCATAGCTATTTGCAAAAAAAAAAGTTTTACTGTAAAAATAGTAAAACATTAGAAAAGCTACATAAACATGCATATCCCTGTATTCAGACTGACCTATAGAATAAAGATAGCATGTCAGTTTCCCATTTTAGGCTCCATCCTTAAGGGGTTAAATCAAGTTCTTATGTAAATATATTTTTAAAAGATTTGTTTGTATTGTTCTAATTTTTAATTCCACTTAAATTATCCTGGATTATTCCTGTTTTTATAATGACCACTAGGCCCAACAATAAACTGGCACTTCCTGGTCTGTAAAGATAACTTTTCATCACTCTCCCCATTATCACAGGCAGATTTACAGTGAAACGCACAAGCCTGGAGGACAGAAATGGCTGCACATCCCACCCATGGTTGATACTAAAGTTAGTTTAGCTATATTAAAAACCAACATCAGAAGTTAGTATATAATTTGATCAAACCATATTGCCTCATGTACCACATGCAGGTCTCTCATACACATGAGTCCCTACACTAAACGACACTGTGCCGGTCAGTGAACACCAACCCCGCAAAGCAAGCGCAAACAGGGGAGGGGCGCCATAGAATAGCCCTGCAACCTCACTGTCACAGGACCAAACCCCAAGGCCCCCCATACCCCGCAGGCGCCACCGGCAGAGAAGGCGGCCGCCAAGCAACACAAGTGTGAACCAGGTGTTTCTACTCACTAATGCATCTTACCATATGTACACAGGTGCTTCCTTCCATGGATGTGATGTGCAGCCATTTCTGTTCTCCAGCCTTGTGCATTTTATGTATTCCTGTCCCTTTTTTCTTTGTGGCTTGCACTCCTCCTTGTAAGACCCATGTGATCCAAATTAGCAGGAAGCACCTGTGTACATATGGTAAGTACCTCCTCCTGTTGTTTAGCGTAGGAATATGCGTCAGAAGACCTGCACGTGGTACATGAGGCATTATGGTTTGATCAAATTATATACTAACTTCTGATGTTGGTTTTTAATGTAGCTGAACAAGTTTTAGTATCAACCACAGGTGCGATGTGCAGCCATTTCTGTTCTTCAGCCTTGTGCAAAATTACAGTGAAATGTGATACCAGTATATGGATAACATGAAATCAGCTGCCAAACTTCAGAGAGGGGATTACATTCAGGAGGTAACACTGAGCATATAATAGAAACATAAGTATTGCCATAAGGAAAAGTGAAGGGAAGCCTTGATTTGCCTTTCAGACACAATGTAAACCATCTGGAGGTTGCAAGAATCCTGCATAGCATTATCTAAGCAATGTTGCTGCTTTCTGTGTTCCATATTGGCCTCTCTATTACAAGAGACAGAATTCCCATAACAACAGGCAGTGGAGGGAAGTGAGACACCTAGTGGCCAAGATTTTTAAGTCAGTCATTTCAATTACAAACTTGATAATAATCAAAGATGAGGGAAGTTTCTTCAAATGACCGTGGGAATGAAGCCTCGCTCACTATTTCTCACTTTCTTTCACAATATGACATAGTATATTTTATAATAACATTACATAGTAACATAGTAAATAAAGTTGAAAGAAGATCATCAGGGAAACCCTACTGTGTTGATCCAGGGGAAGGCAAAAACCCCCATCGGGCAGACGACAACTGCCCCCCCCCAACGGGTAAAAAACTCCCCCCGACTCCAATGGCGATCAGAATAATCCCTGGATCAGCGTATCACTAGAAATCTAATGCCCATAACTTGTAATATTATATTTTTCAAGTAAAGCATCTATGCCTCCCTTGAACTTACTTAATGAAACGGCCATGACAACATCATGTGGCAGAGAGTTCCACAGTCTTACTGCTCGTACTGTAAAGAACCCACGTCAATGCTGATGGTGAAATCTTCTTTCCTCTAGACGTAGAGGATGCCCCCTTGTCATGGTTACAGACCTAGGAGTAAAAAGATCACTACAAAGATCTCTGTACTGTCCATTCATATATTTGTACATTGTGATCAGATTGCCCCTAAGACGTCTTTTTTCTAGCGTAAATAACCCCAAGCTTGATAGCCTGTCCTGGTACTGTAACCCACCCATTCCCTTAATGACCTTTGTTGCCTTCCTCTGCACCCGCTCCAGTTCAGCTGTGTTCTTCTTATATACCGGTGCCCAAAACTGTACACAGTATTCCATGTGTGGTCTGACCAGTGATTTATAAAGAGGCAAAACTATGTTCTCATCTTTAGCATCTATACCTCTTATGATGCATCCCATTATTTTATTAGCCTTGGCAGCTGCTGCCTGGCACTGATCACTAAAGTTGAGTTTACTGTCCACCAATACCCCCAGGTTCTTTTCGGAAGTAGTTTTACCCAGTGTTTTATTATTTAGCACATAACTGTACTTATTATTTCTACTGCCCAAATGCATAACCTTACATTTATCCACATTAAACTTCATTTGCCATTTCTCCGCCCAAGCCTCTAGCTTCTCCAAATCCCTCTGTAATATGATATTATCCTCCTCTGTGCTGATTACTCTACCCTGTTTAGTATCATCTGCATAAATGGAGATTCTACTCTGTAGCCCCTCTACAAGATCATTAATAAAAATATTAAAAAGAAGTGGACCCAACACTGACCCCTGTGGTACCTCACTAGTAACTAAAACCCAATCTGAATATGTTTCATCAATGACCACCCTCTGTTTTCTGTCACACAACCAGTTACTTACCCATTTGCATACGTTTTCCCCCGAGTCCCAGCATCCTCATTTTGTAGACCAACCTTTAATGCGGCACAGTATCGAATGCCTTTGAAAAGTCCAGATACACAACATCCACAGCCTCCCCCAGGTCCAGTCTATAACTTACCTCTTCATAGAAGCCGATCAGATTAGTCTGACAGGACCGATCCCTCATAAATCCATGCTGGTGCTGCGTCATAAGATCATTTTCATTAAGATACTCCAGTATAGCATCTCTTACAAACCCCTCAAATACTTTACCTACTATAGATGTTAGACTTAGGGGCCTGTAGTTTCCAGTATCACTCTTTGACCCCTTCTTGAATATTGGTACCACATTAGCTATGCGCCAGTCCTGTGGAACAATTCTTGTCATTATAAAATCTTTAAATATGAGGAATAAGGGTTTGTCTAACACAGTACTCAATTCTTGCAAAACTCTAGGATGGATACCTTCTGGGCCCGGTGACTTATGTATTTTAATGTTTTTAAGGCGTCTCCCCACTTCTTGTTGTGTTAGGCAGGTGAGATTTATGGGAGGATTTACATTATCCCTGGTCATGTCATCTGTTATAGGATTCTCCTCTGTGAATACAGTAGAGAAGAATGTATTTAGTAGATTGGCCTTTTCCTCTTCCCCCTCCACCATTACACCCAGATTATTTTTGAGGGGACCAACATTTTCGGTTTTAAGTCTTTTGTTATTTATAAAGGTGAAGAACATTTTGGGATTTGTTTTACTTTCTGTGGCTATCCTTCTTTCTATTGCAATTTTTGCTTCTTTTATTTGTTTTTTACACATTCTATTCTTCTGTCTATAATTGCTCAATGCTTCCCCACTACCTTCCTGTTTTAGTAGTCTGAATGCTTGTTTCTTATTATTTATTGCACCCCTTACAGCTGAAGTTAACCACATTGGATTTCTCCTATTTCTACTACTTTAATTCCCATATGGTATGTGTCGTTTACACGATTTACCCAGGATTAAATATGTCCAATTTCTGTTGTGTACTTTTATTTCTGAAGGCATTGTCCCAGTCTATGTCCCAAAGGTCCTCTCTTAGTTTTTGGAAATTAGCCTTCCTGAACATTTATAACTAGCTTCCAAAGGTATGCTGAATGCAAAATCTAACTTACTTATATCTGTATCTACCCCTACAGTGGCCTGGGTTATTTATTGAGGCATATACAAGCAGAGGGCTACATGGCTAAACCTTGCTCTTTGTACCCCATACAACCTCAGGCCGTGAATATAGTTTAACAATATTGTAAATCTGTAGGTTCTTGCCCTGTTATACCCATTTGAGGCACTAGAAAGTCAATGCGGGTGGCACAATGTAGTGACATCATCACACCCACTTATAGGCAGTGCAACCCATAGGCAAGACAGACTGTGTACATTACAGAAGACATTGGTGAGTAAATAATGAGGTTTTCAGTGTTCATACCGAAAGCCCATTTGTGTCATAAGAATTGAAACATGGTGGGTGTTGCTCCATTACTGATTTTTTATGTGAGCCCTAGACCTACACCCCATGCCTCTGCTTCATGGTAGATGATATGGAGATCCTTAATATAAAAAAGTAACTTTTAAAGTTCTAAAAATCTCTTCTTGATTTAGAAGGAGCATTGAGTTCTTGCCAAAACAGCTACAATAAGGTTCTGTTTCCTAGTTGCAAGTAGGCCAGAATTCCCATTAATGTGCCATCCAATGAAAATAAAACAAAATCTGAAATCATGGGATAGTGTGTCGAAAAGTCATGAGTCAAAAAACACATTAAAGCCAACCCCTCCAATAAGCCATCTGCTCAGCCGACCGCTATACCCAATCAACATATTATTATTTGGACCATGAGCTGAGTCCCCTATTTTCCACAAAGCACGCCATGTAAAGCGATTGAGAAAGAGGTTTTGACTCCTCGACTGTCAACATTTGAAACCCTGGCTTTGTTTATAGTGTGTTGTAGAGTGTTATAAGTTGAGAACACACTGGACATTGTTGGAAAAAAAAAACACCAGAGAAGAGAAAGTGCTGAAGCACTGTTCATAGGACCAACGTGGAGCTTTATGTTAGTGATCTGTGTGTCTGGCAGACTGGTTATGGCCATGTGTCTGTGCCCAAATGAGAATGGGAAGTGATAGATGCATGGGACTGACTGAATATCATTGCAGTCATGGATCTTTAGGACCAAGATTTTAGCAATATAGAAAATGTTGTAACTAGGTGATCTTAATCTCCAGGCTTGATTACATGCACCACTTCACCATCAACTCCAGGATTTATTACATCACCACCTCACTATCATCTCTAGGATTTATGACATGACCACCTCACCATCATCTTCAGGATTTATTACATCACCACCTCACTATCATCTCCAGGATTTATTACATCACCACCTCTCTATCATCTCCAGGATTTATGACATGACCCCCTCACCATCATCTTCAGGATTTATTACATGACCACCTCACTATCATCTCCAGGATTTATTACATGACCACCTCACTATCATCTCCAGGATTTATGACATAACCACCTCACCATCATCTCCCTTGTGTCACCCACTAGGACGGGTCCCTCGACACTGGTAGAGCATTAGGTGGCGCGAAGACCCAAAGGTCAAAACAGAGGCATAGATATTCTCTTCTTCTTCTTAAGAATTCTTCTACCTCATCCTTCAACATCCCAGCAAAGCATATTACTACTTGGGTTGGGGCTCTCACAACTTCCTCCTCTCTGCTCCTCTGATCCTTTGTATCTCTCAACACGCAACTCAGTCAGCGTGACTGTACTCTCTACTATACTGCAGATCTCGATCCTGTATTGTCAAGTGTATTATCAAGTGTATTACCATACCCTGTCAAGGGAAAGTCGTATGTTCTGCTGCACAAGTACTTTCAAAGTAAACAAAAGATTATTTATGGTAAAGAGACTCTGTGATTCTTCCACACACACCAACACAGTATACACCAGATCCTTGGGACTTTCTGTGGGTGGCAGTACCAATAGCCCGGGAGGGTCACTATTACCACTCCAGCCCACCGTGATATCAACCCGAGGGACCCCATAGCAACCCAGCAGGTCACTGACCACAGGGGAACAAGGTACAACCAGCCCTTTAAACTAAAAGCAGGTGTGCCACCAAACCTGTGTGCCCAACCGGCACTGGCGTCACGACACAACATCACTGGGTCCGGCTGTATCTCGGCCAACCACCATAGATCTGGCATCACGCTTTACAATCTGGCAAGTGACCGGCCGTGCCTCCACACCGGGGGTCACCACACACCTCACTATCATCTCCAGGATTTATTACATCACCACTTCACTATATTCTCTAGGATTGTTTGAGCCGACCCAGAGAATTAGGAGAAAATGAAGATAGAGTTCATCATCCTGACTCATATTTCCTACAAATGTAATTGGTCTAAAATAAATGTTTGAGCATGTGCTCTCAGTATAATATACATTTCTCTTTATTCCCCAAACCATACATGACTCCAGCCAAGTCTAATCCTCTGACCCATCCATCTATTTAAAGCATATTGTCATACTTGTATCGCTTTAAATCTGCTGTGACATCTCCATTACAATCCTATAAAGTGCAAAGGAGGGTGAGTGGATGTGACTTTGTTAATGACCCCTTAGCTGCCAAGTGGAGCTGTCGGTGCTACCAGCACATGAATGTTCTCTACTTAGCAAAACAATTTTCAGACAATTAGCGCTTTGTCTGTTACTTGGTGTATCATAACAAAAATGCATTTATTACAAGACAAGCTCAGCTTTCAGTCTCTTGGGGAAGTATAGTCATATGACCATGGCTAATTGTTATACAAGAAATCCTTCTTCCTTTCAGGCTTTTGGGCTGTCAGTTCAGGTTTGTCCATGTTAGATCATAGAACAAGCAAACTTTATGTAGATAGATAGATAGATAGATAGATAGATAGATAGATAGATAGATAGATAGATTATAATGTCTGGGATTATCTGCTGTTGGATCTTGACAGTGGGCTTTGAAAATGAACAGGGGTGGAAATTTACACCCAGGAGTCCTCTGAGAACTAAGTTACATTATTTGTATGAAGTTAATACTTTAGAACGTTTAGTGATTGGCATAGGGTCAGTGGATTGTCTATGTGACTTGCCATAAAGCATCTCACTAAATGCTGTTAAAACAGTCTAAAGATATTAACCCTGATAATAAAGTGCTACAAATAAAATAAAATTAAAAAAAGACAAATTAGAAAAAAAGAAAGAAAAAAAAAAAAAAACAGTAACCGTCTGTAATCAGTAAAAAAAAAAAAAAAAATCGACATACACTATCTTAAAGGTGGCCATACACTTTCCTAATCTGTTGGCTGAACATTCGTTCTGTCGTCAGTTCTCTCTTTCAACCTCCCCACACATATGAATGCGCAGCACAGCCAGCCATTCATGTTTCCTCTATGAGGAGTGGTGGGCAAGCCGCCCCCAGACCACTCTGGTGGTAGTATATTTTCTCCTATTTTGTGCTATGGCCGCAAAAATCCAACAGTCAGTCAAACTAGGCAAAATCTTTGAAATAGTAATGGCTGGACTGAAGGGCGAAGCCTAGGGGGAGGACAGCATGACATGGTTTGGTTGGGACAGAAACATTAAAGGAGAAGTCTGGCGGATTATAAAAGTCGGAAGCAGGCAGGGGGGAACTTGACTTAACTAACTTACCTCTCCCCTTGCCCACCGTGACCGGCCCCAGGACCCCTGCCGGAAGGCATTTTCCCCCGAGTTATGATGACGTTACGTCTCAGGGGAAAAGGCCTGTCCCGGCTGATGGACTGGCCGCTTAGCCAATCAGTGACTGGAGGGGCGTTCCACCCCAGTTACTGACTGATTGAGTAGCCAGTCCATCAGCCGGGTTGTCTGTGCTGGAGATCCTGGAGCCTGGTGGGGGTCCCACGGACACTCCTGCAACTCAGCACGGGCATGGAGGGTGGTAAATTAGTAATTGTGATCACTTTTCCCCCCTGCCCCTGCTGGCTTTTATAATCCACCGGACTTCTCCTTTAAGTAGGGTAAAAGTTAAGAGGCAGATAGGTCGTGGCCTTTGTAATTAGGAGGGGGAGTAGTGGGGAGTGAGGGGGTATGGCAGGAGTTGATTGGGGTGACATAGGGGCAGGTGCAAGGATTGGTGAAAAAGGGGGGTGGGAGTGAAGGGTGGAGGCCATTTTAAGCGCAGGGATATCGGGGTCCGGAGACTTTTTTGTCACCTGAAATCAAAAAGAGAAAACCTAAAATACAACCTCCTTCATTTTAGTTTGTTGTTTTCAAGTGGGATGGGAAATATCGCAGTTGTATGCCAATTCATCTTGGCAGCCGGACAGGAAGGTTACATGAGGTGGTCCTCGAAGATGAATAAAAATTCAATGGTGGCCAGGGTGTAAGAAGGGAACCACTGGTGGCTATGCACTCCCTACATCGAAAGTTATGGTCTTAGGAAGTGGTTGGCGGGGGGACACCTAGGGTACAGTGAACCTGGGGCACACAGGGCTTTAATTCAGGTGCCCGCAAGCCAGGGGAACTTGACTACAGGTAAAACCTGTGGGGGGGTTTATAGTTTAAAGAGGACCGTGAGTAATTGTGGGCTTCGAGGATCACCTCTGTTTCTGTTGGAATTTACAAGAAAATGTTATAAATATTTCCTGAGGATTTGTTATTATAAAGGAATTGGGGACCTTGTTGGGGGACAAGGTTAAACCAAGTGCTGTGGCCAATTTATCCATCCTGCGGTCTTGTCTTTATTGCTTCAGGGTAGTACAAGGAATAGGGGGGGGACTCTTCTTTTAACAATGCATGTATGTTTGCATGCATTTATGGGTGAATAAAATAATTTGCTTTTTAAGTGAGAGTGCTGCCCTTTCCTACATAAATAGATATATGTGATAGAGATAGAAAATATAATGGATGGAAAGATAACCTACTTAACACAGTTTGCTAAAGGTATATTAGTGACACTCTGATAGCTACAGCCTTGACTCTCATGCATGATAGCTGATTCATTAGCATACTAAGTAGCTTCATTAGCATACTAATCAACAAGACACAGAGCCTGAGGTAAACAAATGAGGGAATGGGCTTGGACTATGTAGGCAAAAGACTGTATTAGTCGACCTGAGCTGTACTGCAAATGAGCACCGATATTCTAGATCTCCTATTACACGGCTAGCTTCAGTCAGTCATGGTCCGCACATACACTATTAGGCTATGTTCACACTACGTATATGTCCGGCCGCATATTTTCGCGGCCGGACATATACGTGTTAAACTCCGGCCAGGAATTTACGCAAGTTGAGGCCGGCTACGTACGGACCGCGAACTTGCGCCCGTAGTCTACTTACGCTTTCCGAGCGCCCTACGTATTGATCTGACAGCGGTCTTTTACTTGGAAATCTTCGCCTAGCCCCGGACACCCCACAGAACCTTTTGGATTGGCACAAAAAGTTATGGCATTTTCGTCCTCAAACAATGGTCTGGTTCATTTTTTACGGCGCCGCGTACGATCCGGGCGTAAGTTCGTACGTAGTGTGAACTGTGCAGCCGTACATCGTATACTTTCCATTGTACGCAAACTACGTAAGTCTCCGGCCGCTTATTAACGGAACGCTCTACGTCTGGAGACTTACGTAGTGTGAAAATAGCCTTAGGCTGGGTTCACACTACGTATATTTCAGTCAGTATTGTGGTCCTCATATTGCAACCAAAACCAGGAGTGGATTAAAAACACAGAAAGGATCTGTCCACACAATGTTAAAATTGAGTGCATGGCCGCCATATAACAGTAAATAACGGCCATTATTTCAATATAACAGCCGTTGTTTTAAAATAACAGCAAATATTTGCCATTAAATGGTGGCCATCCACTCAATTTCAACATTGTGTGAACAGAGCCTTTCTGTGTTTTCAATCCACTCCTGGTATTGGTTGCAATTAGTGATGAGCGAATACTGTTCGATCGAATAGATATTCGACCGAATAGTGAGATATTTGAATATTCGATATTCGTACGAATATCCCACAAATTCACTGTGTGAACTGACAGGTCTTTCTGCGGCCGGAATTCACTGAATTCCAGCCGCAGAAAACTGACATGTCAGTTGTTTGTGGCGGCGTATGGGATCCTGGCCATCGGCAACAACGGCCGTACTTTTACGTAGTGTGAACATAGCCTTAGGCTAAGTTCACATGGTGTATAACACCGGCCGTTCTGTGACCCGGCCGGATGATCTTCACTTCTGCTGAATTTGGATGCAGGCGCACCCGTGTGCACCTGTATCCAAATTCACGGCTGCGCACCACGGAGCGTGCGGCCGGAGGCATTGTGTGAACTGAAAGTTTTTTTGCGGCTGCTATTCAATGAATAGCAGCCACAGAAAACTGACATGTCAGTTTTTCTTGCGTCCGGATGGAATCCTGGCCGGATCGTATGCTATGTGTATATGCTCCGGCCAATTTTCCATTCATTACAATAGAACGTGTGTTTTGTATAAACCATGGCGGTTGTTGCAAATTGCAACAACGGCCGTGATTTATACAGAGCATACGTTTTGTGAACATGGCCTTACACGGGGAGGTGTACAACCAACAGCAGATTATTTTTTGACAGGTCAGAAGTGAGCGAACAGCAAAGGTCATGTGTTTGCTAGTTCATCTGCTGATCATTTTGGCCACTAGACTTAAAGGGGTATTCCAGAGTTTAAAATGATTTTCATTGCTAATACATTGCTTTGATAAAGTTATATAAGTTTGTAATATAACTGTATTTCAAAAATATTGTTTTTTTTTATCTCTATATGTACTGGCAGCAGTAACGGTGACACTGTCACCAGCGTTTGTGTCAGCATGGAGTAAGCCCTGCAGTTCCCAATCTCTTGCCCAATCCCTGCAGACCAGGGTGTACAGTACCCAGAGGTGGGGGTGGGGGGCAGGGATGCGGCACCCTGTTCTGTTTAGTGCAGGGAATTGGGAACAGGATATAAGCCCTGCAGAACGAGATCTAAGTACAGCAGAACTGAATCTGAGCCCTGGAGTGCAAAGGTGGTGGCAGCAGAGGGGTCATGTCACCCCTAACCTCTGCTAGGCACAGGTAGTATATATAGAAATAAAAAACCATACTAATTACTTTTTCTCTCCAGGAGTACCCCTTTAAAACAAAGCTAAGACTTCCTGTTCTGTATAGGTCATATCCTGGCAGTGCTCTCCTTATCAATACAGACAGGAATACAGTGAAAGGTGACACCAGTAGTAGAAGTAGTAGTAGTAGTAGTAGTAGTAGTAGTAGTAGTAGAAGTAGTAGTAGTACTTCAATACTTATTTTCTTACTTTAACCGTCCCTCAAGTTTGTTTTGTTTTTTCAAAAGGTATTTATATTTGAAAGTTACTTGTTAAAGCAAATGTACCATGACTATAAAAAATATACGGTATATATTTTTAGTACCTTATCGGCACCATCTCGGGGATCCCAGGGGTGCGGTCCTTTTTTAAAGCGATGCCCGGTTCCATTGTTCAGCGCCGTTTTCGGTGCACCCGGCACTCCCAGTGTGGCGATATTCCCTCCTTTTAGTGACGCAGCCCTGCTTGATTCTAATGGAGGAACGTCACCAAGGGAAGGGGACAGGGGCGTAGCTAGGATTCATGGGGCCCCATAGCAAAAAACTGTATGGGGCCCCATGAATCCTGATCCCCCTCCCCCCGCCAAACACAGACAATGACGCACACAAACACACACAGAGGCACCATTAACATATATACAGATACGCCACTGACATACACACATTTACACTAGAATGTGATTACACTAGTACAGATGTATACACCATGAGTAGACTGTACACAGGGAAATCATCTCAGTGTAATAAGAAATACTCAAAGAGAAATAAAAGAAAATGCAGCAGATATTAATGGTGGGTTCTTTTTTTAGAGCCCGGCATTAATAGAAGCTGCTGCAGAACATCTTTGGGAGCAAACCTGTCAATCACTTGAGACACTACTGACATCCACAAACACACACATATACACCAGTGTTACAGACATTGCTGACATACACACACACACATATACACCAGTGCTACAGACACTACTGACACACATATATACACCAGTGCTACAGACACTACTGACACACATATATACACCAGTGTTACAGACACTACTGACACACATATATACACCATTGTTACAGACACTACTGACACACACACATATAGCCACAGATACATACACATACTGACATAGAAATATATACACAGATACATATATACACACACACACTGAGACACATACATATACCCACAGATACATACATACATACACTGACACAAATACACAGCACTTACAGCTCCCAGGCTTCCCCCTCCTCCTCCTGTAGTCCGGGCTGATCTTCACATAGAAGTATTGAGGACCTTTGGGTCATGTGACCCAAAGGTCCTTCATCCCTCTCCTTTGCCGTCTGGCAGGTCCTGCTTCTCTGTTCAGCCCGCTCACCCGGCACTACAGTGAGGGGGCTGAACAGTGCTCCCCCCCTCTTCCACTGGACCCCTGGGGGAGCGGGGTACAGTGGTCGGATGTCAGTACCTACCATGAAGGCAGGACAGGCTTCCTCGGGCCCCCTTTCTGCAGGGGCCCCATAGCAGTCGCCTTCCCTGCCTTCATTGTAGCTACGCCACTGGAAGGGTATCGTCAAACTGGCGTGCACCTAGCCCGCCTCCAGTGAATAGAGCCGATGCACAACCAGATAACGGCACCAAGCCTGGTAACCAGATGCCATTTTGAAAAGCCAATAGGATCCCCATGTTGTAACGGTGCCAATAAGGTACTGGAAGTATTTTTTTTATAGTCGTTGTTACACATTAATAGGTCTTATTTAATCACTGATAATACAAAAAAATGTATACTTACAAAAAAAAAACTAATTTTACATCTACAAATTCTACAAACATCCTAAATATCACCTTCAGTAAATTGGAGATCTTTATCTACCATAGTTATGTTAGTCAAGAATTCTTGGATTCCCTTTGTCTTTCCTTAAGTACCCCGGGGGCAGATAGGCCATGCATGTAACCTGTGTACATAAGGGAGCTCATAGATACCTTAAAAGCATCTATACAGTAGTACGAGACATGTTATGGCTCCTCATTACCAGCCATTAAATGATACCCTGTTATGATCTCTTAGAGAGCAAGAGGGCTATAACTGTTCTTATATATAATAATATATACCTGCCCCCAATATACCCTAATAGAGATAATCTGCAACCAGACACTATATTAGAACTATATAATGTATCCTTAAATGACACTCAGTGGGGAGCAAATGGGAATTAAAAAAGCCTAATGCAGCAATTTATGTTCATTGCTGCTGTTATACTTTCAGTGGGATTGCTGCATTATTTAGGAGGAATCCAGCGAGCCGGTGAGAACACAGTGCCTGAGCCACCCAATGGCACACAGACACATTGTTTAGTGCAGTGAACTGAAGACAAATACATAGCTCCAGTCCAGATGGTATTTCATCTTTTCTTGCTCTGTGCGTCTCAGGAACAAAACATTTACACTACCAGGTTAGCCATCTACACTAGGTCATTGTCGCCTACTAGATCCGACCAGAATTAGCCTAGGATGCGTGAGCGCCACTATCTATTCCTGATCCTCCTGGATTGTCGTAACCTAGTTTCTAATAGATAGCTCCCTTGACTCAGCTGGGACTGCCCTAGTTTTCCTCCATAATTATATATAGCCTGGCCTCTTTCAGTGGCCTGCTGTTCAGCTGTCTTTAACGTCACTCAAAAGATATTTCCTGCGGGCCAGCAAAACCTGAACGGCTCCTGGCACTTGGCCATCTCCCTGATGTCTCGATGTGTCCTGAGCCACAGACAGCGCGGCTCAACTCAATTTAATCCCATGTGTTTCAATCAACTTTTAATCCCTTTGTTGACTCTTTCCGTGTGTTGTGTTGGGGATAACAGAGATCACTACGCGGTAAGCGCAGGCATTACGGAGATTTGCATACTTGCTTGTTCAGGAATAATATGTCAAGTATTAAGGGACAAAGCTAACAAACTCCTTCGCTTTTAATAAACTATTAAAACTTGATTTAAAGGGGAAGATTTATCAAACATGGTGTAAAGTGAAACTGGCTCAGTTGCCCCTAGCAACCAATCAGATTCCACCTTTCATTTTCCAAAGAGTCTGTGAGGAATGAAAGGTGGAATCTGATTGGTTGCTAGGGGCAACTGAGCCGGTTTCATTTTACACCATGTTTGATCAATCTCCCCCACTGTCTCTAATATTTTCTAATCAGCAATTAAAGGGGTTATGGAGCGAAAAACTAATTTCTTTCAAATCAACTGGTTTCAGAAAGTTATATAGATGTCTAATTTACTTCTATTTAAAAATCTCAAGTCTTCCCAAACTTACCAGCTGCTGTATGTCCTGTAGGAAATGTTGTTTTCTTTTTAGTCTGACACAGTGCTCTCTGCTGACATCTCTGGCCGAGACAGGAACTGTCCAGAGCAGGAGAGGTTTTCTATGGGGATTTGCTGCAGCTTTGGACAGTTCCTGTCTCGGACAGCACTGTATCACACTGGAACGTATACACCACTTCTTGCAGGACATACAGCAGCTGATAAGTACTGGAAGACTGGAGACTTCTAAATAGAAGTAAATTACAAATCTCAGGTACTTTTTTCCACAAGTTGATTTGAAAGTACCCCTTTGCATTATTTTATATTATAGTGAAGGTGTAACTCCACCCAGATGTTCACACGGAAAAGATTATGAATAGAAGAATGAATGGAGTCACTGTAGGTTTGCTTAAATCTGAGAACAATTCACCAAACAATTATATTGTGAATTAAAGGCTAACTAGCACATATTGAGCGGAGTCCTTTACTGAAAGATTTTCACTGGACAACCCCTTTAAGTACATTGTATGAGATTATTACTTAGGAAAAGATGTTTCGGCTGGTTCTCCCTGCCCCTGTGGAGACCAATTTACTCACCTTACACATTGTATAACCACAGGTGGAGTGTATCACTGGCATATCATCGGCCAAGGATGAAGCCGTCCATTAATTTACTGAAAATATGGGTTGTTTGGCTCATGCCTGTGATTAAAAAAAGGCCACAATTGCTATTTTAGTTGATCTCACCCCACAAAAATAACAGGAATATGGAGATACATAATAATAATAATAATAATAATAACAATACTAATAATAATAATATATACATATATATATATATATACACCTCCATTAAAAAAAAAAAAACACACTATATCCAACCAGTTTTGGTCCTGTGATTATTTTCAAGCTTAAAATATTTTTTCAAGTAAACTGGTGTAAGGAAGTCATATAGATTTTTCTATAGAAGTTACTTCTATATGAAAAACTACTTAAGTACTTATCAGCTGCTGTATGTCCTGCAGGAAGTTGTGTTTTCTTTCCAGTCTGGCACAGTGCTCTCTGCTGCCACCTCTGTTTAAGTCAGGAACTGTCCAGAGCAGCAGCAAATCCCCATAAAAACTTTCCTGCTCTTGACAGTTCCTGATTTAAAAATAGTTTCTCTTTAGCTTTTTAAAGGGGTTATCCAGCGCTACAAAAACATGGTTACTTTCCCCTTACTGTTGTCTCCAGTTTGGGTGGGATTTTGAAACTCAGTTCCAGTAAATGGAGCTTAATTGCAAACTGCACCTGAACTGGAGACAACAGTAGGGGGAAAAGTGGCCATGTTTTTGTAGCACTGGATAACCCCTTTAAGGAACCATGGCATACCGGTATGTCATGGCGTCCCTAAGGGGGTGCAGTTTTTAGTTCTTTCTGTACTGTGCCATTCCTGGCTGCTATCAGCAGCATCTAAATGCCATTAAAAAGGCTTCTGTGGTGGTTTAGTGCAGATATCAGACAATATGTTATACTTTCCTCATCCTCTGCCTTCATCAGCCCCTAGTAATCGAGCACAGATTACATAGATCAATGCACTACATAGGAGTCTTCTGGGAGGTGGGGGGAGGCTACAAATTAGTGTAAAAAAATATATATATATTTTTTTCATTATTAAAAAATCCCATCCTACAAAAACGTTTAAATTACTGGCCTTTTTAAGTAAAAAATATAAACAAAGAATATAAACATATTTTCTATTGCAGCTTGCAGAATCACTTAGACTATTAAATTATGACATTTCTGATCTCACGAGGCAAACGGCATAAACATAAAAAAAAGCCCAAAATAGTTGATTTTTGATCACATCCAAAAACAGATCCACTATCCATGGCACAAAAATGACGTCTCAAATACCCCATAGACCAGAAAGATAAAAATGTTATAGGGATCCTAACTGAAATATTTCAAATAAATTTATTTATTTACTTATATATTTTGTTTTCTTTTTTTCAAAACCATCAAATAAAATAAAACTTCTATAAATTTTCTATAGTTGTAAATCATACTGACTTGGGGAACATAGATAACATGTCAGTTTTAAATCCCCCTCAACAATTTTCTTACGGCTTCTTAGCTAATTTTATAAAGAAAAAGCAAAAACGAAAACTTTCATGGCTCTTAAGGGCTTAATAGGGTCCACTGGGCGTCTAGTATAGTGTCCGCCATGTTACCAGACATAATAATAGGGCAGGATATGCTATTTATACCGGTATTTTATGAGACACCCAGCGGAGACAGCAACACAATGAGTCCAGTTCCTAAGTATCAGTCTACCTGTGCAGGTTACCCAATTAACATATTGTACACTGTTAACCTAAGATGTAATTTTATTAAGCGCTGAACAAAAAATAAATCTTTCCTTTCATGCCCCTGAAAAGGCTTCAAGTATTCTGAGCAGATCTAATAGGCAGTTGCTGTAGCTGAGAGATGCTGGTACAGTGAGAACAGCTGCCTTACAGAATGAGAACTGCTTAAATGAATGTAATTCCAACTAATTAAAAGTCTATAAAGGGATAATTAAAGTAACCAAGTCCAAACTACATTAAATTAGTCTACCCGTCATGCTCCGGGCAAGATCATACAGCAGTCACTGCTCTTTGTAATTGTCCTATCTATTGTCTAAACATCACCAAACTATTCATTTGGAAAGTGAGATTTTGGCTTTATTGAACCTCCAGGGGCTTCACTGACTATATAAAAAGTGGAGATGAGCAGAAATGTAAGATTCTATTAAATACTGAGAGAAGCCTGATCCCTGCGAATGTGGAAACTCTACCATCTCTATTACAGATGCTTGTGTCTTCTATGTACTGAGATACTGGGTCACAGTGCAGGGACACATTGGGCTCAAATACTAAATATATTGGCCACCAAACCATCCATGTCCTTATTTTCTCTCTGTATCATTTCTGCACCATATTCTGACTCCTAGGTATATATAGACATGCCTATTATGTTTAGTAGGTTTCCTCTTTAGAATAATATCTTTTACATATATATATATATATATATATATATATATATATATATATATATATATAGCGCCAAATGATTCCACGGCAGTTAAAGGGGTACTCCGGCAAAAATCTGATTCTTGAATCAACTGGTTTCAGAAAGTTATATAGATTTTGAATTTGCTTCCCCCCCGCGCCGCGATCGCGGAGGGGTGATGCCCCCATCTGAAGCCGGCCGGGGTCTGTGCCGTAATGCAATAGAGCACAGATCTCATTGAACTATGCAGTATAACTATACTGCATAAATCTCAATGAGAGATCAGTGTAGTGATACTAGAAGTCCCCCCAGGGGGAATAACCCTTACCCCAGGCGGACTTCTAGTATGTGTGTGAAGTAAACAAAAAATCTTTTTTCATTAATACAAAACCCCCTCCCCTAATAAAAGTAAGAATCACCCCCATTTCCCCATTTTATAAATAAAAATAAATAAATAAACATGTTTGGTATCGCTTCATGCGTAATAGCCTGAACTATTAAGTTATAACATTCCCGATCTCTCACGGTAAACTGCATAAGTGCCAAAAAAATTCCAAAGTGCAAAATTGTGCATTTTTGGTCGCATCAAATCTAGAAAAATTGTTATAAAAAGCGATCAAAAAGTCGTATATATATGCAAACAAGGTACCGATAGAAAGAACACATCATGGCGCAAAAAATTACACCTCACACAGACCCATAGACCAAAGAATAAAAGCGCTACAAGCCTGGGAATAGAGCAATTTTAAGGAACATTTTTTTTTTTAAAAAGGTTTTAATTTTTAAAAAGCCATCAAATAAAATAAAAGTTATACAAGCTACATATAATTGTAATTATAACAACTTGAAGAACATATATAACAAGTCAGTTGAAGTCCAGGGCGTACGGTGTAAAAACACCCCCTCCCCGCAAATAAAAAAAATTGCAGTTTTTTTTATTTATTTATTTTTTTATTTTACCACATATATCATTTTTTTCTGGTTTTACAACATATTTTAGGCAAAAATTACGTCTGCCATTGCAAAGTACAAATAGTGGTGCAAAAAATAAGGGCTCATCTGGGTCGCTATGTGGAAAATGGTTAGGCTGGGTTCACACTACTTTTTTTTTTCATCTTTTTTTGCAAACGCGAATGGAAAGCTGGATGCAATTGCGTGCGTCTGTTTTGATCCGTTTTTCCATTGGCTTTCATTATAATAAAAAAAATGGATCTAATAGTATCCGTTTTTTTCAACGTATACAAAACGTCTTCAACCTCATTTTTGTGTATGCTAAAAAAAGATGGATGCGATTTGAGCCATTTTTTTTATAATGGAAGTCAATGGAAAAACGGATGGATCAAAATGGGTGCATGCAATTGCATCTGTTTTTTTTTTGTTTTGTTTTGTTTTGTTTTACATACAACGTATACATTAAACACAGAGGCGTAGCTACCATAGAGGTAGGGTAGGCAGTTGCTGTGGGGCCCATGGGGGAAGGGGGCCCAGGGATGCACAGGGGAGATAAGAGTCCTGTGTCCTTCTGCTTAAACCCTTATATACTGTTGTGTCTAAGTGACCCAAAGTTTATTTACATGCTGCAACACAAAAAAAGGTTAAAAAGCAGAAGAAAAGGAGAGCTCTGCTTCACTGCTCTGATAACCCCTAACCTCTGCAGGAGCTCCGAGAACAGAGGTCAGGGGTTATCAGTGCACTAGGCATCTCCTCTTCTGCCTTTAACCCTTTTTTGTGCTGTAGCATGCAAGTGAAGCTGGTGTCACTTACACACTGTGGTACATAAGGGGTTAAGGAGAACATAGTCTGCTCCTGCACCTCTGTATTTAACCATAACGGCTCCTTATGAGCCCTTATAGTTAAATACAGTGAACTGACAGACCAAGCAGCCATTGGCTCTCTGCTCTGCCATATATATATATATATATATATATATATATATATATATATATATTTATTTTTAATTTATTTTTTGCTTTGTGTTGTGCGTGGGGGGCATACAGTTATTTTTGCTGTGAGGCCCCATGAATCCTAGCTACGTCCCTTGTTAAACAGACTGCAAAAATACAGTGTGAACCCGGCCTTAGAGAAAATGGAAGCATTGTTTGTACAAGCAAATGATCCATCACTGTCAATGAATTTATAGTTTGATGATCAGGGTAGATTTATGCACTGATGGTATATTATTATTATTACTACCTTCTATAATGGCAGCTATAACAGTTACACTAGCATTATAAGACTGTGTTATATGATTATCACCTTTCCCCCATAGAGCACATATGCAGAGTGCGAGGAGATGATGGCTGTCGGGCTTCCCTGCTTAGTGATATAACATGATTACACTGACTGCCATGGGAACAGCCAACAAACATGATACATTCTGTAAGTGTTAATATCCAGCCAAGCAATCTGTGATAATTCATTACTCCTCACATGTGCGACTAACATATTCAGACAAATATAGTAACAGCAGGAAGCCGGGTTTATTTATATACATGTATGGGAAGTGAAAGAAAAGTCACTGCTACCATCCAGGCCACCAATGATGTCAAGACCATCCCGTGTGGATGATTCAGTACATGGTCACAACCACTGATCACCACTGAGTGTACATTTTCTGGGGAATTTGCTTAAAAAAATACATAAATATATAAATATATACTTATATATAGTAACAACACCTACACAGAATGTGTGAATTTTCATTGTGGGATTCTACATTTCCTTCTTCACTTCTGTTATTAAGGATGAATGCTGCGAATAAATATCCTTCACATAGTCTATCTAGTGCACATTTTATGCCATATTAAATACATATAATTGTGCCATACAATGCTAATATAGCATTATTATAAACCTACCAATGGCTTTGCCCATACCCATTATAAACATATGTGTCAAATGTTGCCATGTTTAGAATGCAAAACCAATAATCCCAGGGCTACCGATACCTGCGGCTAGAGTTGACTTTTAATACTCTGCTCCTTCTGGGGGATCCACAGAGAAACAATGGAGCTGTGGGTCATGCGCCGACCTTCAGCTCCATTCATAACAAAGGAGCCGGGGCGCCGATAGTAAGTTTAAATCAGAAAACCCCTTTAAGATGGCTATACACCTTTAATGCCTGGCAGCTGAGCTTTTTCCCATACACATGAACGTTCAGCACAGCCGAGCGTTGCTTTGTTCTCAATGAGGAGGGTTAAATGGGGTTGTCCAGTGAAAATCTTTTTCTTTCAGAAAGTTATATACATTTGTAATTTACTTCTATTTAAAAATCTTAAGTCGTCCAATACTTATCAACTGCTGTATGTCCAGCAGGAAATGTTGCTTTCTTTTCAGTATGACACACTTGTCTCTGCTGCCACCTCTTTCCAAGACAGGAACTGTCCAGAGCAGGAGAGGTTTTCTATGGGCATTTGCTGCTGCTCTGGACAGTTCCTGTCTCGGACAGAGATGGCAGCAGAGAGCAGTGTGTCCGACTGGAAAAAAAAACGCCACTTCCTGTAGGACATACAGAAGCTGATAAGTACTGGAAGACTTGAGATTTTTAAATAGAAGTAAATTAAAAAATCTATATAACTTTCTGAAACCAGTTTATTTGGACAACCCCTTTAAGCTTATATCTGACAAAGGGGTCAGTGTATGATTTTTCCATTGTGCCCGAACCCTATCTCCACCAACATTGTTTGTCGGTGGACAGTCAGGAGAGCCCCATACACTTTCAATACCTGGCAGCTGAGCGTTCCCTATGCACATAAATTTTAGTACAGCCAAGTGCTGCTGTGTTCTTAACGGGAAGGGTTAAGCTTATCTCTCAGAGAACAAAGGGGAGGCCGGTGATTTTTCAGTGCACAAATAACCAATTGTTGGTGAGTTAAACATTGGAGAAATAATAACATGGATATAACCCCATAACTATACACACAGTTTGTTATTCTGCTTTATGATTTAGTTTTTTTGTTGTTTTTTCTTTCTTCTGTTGTTTTGACTTTTACTATGGGTTAAGGAGTTAATTATATGAAAATCACAGAATCCACAAGTGTCTGTTTTTTTATTGCACATCAGTGTGTGTAATTATCTGGCAATGCTGTAATTATCACGTCTAGACAAAAGCATGGGCCTAGGGGACCACATTACCTGCCAGGTAGAACATTGGCGTCTACCTCTGCCTGATTTCACAGGACAGCTGCTCACAAGGACTGAGCTGTTTGACCCATAGTATAGACTGTCACCAAACTGATAATTTGTTGACAATTTCAAGTTACACAAATACAGAGTTAAACATTTTATCGGTCGACCACCTTTTTTTGTTTGAGAAGCCATTGGCTGACAAATTAAAAACATATAATTTAGCTTCTTTAAGGAATATGCTTTGCTCTTGGGGCTAGAAATTCATTAGTATCAACTTGCAGATAATTTCCTACATGTAATTATAATCCTATTGTCTATATAACATTATAGAATTGACAGGCGCCTTTGGGCTATATTTACATGATGTTTTCTCTTTCAGTTTTTTATTTTTTTAAATGAGGTCCATCATTTTGAGTTCAAAACGACGTCAGTCTTTAGTGTTTTGGACGCCCGCCATTACAATGACGGCTGTTGCTACACTATTCTAGTCCAGGTGGACTGATTGTCCTTTAGGTGTGTCTTTAATTGAAAAGTCCATTGAATTTAATAGTAAAGACAGTGAAAGGACGGTGAAAAATGTGTGTGAACAACTAAAAAGTAACGTCCTTTGTTTGCAAAAGAGGTCCATCTTTTTGATGGCGATCCTGTTGTGTGAACATAGCCTAAAGCTGACTCAGTTCATGCCTAGCAGGTTCAGCTGGAGAAGAGAACACAGAATGCTGAAAGGAATCTCTATGAACCCCAAGTGTACACAGGGGTTCTACAGGTAACGTAGTGTTTAGAGATGAGCGAACCGGGTTTGGCATTTGATTAGTGGCGGCTGCTGAACTTGGATAAAGCTCTAAGGATGTCTGGAAAACATGGATACAGCCAATGACTATATCCATGTTTTCCACATAGCCTTAGGGCTTTATCCAAGTTCAGCAGCCACCGCTAATCAAATGCCGAAAGTTCGGGTTCGGATCGACTCGAGCATGCTCCAGATTCGCTCATCTCTAGTAGCGTTCAATGCCTTTCTGGGTTGGTCTGAGCCTTTCATTGGGTACCTATATTATTTTGACCTGATTGGAATTCAGTTGGAGGTGTAGAGCTTAAAGCCACTCTGTACCCACAATCTGACCCCCCCAAACCACTTGTACCTTCAGATAGCTGCTTTTAATCCAAGATCTGTCCTGGGGTCCGTTCGGCAGGGGATGCAGTTATTGTCCTAAATACAACTTTTAATCCTGCAGCCCTGTGTGGACAGGATTACAAATGTGTGTCTGCATTTGCAGGGACCCACTGTCACATAGGTGACACAGACTGCACAATGGCAAATCAGCGAGCAGGAAACGAGGAGCAAGCGAGCGCTGATTGTTTGCTCCGTTCAGTTGTCCGTGTAATAGGGGCTTTATACCCCCAGCGATCAGCTTGTTATCCTATATCCTGTGAATAGGGGATAACAAGTTTAGATAAGAATACCACTTTTAACCAATAATTTCGCCAAGAAACAACTAAATCCACAGAAGAAAATTGTACAATTATTTTTGTTTACTAAGTTGTTTCTCTGTTGTTTTCAGATAACTTTTGTCTATATGTATGAATGAAGATGTAATAATGATAACTTAAAGATACAAAAAGAAAAAGATAGGGGAGGGGGTCTTAACATTTTCACTTTCCTATATCATATTCAGTTATGGGATGATTTAACCTGTTCTTTATGTTCAGCTTATAATTGTGATTAAAACCTTGAAGTCAAGAGTCCATTTAATAATTATTTTATTAAGGGTCTTATCCATTTTACCTGGTGTTAACAAGCCCTGGAAGCTGTGTAATATACATAAATGTGCTCTTAGTTTATCCGATGTGATTGTATGGTAAGAGCAGGGCTGAGTGGAAAAGGAAGAAATTCATGATCTTAAGTTATTACTTTGGAGCTGTGGGGCACCCGATATATTAAACCAGCCAATTCATGGCGAGCAGCGGGAGGGGGAGATAATTAATACAGGCGTCTAACAGCCTCTGTCAGCCTCAGTGGGCTCTGTATTTGCCAATGAAAAAGCTACAAGCCATGTCTGCTGTGTGAATGTCCCTGTTAACTAAACACCTGCAATGTCAAAAAAGAAGCGGCCTCTCTTTTCCACATGGATAGAGTGTGTTCAGTATACAGAGATACCAGGCTAGGCAAAGAAAGACCTATTGTAGATGGCCTGAACAAGGGCATCTTTGCTTCTCTTTGTGCTTTTGTTTTACTGTTATGTTTTCATCAATTAGCGCTGGGCTGTTCAGTCTCATGGATCCCGGCTTTCTGCATCCATCGGGCAATTTTCTGTATTACAACATTTATGCCGCCTCCTGCCGAGCGCTAATTTTAGTTAGATACTTACCATTTCTTTTGTGATCAATAAAAGATGAGTGCAAGGGTTTCACCTACAGTATTTATTAGGTTAATGATTATGTTTGTACTTTTGACAAATGACCGAGATGAGGCCATTACTCTTGTAATACAAATGTCATACTATTTACTTACTACAGGACAAAAATTGGTTGTACATTTTGTGCTTCTTGCAGGTTATAACCTGCTTATATCCTGGGACCAGAAAAGCAATGATAATAAATGGAAAAAATATAAAATGCGAATTTATTTTACGCACTAGTGATACAGTTCTCACCCTCTTAGCACCTGCACACCTGATATGGTGGCCCTAGGCATTATAAATGAGGTAGAAAATTCAGGTGTTGGAATTCTAATATAGATGCAAAAGTAAAGGCCCTATTAGGGTGCATTTACACAGAAAGATTTATCTGACAGATCTTTAAAGCCAAAGCCAGGAACAGACTATAAACAGGGACCAGGTCATAAAGGAAAGACTGAGATTTCTCTTCTTCTCAAATCCATTCCTGACTTTGGCTTAAAAAATCTGTCAGATAAATCTGTCTGTGTAAACGCACCATTACACCAAGTGTAATAGCCCCTGTTTAAATGCAACGATCCACCATCATGCACGATGTTGGCTGATCCTTGTCTTTCAACATGTTGAAAAAAACTAAAATGATAGCGACAGTCTGCTGGCCATCAGTTTATGTAATAGTAGCCCCTCCCGCAGCTCCCCTCCCGCCCTTACCCGCTCGCTGTCGGCATGTGCAGGCAGTGAGTGGGGAATGAAGATTAAACAAGTGCTGATCTGGTCGGCGCTCACTTGCTTCTCCAGATGGGCCCGTGTAATAGAGGCTTAACCCTGGAGGGTACAATCTAGTCAAAATAATATATCATGCATGCAGCTAAGGGTGCCTTCACCCATCCTTTTTGTGTGGCGTTTTTCAGGCCTCCAAAAAAAGCCAAAAAAATTGCAATGTGTTTTCATGCATTTGCATTTTTTGAAAAATTTTTCTGGTGTTTTTGACTTTCTTATGTGAATGATCTTTTTTTGTAGTTTAGGTGTTTCTGTGTGCTGAACTTTTTTTCCTCTGCCATCAAATAACCTAGTTGCTTGGCTACAAAAGGTGACAAAAACTACATGAAAAAAAACCCGCCATACACACAGCAATGGCGTTTTTGGGACAACCAGAGCAATCCCAGAAATGCCAAAAATGCTACAACCTCTAGAACCGCTTTTTCATGTAGCATGTAGATGACAGCAGGTTCAAGAAGAAACGAGAGCACAATTGAAATGCTAAGAAAATACTTAGGATTATAGGAGGTTGAGATTGCAGGTTGACTCTGTAAGGAAGACGTTCCTGGAACAACAGATTCACCATCACTGTGATGATGAAGAATTAAGAAGGCTATACACTGCACTAAAAAGGCAGCAGGTCCACAGTAAGGCCATGTTCACACAACGTAAGAGACCGGACGTTCCGTGACCTGTCCGGGTCACAGAACAGCCGGTCTCTGAAAAGGTCATCCCAGCCGGCACTGCAGTACCGGCCGGATGATCTTTGGCGCCACAGAGTTCTGATGCAGGCACATTTGTGCGTGCCCGCATCAGAACTCCCCACAGCACACTATGGAGCGTGCCAAATACGGCCATTAATCGCTTGGTGTAATAGGGCCTTAAGTTGGTAAGTGCTGGAGTTTTTCTATCATACTAGAGCATATTCAGACCTTTTTTATACATATGTAATGCATTGACTTCTCTAATCACAGAATAACAGCAGTGAGAAGACATGCCCTGGGGCGGGCAGAAAATGACATTCCAGGTCTGATACATATATTGTTATATCGTGTCTTCTGTGCCTGTGTGAGGATCAAGTGCAGGAACTTTCTTGGACCAGAATGCTTTATAATTGAAGACATTTGCAGAGTCTAATTTCAGCAAACAAGCGACCTGCAGATGGGTGAGCCCTACCCAAATAGCAAGTGCTTTCCTGCCAACAAAAACAATGGCACTGATTGGGAGACAGCTGAGAGGGAACCGAAAGAGAAGAATTAATTGCAGAAGATGGGAAAACGTTCTCACAGTTCTACAATGTGATATTTTAGTCTGACACAGACTTTTCCACAGAAATCAAGAACATGGAAAAGAAATTTTATTGAGAAGTTTAACTTTAATAAACATTCAGTAACAAATTTTAGATAGAGATGTAACAAGATACCAGAACAACAGACCCAATAAATCCAATGGGACTGAACAGCAAGGACTAATACAGTGAAATTCAATTCATGTGTTATTCATCATTGTTTGCAGATTTTGCAATGAATTCAGGAGGTTTAAAACGACTCTGCACCCACAATCTGACCCCCCCCAAACCACTTGCACCTTTGGATAGCTGCTTTTAATCCAAGATCTGCCCTGGGGTCCGTTCGGCAGGTGATGCAGTTATTGTCCTAAAAAATAACTTTTAAACCTGCAGCCCTGTGTCAAATTGGCGTGGTCTAGAGTGTCTGTGCCCTAGGCTTGCACCGCCTCTCCATCCCTCCTCCCCACCCTCTTTACCATTAGTTGTTTTTTAGGCAATAACTGTATCACCTGCCAAACGGACCCCAGGACAGATCTTGGATTAAAAGCAGCTATTTAAAGGTACAAGCTGTTTGGGGGGGGTCAGATTGTGGGTACAGAGTCGCTTTAAGCTCTACACCTCCAACTGAATTCCAATCAGGTCAAAATAATATAGGTACCCAATGAAAGGCTCAGACCAACCCAGAAAGGCATTGAACGCTACTAGAGATGAGCGAACCTGGAGCATGCTCGAGTCGATCCGAACCCGAACTTTTGGCATTTGATTAGCGGTGGCTGCTGAACTTGGATAAAGCCCTAAGGCTATGTGGAAATCATGGATATAGTCATTGGCTGTATCTATGTTTTCCAGACAACCTTAGAGCTTTATCCAAGTTCAGCAGCCGCCACTAATCAAATGCCGATATTAGGAAGAGCCCGGCACTCACCAAGTAGATTATGCTTCTTTATTGTAGTGTAGCAAACATATGGTACAAGGACGCGTTTCGGCCAAGCATGGCCTTCATCAGCTTAGGGGTGTACCACCCCTAAACTGATGAAGGCCATGCTTGGCCGAAACGCGTCCTTGTACCATATGTTTGCTACACTACAATAAAGAAGCATAATCTACTTGGTGAGTGCCGGGCTCTTCCTAATATCTGAACAATTTTCTCACCTCGAGCACCACCGCCACGGAAGTGCCGTCTTCTACATATTTCTACTAATCAAATGCCGAACCCGGTTCGCTCATCTCTAAACACTACGTTACCTGTAGAACCCCTGTGTACACTTGGGGTTCATAGAGATTCCTTTCAGCATTCTGTGTTCTCTTCTCCAGCTGAACCTGCTAGGCATGAACTGAGTCAGCTTTAGGCTATGTTCACACAACAGGATCGCCATCAAAAAGATGGACCTCTTTTGCAAACAAAGGACGTTACTTTTTAGTTGTTCACACACATTTTTCACCGTCCTTTCACTGTCTTTACTATTAAATTCAATGGACTTTTCAATTAAAGACACACCTAAAGGACAATCAGTCGACCTGGACTAGAATAGTGTAGCAACAGCCGTCATTGTAATGGCGGGCGTCCAAAACACTAAACGACTGACGTCGTTTTGAACTCAAAATGATGGACCTCATTTTAAAAAATAAAAAACTGAAAGAGAAAACATCATGTAAATATAGCCCAAAGGCGCCTGTCAATTCTATAATGTTATATAGACAATAGGATTATAATTACATGTAGGAAATTATCTGCAAGTTGATACTAATGAATTTCTAGCCCCAAGAGCAAAGCATATTCCTTAAAGAAGCTAAATTATATGTTTTTAATTTGGCAGCCAATGGCTTCTCAAATAAAAAAAGGTGGTCGACCGATAAAATGTTTAACTCTGTATTTGTGCAACTTGAAATTGTCAACAAATTATCAGCTTAAGTTGTGGCACCAGGTGCATAGCTAAAGCTTATGGGTCCTGGTGTGAAAGTGCAGCCTGTTTTGGGCACTGGTATATAAGAAGGACACAGCTGAACTGGAGCGGGTGCAGAGGAGGGCAACAAAGGTCATTAAGGGAATGGGTGGGTTACAGTACCAGGACAGGTTATCACGCTTGGGGTTATTTACGCTAGAAAAAAGACGTCTTAGGGATGATCTGATCACAATGTACAAATATATGAATGGACAGTACAGAGATCTTTGTAGTGATCTTTTTACTCCTAGGTCTGTAACCATGACAAGGGGGCATCCTCTACGTCTAGAGGAAAGAAGATTTTACCATCAGAATCGATGCGGGTTCTTTACTGTACGAGCGGTAAGACTGTGGAACTCTCTGCCACATGATGTTGTCATGGCCGATTCATTAAATAAGTTCAAGGGAAGCCTGGATGCTTTTCTTGAACAATATAATATTACAGGTTATGGGCATTAGATTTCCGGTGATACGCTGATCCAGGGATTGTTCTGGTTGCCATTGGAGTCGGGAGGGAGTTTTCTCCCTGTGGTGGGGCAATTGTCCTCTGCCTCGTGGGGTTTTTGCATTCCCTGGATCAACACAGTAGGATTTACCTAGGTTGAACCTGATGGACTCTTGTCTTCTTTCAACCTTATTTACTATGTTTACTATGTTTACATTCGCTTTAAACAACAAATAATTCACCATTTAACGGTCTACACAATGGGATGCATTTATCATTACATGCCCCTGGTGGAAATGTTCCATTGCATATTCCAGGCAGAAGCCCTGGAATGGGCAGGGGGCATGGCGAAGACAGGGGGAGGCATGGAATATTTAACATGGTTTTCACCTGCATACAGGCATAAATCATATTCCGGAGCAGCTGTAGATTTCTGCCAGCCAGCTTTACTAAGAGGCGTTCTCTTCAATTGTTTTCCATAATACACGTATCCTTTCTCTCTAATAATATAATCACTTACACATATCATCATTACATTTACACATATAAAGTTTAATTTAATTCCAACAACTCATTCTCTGTACATTGTGAATCTATATGCAAAAGGTGGAGCCCAACTCCTGAACCCAGTGCTTGCTTCCAACTCCTGCACCTAGTGCTTGCTTCAAACTCCTGAACCTAGTGCTCGCTTCCAACTCCTGAATCCAGTGCTTGCTTCCAACTCCTGCACCTAGTGCTTGCTTCCAACTCCTGAACCTAGTGCTTGCTTCAAACTCCTGAACCTAGTGCTTGCTTCCAACTCCTGCACCTAGTGCTTGCTTCCAACTCCTGAACCTAGTGCTTGCTTTCATCTCCTGAACCTAGTGCTTGCTTCAAACACCTGAACCTAGTGCTTGCTTCCAACTCCTGCACCTAGTGCTTGCTTCCAACTCCTGAACCTAGTGCTTGCTTTCATCTCCTGAACCTAGTGTTTGCTTCCAACTCCCGAACCTAGTGCTTGCTTCCAACTCCTGAACCTAGTGCTTGCTTCCAACTCCTGAACCTAGTACTTGCTTCCGACTCCTGAACCTAGTGCTTGCTTCCAACTCCTGAACCTAGTACTTGCTTCCAACTCCTGAATCCAGTGCTTGCTTCCAACTCCTGCACCTAGTGCTTGCTTCCAATTCCTGAACCCAGTGCTTGCTTCCATCTCCTGAACCTAGTGCTTGCTTCAAACTCCTGAACCTAGTGCTTGCTTCCAACTCCTGAATCCAGTGCTTGCATCCAACTCCTGAACCCAGTGCTTGCTTCCATCTCCTGAATCCAGTGCTTGCTTCCAACTCCTGAACCTAGTGCTTGCTTCCATCTCCTGAATCCAGTGCTTGCTTCCAACTCCTGCACCTAGTGCTTGCTTCCAACTCCTGAACCTAGTGCTTGCTTCCAACTCCTGAACCTAGTGCTTGCTTCCAACTCCTGAACCTAGTACTTGCTTCCGACTCCTGAACCTAGTGCTTGCTTCCAACTCCTGAACCTAGTACTTGCTTCCAACTCCTGAATCCAGTGCTTGCTTCCAACTCCTGCACCTAGTGCTTGCTTCCAATTCCTGAACCCAGTGCTTGCTTCCATCTCCTGAACCTAGTGCTTGCTACAAACTCCTGAACCTAGTGCTTGCTTCCAACTCCTGAACCTAGTGCTTGCTTCCAACTCCTGAATCCAGTGCTTGCATCGAACTCCTGAATCCAGTGCTTGCATCCAACTCCTGAACCTAGTGCTTGCTTCCAACTCCTGAACCTAGTGCTTGCTTCCAACTCCTGAATCCAGTGCTTGCATCCAACTCCTGCACCTAGTGCTTGCTTCCAATTCCTGAACCCAGTGCTTGCTTCCATCTCCTGAATCCAGTGCTTGCTTCCAACTTCTAAACCCAGTGCTTGCTTTGAACTCCTGAACCCAGTGCTTGCTTCCAACTCCTGAACCTATTGAGTGCTTCCAACTCTTGAACCTAGTGCTTGCTTCCAACTCCTGAACCTAGTGCTTGCTTCCAACTCCTGAACCCAGTGCTTGCTTCCAACTCCTGAACCTAGTGCTTGCTTCCAACTCCTGAACCTAGTGCTTGCTTCCAACTCCTAAACCTAGTGCTTGCTTTGAACTCCTGAACCCAGTGCTTGCTTCCAACTCCTGAACCTATTGCTTGCTTCCAACTCTTGAACCTAGTGCTTGCTTCCAACTCTTGAACCTAGTGCTTGCTTCCAACTCTTGAACCTAGTGCTTGCTTCCAACTCTTGAACCTAGTGCTTGCTTCCAACTCTTGAACCTAGTGCTTGCTTCCAACTCCTGAACCTAGTGCTTGCTTCCAATTCTTGAACCTAGTGCTTGCTTCCAACTCTTGAACCTAGTGCTTGCTTCCAATTCTTGAACCTAGTGCTTGCTTCCAACTCTTGAACCTAACCTTATAGGAGTTAGATCTGGCAATTTATTAATAGTCATATACAGTATAGCAATATTATAAAGGCAGAGCAAACATTGCATTATAATCTTGGCATACTGAATCATCAGCTATGCCTTAACATTTGCTATTAGTGCTGATCCATGCTTATATTTTTCCATGTATTTCTAAATATCAACATTGTCAGCGGTTTTGGGGGATACGTAATTACTAATAAAAATGTAGTCCTACAACCAATAAAAAGCAACAATGTCTCAGTGACACAATCCGCCAGTGTTTGGAATCTGCCTATTAAGTGAAGTGAGGAATGGTCGGTCTATTCACCTTTAGAAAGTACAGCGTGTAATTACACACAGCACAGTAGTGTATTCTTTTCCCAGTTTGCACGTTTTTCTATTATACAGAACATGTGCCTAGAACGAGAATGAAGATCCTGGGCCTGTGTTCAGTCTCATAAGCTACGTGCTGCATTAAAGAAATGAAAGTTCCAAACACAGCTGGTTGGATTCCAGCTTCTAGAGGTTATGTAAACTTTAGGGAAGAAACGATTATTACAACAATCATTGTCTGCCGCTGCAAAACCTGTAGAGCAAGGTAATTTCACCATCAACCTGGAAACGCACGCTTAGCTTTCTGAACTGTACTCACAGGCTTAGTACTTCTTAAAGGGAACTTCTTATGTATAGTCTTGAAAGTCATTAAAGAAGCACTTCACAGTAATTGTGCAGCTAGTCACTATATACAATGACTTTATTTTTATCTATGTAATCCTTTATTTCATATGGGTCATGAGATCTCATGGTGACCCCTTGAAAATAACATGTGCTTCTGGGCTTTCAAAGGGTCTTCTAGAACCTTCTAGCAAAGGATGAAAATGTAATCTAAATGCCAAGATGGTAGTAATTAGAAAGAGAGAGGAGGCTGGTCTACAAGGAGGTGAGTGCAATATACATACATATCCAGAATGTGAAAGACAATCAGGTAGTGATGGAAAATGTGTTTTTATTGGTTAGCTCCTTGGAAAAAATCCAGTAGGTCCACTGTCCTTTTCTGATGGGGATGGTATATGGGTAGTAGATAGTAGATAGATAGTAGTAGGGGTTATCCAGTGCTACAAAAACATGGCCACTTTCTTTCAGAGTCAACACGACTCTTGCCTCCAGTTCAGGTGCGGTTTGCAATTAAGCTCCATTCACTTCAATGGAACTGAGCAGCAAAACCCCGCCCAAGCAGGAGACAAGAGTGGGGCTGTCTCTGGAAGAAAGTGGCCATGTTTTTGTAGCGCTGGATAACCCCTTTAAGTTTATTACAATGCAGTCTATAGGGCTTCCAGGAGTTCCATCACACACTCCCATCAGAAGAGGAAAGCATACCTGCATGATTTTTCAATGTATCCTGCCACGGGCTCCAAGTGATAGGAATACTCAAGAGGTTGTTCAACAAGATTTGATTACTATGGGTCTTCTATGGGCAGACTACTATGGGTCTTCATGGGTCTTAAAACCAATTAGACTATGTCTCCTTAAAGGGGTACTCCAGTGTGGGGAACTTTTTTACTGGGACCGGGGAGGAGGTGGCCGAGGAAAAAGACGTCCACTCACCTCCCCGGTTCCAGCGGCGGGTCCCAACGTCTCAGGTCCGCTCAGCCAGTCAGTGAAGGAGGCGGGATCTGAGCGGACTTGAAACGGATCCCGCCTCCTTCACTGAGTCGCTGAGCAGACCTGAGACGTCACGTCTCTGGCCTGCGTCAGACACTCGGAAGCGACCGGGTCCCAGTAAAAAAGTGCCCCCCCCACTGGAGTACCCCTTTAAAGGGCTAGTCTGGTGTTAACAAATATTTCCTATATAGCTGCAGTCATATAGAAAATAATGAACATCCTATACTTACCTGTCCCGCTCCCCCGGTGTCCTACTGGCGGTGTCTCCGGTGTTCCACGCTGACTGCAGATGCTTCACTTCCAAGACAGACTTGTCTCAGGAGTGACAGCCCGCTCAGCCACTGACTGAGATAGGAGAGCACTGCGGCCTGTGATTGGCTGAGCAGGCTGTTGCTCCTAAGACAAATTCGTCTTGAAAGTGAAGACTACAGTCAGTGGGGGACATCACCAGCAGGACACCGGGGGAGCAGGACGGGTAAACTTGTTTATTATTTTCTATGAAACTGCAGCTATATAGGAAATATTTGCTAACACTAGTGGAGACCCCTTAAAAAATTTATAGAACAATGTAGGATAGACAGCAAGATTTCCAATGGAGATCACTAAGTGTGCAACAGCCAAAGCCATTGTCAGAGATATGTCACTCGCTAACTATGGTATCTTCCTCTGGCAAAACTTTAATTAGAAGCTAAGAAATTGCAGCCTGAAAGGATCAAAACCAAGAAAATGAGATTTCTAAATAGCTTCTTCCCTAGGGCACTGCATCTCTTAGATGGAAATGTAACATAAGATTAGTCAATTATTGATGGAAATTGTCACTGTAAATGTCTCTTGCATATGGTTCTTCTTGTATTATTGTGGTAAGAGCACTGAGAGATGTCACTTTTCGGACTATGCCCAATACTTCATTATTTTTGTAACAATTACCTGCAAAAAAAAGAAAAGATATATATATATTTTTTTCAGATTTAAAAAATTCTGCCCATAAAAATAATAGTACATAACCTCATTGTGAGGACCTGTTCTGCTTCAAAATGCAAAACCAAATGGTAAAAAAACATTAATAAGCCATTCTTCTATATGTTCTTGAGGCATTCCTCATCTTTCCCTCCATCTCCCACCTCCTGTGCTTTGCTTATATGCATGAAGGAATAAGGCATTGGAGTCCAGGAAGCATATACATAAAATGCACAAAAAAAAAACTGGTTACAATTTTTCTACCTTTTCTACCTTTTTTTTTTTTTTTAAGCTTTTCTTGCATTTTGTTAAAGAAAATGTTGCCTATTTTTGTTTTTTTGGGCTATAAAAAATGCTAATATCAGAGATGAGTGCAACTCAAGCATGCTTGGGTCCCTCCAAACCTGAGCGTGAAGCATTTTATCAGTTAAAGAAGTTGAATGCAGCCCTAGGGTGTCCTAGAAAACATGGATAAAGCCTAAGGCTATGTTTCCCCTATGGGAACGTGTCCGTCTATTGATAATGACGCCTGCAAATAATGATCGGCTGCCTTTTGCTTTTAAATAATGGCATGTCCCATAGTGGGGACATAGCCTTAGCCTGTATCCATGTTTTCCAGGACATCCTAAGGCTGCATCCAATTTCTTCAATCACCGCTAATCAAATGCCGCACACTAGGGTTCAGACAGACCCGAGCATCCTTGAGATGCACTCATATCTTGCTGTTATGCATTTTTAGAACAAAAATGAACCAAAAAAGTGTAAAAATTCTTTTTTTTTAAGCCATTAAAAACTATAAATGTCAGCTGTAAACTTTTACTGAACAGTAACTCAAAAATTGAATTGATGCCCATAGCGATCATATAAGAGGGATATTTTTGTATCCCAGAGGCTATGCTCACACAACGTCATTTAGTGGCCGTTTACCATCCGTCTTTAAGGATGGCCGTCATTTTGAGTCCAAATCACGGCTGTTATTTAATAATAATGGTCATCATTTCTACAATTATGGCTGTTATAAAAGCCAAAAAGGCACAATTATTAAAAAAAAAACAATGCTTAAGCTCAGACCTTTTGCCAATGAAAGAGATGTTTTCTAGCCTTAGGCTTGTTGAGGGGGCTGTGTCTGAATAGCCAAGAGTTAGACCCCCTTGTCATGCGTGTAAGGTGTACAATAGGGTTAACTGAAGAACTTGATGTAGGAAGGGGCCTTTGGGTCTTCTAGGCCCAATGGCGACTGAGGCCACTGTAACCCCTAAAGCTTTTCCATTAAAGAGGTTATCCAGCATTAGAAAAACCATGGCCACTTCCTTCCAGAGACAGCACCCCCATTGTCTCCAGTTTGGGTGTAGGTTTTGCAACTCAGTTCTATTGAAGTGAATGGAGCTTAATTGCAAACCATACCTGAGTTGGAGGCAACAGTGCTCTCTACTGCCACCTCTGTCCAGGTCAGAAACTGTCCAGAGCAGTAGCAAATCCCCATAGAAAAGCTCTCCTGCTCTGGACAGAGGAGGCAGTAGAGAGCGCTGTGTCAGACTGGAAAGAATACACCACTTCCTGCAGTACATACAGCAGAAGATAAGAATGAGATTTTTAAATAAAAGGAAATTACAAACCTAGATAACTTTCTGACACCAGTCGATTTGAAAGAGAAAGATTTTCGCCAGAGTACCCTTTTAGGGTGCGTTCACACCTACAGGATCTGCAGCAGATCTGCAGCAGATTTGATGCTGTGTTCAGTTATTTAAATGAAATCTGCTGCAGAAAATCAGCTGCAGATCCTGTAGGTGTGAACGCACCATTAATGCACAGAATTTTGCTCACCACAAAATGTCCACTAGTTTTCTGTATTTTGGCACAGTAACAGCCACCGCCATTGTAGGTAACTGAATATGATTAGATAATCACTATGTTTGTGCTATACGTATTATTTCACGTTTTTATTTTTACCTTTAGCCCACAACATGTGTGGATTACTTTTTAGTCATATATTCTAAACGTTCAACTTAATCTACAAGAAAATGCCATGTTGTAATTTTGTAATTACTTAATAAAACCCCATAACATACAATTTATTACTACAAACACAAGGACAGCGTGTTTCGACCATGACAAGCAAAGGCAGTGGAACAAGACCTGGCCGCGAGTATGGAACAATACAACAGGCGATCACATTACCGCTACTCTCTGGAAAACCCCTGATGCAGCGAAGTCGTTCAGAGGCTTCTCAGTATGCTCAATACTCTACGTTATTTCCTTTCACGTATTTGCCAACACAAATAATCAAATGACAATCAACTCCAGTCTCCTGTATTGCCTGAACATTGAGATAATGTATCGTAACGTGTTCCTGCCAACAGGACAAAGGGTTGTTTAGACCTACATATCCTTCCTAGAACCTAAAGTGTTTGCAATGGAATACAATTTTAATAGCCGAACACTGTACTTTTTGTTAACAGTTTTCCGATTTAGAATTTTTAAAACAATTTTTTTCAAATAACCTGAAGAGTTTCTGCATTAGTGTGTGATCTGTGTGATCTGAACTGAAAGCACCATAGGGAGCTTTATTACTTTCAGTTTGGATCATCAGATCCGTGGTCTGGCTGTGTCTTGTGGTTGTAGCATTTGGACAAATATTAGGTTCTATTATGTTTGATTGAAACTGTCCTTATGGTTCCTTCCTAGAGATGAGCGAACCTGGAGCATGCTCGAGTCCATCAGAACCCGAACTTTCGGCATTTGATTAGCGGTGGCTGCTGAACTTGGATAAAGCCCTAAGGCTATGTGGAAAACATGGATATAGTCATTGGCTGTATCCATGTTTTCCAGACAACCTTAGAGCTTTATCCAAGTTCAGCAGCCCCAGCTAATCAAATGCCGAACGTTCGGATCCACTCGAACCCAAACCCGGTTCGCTCATCTCTATTCCTTCCCCCTGCAGGAGTAATGAAGGTTAACTGAACGCTTGCTGTAAGATTTGCCTACACATTTTAACTTACAACTGGGGGCTTATACATGAACAGCAGAGATGAGCGAACCAGGTTCGGGTTCGAGTCGATCCGAACCTGAACCATCGGCATTTGATTAGCGGGGGCTGCTGAACCTGGATAAAGCTCTAAGGTTGTCTGGAAAACATGGATACAGCCAATGACTATATCCATGTTTTCCACATAGCCTTAGGGCTTTATCCAAGTTCAGCAGCCACTGCTAATCAAATGCCGAACGTTCGGGTTCGGATCGACTCAAGCATGCTCGAGGTTCGCTCATCTCTGATGAACAGCCATTTTTGGACTACAGCCTTTGCTATGGTTAGTTTACAAAGGTACAAATAGGGGTGTGTCTTTTCACAGTCTGGCACTAATTGGACAATGACAGCCACGCCCTCTTAACTGGTAACACCTAGTTGTCAAATCATTCATATATATATATATTTATATATATATATATATATATATATATATATATATATATATACACTACCGTTCAAAAGTTTGGGGTCACATTGAGATGTCCTTATTTTTTTAAGGAAAAGCACTGTACATTTCAATAAGGATAACTTTAAACTAGTCCTAACTTTAAACAAATACACTCTATACATTGCTAATGTGGTAAATGACTATTCTAGCTGCAAATGTCTGGTTTTTGGTGCAATATCTACATAGGTGTATAGAGGTCCATTTCCAGCAACTATCACTCCAGTGTTCTAATGGTACAATGTGTTTGCTCATTGGCTCAGAAGGCTAATTGATGATTAGAAAACCCTTGTGCAATCATGTTCACACATCTGAAAACAGTCTAGCTCGTTACAGAAGCTACAAAACTGACCTTCCTTTGAGCATATTGTGTTTATGGAGCATCACATTTGTGGGGTCAATTAAACACTCAAAATGGCCAGAAAAAGAGAACTTTCATCTGAAACTCGACAGTCTATTCTTGTTCTTAGAAATGAAGGCTATTCCATGCGAGAAATTGCTAAGAAATTGAAGATTTCCTACAACGGTGTGTACTACTCCCTTCAGTGGACAGCACAAACAGGCTCTAACCAGAGTAGAAAAAGAAGTGGGAGGCTGCGTTGCACAACTAAGCAAGAAGATAAGCACATTAGAGTCTTTAAGTTGAGAAACAGACGCCTCACAGGTCCCCAACTGGCATCTTCATTAAATAGTACCCGCAAAACACCAGTGTCAACATGTACAGTGAAGAGGCGGCTGCGGGATTTTGGGCTTCAGGGCAGAGTGGCAAAGAAAAAGCCATATCTGAGACTGGCCAATAAAAGAAAACGATTAACATAGACAAAAGAACACAGACATTGGACAGAGGAAGACTGGAAAAAAGTGTTGTGGACGGATGAATCCAAGTTTGAGGTGTTTGGATCACAAAGAAGAATGTTTGTGAGACGCAGAACAAATGAAAAGATGCTGGAAGAATGCCTGACGCCATCTGTTAAGCATGGTGGAGGTAATGTGATGGTCTGGGGTTGCTTTGGTGCTGGTAAGGTGGGAGATTTGTACAGGGTAAAAGGGATTCTGAATAAGGAAGGCTATCACTCAATTTTGCAATGCCATGCCATACCCAGTGGACAGCGCTTGATTGGAGCCAATTTCATCCTACAACAGGACAATGACCCTAACCCACCTCCAAATTGTGCAAGAACTATTTACAGCAGAAGCAGGCAGCTGGTATTCTATCGGTAATGGAGTGGCCAGTGCAGTCACCAGATCTGAACCCCATTGAGCTGTTGTGGGAGCAGCTTGACCGTATGGTACGCCAGAAGTGCCCAGCCAACCAATCCAACTTGTGGGAGCTGCTTCTAGAAGCGTGGGGTGCAATTTCTCCAGCTTACCTCAACAGATTAATAGCTAGAATGCCAAAGGTGTGCAATGCTGGAATTGCTGCAAAAGGAGGATTCTTTGCCGAAAGCAAAGTTTGATGTAAAAACAATGTTATTTCAAATACAAATCATTATTTCTAACCTTGTCAATGTCTTGACTCTATTTTCTATTTATTTCACAACCTATGGTGGTGAATAAGTGTGACTTTTCATGGAAAACACAAAATTGTTTGGGTGACCCCAAACTTTTGAATGGTAGTGTATATTGTGACAAACTAGTGGTTACTCACTCGCGGGGATCACCATCTCCTCCTTGGCACGTCACAAACTTCAGTCCAGTCAGTGCTGTATGCTTTAAACTGACCATAGTCGCTGTATTTGTGAGCCCAAGGAAAAACATAAAGCATAGGCAACACTTTGCAAATAAAAAAAAACCTAGGCTATCTAGCCACTGACTGAACACCACAGCCTCCCTAGCTTTCACTTCTAAACCTACTGCTCAACATTACCAGCCCAACTGGTCTCACCAAGACTTCTTGTCTGCAGCTCCCACAGGCCTAGCACTGCCTGTGTTCTCCCACCCTGGGAGTCTTCACCTGGGAAGCTCTGAAGTCTCCAATAGAGCTCCACCAGGTGGTTTCAGAGCCAGCTCTTAGGTTGGAGTGGAGTATATGGCCCAGGAGCTCCACCTGAACCCCTATTCCCACTCCAGAGGCACAGTACTACCTCGTAAAGCCCCACCATGCCACAATATATATATGGAATAAAAGAAGAATGGTACAATACAGAATTCTAAATAAAGGCGCCTAGAAATATTATTTTATGTGAAATAGCTATTTACAAAGGCCCCAAAGGCTAAGGGATTTTATCGGGAAAAGGTAGGAATCTAGTAATAATGATGGATGCACATAATGATCATTATTTGCGTCTGTTATTATCCACAGACAGCCACCATTTTGTCACTGAGCTGGTTCAGTACCAGGAGAGCTTGTCAGGACAAAATCAGTTGGCAAAAGGAAAATCAATAACAGTTTGGTGGTCAGATTCCAGAAGAGCATGTATATGCTGAATAAGCAGTTAAAGGGTTAATGGGTGCACAGTCTAATGGTCAAAGCCAGTACATCACAAAATATACAACAGAACACAGCATAATAGAAGCAGATTACTACACCAGCACCACTCACCAGGATTGGACACCAAGCCAGTGTGTTGATTGGATTGGCGTCTGGATTCATTGATTGACCAACCGTCCCTGGCCACTAATAGGCTGGTGGGCATGGAAATACTTTGACTTCAATGTTCAGTGGTGCCCTATGATGCAGAGTGGCAAGCAAAACTGCCCCACCCCTAGAGCACTGATCCACCCCTAGCGGCCCTGCCCTCTTCTAATGATCGTCAGCGGACGGGGCAAGCCACTGTATACACTCTGGCCAGGATTCCCACAAAAAACTGACTGTGCAGACAATGTAAAGTACAGCTCCGGCCGAATTTTACTTTGTCGGCTATGATGAATTGGGACACGGGCACACCTGATGTGCCCGCATTCCTATTCAAAAGAAATTAGGTTCATCGGGGCAGTATTGCAGTAGCGGCCGGGATAACCTTCACTGACAGCAGTCGTTCTGTGACACGGCCATGTCACAGAACGCCCGCTGTCATACATAGCGTGAACCCTGCCTAAACTGCACAGGAAAGGTGCTGAGGATGAAGGTGAGAGACATACCTGCATCCTCAGAGCCCCATGCACAGTAAGGAGCTATCAGTAGGTTAGAATAGTCTAACCGACTGACACTTCCCCTTTAAGTTGGTAAAAGGAGGCGGCAGGATTGCTAAATTAGCAATGTGCAGTATGTTGTTATAAAATGTATTCCCTTCACAAGCCTACTGCTAATAGATCTGGGAAACCACTGACAATTCAAGCCCTGTGGCTTCCCTATTATTACATGCACTGTGGTATTGCTACTATAAGGATTTATTAATACTGCTGCTGCTGCTATTATTATTACTATTGCTAATGCCACAGACAACAAAAGCCGACCACAATGACAACAATCCAATAACTTTTTGCACACGTGCCACTTCCCTTTCATGGGATTCATTTCCATATAACCATATGCAGCCACCAGCCCCGTCCCTAATAAGCCAGGATCCTCCTAGTTGTCAGCACTTGGGATAGGCAGTGATTTGTCAGGGCTGGGAAATTGGCTTCTTTCTGCAGGTGTTTTCTTTAGAAAAAGAGAAGAAGAAAAAAAAAACACGATTAGAAAGGAAGCGAGGAATCAGACGGTTTACGGGCTTAAAATAACTCGCTGTCTAAAAGGCTCAACAGGTGTTGTGCGGCTTCTGGATGTTTCGTCAGACTCACGCTGCGAATGCCTACGAGAAAGAATTGTTTACATTCTGCAGAATGTGGAGCAACCGCCGCTCTGATAAATAGCTGCATTAGTGACTGTAACCGCTGCAAGTCTTGTTTTTATACAAATGTAAGACAGTGTTTCCTGTTGTTATTTCCTCCTGTATTATCGAGCATCAGATACTGTCTGGACTAGTGAAGTGCTCCGTGCTCATAAACAGTCCTTGAAGAGAACTTGTTACCAGGGTAACCAAGGCTTTTATTTATTAAATTATTTATTAATTACATTTAAAATATAATACAGGTGAATCCACAATGTGTCGCTTCTGCTAAATGGTTTGCATGTGATGACATGGAACAAACTGGGGTACACATCACGGTTGGAAACACAGAATCACTTCAAGCTTAAAGGGGTAATCCACACATACTTTTAGATATTGCTGGGGTTGCAGCCTATTCTCACCTGCCACACTCACCTGGGGGTCCTCCTGTCATATCATTACTTCCAAGACAGACCCCTCATTCAATCACAATCACTGAAGTGGAGAATCACCTTGGCCAGTCAATGGCTGAACGGGCTGTCACCACCAAGATGAGTCCATCTCAGAAGTAACAGCCAGAGCGTCCAGTGAGGGACCTGAGCATGTGTCAGGACCGTGTTAGGGCCCTATCACACGGAGCAATAACCTGTCAAATCAGGTAGATTCAGCAGATTATTATTCTGTACAATAAAGACAACAATCAGCCAATAAAACAATCATCGGCTGATCGGTGTCGTTTATTGCCGCCTAAGGTAATGTTCACATGGCGTATAGGACCGGCCGTTCTCTTAAAAGATCATCCCGGCTGGTACTGCAGTACCGGCCGGATGATCTTCCTGGCCACAGTGTTCTGATGTGGGCGCATCTGTGTGCGCCCACATCAGAACTCCTCATAGCAGACAATGAAGTTTGCGGCTGGAGCCACTCGCTTCATTGTGTGAACTGATAGAGCTTTCTGCGACCGCAATTCAGTTAATTGCAGCCGCAGAAATGTGACAGGTCAGTTGTTTGCGGCGCCGTATGGGATCCCAGCCAGAGCGTATAATGTGTATATACCCTCCGGCCGGGATCCTATAAAAGAGCATGCGGCGTTCCTAGGTGTACAAAGTATGGCCATACTTTTACGCTGTGTGAACATAGCCTAAAAATCATCGACATCCAGATGCTCGTCACTACGTGTAATAGCTCTATACATACTTCTCCACGCTCCCTGGTGTCCTTCTTGACACATGAGAGATCACAGGGGAACCCCCCAGCGATCTCCATATCGGCCCTCCGGCTTTTGTGTTATGAATAGAGTGGCATGATCTTTTACTTGCCCCCCATCCTGTGGATAGGGGACAAGTTAATTTTTTACCCATTTAAGCGCAATTGAAAAATTGTGCTGAAATTTACTTGCTCATTGGACATGGATGAATCAAGGAGAAACTTACTACTGAGCATGTGCAGCACAGTTTCAGGCAGTGGGACAGCATGAGGACACAGGACAATGTGATGGGACCAGGACTTTCTATCACCACTAGGACAACCTGCTGCTTATCACCCATTTTTAATATATGGTTGATGGGTGGTTGATACTTTCAAGCAGACAACAGCAGCTCTGCCAAAATCTGTCAGTCTGTGGTTACTGCAGGCACAGGCTTCATGTCTGAACAGGAACCACAATTCACATTCATCATCATAAAATCATCATCAACTTAAAACAACATTTACTTTAAAGTTACACAACCAGCGATCTCACTCATGTCAAAATGTAATATAATATACAGAAGGTGAGGTGAGAGGTGGGCTGATGTCAGGGTAGGCCAGTGTCATGTGATCATGGAATCTACCTTCTGGCAGCGCTTGCTGCATAGGAAAGTGATATTAGGAACTACTTATATCTGACAAATACCCTGCTGACACATTGTACACTAATCTGCATGTGATGGACACTTGTTATACAGGGACTTGTCCTGATGACTGAGGGAGTCAAAGGGCGTCAAAGGGCTTCCCTGCTACCAAAAAGAGACACTGGTATTATAAATGGCACGTGCTATGTGGAGACCCTGGTCCTGATATTGCATTGTGGACTGGAGTAGCAGATGTTATGGATCATCAATTGGCCATACACTTATACACTGTGAAAATCATACATCCAACTAATGTGAACAGTTGTTTTACAAACGTGCATTTAATTCTTTCTGTAATGACTGATGAGTATGGGTTTTAGGTAGAGATGAGCGAACCTGGAGCATGCTCGAGTCGATCCGAACCCGAACGTTCGGCATTTGATTAGCGGTGGCTGCTGAAGTTGGATAAAGCCCTAAGGCTATGTGGAAATCATGGATATAGTCATTGGCTGTATCCATGTTTTCCAGACAACCTTAGAGCTTTATCCAAGTTCAGCAGTCCCCGCTAATCAAATACCGAACGGTTCGCTCATCTCTACTTTTAACCCATTCCCATACAGCTGTCTGTATATGGGAATGTTATGGTGTGGGTATAGTTACAGGATGGGAGCCCTAGGCAGGGCTTAATTGTCCGCCTGTCAATGTGACTGACATGATATGTGGCTATTAGTATTGTAACATACTGGAAGCAATCACGAGATTACTTGTTTAAGGGTACTATTACACCAACAGATTATCTGACAGATTTTTGTAAGCCAAAGCCAGGAGTGGATTTGAAAAGAAGAGGAATCTCAGTCTTTCCTTTATGACCTGTTCTCTGTTTATAGTCCATTCCTGGCTTTGGCTCAAAAAAATCTGTCAGATAATCTTTTGGTGTAATAGTACCCTAAGTGAACAAGACTATCCCTTCTGTCTCTTCCCCTCAGATTTTAAGACTGAGGTCACTTGATAAACATGTGCAGTGTGCGTTCCATTGGGAATATACACCTAGTCCACAGGTTATATGTATTTTTGCCATGTATTTTAAATGCAGTAGAATAGGTTATATACTGCTTATTTCTCATTTATTCATTGCAGAAAGGGTATCACAGATACAGAAAGGGCATTTGGCTTATTGAATGGGGATAATGGGCACCCGAAACCATGGCAAATGTTAAAAGTGTATAAAAACATACCAGAAATCCCAGGCTGTCCTTGGAATGTGTATTTTTTTGCTAGGAAAATTATGCACTATATACATTCCCTAACACGTTGTATATACTAAACATAATAAAGCAAAGCTGTTTTGTCTACTATATATTTCTTATATTTTTAGCAGTTTCTCAATTTATTATGTAAATTCCAGATAATGTTGGAAAATAAAAACGCTAACATTTTCTCATGTTTTTACATGTTCGTTCCATGGTTATGTTATATTACTGCTTTTATACTGCTGTCATTATTTCCTCATTTTTTTAATATGTAACATTACAATTATAAAGGAAAGGAAAGAAGTACAATTGTAAAACGCAATTTCCTTGGTTGAATAACATTTGGGTGTGTGATGTGGATTCTTGGCTTCACATATGTTTCACTTCTGGTAAGATGTCAAAGTTTTGATAAAAGTTACAGCTGTGATGCTATGAAGAATTACATGTCTCCCCCTCGTGGTCAAAATTGTGAAGTAAAAATGATTTCTTAGTATGGGATGGCATATGATTAGAATGAACCAGATTTGGTATATGTGTCACTCTTACTGGAATGCAACATTGGAAAACACTGGATAATTCATGAAAATATAGTATTATTGTAAGTATAAGGGCTTGTTATAATGCTCAGTGTCAGTGACATGCAGTATAGTAAAAGTTTCTATTCATTGACAGCAAGAAGAGATCATCAAAATAATATGGAATTAAAATACAAGGCTCTGTTCCATCCAAAATACTAAACAAAATGTGCAGAAAATGACACATAGCATGCTGGAAACCTGATAGACCCCATTAAAGTCAATGAGGTCTGGTTGGCACTATTATATAGTACTAGTATACAGCGTGCATGGCATCTGCCAGTGCACTTTGTTTGTTCTTCTGTTTCACTGACAAAGCAGAAGAATGAAAGAAACAGCGTCGGTGTGAACCCAGTGTAAGGCTACGTTTACGTTCTGTAAAAACAACGGCCGCTGTTTGACATGTTCCGGCGGCCAATACTGCCATATCGACCACAGGAACATGATTTTTTTTCATTTGGATTGTGGGCACATTTGGGTGTGTTTGCAGTGCAATTAACCACTGGACTCTAGGCAATCTATGGCCGATACAATGGCCATACATTGTGTGAACAGAACAGAACAACGGCCGTTGTTTGCACTCTAGCGACATGGCAATTATTTCCATGGCCGTTGTTCAATACAGTGTGGGAACAACGGCCATTGTTCTCATAGAGTTCAATACAGTTCATTATTTTGAGAGAAGAATGGCTGATGTTTTAATCCCAAACAACGGCCGTTCTCTTAAAAAATACAGTGTGTGAACATGGCTTAAGGCTATGCTCACACAACGTATTTTTTATGAAAATAAAACAACAGCGTTCTTCTTATAGAGAAATGTGTTGCAATGAAATCAATGCAAACAACGGTCTTTGTTTACACAGTGTAATGGACAACAGTTGTTTTTTGCTACGGCCATGAAAATAATCGACATGTTGTGTATGTTGTGCATTGATTTCAATGCAATATTCAATGTAACAACAGACGTTGTTTGACACTTGCTACAATGGACATTGTTTTTGAGGGCGAAACAATGACCTTGTGTGACCTGATCCCTGCAGTATACATCCTATGCTGTTTTTACCTGCATAGAGAACAGAGAGCAGGAATTCCAGGATCAGAAATGTAATGTTACTTTTTGTACCAAAATTTGTTAAAAGTTACACAATTTTCTAAAGTTCTCAGCTTGAAGCCATTTAATAGGAGCCTTTATTGTTTACTTCCAGGGAATAGAGATCTGTCCTGAATAATCCTCAGCAGCAGGGGCGGACCTACCGCCGTAGCAGCCGTAGCGGCCGCTACGGGGCCCCTGGCACCAGGGGGCCCGTGGCCTGGGCCCCCCAGAGCTGACTGTCTGAAGCACCCGGGGGCCGAGCGGGCCTCCCGGGTGTTAAGTGTCGTGATTGACAGCGCGAGAAACCATAGGCTTCCCGCGCTGTCAATCACTCTTGTGACCGCAAGCAGCGTTTTGCTTGCGATCACAAGAGTTTCCGCCCGGCCCCCGCCCGATGTGCAGCTCCATGCCGAAGTCCCGGGCAGCGCCATCATTGAGCGCCGCGGCGGCTGGGACTTCCGGTTTGCGTTCCCTGTACAGGAAGTCCCAGCCACCGGGGCGCAGCCTGAGCTCAGTGATGGCGCTGCCTGGGACTTCAGCAGGGAGCGGCTTATTGGTCGGAGGAAGAGAGAAGAGGAGACTGGCGACCGACGGGGGAGCGTGTGGTTAGGTGAGTTGTATTTTGTTTATTTTTATCAGAGGGGAACACGGGGGGCTGTATATATATGGGGGATGCACAATACTGGGGGCTATATGGGGGCTGGGGATGCACAATACTGGGGGCTATATGGGGGCTGGGGATGCACAATACTGGGGGCTATATGGGGGCTGGGGATGCACAATACTGGGGGCTATGTGGGGAAGGGGATGCACAATACTGGGGGCTATGTGGGGAAGGGGATGCACAATACTGGGGGCTATGTGGGGGCTGGGGATGCACAATACTGGGGGCTATGTGGGGGCTGGGGATGCACAACACTGGGGGCTATATGGGGGCTGGGGATGCACAATACTGGGGGCTATGTGGGGGCTGGGGATGCACAATACTGGGGGCTATGTGGGGGCTGGGGATGCACAATACTGGGGGCTATGTGGGGGCTGGGGATGCACAATACTGGGGGCTATATGGGGGCTGGGGATGGACAATACTGGGGGCTATGTGGGGGCTGGGGATGCACAATACTGGGGGCTATGTGGGGGCTGGGGATGCACAATACTGGGGGCTATGTGGGGGCTGGGGATGCACAATACTGGGGGCTATGTGGGGGCTGGGGATGCACAATACTGGGGGCTATATGGGGGCTGGGGATGCACAATACTGGGGGCTATGTGGGGGGATGCACAATACTAGGGGCTATATGGGGGATGGGGATGCACAATACTGGGGGCTATGTGGGGGCTGGGGATGCATAATACTGGGGGCTATGTGGGATGGGGATGGACAACACTGGGAGCTATACAGGGGGGGGCTGGACATCATAAGGGGGCTTTATGGGGGCTGGACAACATAAGGGGGCTATATGGGGGAGTGGACAACATACAGGGTCATCTCTAAGAGGACTACACAGAAGTAATCTCGGCTCTCCAGCTGTTGCAAAACTACAGCTTTAGCTGTCCAGGCATGATGGGAGTTGTAGTTTTGCAACAGCTGGAGAGTCGAGGTTCCCTACCCCTGATATAGGTGATGCACATGGGGCCTTCTATACGGAGCACTGAACAAGGTGCAATCTATAAGCTGTCTACACAGAGGGGGGCATATACTATAAGGGATATATATATATATATATATATATATATATATATATATGTTCCTATACAAGGAGTCAGGGCTACTCACTGAAAGAGGGTACAAAGGGGCCATTACAGATGTGCAGTTTGTATACAGATGAGGATGGTGTCAGTGTGAGGAGCCTAATATGTCTGTCTGGCAGATTCTGTGGATTCGTGGTTTCGAGAAGTTCTCATAACGGCCCAGGACAGATGGAGAAGATGATGAAAAGGGAAGAACTCCGATCAGAGAAGACGTCCCCTGTGAGTCACCTGATGTAACTGCACTGTAATTTATATGGAGTACAGAACCTGTGTAGATCTGGGTGTGTTGATGGCGTAGTGGTCGGTCAGGGGTGGGGGTGGATTTGGGGTAGGGGGGGCCCCAATCAAAGGTTTGCTATGGGGCCCAGCCATTTCTAGTTACGCCCCTGCTCAGCAGGATCAGGTATAGGAAGAGAAGTAGGGAGGTATTACAGCCCTCAGCAGTACAGGAAAGCCTCTTTGACTCTGGAGAATACAAGGATTTGTCCATGTTCTGGAAGCACAGCTGGATATATGAAAGGTACCATGTGTCTCCTCACCTGACAGCTATCTAAGGGAGCCAGGAGATTGGCACCTGAATTGCAGCTGACAGATGTGTTTTATATAACCAATTACACTTGCAGATTACTGTCAAGATGGTCTTGTTTCCGAGCAATCACAATGATCCTTGGATCAGAGCAACACAATAAATACATATGAACCCCACGTGTACAGGTCCTGGTGCTCAGCAGTGTGCTTAGCTGAGGAGTGCACACTATGCTGTCCTGGGATCTGGCACCTGTATACTTATTTTAGCACTGTGACTAAATACTGTGCCATACAGTGAGTGAACAATACCACCATACCCAAAGTGAATGATACTGCCACTGGATTATACCACCATACCATAATTAGTTCCAAAAGAATACCATAGTGCAGCACAATATACCTTGCCAACAGCGCTTAATACAACACAGAACAACATACCTCTCCATCAGTGCCAAATACCACATTTCAGCAAAACATACCTCCCCAGCAGTGCCAAACAACACTGTGCAGCACAACATACCTCTCCAGCAGTGCCAAACAACACTGTGCAGCACAACATACCTCTCCAGCAGTGCCAAACAACACTGTGCAGCACAACATACCTCTCCATCAGTGCCAAATACCACATTTCAGCAAAACATACCTCCCCAGCAGTGCCAAATACCACATTTCAGCAAAACATACCTCTCCAGCAGTGCCAAACAACACTGTGCGGCACAACATACCTCTCCAGCAGTGCCAAACAACACTGTGCAGCACAACATACCTCTCCAGCTGTGCTAAACAAACACCACAGTGCAATACAAATACCTCTCCATCTGTGCCAAATACCACAGTGCAGCACAACGTACCTCCCCAGCAGTGCAGCACAACATACCTCCCCAGCAGTGCAGCACAACATACCTCCCCAGCAGTGCAGCACAACATACCTCCCCAGCAGTGCAGCACAACATACCTCCCCAGCTGTGCCAAACAACACTGTGCAGCACAACATACCTCTCCAGCTTCACTAAACAAACACCACAGTGCAATACAAATACCTCTCCATCAGTGTCAAATACAACAGTGCAGCAAAACATACTGTACATCCCCAGCAGTGCCAAACAACACAGTGCAGCACAGAATACCTCTCCAGCTGCGCTAAACAAACACCACAGTGCAATACAAATTCCTCTCCATAAGTGCCAAATACCGCAGTACAGTACATAACTCCCCAGAAGTGCCAACAGAATATAACTGTGCAGAACATTATACCTCACCAGCAGTGCTAAATACAATGCAGCAGGACATACCCTCCATCAGTGCCAAATACCACAGTGCAGAAGAAAATCTCTCCCCAGAAGTCTGGGTGCTAAAATATAATATTACCCATCCTCATACATACACCGACCTTGCCTGGTGCCTAGTGCTCTCTGCTGCTCTCTGCTTCCCAGGGACTTCCCATTAATGCAATTAAATGCTGACACCTACCAAGTGCTCTCTGCCACAGCTTAAAGAGGTAATTCACGAAAAAAAAATCCTTCTAATCAATTGGTCCCAAGTACCAGAGATTTGTAATTTTCTTCTATTAGAAAATCTCAAGTCTTCCAGTACTTATCAGCTGCTGTATGTCCTGCGGGAAGTGGTGTATGCTCTCTCACAGCCACCTACCATAAGCTGACAGCTATGAGATGTCTTACTAGCCACCTATCTTTCTGTGATGGGTGGTCCCATTCCTCACCAAGAACTATGAGCCAGATTCCGCCGTCCACTTAGAGAATGAACCCGCTCATTCTTTGGGTGGACGTTGGAACCATAGAATGAAGTCTATGGGAGCAGCGGAGATGTGCGTGGCCACCAGCGTCTGAGAGCGGGGGAGAGCTGCGAAATCCGCGGTGGGTTATCCGCCAAGATTCCATAGTGTGCACATACCCTTAAAGTTTAATACACATACAGTCATATTAGTTCCGGGCAGTAGTCATATAAAAGTGGGCTCCAACCACACCTTACATCCTGACACCTATTGCTACATGCACGCTCAGCACAGCCATGTAATGTCAGAACCATAAGTCCTATGCATAAATGATATCCAGTGGAGCACATACTGGCCAACACGTAAAAGTCTTTTTAAACCCTTTGACAAATCTGCTACCACAATGTAGAAGAAGAAAAAAAAATCCGTCTTCCTTTCACAGAACAGTGCTGATAAGAATAGCAGACACTATGACAGTCAGCAGCTCCTGCTCCTGGTACACAATGTTCTTTTTATATTGTCACTGTTTTGTCAATTAGAATTTTACACGTCTTCTTTCTTTGACCTTCTGAGAAGATATGTGACAACGCATAGAGTGAAAGCACGGGATTAACCCTTACTATTCCTGCCTAACACATCCTCCCACTCCCACTAGAAGTCAGTGCCATGGGAAAGTAATGTGGATGGAGGCCAGGGCTACATGCATTTTCGTAGAAATTCTTGGGAATTAAAGATTCTCAATAAGGATGTATGTCTGCTGTACGTTTTATATATATATATATATATATATATACATATATATATATATATACATAGAGAACATATTGGCATCATATGAATTAGAATATGAATGATTTAGAATTTCAATACATTTTATTGGCGTCCCTGATTGTAATGTAAAGCAATGAGTTATTGAACCCAGAGCAATGGTAGTTTAGTAGATAGACTAGTTTCCTAAGCAATTTATAGATGCCCTAACATTGTAGAGTATGGTTGGTGTCAGGGCCCCTTTAATTGACAAAATGACAAAGTGCTCTCGTCTTGTAATACAGTGACCTGTCCCTTAAAGGTCTGAAAAAGGGACAGAGAAAAAGAAGAGAATCACATAGAGCTCATCTAAAGCCAGAATGATTCCACTAATGAGAAATGGTTACATGGTATCATCAATCACCCAGCCATTTATCCCCTACTAGACACTACCGGCAGAGGGAGTGTTTATATGCAGTAGATCAATGTTCCCCAACCTGTGGCCCTCCAGCTGTTGTAAACTACAACTCCCATCATGCCTGGACAGCTGAAGGCTGAATTGTAACAACAGCTGCAGAGCCACAAATTGGGAAACATGGATATAGATCAGTAGTCTCCAACCTGGGGCCCTCCAGCTGAACAACAATAAATAATATTTATTGCACTGAACAACAATAAATAAACATTAGATATGAGCAAACCGCAAGCACGCTCAGGTTCGTCTGAACCCCAACACTCGGCATTGGCGGTGGCGGTATTACGTGGCCCGATGTTCCGAATAAGCGAGCGCCGATCTGCTAGATTGGCACTCTCTTACAGAGCCATACATAGCTCGATTATCATGCAGCAATGGCTGCACAGACATTGCTATCGATGTCCGTGCAGCCTCTGTTTTTTTTAGTGTAAAGTAATAATAAATAAAAGTAATAAATAAGAGAATATACATATCTCTCCACGCTCCCGGTGTCTTCTGGCTTACCGTGCTGCAACGCACCAGGACCTAACGGGAACAGGGCCAGACAGCTTATTAACACACATTACATAGTTTTATAACTTTGTAATGTGTGTTAATTAAGCTTATAGTGTTAATCGCCATACTACTTCTTTAAGTGGGGCTTGTACTTCTGTTTATACCCTCGATCCATCAACAGGTGGATTCATCAAAACCGTGAGTATAGGTTGTTCATCAGGTATATCGCCACCAACTCCAAAGTGGTTAGAGCCCCTCCAGCGGAGCACAGTACTTACTGGATCCTTAGCTATCAAGTCAAGTCTATATTTATCAAGTAACCTCCTCTAAGAGACTTTGCTACACTCCAGACTCTCCCTAAACCTCAGGATACCTGCTAAAGCAGTGATTCAAGTGGTAAAGGGATCTTGTCAAGCCAACTCACCAGCTACCTATATTGCAGCTTGCGTACAAAGGACCTGTACTGTATATATACTGTACTGCACCTTTAAGAAAGTGACAGGTAAAGAGTTTACAATTATCCTGGACTTTGTGGATTAGTTTTCTTGCACCATCATGTGGTGTCACACCGCTGGGAGGCGCGACCGGTCACTTGTCAGATGGTGAGGCCTGATGCCACCTCTGTAGTGATTGGTCGGAATATAGCTCAGCCAGATGTTAGGTTGTTGTGACGCCAGTGCCGGTTGGGCACACAGGTATGGTGGCACACCTGTTTTTATTTTAGAGATAGGTTGGCTATACCCTTTTCCATGTAGTCAGTGACCTGCCGGGCTGTTTGGGGGTCCCTTGGGTGCTTATCATGGTGGTCTCGAATGGAGTTCTGACCCACCCAGACTATTGGTACCAACACCCACAGAAAGGGGATATGACCCAAGAAAGATGCAATGGCTGTGTAGGTGCTTAGCGAATAACCACTGAGTCCAGTTAAAATAAATAAACTCTTCTTTACTGCAGGAAGGCTTAATATGGTGATATACAGTAAGATCTTGACTTCATAATGTACTTTAGACTTTAGTGACACGACCTGTGCTGAGAGCTTAAGGAGAAGTACAGCCGTGCTGACTGAGTTGCGTGCTGAGAAGTAGAAGAGGTTCAGAGAAGTAGAGAGGAGGATGTTGTTAGAGTCCCAACCCAATGTACCACTGTGATTAACTGGAACTTTAATAGGAGAAAACGTAGAATACTTGTGCCAGTGTTTTGACTCTTTGGTCTTTGCCCCACCTATTGCCCACCAGTGTCGGACGACCCATCCTAGAGGGTGACACAAGTCCCAGACCTTGTTACCTGGGATGAGCAGAGTGGTCAGAGTTCTCTGATGACACCTGCGCTGCGGGATAGAGTACGTAGGCTTCTAGCAACTTTGTTCTGTCTGGATCAGTTCCTCTTTCTTCAGGATACTGTTCTGCATTTTTAGACTGGTTCCCGGCGTGGGTTGGCATGATCCCTGACTTGTCCTCTTTAAGTGTGTGTTAAGCACTGCATAGTGTATGGAAGTGCTGCTTTCAAGAAAAGAGTGCTAAGGTGTCCCATGTGCGTCCTTCCACCACAGAGACTAACCCAAAACACTCCACAGGGGACCTGGCATAAGCCAGGGCCGTACTGGGCTACTGCAGGGACCGTTCTGGATTGCGTCCTTCCTCTACCAAAGCCAGAGTAAGACTCACTAAGATGTGGCTACACTTCCTCTTCCTCTCTCCTGTGCTGTGAGTGTGTGAGAAGAGAGTGCAAGAGAAAGAGAAGTATAGAGATAAGCAGAAAAGAGAGCTCATATTGGTGCACAGGTCCTAGAAACAATAACCCTTTAGTTACCTACAGCTGTGCAATACTTAGGTAGACAATATACATACTAGTGACATCTATTGGCAAAACTTACTACTTACTTCTACTTCTTCATTACTAACACTACTACTTCATTACCACATTTACTTTGAAGTACAGACTTTTGCGAGGGGCGTAAAGACAAGAAACACCCGTAGTGGGACACCACAATCACACTACAGGGACACAGGGACTACATAATATAATAATAATAATAATAATTTTTATTTATATAGCACCAACAGATTCCGCAGCACTTTACAATTCTGGGGGTACATACATCAGAAATCAGACATTGCAGAGATATACATATAGTTATCCATACAAGAGGAGTGAGGTCCCTGCTCGCATGCATGAGCTTACACACTATCGGGAGAGCTTACACACTTTAAACAGACGTGTGTTGGGATCCAGGAAGGGCATATACCCCTTCGAGCCCTGTGACAAAGGCTGCAAAACACCTAGCCCTTGCAATTAACTACCAGCACCCCTGGGGTTACCACAAGTATATAGTCACTGCTTTTGTTTTTTTGTTTTTAGGTTGGATATATTTTTCTACCTCTTTGTTTGCCTGGAATGGTCCTGTATATGCTATCAGCAAACAAGTGAAAAAATGCCAAAGACCAACAGGCTGCATACTAAGAAGAGGCTGTCTGCAAGAGCAATGTGTTTGTCTAAAGTCGTGTTCATTACAATGTAATGGCACATAGAGGGGATCATTTCTGTGTCTAGAGGAGATCATGACTTGCCCGTTTCATGTGTATTTGTAGTGTATTTTCAAGGCACGGCGCTTGCTATGTTCTCAGACGCTCTATTACCATTTCAGGGCATCAAATTGATTTTCTCTCTTGATATGAGATAATAGATTGAAGACACCTGAGAGCATAGTGCAAGCAGAATGAATGTTCTCCCCTGTATATGATGCATTGCACTGTCCTTTATCATGTGATTGATATTTGCCGTGGATACTTTCCAAAGTGTGGATAATATACCCGTCGATAATTGTTTAGCATTGATCATGATGGATTGAAGGCTGCCGGAGACAAAGATCTGTCTCGGAATGGATGAACCACTCAATACTGGCAGCTTGCTTTCATACAAAGTATTAGAATTTTCATACAGTTGGAGAAATTAAGAGGAAAATATCTTCACTGATTTTAGTACAAGTGAACTTTTTATTTAAAAACCTGATTAAAAAATCCAGATAGATTTCCAGACACATGGATTCTACTGAGCACAGACATCCTTTAGGGCAGGGGTGGGAACCTTTTCCATGTCGAGAGCCAGTTGGGCATTAATAAAATCATTCGAGGGCTGAATGCTGTGCGCGACAGTTAGTAGCGTGGGTTTGCAGCACCCGGGGCAAGGCAAAGTATTGTTCTCATAGTGCCCCTGGTACCCTAGTTAACCCCCCCCCCCCAGTCATGTCCCTGGTAGCCTAGTTAACCCCCCCTAGTGATGTCCCTGGTAGCCTAGTTAACCCCCCCTAGTGATGTCCCTGGTAGCCTAGTTAACCCCCCCTAGTGATGTCCCTGGTAGCCTAGTTAACCCCCCCCCAGTCATGTCCCTGATAGCCTAGTTAACCCCCCAGTGCCTGTCCCAAATAAAAATAATAAACATCCCACTCACCTTTCCTCTGCTCCCACGCTGCCCAGGTCCTCTTTTCTTCCCTCTAGCCTGTGCCCGTCTTCTTCTGCAGGCGGCGCACGATGAATTGACGTCATTGCTCGCGGCCTGCAGGAGAAGGAAGATGTGCGCCGCTCTGGTGGGGAGGGGCAGCACTCACAGCATCCTCCTGTGTCACAGACACAGGAAGATGCTGTGAATGCCGGCTCCTGCCCCACCAGAGCGGGGCGCACATCACAGGGGAGCCACAGGTGCTTTAGGGTGTCTATGGAAAAGAATTATAAGACACATATGCCCATAGGAACCTATGGGGAATCTGGAATTCTGGACAGCCCCGGATGCACATCTGAAAACTTTCTAGAATTCCAGATGTAAAGCATGGCAGGCAGTTCCGGCGACAGCACCGAGGCACCTGGGTGCTGATGCTGGCTCTTTAACTATACATGCTTCTAATCGCATACAGTTAAAGAGGTTGTCTGGGAAATAAGATCGCAGGGTAATCAACCTCCGTACCCTCCGTGTCGAGCCCCGGATTCTTTCTTATGAATACAGCCGCAGGCAGTAGTGGATTATAATAGGGGCGTTTTGGGCGGCAGCCCGGGGCCCTGAGCTCCTGGGGGGCCCATGACCACTCAAAAAGACTTATACTTTCAGTGCTGTACTGTCTCCTGGCTACACTTCCGCCATGATTTGCAAAAAATCACTGTTTTTTTATGGCAATTTTGCACAAATCAGGACATCATGACATTATCTATCCTGTACTATGAACGCCAGGCTAGTGCTGCCATAGCTACAGTGGAGTGGGGGGGCCAGGCTTGGTGAACAGCCCGGGGCCTATGGTAAAGTTAATCCGCCCCTGGCCGCAGGTATGACACATGACTCACAACAATTCATTCCTATGGAGCCGCCGGAAAGAGCCGAGTAAGCCAGAAAGTGCCGTACTCGTCTCTCTCTGGCGGCTCCATAGGAATGAATATAGCCATGGGTCACGGGCCATCAGGGGCGGATTAACTTTACCATAGGCCCCGGGCTGTTCACCAAGCCTGGACCCCCCCACCCCACTGTAACTATGGAAGCACTAGCCTGGCGTTCATAGTACAGGATAGATAATGTCCTGATGTCCTGATTTTTGGAAAATTGCCATAAAAACTGTGATTTTTTGCAAATCATGGCAGAAGTGTAGCCAGGAGACAGTACACCACTAAAAGTATAAGTCTTTTTGGGTGGTCATGGGCCCCCCAGGAGCTCAGGGCCCCGGGCTGCAGCCCAAAACGCCCCTATTATAATCCACTACTGCGGGCCATACCCGCGGCTGTATTCATAAGAAAGAGGCTGGGGCCTGATACGGAGTGCGGTGCTGAAAGTATTCATAGACTATGACCACCTATATTCCACCACTCCACCACTTTTTCACTTACTGAATGTTTTTTTCTTCAACCTCCAATAAAAAAAAAAAAAAATAGTTGTGTTGTACTGTATTGTATTGTATTGCTGTGTCTTGTCATATCTTTGTCCTTCTTGTACAGCATTACTATGGCAGGCTGTAATAGGACATCTAACATGGCAGCCATTGGAATCTAGACAGGAACAGCACTGGCCAGATCTCTTGCTAGATACCTGTGTTGCTATTGACTGTGGCATCTAGGGAGTTAAACAACCAGCATTGGAGTGATCTTTTATGCAGGACACTGATGGGAAGTGTCAGCTACACATAGCAGCCAGAACCCGTCTTGTATGGAGCAGGCTCTTTTGTCAGATTTAAGGAAGGAGTCAAAGTGGTTAACCCAAAAATTATAATTTATTACATATCCACAGTCTAGGCCAACAGCTAACGCTCTCAATTCTAAATTGCAGACACCCTATAGAATATATGTAGCACTTTTGCATTACTGCAACAATTTTGTTCCGGGGATAGTGGGGAGTGGGTAACCTCTTCAGATGAGAATACCCATTTAAAGTTGTATATAATAGTGTATATAGTCCTTAACCCCTTCGTGCTGCAGCTAGTTTGGGCCTTAATGACCAGGCTAATTTTTCATAATCTGACCTGTCTCACTTTATGCTCTTATAGCTCAGTGATGCTTTAATTGTTTTTGTCACATATGGCACTTTATGTTAGTGGCAAAATTTGGTCACTACTACAGGGCTCAGAAGGAAGGGAGCGCCAATTAGCTTTTCCAATGCAGATTTTGCTGAAGAAGTTTCTGAGCGCCAGGTGCGTTTGCAGTGCCCCTGTAGTGTCAGCAGAGAGAAAAACCCCCATAAGTCACCCCATTTTGGAAAGTGCACCCCTTAAAGAATTCATCTTGGTGTGTGGTGACCATTTTGACCCCACAGGTATTACAGGAAAGTATTCAAAAGAAGACAGTAAAAATGAAAAACTCGAATTCTTCCAATAATATGTTCGTTTAGTTTGAAATTTCTCAATTTCACGAGGAACAAGAGGAAAAATGTACTCCAAAATTTGTAACGCAGGTTCTCCTGAATACAATGGTACCCCATATGTGGGCGTAAACAACTGTATGGGCACACAGGAGGGCTCAGAAGGGAAGGAGCGCCAATTAGCTTTTTCAATGCAGATTTTGCTGCAGAAGTTTCCGAGCGCCAGGTGCGTTTGCAGAGCCCCTGTAGTGCCATCAGAGTAAATCTCGCCATAAGTCACTCCATTTTGGAAAGTGCACCCCTCAAAGAATTCATCTTGGTGTGTGGTGACCATTTTGACCCCACAGGTATTAGAGGAAAGTATTCAAAATTAGACAGTAAAAATGAAAAACTCAAATTTTTCCAATAATATGTTCCTTTAGTTTGAAATTTCTCAATTTCACGAGGAACAGGAGAGAAATGTCACCACAATATATGTAACGCAGGGTCTCCTGAGTAGAACGGTACCCCATATGTGGGCATAAACCACTGCATGGGCACACAGCCGGGCTCAGAAGGGAAGGAGCGCCAATTAGCTTTTCCAATGCAGATTTTGCTGAAGAAGTTTCTGAGGTCCAGGTCCGTTTGCAGAGCCCCTGTAGTGCCAGCGGAGTAAAATCTCCCAATAAGTCACTCCATTTTGGAAAGTACACGCCTCAAAGAATTCATTTTGGGGTGTGGTGAGCATTTTGACCCCACAGGTATTAGAGGAAAGTATTCAAAAGTAGACAGTAAAAATTAAAAACTCGAATTTTTCCAATAATATGTTCCTTTAGTTTGAAATTTCTCAATTTCACGAGGAACATGAGAGAAATGTCACCCTAATATATGCATGTAATTGGAGATAGCCTCGGCACTACTAGCTATGGCAATCAGCACCGGTTGCAGGTGAAAGACGGGGTTGGCTCGTATTGCGCAACTTAGGTGGTGCTCAACTGAAAGCACAGTCTCTTGATATTCACAGCATTAAGAAGAATACAGTGGCACTCACCGATGTAAGTTGCAAAATTGATTCTTTATTCCATCACTGGTCACTGGGATGGGTGCAAACAGGCGACGATCGTTCCGCGTGCTCAGCTGATGCACGCTTTGTCTTAGCCTACTACGTCACTCCGTTGCCCCTCCCTTTATATTCACCCTAATATATGTAATGCAGGTTCTCCTGAGTAGAACGGTACCCCATATGTGGGCATAAACCACTGCATGGGCACACAGCCGGGCTCAGAAGGGAAGGAGCGCCAATTAGCATTTTCAGTGCAGATTTTTCTGAAGAAGTTTCTGAGCGCCAGGTGCGCTTGCAGAGCCCCTGTAGTGTCAGCAGAATAGATTCCCCCCCAAAAGTCACCCCATTTTGGAAAGTGCACCTCTCAAAGAATTCATCTTGGGGTGTGGTGACCATTTTTACCCCATAGGTATTAGAGGAAAGTATTCAAAATTGGCCAGTAAAAATGAAAAACTCCAATTTTTCCAATAATATGGTTTAGTTTGAAATTTCTCAATTTGACGAGGAACAGAAGAGAAAACGTACGCCAAAATCTTTAACGCAGGTTCTTCTGAGTACAACGGTACCTCATATGTGGGCATAAACCACTGTATGGGCACACAGCGGGGCTCAGAAGGGAAGGAGCGCCAATTTACTGGAGCAAAACCGCAGCTAGTAATGGTTATTAGAATAGCGCAGTTACTATAATAAAATAAAAAAAATGAGATTACAGGTAATGTGGGGTGGTTACGGGCAACCAGGGGTGGTTATGGGCAACCTGAGGTGGTTACAGGTAATCTGGGGGGGTTACGGACAACATGGGGTGGTCACGGGCAACCTGCAGTGCTTACAGACAATCTGGGGTGGTTACGGGCAACGTGGGGTGGTTACGGGCAATGTGGGGTGGTTACGGATAAACTGAAGTGCTTATAGGTAATCTCGGGTGGGTACCTGTAATCTGGCATGGTTACCGCAATCTGGAGGGGGTCATTGGCAATTTGGGGTGGTCAGAGGCAACGTGCGGTAGTCAGAGGCAACCTGCAATAATCAGAGGCAATCTGCGGTGGTCAGAGGCAACCTGCGGTGGTCAGAGGCGACGTGGCGTGGTCAGAGGCAACGTGGCATGGTCAGAGGCGACGTGGCGTGGTCAGAGGCGACGTGCGATGGTCACGGGCAACCTGCTGTGGTTACGGCAACGTGGGGTGGTTACAGGCAACGTGGGGTGGTTACGGGTAATGTGCGGTGGTTACAGGCAACGTGCGGTGGTTACGGGCAACGTGCGGTGGTTACGGGCAACGTGCAGTGGTTACGGCCAACGTGCGGTGGTTACGGGCAATGTGCGGTTGTTATGGGCAACGTGCAGTGGTTACGGGTAATCTGGGGGGGGGTTAGGGGTAATTTGGGAGTAAACTGCAATTATTACTATAATAAAAAGTGTGTTATTTTTTGTATGTTTGTCACTTTTTGTACTTTACACATTCATTTTCACTGTATTACTATGATTACTGTGATATTTTCTATCACAGTAATCCAAGTTCAGTTACAGAGACCAAATTGGTCTCTGTCACTTTAAATTTTCAGAGTTGGCTGGTTGTGGAGCGCATGCGCACTTCGTAACCAGCCAGGACGCAGAGGAGGAAGGAGCTCCAGGATCAGGTAACGTATATGGGGAAGGGGGGGGGGTGACTGGGGGTGACTGGGGGCAACTTGGGGGACAGGACACATCACTTTTATCCCCTGTCACCAATCATTCATTGTGACAGGGGATAAAAAGTGCCGGGATGCACGTGGCACAAGCGATCAGCGGTATATAGTATATACCGCTGATCGCTTGTACCGGGACCCCACAGGGGGGTCCCCGATCACTGCCCCATGCGCTCCGCTACCTCCGGTGGCGGAGAGCATGGGGTTTTCATTCATTTTAACTTTTCCATCGCTGTGAACAGACAGCGGAATAAGGAACCTTAGTGACCGCCGTAAAAAGCCGTATCGGCGGTGACTAAGGGGTTAAAGGGGTATTCCATTCAAACATAATATGATATGATGTTTTGATATGTTGCTGCCCATGGTGAGACCAACAATTCTTTTCATGCTTGTTACTACCTATTCAGTCTACTTCCCCCAGTTCTGAGCTGCTGCTTTCTGCAAAAGACACAGAAAACTGTGTGAGCGTTTCTCTCCATCTGCTCTTCCTCCCCTCTGCCTTCTGAAAGTCTGATATAAACAAGGCCGTATCTGCAACTTCTTTGTAATGATGGGAGGGTTAATTTGAGATCAATTTGCTAATGATCTTACTATGATTACTGCCCCCTCCCCCCTTAGCAATTATAAAGAAGCTACAAAGTTGCAGATAGGGACAAAAAAAAAACTGTGTGTGAGCTTTTCTCTCCATCCTCTCTCCTCTCCCCCTTCCCTCTGAGACAGCTAATGTAAACAAGTCCCTGTCTGTAACTTTGTAGCTTCTTCATAATGCTGCTAATTTTTCAATATTTTACAATGTGTAAGAACCTCAGCGATTCAATGCAGCGACTTACATAAATATTACAAGAATGAAAAAAAAGAGGCCTTGCAGCATTTGTGTCAGAGGAATGAAACACAGCAAATAACGGACAAATCCGTAGTGAAGTCTAAACAAATATGACAAAGATAAGAAGACATGACCCAGCTTTGCTTCTCCCTGGCAGCATAGGGCTTGTAGTAAACTGGCAATTAGGAAATGTCTCATATACAGAACTAATATGAAATCCTTATTTAACAGATAATACAAAGGCTTAAGTGTGTCACCATGTGCTCGAAAGTGGAACTAAGCCATCAAATGAAAATACAGCTCAACCTGGGATTTTCATTAGTGTTGGATTGTGAAAGATGGTAGTGTTTTCCCATCCTGCGAGCTGTCACATTTGTTGTTTGACAGGCTCCATCTTTGACAATTAAATGACAGGAGTTAATAGAAAACATTTAAAAACCCTTCATGCATGACAGAGCTGTTTATAGCCGCTTCATGCTTGACTCTGCCATGGAAATTTTAAATACTTATTTCGGATATTAAATATGTAAATATCATACACACAAACGAATGCACACATAGCTTTAAAGAAAATATGGTTTTTAAATACACTGGTATCAACAAGTTATACAGATTTGTACATTACTTCTATTTAAATAAAAATAGTACTTATCAACTGCTGTATGTCCTGCAGGAAGTAGTGTTTTATTTCCAGTCTTACACAATGCTCTCTGCTGCCACCTCTGTCTGTGACAGGAACTGTCCAGAGCAGTAGCAAATCCCCATATAAAGTCTCTACTGCTCTAGACAGTTCCTGTCATAGACAGAGGTGGCAGCAGAGAGCACTGTGTCAGACTGGAAAAAATATACAGCTTCCTGTAGGGCATACAGCAGCTGATAAATACTGGAAGACTGAATTTTTTTTTTTAATTTACAAATCCGGATAACTTTATGACACCAGTTATTTTAAATAGTTTTTTTCCCCTCTGGATTACCTCTTTAATCCACAAGCTTAGATGCTGCACATTTGATATATACCTGTATAACACTTGTCTGTGTCTTCTTTTTGCTCTAAAATTGCTTCATAGTATCAGTGGACAGTGGACAGTGTACCTTATGGCAGTTGAACCTTCTCCCCAGCAGAAAGATGGGGAGATGCCATGAAGCCCCACCTACATGACACTGTCCATCAAGAGTAAGAAGGGGGGGGGGTGAAAGTATTATTTTAAGATATACTAAGCAATCTCAAGCACTCTCAAAATTTCCTTTTTACCCTTGTTAACCCATGTTTATGTCCATGTTCAATGGGAATGTGATGGGAATTGTAGTTTTGCAACAGCTGGATGGCCACAGGTTCCCCATCCCTGCTCTATGGGAAAGAGATGTAACCTGATCTCTCAGTGAGCTTACAATCTGTCTTTATCTCTGCCTACCCAAAAATGGATTTCATCAGTGACTTGCCAGTAGGTGATCAGTGTAAGAAAAGAAATAATTAGTTTGATTAGTGGAGAATGTCACTGCAGGAGTGGTGGATCCGCTGAACCACTGCCAACGATGGCAGAAGCCACACCAGTGAGTGGAGTCTAAGAGGCTGCTGGTTTTCACCAGTATACACTGAGAGGTGGGTTGGACTTGCCCAGGTTGCTGCCACTGGTATCACTTGCTAACGGCAGCAGGCGAGGTGCACATAGGCAGGAAGCAAGCAGGACTCACGGCTGGAACCACGGGCAGGAATAACGGGCAAGCTGGGACCACACCTTATGGGAAGCATGCAGAGGCTCCAACAGGCAATGAGAGGGCAGGTCAGCTTTGTAGGGGAGGTGACTGGGTGCACAACCAATTAAAGGGGTATTCCCCCCAAAATTATTTTTGCATTAATAGGTTGCCCACCCGTAGCTTTCCATCTTTCCAATCTAAAGTTATTACGGATTCTGCACAGTTTTGCCGTTATCTAGATGTAGTCACCCCCACGGAATGCATAGAATCATCAGCAATGAGTCCAACCCGACACGCTCCCTGCTCCCTGCCCCGACCCTCCGAGACGGCATCACGTGTCCTCAATGGGCCGGGTTAGGCTTCTAACCCAGCCAATCACACACTGTTTAACCCCATTTCCGCCCACCCTCCACTGTGTGCTCCCCCTCGCCACGGAGCTCACCTGGCTCACACCCTGTATCCCTCCACCCGGAGCGTACCCACACTCGGTGCTAAAAAAAAAACCCTCCCCCCCTGCAGCTCACCCGGTGGCCGTACCTGCGAGTGCAGTCCCTTCCCCATCCGCCTGCCTCCACGGTGTAATGTAGGCAGCTTCATGCTCCACTACCCTGCGCCTGTCATCCCCATAGAGCCGGCTTCAGTGCGGGCTCCCCGCATCACACTGTGCCCCCCCACCCGCAGCTCACCCGGTGGCCGCTTCTGTCAGTGCAGTCCCGTTCCCGGCCGCCTGTCCTCACCATGTAATGTACACAGGCAGCTTCATCACACTGTGCCGCCGCCAATCCCCCCGCCCCCCCGCATCACACTGTGCCGGCGCCAACCCCCCCATCACACTGTGCCGTCGCCAACCCCCCCGCCCCCCCCCCCCCGCATCACACTGTGCCGCCGCCAACCCCCCCCGCCCCCCCGCATCACACTGTGCCACCGGCAATTCCCCCCTACCCCCCCCCCCCCGCATCACACTGTGCCGCCGCCAACCCCTACGCCCCCCCGCATCACACTGTGCCGCCACCAATCCCCCCCCCGCATCACACTCTGCCGCCGCCAGTCCCCCCCCCCCCCGCATCACACTGCCGCCCGCGGACCACCGACCCCCCCCCCCCTCCCTTCATCACCTTCTCAGCTCTGCTACACGGTCATCACCTTCTCAGCTCTGCTACACGGTCATCACCTTCTCAGCTCTGCTACACGGTCATCACCTTCTCAGCTCTGCTATACCGTCATCACCTTCTCAGCTCCTCTACAGTCATCACCTTTCCAGCTCCGCTACAACCTCATCACCTTCTCAGCTCTTCTACATCATGGACCAATCAGGCAGGAGCATTGCATGATGGGAAATGTAGTTTCCTATCTTGATTATAGACCATCTTTTAGAAAAACTTGTAAGTCAGGAACGGCAGCAGCTAGAAAGGCGGGGGACGGCTCAAAATACTCAGGGGGACTTGGTGAGTAAGACCAGCTAGGTTTGGGGGCATTTAATTTTTTTAGCTCTTGGGGGGAATACCCCTTTAAGGGTTCACTGGCCCTTTAAATCTGAACCTGAACCTGATGTGTGTGAGGCCTAGGAGGCGGGCCAAGACACGGGAGCAGGAGCAGGGACTGGTAAGGCGGCGCCACCAGGCCCCTGCACATGGGCTCCAACGTCCGCCAGGCAGTGCCGGGGAGAGCGGATGCAACAGCAGCCCAGGACATGGGTCGCCGCCGTAGCCATAACAGAGAAAATTTGAAATTCTCCGCGCATAGGTCTATTACAAAGATTCCTATCACTATTAGTGCTAGAGATTCAAGGGTAAAAATTGAAACAATAGCAAAAATAAGTTTTTGCCACCTTTGCATGTCTTGGCTGTAATAATACTGCAAAATAAAATAAGATTTCTATAAAAATGGTAAAATAATGTCTCTGTCATTATAGTCCTATATTACAGCTTGTGCCCTTCTACAAATGCATTCGGAGAGTGCAAAATGTCCATTTAGTCTAACTAGTCTATTTGGTAAGAGCAGCGCCTTCTTCCCTCCCTATCAGAATGCACAGACTGTGTCTTCTTTGTAATTCATATCCATGTACCCATTACCGGCAATATCCACTACAGATTAAATTGCTTATGAAATCATTATGTGTCTTCTCTGCAAACACCTTCTGAATGAGACCTTTTATTTGGTGGAGCCGGTTCTCGACCGAAGTAATTTAGATTGTATATCACTTGCTTTGTCTTATGAAAATCTTGCAAAAACTGCTCCCAGATGAAGCTGCCAACTCTTTGCTGTGATATGTGCCAACAGAAACACATGACTTGTTACAGTCTCAGCACAAACAAGCCCGAGCAAGAGGACGCCGCACCGCCGCTAAAGGACTCCGCTCAATATGTGCTAGTTAACCTTTAATTCACAATATAATTGTTTGGTGAATTATTCTCAGATTTAAGCAAACCTACAGTGACTTCATTCATTCTTTTATTCATAATCTTTCCCATGTGAACATCTGGGTGGAGTTACACCTTTACTATAATATAAAATAATGCAAAGGGGTACTTTCAAATCAACTTGTAGAAAAAAGTACCTGAGATTTGTAATTTACTTCTATTTAGAAGTCTCCAGTCTTTCAGTACTTATCAGCTGCTGTATGTCTTGCAGGAAGTGGTGTATTCTTTCCAGTCTGAAACAGTTCTTTCTGCTGCCACTTCTGTCCGTGACAGGAGCTGTCCATAGCAGTAGTAGTAAATACCCATAGAAAACCTCTCCTGCTCTCCAAACTGGAAAGAATACACTACTTGCTGCAGCACATACAGCAGCTGATAAGTACTGGAAGGCATGAAATATTTAAATTGAAGTTTATTACAAATCCTTGGCACTTTCTGACCAGTTAATTTGAAAGATTTTTTTTTTTTTTTTTGCTGAAGTAACCCTTTAATGAGATTTAGACAATAAATATATATATATATATATATATATATATATATACATACATGTGTATATATATATATATATATATATATATACACACACACACACACACACACACTATAAAATGTACCTGGCGCTGCCTGGGTTTAAAGTGTCAGTGTGTTAATAAGATTTATTCTAAAGTGCCCAGGAGGCAAATCTATGTCCTTGTTTTTTTTTGTTTAAGTGGAAATCGCCAGTAGCCCTATATATCCCTATATACCCGATAGTTCTGCACTGTTTATGTAAATTGTAGCTTATGCACATTAGAAATAAACTAAAAACGTCAAACATCCATCCTGTATACCTGTAGTGTATAGTTGGGGGGGGGGCTGTATACCTGTAGTGTGTAGTTGGGGGGCTGTATACCTGTAGTGTATAGTTAAGGGAGGTCCTGTATACCAGTAGTGTATAATTGGGGGGGTTGTATACCTTTACTGTATAGTTTGGGAAGTACTGTATACCTGCAATGTATAGCTGGTAGAAGTCCTGTATACCTGTACTGTATAGTTGGGGGTCCTGTATACCTGTAATATATAGTTGTTGAAGGTGCTATATACCTGTAATGTATAGTTGGTGGAGGTCTTCTATACCTATAGTTTATAGTTTTAGGGTCCTGGATACCTGTAGTGTATAGTTGGTGGAGGTCTTGTATACCTGTAGTATATAGTTCGGGGGTCCTGTATACCTGTAGTGTATAGTTTGGAGGTCCTGTGTACCTGTAGTTTATAGATGGTAGAGATCTTGTATACTTGTAGTGTAAAGTTTGGGGGTCCTGTATATCTGTAGTATAAAGTTGGTGGAGGTGCTGAATACCTGTAGTATAGAGTTGGTGGAGGTCCTGTATACCTGTGGTGTATAGTCTTGAGGTCCTGTATACATGTAGTGTATAGTTTGGGGTCCTGTATACCTGAAGTATATAGTTGGTGGAGGTCCTGTATACCTGTAGTGTATAGTTTGGGATCCTTTAAACCTGTAGTATAGAGTTGTTGGGGGTGCTGTATACCTGTAGTATATAGTTGATGGAGGTCCTGTATACATGTAGTGTATAGTTTTGGGGTCCTATATACCTGTAGTGTATAGTTGGTGGAGGTCCTGTATACCTATAGTGTATAGTTTTGGGGTCCCGTATACCTGTAGTATTTAGTTAATGGAGGTCCTGTATACCTGTAGTGTATAGTTTTAGGGTCCTGTATACCTGTAGTGTATAGTTTGGGGTCCTGTATACCTGTAGTATAGAGTTGGTGGGTCCTGTATACCTGTAATATATAGTTAGTGGAGTTCCTGTATACCTGTAGTGTATAGTTTTAGGGTCCTGTATACCTGTAGTGTATAGTTTGGGGTCCTGTATACCTGTATTATAGAGTTGGTGGGGGTGCTGTATACCTGTAGTGTATAGTTTTGGATTCCTGTATACCTGTCGTGTATAGTTTGGGGGTCCTGTATACCTGTAGTATATAGTTGATGGAGGTCCTGTATACCTGTAGTGTATACTTTTGTGGTCCTGTATACCTGTAATGTATAGTTGGTGGAGGTCCTGTATACCTGTAGTGTATAGTTTTGGAGTCCTGTATACCTGTAGTGTTCTGTAGTATATACTGTAGTTCGGGGGTTCTGTATACCTGTACTGTATAGTTTGAGGTTCCTCTATACCTGTAGTATAGAGTTGGTGGAGGTCCTGTATACCTGTAGTGTATAGTTTTGGGGTCCTGTATACCTGTAGTATATAGTTGGTGGAGTTCCTGTATACCTGTAGTGTATAGTTTTGGGTCCTGTATACCTGTAGTATAGAGTTGGTGGGGGTGCTGTATACCTGTAGTATAGAGTTGGTGGAGGTCCTGTATACCTGTAGTGTATAGTTTTGGATTCCTCTATACCTGTAGTGTATAGTTTGGGGTCCTGTATACCTGTAATATATAGTCGGTGGAGGTCCTGTATACCTGTAGTATAGAGTTGGTGGAGGTCCTGTATACCTGTAGTGTATAGTTTGGGGTCCTGTATACCTGTAGTATATAGTTGGTGGAGGTCCCGTGCACCTGTAGTGTATAGTTTTGGGGTCCTGTATACCTGTAGTGTCCTGCATACCTGGAGGGTCATATTTACCATTAAGCACTCGTGGTCTGCCTAGGGCAGCACCTTGCATGGGGGCAGCACCAAGGAGCAGAGGGAAGGAAACAACTTTTTAATTTTTTTCTATTTTTCTAGTCTTCCACCTCCTGTTCAGATTTGCCAGAAAATCTAGTGTCTTTTCGAAGGCGGGTATGGTAGTATTGGTCAGGTCTGGTGTGGCAGTGTTATCCAGTCACGGTATGGTGGTATTGGTCAGGTCTGGTATGGCAGTGTCATCCAGTCACAGTATGGCGGTATTGGTCAGGTCTGGTATAGCGGTGTTATCCAGTCACAGTATGGCGGTATTGGTCAGGTCTGGTATGGCGGTGTTATCCAGTCACAGTATGGCGGTATTGGTCAGGTCTGGTATGGCAGTGTTATCCAGTCACAGTATGGCGGTATTGGTCAGGTCTGGTATGGCAGTGTTATCCATTCACAGTATTGCGGTATTGGTCAGGTCTGTTATGGTGGTGTTATCCAGTCAGAGTATGGGGGTATTGGTCAGGTCTGGTATGGCAGTTTTATCCAGTCCCAGTATGGCGGTATTGGTCAGGTCTGGTATGGCAGTGTTATCCAGTCACAGTGTGGCCGTAGCGGTCAGGTCTGGTATGGCGATGTTATCCAGTCACAGTGTGGTGGTATTGGTCAGGTCTGGTATGGCAGTGTTATCCAGTCACAGTGTGGCCGTAGCGGTCAGGTCTGGTATGGCGGTGTTATCCAGTCACAGTGTGGCCGTATTGGTCAGGTCTGATATGGCAGTGTTATCCATTTACAGTGTGGTGGTATTGGTCAGGTCTGGTGTGGCAGTGTTATCCAGTCACGGTATGGTAGTATTGGTCAGGTCTGGTATGGCAGTGTCATCCAGTCACAGTATGGCGGTATTGGTCAGGTCTGGTATAGCGGTGTTATCCAATCACAGTGTGGCCGTAGAGGTCAGGTCTGGTATGGCGGTGTTATCCAGTCACAGTGTGGTGGTATTGGTCAGGTCTGGTATGGCAGTGTTATCCAGTCAGAGTATGGTGGTATTGGTCAGATCTGGTATGGCAGTGTTATCCAGTCACAGTGTGGCCGTATTGGTCAGGTCTGGTATGGCAGTGTTATCCATTTACAGTGTGGTGGTATTGGTCAGGTCTGGTGTGGCAGTGTTATCCAGTCACAGTATGGTGGTATTGGTCAGGTCTGGTATGGCAGTGTCATCCAGTCACAGTATGGCGGTATTGGTCAGGTCTGGTATAGCGGTGTTATCCAATCACAGTATGGCGGTATTGGTCAGGTCTGGTGTGGCAGTGTTATCCAGTCACATTGTGTTGGTATTAGTCAGGTCTGGTATGATGGTGTTATCCAGTCACAGTATGGGGGTATTGGTCAGGTCTGGTATGGTAGTGTTATCCAGTCACAGTATGGCGGTGTTGGTCAGATCTGGTATGGCAGTGTTATCCAGTCACGGTGTGACCATATTGGTCAGGTCTGGTATGGTGGTGTTATCCAGTCACAGTGTAGTGGTATTGGTCAGGTCTGGTATGGCGGTGTTATCCAGTCACAGTATGGCGGTATTGGTCAGGTCTGGTGTGGCGGTGGTATCCAGTCACAGTGTTGCGGTATTGGTCAGGTGTGGTATGGCAGTGTTATCCAGTCAGAGTGTGGCGGTATTGGTCAGGTCTGGTATGGCAGTGTTATCCAGTCACAGTGTAGCGGTATTGGTCAGGTCTGGTATGACAGTGTTACGCAGTCACAGTGTGGCGGTGTTATCCAGTCACAGTATGGCGGTATTGGTCAGGTCTGATATGGTGGTGTTAAATGTGACCTCTGGAGCTATTACCTACCAATCTATCATGATGCTAATTGGTGAGTGAAGATGGGGCGTCCTCAGGTTTAGTGCTTAGGGCAGCAGCAGCTGGTAATACTGCCCTGTATACATGTACTGTATAGATGGAATAGGGGGTCTACCAGTTATTTCTGTGGATGTTGTGATGTTGCTAAGGCTCCCAACTGCCATTTACTGCTGGGCAGAGCTGCAGCTAATTATGTCACCTGTGTGTGCAGTGTGGAGATTTTCCTATTCATTTCTATGGGGCGCTCTTCCCCCTCCCCCTCCTCTCCTGTACATCTGGCAAAGACGGGACCCTGACTCTAACCTTTCCAGGCACCCAATGTATCTGTGGGCCAAATTTGGGGTCAAACGGTTCAGGCGTGTGGAAGTCTATATGGTACAGACGGATGGACAGACAGACAGACAGACTTTCATTTTTGTGATATATATATATATATATATATATATATATATATATATAATAGAAAAAAAATCCCTATATTTACCTTCCTCACTTCAACGCCATAACCATCTCTGTCATGAAGGCTGGTCCCACTATAAAGCACTTCCTTGTGTCAGTGTTGACACCTGTCCATTCAGCCAATTAGTGTCCGCAGCGGTGTCTCACTGTTAGGGCCACGCTCCGGACCGCCGCCGCGACTCCTCACCCAGTTCCGCAGCAGCTGGTGCCCACATGCAGGGACCCGGCGCTGCGGCTACTTCGGCCCAGGAGGGCGCCTCACCTTGCCTCGGTCTTGCCCGTCATTGTGCCGGCCGGCGCGTGCGTCCTCGCCTCCTAGGGCGCGCCGGCTGTCTCAGATTTAAAGGGGCAGTGCGCTCCTAATTGGTTTTAGTGTCAATCACTCCCCTATAAGTTCCAGCCCTGCCCCCTCCCAGGTGTTGGAGCCTCTACATGCTTCCCATAGCGTTTGGCCCAGCTCCCTGTTGTTCCTGACCTCAGTCCTTGTTCCTAGTCCCTGTCCTCAGTCCCGGTCCCTAGTCCCTGTCCGCTGCTTACCCATTGTTCCTGAGTGCTGCCTGCCACCTGCGGTTACGCCTTCTGACCTTTGCCTGCATTACCATCTGCCTACTGCTCCTGCCACGCCTCGCCTGCTGTCACTAGCAACCAAGCCAGGGGCAGCGACCTGGGGGTCGCCTGGGACCGAGATGACCCTGCTGCTGCAAATCTCCGAACCTTTCTGGCCGAGTACCGCTCCGTCTTTGAAGAACCTGCCCGTGCGTCTTCGGCTGAAACAGCTCTCCTCAATCTCTCTCAGGGGAGTTCCACCGTTGGCGACTACGCCATCCAGTTCCGCACCCTGGCAGCAGAATTGGACTGGAATGAGGCCGCTTTAATAGCCACCTTCAAGAAGGGCCTGTCCAGTTGGGTAAAAGACGTGCTCTCTGCCCGAGATCTTCCTACTTCCTTGAACGATCTTATCTTACTGGCTACCAGAGTCGACAACCGGTTTTCCGAGAGAGAGGAGGAGGTTCGGCAAGAACGGCGACTAAGCCTGCCTCGTCGCCATCACCGGCTGGCACCTGTTTTCCAGAATCCAGTCACGCCAGTACCCCAGTTAACTCCTGAAGTTCCGATGCAGGTAGAACGAGCTCGCCTGACCTCTGATGAGAGAGCTCGCCGACTGGAGCTGAATCTCTGTCTCTATTGCGGTGGCTCTGATCACTTCCGGCAAAGATGTCCCCAACGTCCTCAGCGTCCGGGAAACGCTCGCACCTAGGTCCGGTAGGAGAGGCCTCCCTAGGTGTGAATGCTACCTCTCCAAGGTTGTCTCTGCCAGTCTCCATCCAGACACCCTCAGGACAAACGCACCAGACTACTGCCTTCATCGACTCTGGGTCTGTAGGCAGTTTCATTGCAGCCGCATTGGTCCAAAGATGGCGGCTACCCGTGATCCAGCTAGCCCGATCCCTGACTATCTCCTCGGTCACGTGCGAGACTCTTACTGAAGCTATACACTATCAGACGGCACGTCTAGTTCTCCAGGTAGGCGCCTTGCATCAGGAGAAGATCTCCTTCTACGTCTTGCGCCATTCTTCTTCCGACATCTTGCTGGGTCTACCTTGGCTGCAATTACATACCCCTAGGCTAGACTGGAGAACCGGGGAGGTTCTCAGTTGGGGTCTGGACTGTCCTAACTGCTGTCTGAAGCTCCCTCAGCCCAAATGCTCTATGACGTCCCTTGACTCCGTCAAGCCTCTACCCGGCCTACCGGCAGTATATCAAGACTTTGTTGATGTCTTCTTGGCCAAGGAGGCGGACTCTCTACCACCTCATCGGCCCTATGACTGCCCCATAGACCTTCTTCCTGGAGCTTCTCCTCCACGTGGTCGAGTGTACCCTCTCTCCGTGCCCGAGACTGAAGCCATGTCCTCCTACATCCGGGATAACTTACAGAAGGGCTTCATCCGCAAATCCACGTCTCCCGCTGGCGCTGGATTTTTCTTTGTGCAGAAGAAGGACGGTTCTCTCCGCCCATGCATAGACTATCGGGGCTTAAATAAGGTGACTGTCAAGAACCGCTATCCTCTTCCGCTAATCCCCGAACTATTCGACCGTCTCCGTGGAGCCAGGATCTTCTCCAAGCTGGATCTCAGGGGAGCGTATAATTTGATCCGTATTTGTGAAGGAGACGAATGGAAGACCGCTTTCAACACCAGAGATGGGCACTACGAATATCTGGTCATGCCATTCGGCCTACGCAACGCTCCAGCGGTCTTCCAGGAATTTGTGAATGATATATTCCGTGACATCCTCTATGTCTGCGTCATTGTCTATCTTGACGACATCCCGGTCTTCTCCCACGACCAGCAGACCCACGTGTCCCATGTACGGCAGGTTCTACGAAGACTACAGGCCAACCATTTGTATGCCAAGCTGGAGAAGTGCGTCTTCCATCAATGCAGCCTGCCGTTTATTGGATACATTGTCTCCGACCAGGGCCTACAGATGGATCCAGCCAAGCTCTCAGCTGTTCTCCAGTGGCTACGTCCTGTGGGACTTAGAGCTATCCAACGTTTCCTTGGATTTGCCAACTACTATCGGCAGTTCATCCCTCACTTCTCTACCCTGGTCGCACCCATAGTGGCTCTCACCAAGAAGAAGGCGGATCCCATATGTTGGCCTCCAGAGGCCGAACAAGCCTTCAATAGCCTAAAGTCTGCCTTTGCCTCTGCTCCTGCTCTAGTCCGTCCAGATGTCACCAAGCCGTTTTCTCTTGAAGTCGATGCATCTTCTGTGGGCGCAGGAGCCATCCTCTCGCAAAGGGACACATCAGGCAAGACCAGAACCTGCGGGTTTTTTTCTAAGACTTTCTCCCCTGCCAAGAGGAACTATACGATTGGAGACCGTGAACTCCTGGCAATTAAGTTGGCACTGGAGGAGTGGCGTCATCTCCTAGAGGGGGCTAGACATCCTGTTAACATCTACACGGACCACAAGAACCTTCTCTACCTCCAATCGGCTCAACGCCTCAATCCCCGGCCGGCCAGGTGGTCTCTCTTCTTCTCACGTTTCAACTTTACTATTCATTTCCGTCCAGCCGAGAAAAATGTAAAAGCCGATGCATTATCCCGAGCATCCAATGTCATGGGGCAAGAGGAATCCCCCCGTCACATAATACCTCCCGATCGCCTAGTACCAGTTGCCTCTTCTACTCTGCAGAGACTGCCTCCCGGTAAGACTTATGTGTGCCCCGCACTTCGAAAACGCATCTTGAAGTGGGGGCAATTGATCTCTCGTCACTACTGGTGGCCCAATCTCCTTCAGGATGTCAAGGACTTTGTGGCTTCCTGCGCAGTCTGTGCCAAGAACAAGTCACCCCGTCAAAAACCTGCCGGCCTACTTTTGCCCTTGCCAGTCCCGGACCGTCCCTGGCCCCACATAGGGATGGACTTCATCACAGACCTACCTCTATCCGCGGGCAATACAGTCATTTGGGTGGTGACTGATCGCTTCTCTAAAATGTTTCACTTCGTGGCTCTTCCTGGACTACCCTCTGCTCCCCGTCTGGCCCAGTTGTTCTTCCGACACATCTTCCGCCTGCATGGACTTCCTCTTCACATTGTGTCCGACCTAGGCTCACAATTTATCTCCAAGTTTTGGCATGCCCTTTGCTCGCAGCTCCAAGTGAAGCTGGACTTCTCATCCGCTTATCATCCCCAGACCAACGGGCAAGTGGAGAGAGTTAATCAGATCCTGGGCAACTACCTACGTAGTCCCAATCTACTTCCCTGGGCAGAGTTTTCTTATAACCATCTGGACTCAAGTTCCACAGGCAAGTCTCCTTTCTATGTGGTCTACGGGCATCACCCTCCTCCTCCTCTGCCCCTTTCTCCATCATCTGAGGTTCCTGCCGTGGAGGAATTGATCTCTGACCTTCAGTTGATCTGGGAACAGACTCGACAGTCCTTACTCAAAGCCTCTGACCGCATGAAGGACCAGGCGGATAAGAAGAGGAGACCTGTCACAAACTTTCTCCCATGTGACAAAGTCTGTCTCTCGGCCAAGTATGTCCGTCTCAAGATTCCCAGCTACAAGTTGGGTCCTCGATTTCTTGGTCCTTTCTCAGTGCTAAAACGCATTAACCCAGTCACCTACAAACTCCGTCTACCCCCTACTATGCGAATCCCAAACTCCTTCCATGTCTCCCTCTTGAAGCCAGTGGTCCTCAACCGATTCTCCAGTAAAGCTTCGTCCTCCACTCCACAAGCTGTCTCTGACAACGTATACATTGTTGAAGACATCCTAGCGATGAAAACTGTCAGAGGAAGACGCTTCTTCCTAGTGAACTGGAGAGGTTTTGGTCCTGAAGAGAGATCCTGGGAACCCGAATCTAATATCCTGGATCGGGATCTCATCAAGGGATTCTTGCAGACTAGAAAGAGGGGGAGGCCAAAGGGGGGGGTACTGTTAGGGCCACGGCGGCGCCGTGACTCCTCACCCAGTTCCGCAGCAGCCGGTGCCCACATGCAGGGACCCGGCGTTGCGGCTACTTCGGCCCAGGAGGGCGCCTCACCTTGCCTCGGTCCTGCCCGTCACTGTGCCGGCCGTCGAGCGCGTCCCCACCTCCTAGGGCACGCGCGCGTCGGCTGTCTCAGATTTAAAGGGGCAGTGCGCTCCTAATTGGTTTTAGTGTCAATCATTCCCCTATAAGTTCCAGCTATGCCCCCTCCCAGGTGTTGGAGCCTCTACATGCTTCCCATAGCATTTGGCCCAGCTCCCTGTTGTTTCTGACCTCAGTCCTTGTTCCTAGTCCCTGTCCTCAGTCCCGGTCCCTAGTCCCTGTCCGCTGCTTACCCATTGTTCCTGAGCAGGGGCGGATTAACTTTACCATAGGCCCCTGGCTGTTCACCAAGCCTGGGCCCCCCCATCCCACTGTAACTATGGCAGCACTAGCCTGGCGTTCATAGTACAAGACAGATAATGTCATGATGTCCTAATTTGTGCAAAATTGGCATAAAAAAAGTTATTTTTTGCAAATCATGGCGGAGGTGTAGCCAGGAGACAGTACACCACTGAAAGTATAAGTCTTTTTGGGTAGTCATGGGCCCCCCAGGAGCTCAGGGCCCGGGCTGCCGCCCGAAACGCCCCTATTATAATCCACTACTGTTCCTGAGTGCTGCCTGCCACCTGCGGTTACGCCTTCTGACCTTTGCCTGCATTACCATCTGCCTACTGCTCCTGCCACGCCTCGCCTGCTGTCACTAGCAACCAAGCCAGGGGTAGCGACCTGGGGGTCGCCTGCCGCAGCAAGTCCATCCCGCCTTGCGGCGGGCTCTGGTGAAAACCAGTGGCCCCTTAGACTCCGCTCCCTGGTGCGGTTACAGTCGCTAGTGACAGTTCAGTGGATCCACGACTCCAGGCGTTACACTCACCAGCATTGAGACATATGTGTTAATGCTAGCCCTATGGATAAAGTAACCATAGACTGGAGGGGGAGTTTTCTAGGCATGCTCTGTGACCTGTGCAGGGAGAGAAGAGGGGCTGAGCTCTAAAGTGAAAGGTCTGATTCCATCTTATCTGGTGTTACTTTTCACTGCAATGTGATGAAAATGAGGACACTGCTGGAAAGTGATCTGTACAGAACAGGAAGTGTCAGGCTATTATAAAGCTTAAACTTTTTTTATATGGATAGTGAATTGGAAAATTAGGAAAAACATCAAAATTGTTTATAATATATATTTTAAAAATATGTTTAATATATAAACCTGATTTAGGTCATTTTCTGATAATGTATTCCCTTAAAGGGTTTTCTGATAAATTAGATTGATGGCCTATCAGCTGTTCAGTGGCCGCAGTACACAGTAAACAGGCCGGAATCAGGTGACTCTGTTCACTGTGTAGTGGCTGGGCCTGGTTTCTACAGCTCAGCTCCCATTTACATTGCCAATAATACAGAGTGAAGGGAGCTGCTTCCATCCCTGTTAACTGAGTAGTGCGGACACTGAAAAGCTATTTGGTGTGGGGGCATGCTGGGTGTCCACCCCCAATGGACCAGCACTTGATGAACTATCCTGTGGGTTGACCATCAATTGGTTTTACCCTGATATCCCCTTTAAGAAAACTGTTTGGCAGAGATAGTTCCTATTATTGTGACTTTATGTTCAAATGATATCTTTTTTGGCAGTATAACATTCTTGAGAAAATTCTAAGTGTCATAAAGACTTATGGAGACTTACAAGCCATTCGGGCTCCACTGGGAATTCTGGGAAGAAAGGACATGCAAAGCAGCTCTCACACCACCTTTTCAAAGTAGCTTTCCCTTCAAGTCAGTGTTTTACTCCAACTCGGAGTCTTAGGACCCTATTACACTCAGTGTAATAGAGAGAACTATCAGCCGATGAAACAATCACCGGCTGATCGTTTCTTTAGGTCCGTACCTAAAATTGTCGGGCATGCATCGCAATATCTGATAGTTATGTACAGCCGATGGCTGATGATTATAGTATAAAATGATAAAATATTAACTCACCTTACAACGCTCACTGGAGTCCTCAGGCCTTCCCTGGTGTCTGCAGTTCAGTTCTGTTCCAGTCTCTGCACTGACTGGCCGCGGCTGTTCAGCCAGTCACTGGCCGAGACATTCCCCCAGCGCTCAGCCAATTGCTGGTTGCATCATCCCCTGGCCAGTGATTGGCTGAGGGTTAAAAGGCAGAGCTGCAGACACCGAAGAACGTAGTAAGGTAAGTTAATATTTATTATTTTACACTAAAGGCAAGGACTACATGGACATTGCTAATGAATTCCGTGCAGCCCTTGCTGTCCAATAGTTGGCCCGTGTAATTTCTCATTAAACGAACGCCAATCTAGTAGCTTGGCGCTCGTTTACAGTTTATGATCGCGCCATCTAATAGGACCCTTAGAGCATGACTGGGGATATGCAATTTTCCTTTCCTTCAAGCAATAACTTTGTTGAATAGAAAAAATTGAAACAAACATTTATGTTCTTTAACATAGGAAAATCTTTATTAGGAAAGTGTTGTAAGAGCGCATTATGTAATGGAAATAAAGTGTGTATTTATAGCATTATATAAACCTGTGCATTCTTAAATTATTATAACATTGGTCTTTGCTCGGAGTAGCCCAACTCTAGGACTAGCCGCACGGAGGTCTTCCTGCTGTAGGCATATGATGCTAATATAATCCCTCATACCTAACACAAGTACCCTGCATACAGTATCTGCTTAATGCAACATTCATGGGCATAGTTCTAACAGAGAACCAGCAGCAATGATGTATCCAAATGGAAGACTGTTTGGCTATTGAAGACAAATAAAAGCTCCGGATGAGGCTGGATTAATCCCCAGTTGAGCTAAAGAGTTTCTTCCAAAAAAAAAAAAAAACATGAATCAGTTCCTGCCAAATTATCCAAACATGCCAATGTAACTAGCTATCTTTGGATTGCTGCCACAATTTCGGAGCTATGAAAGTTTCCCAGATGGATGCAAGCATTTCCTGAAGGTTTATGGGTTTACTAAAAAGACATAGAAATAATACAAACTAGGATGTAATGCCATATCACTATACATATATATATATATATATATATATATATATATATATATATACATATACATATATACTGGATTTATAAGAAAGGTCGTTGGTAAAAACATGAGAACTTCCCAGGAACGTTACTATGAAGGGCAAACATAGTAGAGCAGTCAGTGGGCTCTTGCTTCGTAATGTACAGTCTCTTGTAACTTGGCTCATGGCTGCAACTTACAAGAAGACGCCATATTTGGTAACATTCTTGGTTACATGACTATCTATTACAGGTGGTGACTGATTGTAAGGTCTTCTGCATATCAAGTGAGTCTCCTAGGCCTCGAAAGGAAAACAGTGGATAGTCTGAGTTTTTAAGGCGTCTATGTATGGCGTGTTTCCCCGAAAATAGGAAAACCTCCTACAATAAGACCCCCCCACTATCCTACCAACTAGCCTAAAGTAAGACATCCCCCCAAAAATAAGCCACCCCACTTAACTAAGGTACTCCCCGAAAGTAAGGCCGCAATACCGCGCCGCTCTACGCTGCCCCCTGCCACTCACCTACTGTAATTCCCTCGTGGACCATCAAAATCGGCGCTAGCCTGTGGCATGTCACTCGCTGCATGCTCCGTCACACGTTCTGCCGTACGTCCCACCGCACAATCCGCTGCACATCCTGCCGCACGTCTCACTGTACGCTCCTGGTCCCCTCTCCTACACCTTGGACGTTGGTGAGTGAGCCAGAGGGGAGAGATGGGGGCTGAGCCAAGGTTGAGAGCCGGGGGGAGGGGGGGGAGTGCCGGGGGCTTACAACTGGGGGGAGAAATAAGACATCCCCCAAAAATAAGACATAGTGCCTCTTTGGGAGCAAAAAGGTGCACTGAAGGTGGTAGTCCTGCCCCCAGTGCACCAAACTGCCTCATCAGTATATGATTTAAACTACAAAGTCCCTGCGTGAAGGATCAAGGTAAGAAAATGACCTTTATCCTCAGAGCCTGGGTGACATTGGGACATGTCAGCAGGTTAGATGTTTCCTTTAAATTCAACTAATCATGACAATTTAGTGTTCTAAGTTAACATAATGATGTTATAAAGCTTGCTGCAACGTTTCATACCATATAAGCTGCCTCTTTGCCGTTGCTGCCGTCTCCCCGAAAATGTAATTATATTCCTTCCTGCACTATGTGCAAATCATCAATAACTAGTCATGTGGGCGGTATCTCTGCCTCAACGAGTCACAGCTCCCAGGCTGTAATCCTGCATCCGAAAGATGTAGCAGGCTCCTGGCCTGTCAATCACATCCAGAGAGGCGGGATTACAGTGAGGGGAGGAGGGATTACAGCCTGGGAGCCGTGACTAGTTGAGGGAGAGACATCGCCCACACGCATACAGTGCGGGAAGGAATACAATTACATTTTTGGGGAGACAGAAGCAATGGCAAACAAGCCGCTTATATGGTAGGAAAGCTTCTGCATGCTTAATAACATCATTATTGTAACTCGGAATACTAAATTGACATGATTGGTTCCCTTTAAGCCTTCAGAGTTCTTCTTTACGTTGTACGTGTAACTTTCACTTCTGGGGGACACTGTTACACTTAGAGGAAATCCAGCTGATGTATGGAGTCTTACAGGCAACCTCTCTAGTGCCACCTATTGATGATATCTACCCTGTAAGTCAATGTCCTAATATTTAACATATGAGAAACAGATCGCTGATCTCAGGGAAACCAGCCAAACAATAACACTGCCGGCAGCCGTGGCGCAGGCCCCCGGAGCTCACATAGCCTGCAGCACCCGGCGGTCCCTCCCGGGTGCTGCAGCTGTTTGAGGTGTCCCGGGGATTCCCAGGCAGCACAGGTGACGGGCTCAGCATCCGCCAGGGCAAGTACTTCCGGGGCAGGGAGCATCTCTAACAAGCGCTCCTGTGCCGTGCCGAAAGTACAGGCTGGGGGCGGACGCTGAGCTCACTGGTACCTGTGCTGCCGGGGATAGGACGGGACGTGCGAGATTGCCGTCCTGGCAGCACAGGTACCAGTGAGCTCAGCATCCGCCCCCAGCCTGTACTTTCGGCACGGCACAGGAGCGCTTGTTAGAGATGCTCCCTGCCCCGGAAGTACTTGCCCTGGCGGACACTGAGCCACGCTGATCCCGTCACCTGTGCACGGGAGAAGACAGCCGACGGTGGAGTTAGGTGAGTTGTGTTTTTTTTTTTTTTTTATCTGCTTTGCAAAGTGGGATATTCAGGGGGTCATCTATGGGGGATATATAGGGGGCAATCTATGAGGGATATACAGGGGGGGCATCAATGGGGGATATACAGGGGGCATCTATTGGGGGTAATACAGGGGGGCATCTATGGGGCATATACAGAGGGCATCTATGGGGGATATACAGGGGGGCATCTATGGGGGATAATACAGGGGGCATCTATGGGGGATATACAGGGGGCATCTATGGGGGATAATACAGGGGCCATCTATGGGGGATATAAAAGGGGGGCATCTATGGGGGATATACAAGGGGGAATCTATGGGAGATATACGGGGGGCATCTATGGGGGATATACAGGGAGCCATCTATGTGGGATATACAGGGAGCATCGATGGGGATATACAGGGGGCATCTATGGGGGATATACAGGGGGCATCTATGGGGGTTAATACAGGGGGGCCATCTATGGGGGATAATACAGGGGGAGCATCTATGGGGGATATACAGGGGGCCATGGACCAAGGGGGATGGACAATACACGGGGGTAATTTATAAGGGGCCAACACAGGTGGCATCAGTAAGGGGGAATACACATAGGGGCATATACTATAAGGGGGTCACGTAGTGTCAGGGCTATCCACTAAACGAGGGTGTAAAGGGGCCAATACAGATGTGCAGTGTGTAGAGAGATGAGGATGGTGCCCGAGTGAGGAGCCTTATATGTCTGTCTGGCAGATTCTGTGGATTCGTGGCTTGGAGAAGTTCTCATAACGGCCCAGGGCAGATGGAGAAGATGATGAAAAGGAAAGAACTCCGATCAGAGAAGACGTCCCCTGTGAGTCACTTAATATAACTGTACTATAACTTATATGGTGTACAAAACCTGTGTAGATCTGAGTGGGCTGATGGCATAGTGGTCGATTGGGGGGGGGGCAATCAAAAGTTTGCTATGGGGCCCAGCCATTTCTAGTTACGCCCCTGAGTGTTATCATTTGGCTGGTCTCCCTGAGATCAGTGAACTGTTTCTCATATGGCTTTACTAGTCATTGCTCCCACCTAGCCAGAATCCTGCTCCGCACTGATGAGGGGCAACACCCCAAAACAGCTGTCTATGGATGGATACCTAGCCTTGGTTTTTCTCTTGTCATTACATTGACTCATAGGGCCACTTAATATGGTGGTTTTGGGGGTTTTCCTACAGGAGCCACCCCTTTGCAGGGTCCTTCCCGGAGGGATATCTGGCTAGTCCTGTGTTTCGAGACTCTTTAATGAGGCTCCACGGGCTCTTCTTTTGCATATTAATATTTAACAGGCCTTAGGTAGCTAACTTCGATAGGTGCCACAATTTGGATATACCTTTCAATGTAATAGTTACATAAGGCTATGTTCACACTGCGTATGAATCCGTCCGTAGTGCGAACCGCGAATATACGCACGTAGTTTTGAGGTTGATGCGTTCGCTTGAAAGTATACGATATACGCCCGCACAGTGCACACTACGTATGAGCTTACGGCCGGATCATATACGGCGCCGTGAAAAATGAACAAGACCATTGTTTGAGGACGGAAATGTTGAAACTCACGGCCGTGGATTTCCATGCGGTCTCGTACAAAGTACTTATTTCAGCCAAATTAAACTTGATTTTTCGATCCAAAAGGTTCTGTAAGGTTTACGGGGCTGGGCCAAGATTTCCAAGTAAATGACCTGTTTCAGATCGCTTCAAAACAAGCTAGGGAAGCATAACTGTACTACGGGCGTATGTTCACGGTTCGTACGCATCCGGCCGCATGTCTATTTTTCCCACGCCCGTAGTTTCAGCCACACATGTACGGCGGCGTACAATCTACGGACGGATTCATACGCAGTGTGAACATAGCCTTAAGGTATGAATATTCAATAGTAATTCATGTATATGGACATAATACTCAATGGTTAGATCCCGAGAGGATTTGTTCCTCACCCTGTGATGTAATTTGCCGGATCACATTTTCTGCAGATGTTTGATATTTGCTTTAATAACTTTCCACCGGGACATTTAAAAGGTGGATTATGTCAGAATTGTCCCCACTTGTGAAACAATAAGAACAGAGTGTAAAGTTCTCACGTTTCCTGCAGCTGTTTTTGGTAAAGTTCTCTGCATAATGGAATATATCAGCCTGTTATTTTATACAGTAAATTGTACAAGTTCACTCCCCTTGAGTTGGGCTTAGGAGACCACTGCCCATGTGTGGCTTTAGCCATTAGGTACAAAACCATACATTGCCATTTTTTATGGGACAACTTAGATTACAGCTTGTTACGACTTATCTTTGTGTATGTTCTTACCAACAGGTTACATTTCCCAATGTTGAATGTGTGGTGTCCCACCATGGGTGTTGCTATTGGTTACACCCTTCGTAAAAGCCTGTACTTATTGTGAGTCAGTGGTGATTAAGTAGTGATAAAGTTTCACCACTAGATGTCGCTGTTATAGGTATGTGTACTTAAATGCTGCATGGCTGAATTTTGGAAAGGGTTATTGTTTATTTATATGTCACATGGATCTGTGAACCTATATGAGTGTCGTCTTCTTCTTCTATTCTATCACCTCTCACTTTGCTTCTTCTTATGCACTCTTCACCCAATCACAGCACAACTTGGATACGCTGGGGATAGGAAGTCCATTGGGGTAGAGGAAGTGTATGAGTCTTCTGTGCTGGATGTTGTAGGGGAAGGAAGCAAGCTAGAAAGCTCCCTGCAGTGGTCCTCTTGCGGCCTGGCCCTTATCCTAAAAGGTTCAGTCTTAGGGTTCTATTCCACGGGCCGAGCAGGGCCTGATAAACGATGTAAAAGAGCGCCAATGTGCTAGATTGCCGCCCGTTTACTGGGCCTATTCCACGGCCCGATGATCGTTGAGCGAGGGCTGCAGGGACATCGTTACCGATGTCCTTGCAGCCCTTACAGCATACATTATCTGTCAGGGCTTCTCTGTCTTTCTCCCCGGGTCCCGCGCGCTCTGGCTTCAGAATGGCCTGTCAGCTGACAGGCCACTCAGCCAATCACAGGCCGTGGCGGTCCCGGCCTGTGATTGGCTGAGCGCTCCGTCAGCTGACAGACCATTCTGAAGCTAGAGCATGCGGGACCCGGGGAGGAAGACAGAGCAGAGGAGAAGCCCTGCAGGTAATGTATGCTGCGCTTTTCAAATCATAGGTCGCCCACCGCGCACCGCTATTCCACCGTAGCGATGCGCGGTGGGGGAACGATGATTTTAGGTCTGGCCCTAAATGAACGATCAGCTGATGACACGATCATCGGCTGATCGTTCTCTCTACTCCACCGGGCGATAATCGACCGAAATGGGCCGAATCGGGCCAATTCGGCCAATTATCGTTCCTGTGGAATAGGGCCCTTTGTCAGGTTCCTGTATGAGTAGGAAGCAAGACAAGACGCAGCTAGCAGTTTCTCCTCAGTTTACTCTACTCAACACGATGCAGTGTTAAAACTCTTACAGGAGAGGACAAGTCAGAGATAACCTTAACCCACGCCGTAGACTAGGAGAGTCACAGTGCAGGGCAGTATCCACAAAAGCCAAAAGAAGCTAGGAACTGATCCGGATAGAGCAAAGTTGCTAAGAGCCTAGTGTGATGTCCCACCACGGGTGTTGCAGTCGTATACACCCTTGGCAAAAGTCTGTACTTATTGTGTTATTATGGTGATGAAAGTAGCACTAAAGTTGGCCACTAGATGTCGCTATGTAATGTATGTGTATATGGAGGCTGCACAGCTGAAAGATTGCAAAGGGTTACTGTTCTTATGTGTAACCAGAATCTGTAGACCAGTAGGAGTTCTGTTTTCTTCTTTCCTAACATCTTCCTACTTTCTTCTTCTGTTGCACTCTTTCACCCACTCACAGTGCACCTTACATGCTAGAGAGGAAGTAAGTCACATGGGTGGAGGAGCAAAGGTCTTTCGTTCTGGACAGTGTGGAGGAAGTACATGAGCCAGATAGCTCTCCACAAAGATCCTATTTGGGCCCTGGCCCTCTGCCAGGTCCCCGCACCACAAAGTCTTAATCAGTACCCCACATGGGAAGGACGTAAGACAGCACGTCTTACACAACTTTCTTACAAGTAAGACTCCAAAGCACTATGCACTGTTAAAGCCTCTTAGGAGAGGACTACCCAGAGACAACCTCAACCCACACTGAAGACAAGAAGAAGTCACAGTGCAGGACAGTATCCACAACAGAGTCAAAGAGCCAGGAACTGATCTGGACAGAGCAAAGTTGCAGAAGCCTATGAACTCTGTCTCGCAGCGCCGTTGTCAGCAGGGAACTCTCAGCATTCCGCTCATCCCAGGTAACAAGGTCTGGGGCCTGTGTCACCCATTAGGAAGGTTCATCCGAGTCTAGCGGGCATAAGGTGGTGTGAAGACTAAAACTCAAGGTCAATACACGGGCATAGGTGTTCTTCTTTTTCTTCTTCTTACAAGTATTCTACCTCATCCTCCAACATCCCAGCAGAGCACAGTACTACATGGGTTGAGACTCTCACTGATCCTCCTCTCTGCTACTCTGTTTCTTGTATCACTCCGTACAACTCAGCCAACAGGACTAGATCCTACACTGCGCTTCTACTACAGATCTGGTCGTTCTATTATCAAGTGTTTATTGGGAACTTTGTCAAGTGTGTTTCAGAGACTTTATCTAAAGGAACCTCATACTGTTGAACCTGTATTACCTGCTGCACATTTACAAATAGTAAACCTACTCAACTATATCCAAAGACTCTGTGATTATTCACAATCCATCAACACAGTACACACGGCAACCTTGGGACACTTCCCCTTACTGTGGGTGGTGGGTCCTATCATCCTGGAGGGTCATTATACCACCCTGGCCATCCGTGACATAACCCCAAGGGACCCAGTAGCAACCCGGCAGGAAACTGACCACAGGGAAAAAGGGTACAACCGGCCTTGTAAAATAAAAGCAGGCGTGCCATCACACCTGTGTGCCCACCAGGCACTGGCTTCACGTGACAACATCCCAAGTTCCGGCTGTATCTCGGCCATCCACCACCGGATTGGTGTCAGACTACAACACCTGGCAAGTGACCACCGCTCCTCCAACCAACACCAATGGGGGTACACCACACTAGGACTCTATATCGCAGCGCAGTTGTCAGCAGGAAATCCTCAGCATTCCGCTCATCCCAGATAACAAGGTCTGGGGCCTTGTGTCACCCTCTAGGACACTTCCCCTGACACTGGTAGGGAATTAGGTGGTGCGAAGACCCAAAGGTCAAAACACCGGCACAAGTATTCTCTTCTTCTTCTAAGTATTCTTTTACCTCATCCTCCAACATCCCGGCAGAGCACAGTACTACTTGGGTTGGGACTCTCATGACATCCTCCTCTCTGCTCCTCTGATTCTTTGTATCTCTCAGCACGCAACTCAGTCAGCACAACTGTACTCTTCACTGTATCTCTATCACAGATCTGGGTGCTGTATTTGTCAAGTGTATTATCAAGTGTTTTATCAAGAGATCTATCAAGTGTATTACCGTACCCTGTCAAGGGAAAGTTTTATGACCTGCTGCACACAAGTACTTTCAAAATAAACGAGATTATTTATGGTAAAGAGACTCTGTGATTCTTCACCCCACACCAACACCGTGTATACCACATCCTTGGGACATTTCCCCTTTCTGTGGGTGGCAGTGCCAATAGTCCAGGAGGGTCAGTACACCACTCCGGCCCACAGTGATATCAACCCAAGGGACTCTGTAGCAGCCCGGTAGGACACTATCCACAGGGGAAAAAGTTACAACCGGCCCTTTAAACTAAAAACAGTTGTGCCCCATACCTGTGTGCCCAACTGGCACTGGTGTCACAACATAACATCACTGGGCCCGGCTGTATCTTGGTCAACCACCATAGAACTGGCGTCATGCTTAACCATCTGGCAAGTGACCGGCCGTGCCTCCACACCGGGGGTTACCACAAATGTAGCTACCATGTTTACATAGACAATGTTTTTTTAATTCATTTTTATAAATGTTTAGGAAAATTTCATGGCTCATCTCTCAGAGCCCAATTAGCTGGATAAATTAGCTTTTCCCATTCCACCGATTTAGGCTGCCTAGGTACAACTAGATGTAAGTTGCCGCAAAATGACGTCTCAGAAAAGTCATGTAAAGCAGGGAGTTCCTGCAACATGATGTTCCTGAAACGTCATTCTTTCCCTGCCTCTCCCCGCTGTCCCTAGCGGCGATCGGGCAACGGGAGGAGGCGGGAAAAGTCAACTTTTCTTACACAAATATTTTTTTACTGCAAGCCCCCTGTGACATGGTATAATGGCTAAAAAAAATGAAATAAAAAAAAGGCCCCAAAATTCACTAGGTCTCTGTGGTTGAGTCTGAGTAAAAAGTAAAAGGACTTTCACCAAATGGCGTCACCATAAAGTAGACTCGTTGTAGATGTTGCAGTAATAATTAGTTTATGTGGCACGACTATTTTTCTTAGAAGTAGAGAATTTTTTCAAATGTTTGCGCAAATGTGTTGTTTGTTTGTTTGTTTTTCTGACTAAAAACTTCTAAGTGTATAAACAAAAGTATAAAGTATAACATAAAGAGGAATATGTCACGGAAAAACAATCTCAGAATAACCGCGATAGTTAAAATCATCGCAGAGTTATAACTACATAAAGAGAGACAGGTCAGATTTGAAAAATAGGCCCCGGGCATTAAGGCCTAAACAGGCTGCAGAGGCAAGGGGTTAAGAACGACTTTGATATAGTCCCTTTAAAGGAGAAGTCCAGCAAAAAATTTTATTAAAGTATTGTATTGCCCCCCCAAAAGTTATATAAATCCCCAATATACACTCATCACAGGAAATGCTTATAAAGTGCTATTGCACTTATTACTTACTGCTATTGCACTTATTACTGCATCAATTTCTTAAAAATGACAAATCCGATCGAAACCAAAACTAATTAGCACACCTCTCACTGCCGAGGGCTTTGAAATACAGTTTGAATGGAGTCTGTGTGCAAAGCAGTTCGGGCTGTATTAAAGTGACTGTACCACCAGGCCCAGGCTGAAGCACTGGAGGCGGGACGACCCACCCCCAGTGAAAAGAAATCCCAGCCCGTCCATGACGTGACTCCACTAGAATAAATGGAACCCTATCATAGAGGGGCGGGGGTTTCCTCCCACTAAGGGTGGGCCGGCCCGCCTCCAGTGCTTCAGCCTGGGCCTGGTGGTACAGTTACTTTAATTGCAGAAGAATAGCTGGAAAAAGAAGCAGAAGAAGAAGAAGAAGCGCAAGAAGAATACGGATTACAATATAGTACTTTTTTAAGCACTATAATTATATGTGAGGTCAGTGTTAGGAACGTATGACCATAGTAAATAGGTAGGGAAGACATGACAGTGAGCCCTAGTTTTAGGCTCCTAAATGTCCTTACCTACTTGCCCATCTGACCGTTGGTGATCAGTGACAACTGGTTGATGTTTCCTTCCTACGCTGAAGTGCACACTGAGATGAGACAGGACAAAAAGAACATTCGTACAGGAATGGGTCAGAAAACCAATCGGGCAAATACAGTACCAAATCAGCAAAGAAATAGGAAGTCAAAGAAGGGTAAGCTAGAGGTCAGCCAAATCCAAATTAGACTTATAGAAAGCATTGGGCAGAGAGCCCTAGGTATTCTTATGGGATGTCCAGGGCAGGCCCTCATACATCCAGGTCACACAGATCACAGACTGTTAAGGAAGGAATATGAGTGTTCAGACCAGTTCAAGACAATATATAATAAGGGTATGTTCACACTGAACAAATGTGGCGGAATTCCGCCACATTTGCTCACTGTAAACATACCCTAAATGTGCAAAATCCTGGTCAACAGCACATTCCCTGCCCTACTTTAAGTAGAGGGAATGGCTCTGAGGCTCAAACAGGCACAGATGTTAGGGTGGGTTCATATTGAGGAATCCGCACTGAGAAGTTCTGGCGAATTCCGTCGCTCACACCCGCTCACAGCCGCATGCATCTCCGCTCGTCCCATAGACACGATTCTATGGCCGGGCTTAGTCCGCCATCCGCTGAAAGAATTGACATGCCCGCTCATGGCACATAGCCGCGAGTGGGTACAAGTGACGGAATCTGCCAGAACTTCTCCCCGCGGATTCCTCAATGTGAACACACCCTCACAGTGAGATAAGAAAAAAATAAATTCTGCTCCTGTTTCTTGGGTTTCATTCTTAAGGGTCAATTCCCACCCTCAGGATCTGCAGTCATTTATTGCTGTGTAAGTAACATTGATATCTGCAGATTTAAATCTGCTGCAGATTCTGTATGTACGGATGAATGGACCCCAAAAATGTTACCATTCACAATAAATAACGTGAACTTTTTTCTGTGAGTCAGTAGGATTATCAAATTTATATTGCTGTTATTATGTTTTACGCTTAAAAAAAAAAAAAACTTATAGTAAATCAAAATTTTCTTTGCTTTCAATGCTTTAGTTTTTGTTAGTAATTTTTTGGATAGTTGTGATATTTTAATCCTTTTTTTTCATCCTTTTTTAGAGAGGCCATATGAACAAAAAGCAGAAGTTTGGATTTTTTGGGCATCTTTTTCCTCAGCCACCCCCTCCCCGGTCCCATCAAAAAAGTGCCCCCCCCCCCCGTAGGAGTACCCCTTTAAAGTACTGTATTTATTAAGTTGTTACATCCTGCACATGAGTACTATAGGGGACCAGGTGGAGTCTGGGTTACAGGAGTTTTAAACCAACTGTAAAGCAAATCTATACCCACTGACCCCCTCCCACAAACTACTAGTACTGTTCCATAGGTGAGGTGAAGTCCTTCCCGGATGATTTTTTAAAATTTCTGCTTGTACCGTCTTTTGGGTGAAAAATCCTCTTTTATTCCTCAGAAATGTTGTCAAATATGTAGGGCCGAGAAGAGTATTTGTGCCTTAGGCATGTCTCCATCCCCAGATTCTTGTACCATCCCCGGGCCGTTTCACAATAAGCAAGCCAAGATGGCCAAGGCGCAGTAACGCAGCCACGCAGCCACGTTTCATGTTCCGTGCAAGCAGGTCATTGCACCTGCGCCCTCTAAGATCACTATGGCGCATGCTGTGGCAGAGGCCTAGGACAAGAACATTCTAGGCATTGAGGAATAAAAGATAATTTTTATTCAAAAGACAGCATTTTGGAAAAGACATCCAGGAAGCACTTACCTCATCTAAGGAATGGTACCAGTGGTTTGGGAGGGGGGTTGTCGGCAGGTACAGATTCACTTTAAGGCCCTTTTACATGGGCCAATTATTGTTAGAAACACTCCACGGATGATAATCGGCCCATGTAAAAGTGTCAACGATCAGGCACGGAGTCGGAAATGCTGATCGCATGTTATGTGTGGGCAGTAAAATTTATCGCTATCTCCCTGTAAAAACATGGGATCAGTAGCCAATATCAATACATTTAAATGGCACTACGAACGATATAGTAACTATTTGTGCGGCCTGGCCTAGCGATTAGTCAGGTCTTCTAGAGGCACTGCAAACAAGCTCACTGATTGGCGCTTGCACAGACTCTTAATACAGCCCTGAAGAGAGCTCACGCTACAGAACACGTCCTTGGACATTGCCATAGCAACCATAAATCACCCATTGTTTACACCATGGCTGCATTTAGAACATTTAGAGAATTTTTTTTTCTAATTTCCTACTGTACCAGTATTATTTTATGATATTTTGCATCCACATATTAGGGCCACTGACTGTAGGAAGCCCGTCTATAAATTGATGATTTGTTAAACTCTCAGAACAATGGTAAAAGTTTTTCTAGTGATGTTTCCCAGGAAGTAATCTCCATTCTTTTGTACAACATGAATGTACAGTGTGTTTCGTGTAGACTTTATTCCCTTGGCTGTCTGCCCAATGATTTGCCTAGTACACATCTCCTAGCAACCGGTCCCTAGTCATTTGAATTTTTATATATCACTATGTCTCAGGTGATGTCATAGTTTCCATGACAACTATCAGCTGCAATAACTGACTTTTTTTTTTTTTTTTGCCAGTAAGCAAAATAAATAATAAAATATAGCTCTAAAAATCCTATCGGGGAGACTGAAGCATTAAGTATTCTCCTCATACCTAACAATGGACTGCCCTGTTATTGCTGATGCAGTAGTTCCGTGTCAGCATCGCTGCACAGTAACCCTTTCTATATTCCCCGTGTCTCATTCTAAGCATGTATTCCCATAATATATTCATGCAATTCTCACTTTTTTTTTTTATAAACATATTTTAAATTTTTATTACATTTTTAGAATTTTCCTATAGAGACCATATACTGTATATAGTGATTTTTTTTTTATGGTGTATTAACTCTGACATTGATAAACCAAGGGAGGTCCAGTTGTTAAATCTGCAGATTATTTTACGGATTACTGAAGCCAAATCCAAAGGATTTGAAAAGAGGAGACAGCTCAGTCTTTCCTTTATGACCTGTTCTCTGTTTGTAGTCTGTTCCTGGCTTTGGCTTCAATAATCTGTCAGATAAATCTGTTCACCCTAAAGGCCCTATTCCATGGAACGTTTGTCGGACATATTTGGATTCGATAATCGTCCCGTGGAATAGAAGGCAACAATCAGCCGACATCGTTTGGCTATCAAACATGTTGAAAGACAAACGACTCATACAGCAACGATCTGCTGCTGTCGCCCCGCGTAACAGGAGCGGTGGCAGCAGACCGCTGCTGTATGCTATGGGCTGCACGAACAATCTAGCAATCACCTGGGCAGCCCCCCCCCCCCAGGCACCTCCCCGCGGCCCCTCCCGGACTCACCTGCTCGCTGCTGCCGGGTGGAACATTGGCAGCAGCGAGCGAGGAATGAGGAGCAAACGAGCACTGACAGCCTTAAGGGTCCTATTACACACAGAGATTTATCTGACACATTATTGAAGCCAAAGCCAGTAACAGACTTTAAACAGAGAACAGGTAATAAAGAAAAGACTGAGATTTCTCCTCTTCTAAAAATCCATTCCTGGCTTTTGTCTTCCAAATATGTAAGATATTTGTCAGATAATCTATGTGTGTAATAGAACCTTAACACATCTAGTTAATAACTGTTATCTACAAATATATAGTTTTAGGCAACATTTATACAACGTAAAATTTCTGTTAATCACTGTAATAACGGCTGTGATTAATAGAAATTTCACGTTACACTGCAGTCAGAGGGAATCCCGTCCGGAGTGTATACACATAGGGGAAATTTATCAAACATGGTAAAAAGTGAAACTGGCTCAGTTGCCTCTAGCAACCAATGAGATTCTACCTTTCATTTTCCAAAGAGTCTGTGAGCAATGAAAAGTGGAATCTGATTGGTTGCTAGGGGCAACTGAGCCAGTTTCCTTTACACCATGTTTGATAAATCTCCCCCATAGTATACACTCCGGCTGCGATCCCTAGAGGGCGCAGTAAAAACTGACAAGTCAGTTTTGTGCGGCCACTATTCATTAAATAGCAGCCACACAACACTGACAGCTCACATAATGTGTGCTATGGTGAATTGGGATGCGGGCACACACGGACGTGCCTGCATTCCAGTTCAATAGAACTGAAGTTCATCCAGCCGGGTCACAGAACAACCGGTGTTTTACAGTGTGTGAACCCGGCTTAAAGAGTCAAGGCCCTATTACAAGAAGCAATTATCAGCAGATAATCACTTGGTGTAGTAGAAGACAAAAATCAGCCGACATGCACACTTCGTGCAACGGTAGCGGTGGCAGCAGACCACCGCTATCTCCTATGGGCTGCTTGGAAAATCTGATGATCACCCAGGCAGCTCCCCTGCAGCTCAAAACCCCCCACCACCACCTACCCACGCACTAACCCGCTTGCTGTCGGTGTGTGTAATAGCACTGGCAGCGAGTGGAAAATGAGCAGCAAGCGAGCATTGACCTGATAGGTCGGCGCTCACTTGCTCCTTTGAATCACCCTGGGTAATAGGGGCTTCAGACTTGGTGTGTCAGATCAGCTATTTTGACACTTGGTATTCTTTTCATATACAACATTTACTATGTGGGATCAATAATGTTATATTTTATTAACTCTGACATTGCTGCACCACTCAATACCAAATATGTTACTTTTTTTGTTTGGTTTGTATGTTTTTGGTTTCCATTGTTTATTAAAAATGTTAAATGGGTGATTTAAAGAAGACGTGGTCAGTAATAAAAAAAAAATTTGTATATCATCTAAGATATCATATATCATCTGATAACAATGCTGTTTTTAACTTCTTACTATGCCCTACTGGTCCTGAGATGGAGGGATTTTACTATTTGGTTGACCATCTTTACAGAATTGTCAGATAGGTGGACACTTCATTGCAAATAATACACTCCTTCATAAATCATTAGTTGGCAGAATGGCTTAATTTACAGGTACACAGTCCAGGCTTTCATCTACACACTCCAGGTCTCTCATCTGCACACAGCACATGCTAAGCCCCACCCCCACGTCCCATAACTTGTCCTGTTCTCTCTATTACTAGAGACAAATTTCCCATGACAACAGTGGCCAAGATTTCAGAGCTGTTTTGTGAGGTAAGGAGTCATTTTTGGTAGATGAAGTGATTTATGTATATATTAGAAATCACATAGCATATCAGAGGGAAGATTTTTGAAAGGACAGTGCCCTTTTAAAGATACCTATATGAGTTTTTTGAAGACACATCTATGAGGCAGCAGTTCGAAGGATGTTGGATGAACGCTATTTGATATCCTTTAAAACTTTTACATTTAGAGTAATTTTTTTTTTTTCCGTCAAATGATTAGTGTTTCACAGATGTCTCCAGGTTTTGCCTGTTTGAATACAGTTCATTATGTTACTGATTTTAAGAGCTGCAGGTGTTCTCAGGTGGGTGGAATCCTTGCCAAAATCTTTGCTTCCCTTCTCTCCCTCCGGATGCGGGCTTTTTTTTATTTTGTTTGGGAGCCGAAAGCTATTTTCAATTCCTCTTGGCAACCTTCACCGTAGCTGCAGTGGTAAAAATGTATAAATCTACCTAGCCTATTATAGCTAGAATAATATTGCAGGCAGCATCTGGAGCATATCCACTAAGTGATTGATAGTTGTGTCAGCTTCACATATCTAAACTATGTCAGGTACAATTTTCTGGCGGTTCATGAGTTCATAGAACAGCCTCAGGCTTTCATAGGTGAATACCTCAATGGACAAGGATTTGTGTTCCCAGTCACTCTATAGAGAATTAAAAGAAAATGTTAAGAAACTCAATAGCTTATCTCTTGTTGAAACATGAATAATTCCATGAGATTTATTCTATATATCTGTAAAAGTCCAATGCTATATCTGTTGTGTGTGGGCAAATTAGACTATATTCATTGACAAAGGATATGCATCGTTTTTACTTGGGAGGAGCCAGTTTCCGGGATGTCAGGCCGCCCGCCACTTTCAATTCTATATTTCTTCTGGACTTAAAAAAATATATATGACAGTTACACTTTAATAATCCTAAAGGTTCACATACTTTTGCTGCTAACAGAAATGTCATAGTAGATCACTTACCTCAATAGGTAAATGACCAAGTCTAATATTACTGATTTTGGGTGCAGGTCTTGTAAGGGTCTATTTACACAGAAAGATTATCTGACAGATTATCTGCCAAAGATTTGAAGCCAAAGCCAGAAACAGACTATAAAGGAACAGATCATAAAGGAAAGCCTGAGATTTCTCCAATATTCAAATCCATTCCTGGCTTTGGCTTCAAATCTTTGACGGATAATATGTCAGATAATCATTCTGTGTAAATGGACCCTAAGGCCTTATGCACACGTTCCGTAATTTACGGATCCGAGTTAGTGCACATTGATGTCTATTGGGCTATTCACACTATCAGTAGCAGAAATGGATGAAAATCAATCCTGAAAAAAAAAGGATATGTCCTAGTACGGACCCAGTGCGGACCCTGATTTTTTTAAGGATCCTCTCATTGAAATCAATTGTTTACGGATTGTTTACAGATTGTAATATGTTGGCATCCGTATTTGCGCAAAAAAAAATATTTACGCAAATACTGATGCAATACGGATGGAATACGGATGCAATACAGATGTCCAATCCGTAATTTTTAGCGGGTTGTTTCAGGACCAGAAAAAATTACTGAACGTGTGCATAAGGCCTTACTTGTTAGATTTGGATTTTGCTATTTTTTTGAAAATCTAATTTTGCTTTTGTACAAATTTATTCAGAAATATAGAACGTTCTGAAGGGTTCATAAACTTTCATGCACCATCATAATGTGTTTATAGTGAATTCCTGTTGCAGTCCTTACCTTAACAAATAAAATAGAATAAAATAAATTGTAATAATAAAAAAAAAAATGCTTGAAATATTTTATCTGCTTTTCGACAACACTGTTTATCTATGACCTCAAGCACATGACAAAATGTTGGCATGGCAATGGTTTTTGTTTTTTTTCTAGATATATAATGTTTGTCTTTGGTTTATCATAGGGACATATTTAGAAACAGCTTAAAATTGCTTACAAGTATCCCTCCCTTTGACAGCAGGAACACTACTATAAAACACATGCAGTGCTACAGGAAATTTCTAATTCCCCACTGTTACACTCTCAATCTGTCAGCGAGTTTATAGCAGACTGTATTCTATCAATGGACTGGAGTTTACACGCTGTCAAAAAATAACCATTGCCTATTGACTGCTCCCACGGTACAAAGGTGGTAAATATAAAATTCTCCTAAGCTCCGTATGTGTAGAAGACTGGGGCTGCACAACAGAAATCACTGTGAAATAATAGTCGTACTGCAACCGTTTCATTGTGTCTAGGTTGTTGTGAATTTTATTTCTCTAAAGAATAACTGGAGAGGCATTGCAACTGTGACTTTACAACAATGGGGCAGGTTTACTAATCCTGAGCGATACTTACAAACCATAAATTTAGACCAGGCAGTCAAAGGATGTTCAGAATTGTGCATGTGCCATATGATAAGTTGGTGCATCGCTATAAAATTGGCCACTAGGTGTCTCACTTACTAGAAAACTGCAGTCCATGCTCCATCAATAAGGCCATTTGGTCTTTAGTAACAGCAAAAAAGAGACCAAATGTAGGAAGTGATTTGAGTTGGCCCAGTGATGATTAATTCTAAATTGGCCACTGCTGCAGCTAAGTAAACTAACTGATAAAAAGGCCACCCACCAAGTGAAATGCAGAAGCAGCACAGTGAGATACATAAAAAAAGACAGAATACATAATGTGTGCATTAACTATATATTTGCTGGAGAGGGGTATTTTTTTTTATATGCAATGACGGGCCACTTTAAGCCATGCCCTTCCCACTAATCCATGCTGCTTTCCTCTAAGTCATGTCCCCTTCAAGTGAGGCGTGATAAACACATAACAAAGGGGGTGGCCAAATGTTTCTAAAACAAGAAGCACCAAATTGCGCCAAAATGCACCAAATATGACAATGTTTTGCAAATACAGTGGTAAAACGACCCTAATGTTCCTTCAGTATATAGCACCCAACCTTATTAGTATATGTCTAGGAGGGGTTGATTCTGAGAAAAGGTAGCCTTTTCTGAAAAATGGTCACATTTGCTTAAAGGGGTGTTCCCAACTCACCTTGTTACCTCCTCATAGGATAGGGGATAACAGGTTGATCGTGAAGGGGTCTGATCGTTGGGACCCCTACTAGCATTGGAAATGTTCAGGGGCCGTAGAGAGAATAAATGTAGTACAGACTGTGGGGACAATTGCATCTCTGTTCTCAGGATCATGGGAGTCCCAGCAGTCGGACCTCCAGCGATCAGCTTCTTATTCCCTATCCTATTAAAAATGAACATATGTTTAACCCTTTGAGGACCAGGCCCAAAATGACCCAGTGGACCGCGCAAATTTTGATCTTAGTGTTTCCGTTTTTCCCTCCTCCCCTTCTAAGAGCTCCAGCACTTTCAGTTTTTTATCTACAGGCCATGTAAGGGCTTATTTGTTACAGGAATAGTTGTACTGTGTAATGGCGTCATTCATTTTACCATAACATGTATGATGGAATCCCAAATATATTATTTATGAAGATATAAATTGGTGAAATCGCAAAAAAGAATGCAATATGGTAACGTTTGGGGGGTTCCTGTGTCTACGTAATGCACTATATGGTAAAAGCGACATGATACTATTACTCTATAGGTCAGTACGAACACAACCATATGCAGGTTTACGCAGATTCTCTAATGTTATATATTTTTTTTAAATGAAATCCTTTTTTTTGGCAATTAATTATAAATAAAATGGGACTATTGTGACGCTTATAAAGGTTTTATTTTTTCACCTACGGGGCTGTATGGGGTGTCATTTTTTCCACCATGATCTCTAGTTTTTATTAATACCATATTTGTGAAGATCGGACGTTTTGATCACTTTTTATTAATTTTTTTATATATATAATGTAACATAAAATCGGTAATCCGCGCACTTTTTTCCCTCTTTTCGTGTACGCCGTTTACCGTTCGCAATGACGCTTGTTATATTTTAATAGATCGGACAATTCCGCACGCTACGGTATATTATATGTTTATCTATTTATTTATTTTTATATGTTTTATTTATATAATGGGAAAGGGGGGTGATTTAGACTTTTATTGGGGGAGGGGTTTTGGGGTAGTGTGTTAGTGTTTTTAACTTTTTTTTTTTTTACACATTTGAAGTCCCTTTGGGGGACTTTTACATTCACTGCTTGGATTTCTACACTGATGAATGCTATGCCATAGGCATAGCATTGATCAGTGTTATCGGCGCTCTGCTCATTGAGCCTGCCTGTGCAGGCTCAGTGACCAGAGCGCCGATCGGACCGCACGGAGGCAGGTGAGAGAGCTCCGGCGGCCCGTTTTACCGATCGGGACCCCCGCAGTCACACTGCGGGGGTCCCGATCGGTAAGTGACAGGGGACTCCCCCTGTCACTTACACTTAAACGCCGCGGTCGCGCCGCGATCGCGGCGTTTAAGGGGTTAATGACACGCGGCAGCGCGATCGCTGCAGCGTGTCATTGCCGGTGAGGTCCCGGCTGCTCACTGCAGCCGGCCCCCACCTCCTATGAAGCGCGCTCCGCTCCGGAGCGCGCTTCATAGCGGGAATAACACCCATGACGTAAGGTTACGTCATGGGTCGTCTGGGGACAGACTTCCATGACGTAACCCTACGTCCAGGGTCGTCTAGGGGTTAAAGGGGTTATCCAGGAATTGCCCATAGCAATTGAAAACCCCAATAGAAAATTGCTATTGCTCTGGAGAGTTCCTGTCTCAAACAGAGATGTCAGCAGAGAGCATTGTGTCAGACTGAACAGAAAACAACATTTCCTGCAGGACATACAGCAGCTGGTAAGTATGGGAAGATTTTTAAATAGAAGTAAAATACAAATCTACATAACTTTCTGAAACCAGTCCTTTTGAAAGAAAGAAGAAAAAGAAAAAGGGGAGAACCCCTTTAAGACTTTTGGGTGATGTCTTTTCTAATTTTCCATTTTACAAACTTCATCTATTTTATCTATTACAATATATTTGAGATGTAGCCTTGTAATGCAAACAGCACCAAATACCATAATGTAAAGCTTTGCCCTTTGTGAATCTAACACACCATGCAAATGCACACTGATCCGGCGAGGCAATTTCTGTCTCTGATTTGTCCTAGATTGAACTGAACAGGTTCTGATGTTCCACATGACTTGTGTATGTCCCTTTCTGAACTATGCATTTTATATAATTATCCCGCTCGTTCTGAGGAGGTGATAATAGGTCTCCCGCTGAGTCATTGTTTTGCTGTGAATTGTCAATTTTATTTCAGTACATTAACGTTTTGAGAAGAGTCTGATTTAAAGTGGGAGAGATAACAAATCCAAACTCCACTTAATTGCGGCAGGACGCCACCACCTACATCATGTCGGTGTTATACTCTGCCGCCAATGTAATCAGCATCATTACTGAGAGAACAGACCTAAACTTCACAAAACAAACTTTCCCTTTCTCTCCCCTGTGAATATAATTTTTAATAATATTTAGTTAAAATGTTCCCTAACTTGTTTTGTCTTTTATACTCCAGTTAATCAGCTGATTCTCTAAATGTTCTAAAATAAAGATTATTTGTGCCTATTAATGCAAAAACCTGAGGTTGCTGGGTGTTGTTAGCAGTGGGTAGGTGTTGGGGTGTACCGACTAGTCACAGGGGCCAGGAGTGGTATGACCACCCCTGGTATACTAACACTGGCTTTGTAAAGTATGTAGGTGCAGGTGCAGAATGAATATGGGGTCCATCACTTAAACATGAACAGTTTACTTAAAGGGGTTATCCAGTCTGGTTTGAGAAAATTGTATAGATTTGTATTTTAGGTCTTTTTAAAAATCTCAATTCTTCCCATACCTACAAGCTGATGTATGTCCTGCAGGAAATGTTGTTTTTTTCCAGTCTGACACAGTTCTCTCTGCTGCCACCTCTGTCTGAGACAGGAACTGTACAGGGAAGCAGCAAATCCCCATAGAAAACCTTTCCTGCTCTGGACAGTTTCTGTCTCAAGCAGAGATGTCAGCAGAGAGCACTGTGTCAGGCAGGGGGTAAACACTGCAACTGGAAGCAGGCACACTGATTGGTCAGGTGTCCTCCCTCTCCTCAGTGTGCAGGGTTATAATCGCTAACCCTGCCCATTGAAGAGACGGAGGACACGTGATCCCCGACACAGAGGGTGGGGGCCAGGAAAAAGAGCAGTGTCGGAGTGGACTCTGTTTAGCTAATTTTTTGCATCCAGAGGGTGTGAGTCTGCAGAAAAAGCACCAAAACTGCTCAAATACCTTAATAACCTGCTTTGACCAATAACACTGGCCAACAGTGAAAATGTTTCTGAAATGAAAATAGCTGGTTTGTAATAATTTTAGCATCCTAAAAACGAATATGTTACTTAAAAGTCATTTTTAGCTCTTGTTTCTGAGATACAGGTCATTTATGATTATGCAGGAATTATCAGGGAAATTTTTAATTTTCACCAAATGTGTATTGGTAACCCTGATTACAAACCTGTTGAACCAATGTCAGCCATTTTATTCATTGTGTCTGCATAGTTTGTACTATAAACAATAAACAATATAAACAATCAACAAGCAAAAAGAAAGCGTTCTCGTCAATAGGTCTTGTCTGAACTGTTACATAGTTACATAGTTACATAGTTAATACGGTTGAAAAAAGACACATGTCCATCAAGTTCAACCAAGGAGGGGATGGATACAGGGAAGGGGGAGGAATGATAGGTTCTATACATATGCATTTATATTATTTTGCTCTAAGAACTTGTCTAGGCCGGTTTTGAAGCCCTCTACTGTTGTTGCTGTGACCAGATCCTGTGGTAGACTGTTCCACAGATTCACAGTTCTCATGGTAAAGAAGGCTCGTCGCCTCCGGAGGTTGAACCTTTTTTTTCTCCAGGTGGAGGCAGTGCCCCCTTGTCTCTCCAGGCGGAGGCAGTGCCCCCTTGTCTCTCCAGGCGGAGGCAGTGCCCTCTTGTCTCTCCAGGTGGAGGCGGTGCCCTCTTGTCCTTTGAGGGGGTTTTACCTGGAACATCTTTTCCCCATATTTCTTGTAGGGGCCATTTATATATTTAAATACGTTAATCATATCTCCCCTTAAACGTCTCTTCTCCAGACTAAACAAATGTAATTCTTTTAATCTCTCCTCATAACTAAGATGCTCCATTCCCCTTATTAGTTTAGTTGCCCGTCTTTGTACCCTCTCCAGCTCTAGAACGTCCTTTTTATGAATCGGGTTCCAAAACTGGACAGCATACTCCAGATGAGGCCGCACCAAAGCTTTATAAAGCGGTAATATTATATCCCTGTCCCGAGAGTCCATGCCTGTTTTAATGCATGACAATATCCTGCTGGCCTTAGAAGCAGCTGACTGACATTGTGTGCTGTTCTGTAGTCTATTATCTACAAGTACACCCAGATCCTTCTCCATCAGTGACTCTCCCAGAGTAACTCCCCCCAGGACATATGATGCATGCGGGTTATTAGTACCCAGGTGCATAACTTTACATTTATCCACATTGAACCTCATTTGCCAAGTAGACGCCCAAACACTCAGTGTGTCTAAGTCATCCTGTAACATCTGCACATCCTCCATAGACTGTACTGTACTACAAAGCTTGGTGTCATCTGCAAAGATGGAAACATTGCTGTTAATTCCATTCTCAATATCATTAATAAACAAGTTAAACAGAAGAGGGCCCAGTACTGACCCTTGGGGTAAACCACTTATTACCGGGGACCATTCGGAGTAGGAATCATTGACCACCACTCTCTGGATACGATTTTTAAGCCAGTTTTAAACCCAGTTACACATTAAATTTTCCAAACCGATAGACTTTAATTTACCCATCAGACGTCCATGAGGAACTGTGTCAAACGCTTTTGCAAAATCCAGGTACACGATATCCACAGCCGCGCCGCTATCCAGGCTTCTACTTACCTCTTCATAGAAACATATTAGGTTGGTTTGACAGCTTCTGTCCTTAGTAAAACCATGCTGGTTATCACTTATAATACTATTAGCCACTACATATTCCTGGACGTAGTCCCTTATAAGCCCCTGTAGTCCCTTATAAGCCCCAATTGTTGTGTTCAATTAATGTATTGTGTTCTTGCTATTTTGTGCTATTTTAAACATTCTCCGTGAAATATTTCAAGTTTGAACATGACATTTGTGTGCAATTTATACTCTTGTAATGAATGCTTCTCGCTACCTACAGCACATACTTTCATGGCGTGTATCTAAAAAACGAGAGCTAATTAAACAATTCTGTGGGTATATTTGAGTTTCTCGACCCAAAATTAGTAATATTTGCATATTTTCATCAAAGAAACATAAAAAAAAGTAGTTTTTTGTTGGCCTGTGTAAGTAAAGCTATGGGTGGGCTATTTCATGGTCTAATAAAGATTTTGGGAGGAATACCCCTTTAAGCAGTGCAGTTTATTGTGGCAACAAAGAATTTTGTTTTGGATGGTTAATTCTATTACAATCAATGCATTCCTATCCAGTTATCAGAAATTTCCCAGTTTCTCGTTGGAACAGATGATCTGACAGGCCTCCAGTCAGGATGTGCTGACCATTATCTATACAAGAACTGACCACTATGAGGGCAAGGCAGCACACAATGGGAACTTTTCCATAGAAAAATCGGCACTACAGATTTTTTTCACCAAAATCCACAACTAAAGGACCAATGGGGAAAATCTGAAATTAACCCCTTCGCGTCAGTAATCTGTATATATACGTTCCTACTGCACATACCCCGTGCAGTAGGAATGTATATATACGTTCCTACACTGATGGGGGCTTTGTGATGAGAGCGAGATTGCTGAAGGGAGTGCTATCCTGCTCTCATCTGTGTCCAGGCCGGAGGTAATGAGAGTCAGCTGTGATCCCACAGCCGACTCTCATTAACCCCTTAAACGCCGCGATCTACAGCGATCATGGTGTTTAAAGTGCTCAGTGACAGAACAAGCATCGCGATCAAGCATCCCGGGGGTCCCGATCGCATGTGCCAACAGGCGGGGGTTAGCTCCTTACCTCCATCCTGTCGTTTAAAAGACCCCCTTGCCCATTATAAAAATAAAAATATAATTAAATAAATAAACATATTACATATCGTAGCATGCGGAATTGTCCGATCTATAAAAATATAACCTTATTGTTCCTGCACGCTGAACGGCGTAAGCGGAAACAAAAAAAAACGCACCAGGATTGCTGATTTTCCTAAGTTATATATCACAAAAAAATTAATAAAGAGCCATCAAAAATTTTCTGTTACACCAATATGATATTAATAGAGATGAGTGAACCTCGATCATGCTCGAGTCGATCCGAACCCGACCTTTGGGCATTTGATTAGCGGTGGCTGCTGAACTTGGATAAAGCCCTAAGGCTATGTGGAAAACATGGATATAGTCATTGGCTGTATCCATGTTTTCCAGACAACCTTAGAGCTTTATCCAAGTTCAGCAGCCCCAGCTAATCAAATACCGAACCTTCAGGTTCGGATCGACTTGAACCTGAACCCGGTTCACTCATCTCTAGATATTAATAAAAACTAGAGATCATGGCACTAAAAATGACACCCCAACCAGCCCTGTAGGTGGAAAAATAAAAGCGCTATGGCTTTTAGACGGCGAGAAGGAAGATTGTGTTAATTCGACCCGGACTTTTGTGCATCAAAGGGCTCTGTCTTGAAGGGGTTAATCTATGTGGATATGTCATATGTCTAGATGGTAATAAAAGGGCAAGCACAACTATTTTTGCAGGCCCATTTTGCATATACAGGAGAGCAATAGAAATGTGTGCAACAAATCTGCCACTTGTGAATATACTGTAAAGCAATACTGTATTCACCAACCCACTCCCCCAAACTGCTCGTACCATCTGTTTGATGTAAGTCGTTACCGGACGTGTCTTTTAAAAAGCGTCTGGTGCATTGATTAGAGTAAAAAAAAATATCTTTAAATCTGCAGCAGCTGAGTCAATGTGGCGTGGCCTACAGTGTCTGTGCCTCAGGTCTGCGATGCCTCTCCTTTCTTCCTTTCCACCCTCCTTTTCATTAGGAATGGCCCTGTCAGGATTTGTCCTATTTATTGCTTGTCTAAACACAGTGCACATGTGCCTTAAGGATCTGAAGCACCACATGTGCACTGTGTTTAGACAAGCAATGAATAGGAGAAATCCTACCAAGGGCATTCCTAATGATGAGAAGGGTGGAGAGGAAGAAAGGAGAGGCATCGCAGACCTGAGGCACAGACACTCTAGGCCACAACACATTGACTCGGCTGCAGATTAAAAGATAATTTTTTACCCTAACCAAGGCACTGGCCTCGCATTTTAAAAGACACGGTCCGAAAGAACATACTCTCATCAAACAGATGGTACCAGTGGTTTGGTGGAGGGGGTTACAGTATCTCTTTAATAGGGCAACTTAAGAAGAATATGGGTGCAAACAGAAACATTTTACTTAGAGATGAGCGAACCAGGTTCGGGTTCGAGTCGATTCGAACCCGAACGTTCGGTATTTGATTAGCTGGGGCTGCTGAACTTGGATAAAGCTCTAAGGTTGTCTGGAAAACATGGATACAGCCAATGACTATATCCATGTTTTCCACATAGCCTTAGGGCTTTATCCAAGTTCAGCAGCCGCCGCTAATCAAATGCCCAAAGTTCAGGTTCGGATCGACTCGAGCATGCTCCAGGTTCGCTCATCTCTAATTTTACTTTATAATTTTAGTTGCCCTTTTAGCCTCAGGCCCTTTTTGCCATATGCAACTCAATCTGGTAGTTTTAGCTTGCAATACTGTAGAGAGGCGATAAACAATGTGGTTGGGTGAACAAGCAGCATGCAGCAACTCAAGACTCATTCATCAGTCTGGTTCCCTTTGCATATTTTTACACTCGTAAAAGATAATTGCTATGATCCGATCCCTTGTCAGCCGGTTGTTTTGGTATGCAAATAGGCTAAAGAAAAAGATCAAATACATTACTAATAAGTGGCATATTGCACAAGTACTACCTAGAGTAACAGATTCTAAATGATCATTTTCGCACTTATTTTGTAAGTTTTTAAAAGCTCCAATTTGATCAATATTCCAGCTCATCTCCAATTCTTGCAGGATCGGTACAGCTCTATCTGTGTCTACTATCTCTCGTTCTTTAGATTTCATCTGTACCCTGCTGGCTTCCATAAAGGCTCTTCAATCATCTCTTTTTTTAAACTGTAATATTTTACGATTTTAACTAATAGGCCATTATTCATTCCGGAGCCATAAAATGTGTTGTCTAAAGCTGAAGCATGCATTGCTCTGCGGGAAAATGCAATCAGCTATATCATCTCAAACACATAATTAATTTCAGTATAGACACCTGAGCAGTCTTCGAGTACTTCATGTCCTGCAGCTAAATATCAAAGACTAGGCTTGTTACCAAGGTTATTTTAGTGCAGAATCTCAGAGGAACTCTTGAAATTCCATCACAAATGTAATAAAATAACCGGAGTCTGGAAGAAAAGTGAATTCTGTGATATTCCGTATTACAGTGAGGATAAATTATATTATTCTTACATAATCTGATTTTTGTGGCGGAGACATATTAGTAGGCCATGTACATGGTCTACTAAAGATTATCCGTTTCATTATGCGTTATACTCAGGGCTGAACTTGGCCACCAGAGAACCAGATTAGCCTCAGATGGGCCCAGGCTATTACTCAATAATAGGCCCCCAAAGACCCAGCAAGAGACAACTTCATTTGAAGCCACTAGGGTCTATCTATTATCTATGTATTATAACTAATTGATGACATGCGCTGTCTGCCCTGACCAGTGTTGGACTGGCCCAGCAGAGGACTGGAGGATCCTCTAGTGGGCCCCCAGCTTTAGAATCTGCACTAACACTAACTGACATGTCTTTTCTCACTGGTTCTTCATTGGTGGCCCCCAGGATCATTTCCTCTGGTGAGCCCCAGATACCCCAGTCCGATACTGGCTCTGACAATACAAATGTAATGGGCATGTACATGTTCTGTATGGTGGGAGTGGGGCCTCTAAATCATATCCTCCAATGGACCCAAGAAACCCTAGTGTTACAAATAGCAGGAATTATCCTGCTATTTTCCCTTCTTCTGTCTATCAGTTGTTTTGAGCAGTTTCTATACAATAATCAATTGGTAAGAGTTGATCCATTGGTTTGGATTGGCTTGGCTACCAGCCTGGATTGTCGAGAGTAGAAATCCTATTGGTAAGTCTCTATTTATAAATACCTGGCTTGAGCAGTTCTGTGCAGTTTTTTAGAAACTTCTTGGTTAGTTCAGGGCTTCCACAGGTAGGTTAAGATTGTCTGTAATAGGATAGGAAATTAATAAAGAAGAAGAGGGACAGTTAGCTAAGAAGAGATGAGCGAACCGGCCGAGGTTCGGGTTCGTATGAACCTGAACTCTCGGCTTCTGATTCCCGCTATCTGCAGGCTCCGTGGAGAGGGTGGATGCAGCCTGAGGACCACCTAGAAAACTGGGATACAGCCTATGGCTATGGCTGTATCCCAGTTATCCAGGCGGTCCTCAAGGTTGTATCCACCCTTTCCATGGAGCGGGCAGACAGCGGGATTCAGAAGCCGAGAGTTCAGGTTCATACGAACCCGAACCTCGGCCGGTTAGCTCATCTCTATAGATAAGGCCAGTTCCGGTTTTGTGATCTTTTGCTTCATTCCTGACTGCCATCATCATCATCATCAATCATTTGTGCCATCATCTAATCCATCATTTCTGGTTCAATTTATCTATTGGGGACGGACAAAAAGAGAAAGGAGCTGCTGCACCTCACACCTATGGCTGACACTAATGCCTCTCGGCTACATTTAAAAACCAACGCCAGAATGTTGGTATATAATTTGATCAAATTATATTTCCTCATGTACCACGTGCAGGTCCCCTGGTTCACATGAGTCCCTACACTAACTCCACACTGTGTTGGTCAGCGACCCCCAACCCCGCAAAGTGAGAGCAATGGTGAGTGGTTAGACCTTGTTCACACTTGTGTCACACTCCTTGTAAGACCCATGTGACCCCAATTGGCAGGAGGCATCTGTGCACACATGGCGAGTGCCTCCTATTCTGCCTGCGGGAGAAATAGTGAGTGGTTAGACCTTGTTAACACTTGTGTTGCTTGGTGGCTGCTTTCTCCGCCAGCGGTGCCTGCTGGGTTTGGGGGGGCCCTTGGGGTTTGGTCCTGTGAGATTGGGGTTGCAGGGCCATTCTGTGGCCTCCCTTCCCTGTTTGTGCTCGTTTTGCGGGGTTGGCGGTCACTGACTGACACAATGGTGAGTTAGTGTGGGGACTCGTGTGGGCCGGGGGACCTGCACGTGGTACATGAGGCAATATGGTTTGGTCAAATTATATACCAGCATCCTGGCTTTGGTTTTTAAATGTAGCCGAGAAGCGTTGGTGTCAGCCATAGGTGTGAAGTGCAGCAGCTCCTTTCTTTTTTTGTCCGAATTTTATCTATTGGGGCGTTGCTATTCTTCTTCTGTTTCCTAATATTGGTACACTCTCTGTATGTTTTTTCCTGCAGCTGCCCCTTTGACTTCACTGTACATCCTTGAGGTGTCTGAATAGTGGAAGCCATGGTTAGGACCCAGACGACTACTGCTATAGGCGAAGCACATTGTCCAGAAGTCTAGTAACCAGCTGGATAAGTACACCAAGTCCAACACTTGTTGACCTGTACATATATGTTTATCTGGTACACTGTGTTTTCATTGTAACAGGGTTCAAATAAATACCCCACTCAAAAACCTTATTAAATATTACTATACATCATTATATATCACCATCACTATAAAGATGTTTTTGGATCTAGATCTACTGCCATCCTCTGTAGAAAGACAACTTAAAGGGGTTATCCAGTGATACAAAAACATGGCCACTTTGTTCCAGAGACAACACGACTCTTGTCTCCAGCTTGGGCGGGGGGTTTCTGTTCAGTTCCATTGAAGTGAATGGAGTGAGTAAAGTGAACCGCACCTGAACTGAAGACAAGAGTCATGTTGTCTCTGAAAGAAAGTGGCCATGTTTTTGTAGCTTTGGATAACCTCTTTAATCCTTGGTGTAGGGCCATGAGTAATCAAGTTATTTCTATGGTTCCAAAACATGTCTAAACATTTTTTTGTATTTTCACTTAATATTACAAAGTGAAATAATGAAAATGTTAAGGCCAAGACAACATAATGGGGGGAATTTACGAACACTGGCATACAAGTACGCCAGTCTTGTATTAGGCCCCGCCCCTTTCCCCCAGGCAGGATTTACTAAGAGGCGCATGCGTAAATCATGATAAATGAGGCGCGGGAGGAGGCCATGCCTCCTCAACGCCTTGTCACGCCCCCGCAAGCTCCGCCAGCCCGCCCATCAGGCGAGTGGGGCGTTCGGCAGGAGTATGGCGAATTCGCACCTTCCCCCTGGCGTACGTCTCTGGCGAACACTTCGTAAATCCCCCCCAATGTGTTTTTTTTGGCCATTTGATGGACTTTGTTTGGATGGGGGTCATTTTGTGCCCAAATAGGAGTCCTTATTTTAAAACAACGGCCGTTGTTTAAGTTTGTGGTCGTGGCCTAATTATCTGGACAGTGGTATTCAATTACGACTTTTATTCAAAACTGTGTATGGACTGCCCGAAAATTTCCCATAGACTTCAGTTGAGTGCTTTTTTAAAATAAATTATATATGTAAAGTCGTATTTTTACATTAAAATTACGGTTGCATTTTGGTATTATTTTACTGTCTGTGAATATAGCCTACAAGCAAATACATTTTTTGAATTCTACATGTATTTTGAAAAATGAAAAACATTTAGAGGTAGATACGTTTATGACAAAAAAAAATGTTTATTGAGACTGAAACCCTCTGTATAGGAATGTATTGATATATGTAAGGGATTACAATATGAGAGAAAAAGTTTAGGAAATCTGTACAGCTGAATGGAAGCTCTAGCGCCCTGTTCTGCCACCTCTAGCTTGTATAAAAGGGCAAAATGTTTTTGAGTATGTTGCAGAGGCATATTTAGCAGTCAATTTACCCAAACGTAGCTTCTGAAAATCTTCTTAAAGGGGTTATACAGCGCTACAAAAACATGGCCACTTTTTCCCCTACTGTTGTCTCCAGTTCAGGTGCCATTTGCAATTAAGCTCCATTTACTTCAATGGAACTGAGTTTCAAAACCCCACCCAAACTGGAGACAACAGTAGGGTGAAAGTGGCCATGTTTTTGTAGCGCTGCATAACCCCTTTAAGGTCCCCATACACCATAGAACTTGATCATCCAATCCTGCTGCTCTAGCATGCTCTAGCATGTATGGGGCTTTAGTGTACTATAAAAAATAATTAAAAAAAAAATTGATCTGTTTCTATAAGTTTTTTGTATAATGTAATTCAATAAAAAACTGACACTGCAGAATGGCATACAACTGCATCCTTTTTTACCATCTGCTTTTGCATGTTTTTTTGTCCTTTAAATGGATACGTTAGGCTAGGTTCACACTAGTGTTTTTCTTATTTGCTAATGGACCCGTCAATATTAATTAACCCCTTAAAGTGACACTGTCACCCCCATTATTCATTTTTCAATCTTTAAAGATGTGTGTAACCCGCAAATAGCTCTCTGCATACCTTTTTGTATTTTTTTTTTTCATGAGGCGGGTTGCTGAGAAATTATAACTTTGCTGAGTGTCTTCTAGCGCCACTGGGCGGGGCTTAGTCCCTGAAGCGCCACATAGCCCCGCCCAGTACATCGCCGTTGACCCCGCCCCCTTTGGCACGTCATATCTCCCGGCCGACGCTCACAGTCTTGAGTACTCCAGGACGTCGGTGACGTGCGCGTCCACATCCCCCTGTGTCCGTCAAGTGATGCGCAGGCGCAGAAGGTGACCACCGGGTCGCCCACATCCTGCGGATTATACCAGCCGCACAGTCCCTCGCCGTTCCAAACGCTCCTGAGCCCTCGCTGTGGCTGTGAATCTCCTCACAGCCAGCAGCGAGGCGCGGAGATGCGGAGGTTCTTTTCGGCGCATGCGCAGTGCAAGGTGGACGCCGCAGTGCGTCTGCGAACTATCTCTGCACCTCGCTGCTGGCTGTGAGGAGATTCACAGCCGCAGCGAGGGCTCAGGAGCGTTCGGAACAGCGAGGGACTGTGCGGCTGGTATAATCCGCAGGATGTGGGTGACCCGGTGGTCACTTTCTGCGCCTGCGCGGCACTTGATGGACGCAGGGTGATGTGGACGCGCACGTCACCGACGTCCTGGAGTACTCAAGACTGTGAGCGTCGGCCGGGAGATATGACGTACCAAAGTGGGCGGGGTCAACGGCGATGTACTGGGCGGGGCTATGTGGCGCTTCAGGGACTAAGCCCCGCCCAGTGGCGCTAGAAGACACTCAGCAAAGTTATAATTTCTCAGCAACCCGCCTCATGAAAAAAAAAAACTACAAAAAAGTATGCAGAGAGCTATTTGCGGGTTACACACATCTTTAAAGATTGAAAAATGAATAATGGGGGTGACAGTGTCACTTTAAGGTCAAAGCTAATTTTCGTTTTTCCGCTTTTGCTTTTTCCCCTTTATATTTAAAAGGCCATAGCACTTGCATTTTTTGACCTAGAGACCCACATGAACCCTTATTTTTTGCAACACCAATTGTACTTTGCAATGACAGACTTTACCACAAAATATGTTGCGAAACTCGGAAAAAAATTATTTCAGGGAGTTTCGTTTTTACGCCGTTCACCCTGGGGTAAAACTGACTGGTTATATATGTTCCTCAAGTTGTTACGATTACAACTATATATAACATGTATAACTTTTATATTATCTGATGGCTTTAAAAAATTCAAATCATTGTTAACAAATATATATATTTCGCACTTTTATCCTTTGGTCTATGGGGCTGTGTGAGGTGTCATTTATTGCGCCATGATGTGTTCTTTCTATCGGTACCTTGATTGCACATATGTGACTTTTTGATCGCTGATCGCTTTTTATAAAAAAATTTCTGGAATTGATGCGACCAAAAATGGACAATTTTGCACTTTGGAATTTTTTCGCGCTTACGCCGTTTACCGTGCGAGGAAACGGAATGTGATAATTTAATAGTTCGGTCGATTACACACGCAGCAATACCAAATATGTTTATTTATTTGTTTATTTATTTATATAATGGGATAAGGGGGTGATTTGGACTTTTATTATGGGAGGGGATTTTTTATTAATAAAAAAACCATTTTTACTTTTTTTTTACATTAACTAGAAGTCCCCCTGGGGGACTTGTATATACACAGCACTGATCTCTCATAGAGATCAATGCTGTGTATATACACAGCAATGATCAGTGAGATCTGTGACACATTGCTTTGGCCTGCTGCAGGCCATAGCAATTTATTGCCGAGCCGCGATCAGCGTCATTGCGACGCTGAGGCCAGGCACGGGCAGAAGGACGGATCTCACCCCCGCGATCGCTTTGTGTGGGGGAGATCCGACCCACTAGACACCAGGGATGTGCGGAGCAAAGCCTTTAAATTCAGCTGTCAGGTTTGACACATGAAATCATCTGGGCGCTGCTTTTGATGTACTTTTGTTTTCTGAAGCAAAATAAACTCAGTCTGTTGCTAGGACAAATAGTCAGTGAAGGCTGCGAGCAGTGACTGGAGACCAAGGAGGACAGGTGAGGACATGAAGAGAGACAAGCTGGGAGATTAGATGAGGACAAGACAAGTGCATTGGGCATAAAAGTAATGGCCCTATTCCACGGGTCGTTTTAGAGGAGCAAACGAGCGCTATTAGCGCTCGTTTGCTCCTCGTTCGCCGCTCGCTGCCGCCGCTATTCAACGCGGCTGCAGCGAGCGGGTGAGTGCGGGAGGGGCGGCGGGGAGCTGCGGGGGGCTGCCCGGGGGATCGCTGATCGTCCGGGCAGCCCATAGGATATAGCAGCATCTGCTGCCGACGCTCCTATTCAACGGAGCGATGGCAGCAGATCGCTGCTATATCAGTCGCTTGTTTTTCAACATGTTGAAAAACAAGCGACTGCAACGATCAGCCGACATGAACGATGTCGGCTGATCGTTGCACTCTATTCCACGGAACGATTATCGTCCGTAGCGGTCGATATCGTCCGAAAACGAACGATAATCGTTCCGTGGAATAGGGCCTTAAGGAAATCTCTTTGCCTTTGGGGAAGCATCGTGTGTCCGGGGAGAGAGGGGTTAGATTACCTCCACAGTCCTGTGCCCTGATGCAAGCCCCAGCCTGAAGTGCATCTGCTAAGGTGGGGGAGACTTCCTGGGTCGTAGTAAAGTGCTGTAGACCTCGCTATGCAGACCATACCTCTCACACACTCCCCCTCCCACCAAGTACAGGGAGCTCTTAAACCAAAGCAATGCTCTTAAACCAAGATACAATTTTGAAAAACTGTGAGCTCTTAAACCAAAGCACTTTCAATCCAAGTTACTCTTAAACCAAGGTACCACTATATATATATATATATATATATATATATATATATATATATATATCACAATAATTAGCTGACAATACATCTAATAAAACACACAATGCTTCCCCAAGGGAAAAGCGATTTCCTTGCTTTTATACCCAATGCACTTGTCTTGTCCTCATCTAATCTCCCAGCTTGTCTCTCTTCATGTCCTCACCTGTCCTCCCAGGTCTCCAGTCACTGCTCGCAGCCTTCACTGACTATTTGCCCTAGCAACAGACTGAGTTTATTTTGCTTCAGAACACAAAAGTACATCAAAAGCAGCGCCCAGATGATTTCATGTGTCCCTGCAAATACAATATACACCTAATAAGGACATAATTAAAAAGGGGCAATTCAAGCCAAAAATGAGAAAACAACAGAAGTGAGAATAAAAGGAGTAGTGAGAGGGAATAATGACTAGATATGAATAGAGAGGTCATGGAAATAGTCCAGCTCCGCCTTGTCCTCTTCCTTCAGGTGTAAAGAACACAGCAGGGAATACGTGTACTCTCTGCTTTATTGAACATTTATACTAATCCCTTTGCAAAACACAGGATTCTCTCAGGACATAACTAGCTGTAAATTTGTCTTATTGAGTGACCCTTGTCCTGCTTATGGATAAATGTGTTATATCGTCTTCTATAGCATTCAATTTCTATGACAAGGATGTAGGAAAAGATACGTTACAGCTCTCTGGTATATATATATGGTGCTGTAAACATCTTTCTGGGATCTAAAGCAATGGTCATCCCTTTTTATGGGCAGTGTCTCTGTACCCTGGTACTAATTAATAGGGCCCATGCACAGAACTTGCCAGGGGTGGGATGTAGCCATGGCAACACAATGGTGTCCCGCCACAGTCAGTGATTGGCTGAGCTGGCAATCCATCAGTGTCCCAGCACAGGTGTGCCACTAAGTTCTTATGCACCTGGGCAAAGTAACTTACTCAGGTTTTCACAAAAAGAGGATAAAGTAAAGTGTATTGAGTGTTTTTCCCCACTAGGTGTCACTGATGTATTTCTTATGTATACTGTACTGAGCAGAGCTGAAGGTCTCATGGGTTAACTCTCTGTCACATGTTATGTTTCCTCCTATTACAGGTGCAGGCCTTTTTCCCTCTTCTCTCACGTTATCACCTCTCTTCTCTTTTCCACTCATACAGCGCCACCAATCATGTACTATCTAGATAACACCTACAAAAAGGAGCTAGTTCCTGGTGGGAGGATCTTTTATCTTTACTCTGTAGTCAGTCTTGCTAGTCAGTAGAGGTGGAGAGAGACTGAAACACTCCAGCAAGCTTTGTTTTTCCCGCTGTTAACTACCGCTAGCATGCAATGCTAGAAACCTAAGGAGGGAGTGACGTCCTCTGAGGAGAACCTTGTCCATGACAGGGATACCTTCAGCAACACACAGAGCAGTATACCTGAGGTTTGGTACTCACCCCAGTAGGACAAAGCATCATGCAAGCTTACATATCCTACTGTAATACACAGCTATTATTGGAAGCCTTGGAAATTCTGCTCAACCCAGCGCAGGGACCTGGGACCTCGTACTACCCTAGCAGGACGGGTAACCCTACACTATAGAGCAAAAGGCGGCCAGATCCAACGTATCTATACATGGGTATGAATATCTTCTTCTTCTATTCTCAACTACGCTATCCCGGCAGAGTGCACTACGACATTAGACAGGGCCCTCAAAACGCTCCTCTACTCTACTCTGACTTCAAAAAGTCTACTATAACTACCTCCTGCCTGCCAAAGTCTTCTTATTATCTTGTATTGCACTGAAGATTTTAGGTAATTGGCAGTTCTTCTGGTTAAGTCATTGGACTCTGGTCTATCTTTTATTGCACCTGCACCTACACACTAGATTACACTTGGGTTATCCAAACCTGGAGCACAGTGCCTGTTTGTCCGGGGGTGGGATCTAACACCACTCCTGGCCTCTGTGCCAAGTGCCCAAGTGACCCTACACCTATGAGCAGCCAGAACACCGCTGCAGCAGGAACTGTCAGAAAGTGGTAAGGAAGCACTGCCAGGGCATGGGGATGGGTAAGTATACTTTCTTTTTTATGTTTCCACACCTTGCTGACTGCCTGTGATTTTTTATTTTCGTGGGACTTCTCCTTTAAGAAGGGTTTTATAAGTAGCCGAAAATAAATCAAGTTTATATCATTAGCAGCCTACTGACTTGTTTATTTGCTTACAAATGTGATTTTTCGTCTTCTAAAAGAGTTTTATTATCACTCATTCGGCAGGTCATCTTTATATAATATCTATGTATATATAGATTTTTTTTTTTCATTAATTTTTTTTCCCCCTTATACTTCGGCAGTTTAGCTGAAGCATTTTCATCTGGCACTCCATCAAAGGCCGCCTTGAGCACATTCTCACCTCATTTCCTGACAAACCAACTTAGAGAGTCTTTGAAATCGTCCAAATCACACATGCTTTTGGTTTTTGTAGTGTAATTTTTTTGGTGTCTTTAACAAAGAGAAATGTTTTACTACTAGATCAGAGTGACAAAGCCTTTCTGCTTGTGGAATCCTTGAATAAAGCATTTGCCGCAGTGAGGCCCTTTTGAGCGCTACACTCAATAAAAATCTAGTCCTTTGAGTATTTTATACAAACAGTAATGAGTTATCATAGCGTTAAATATTAATGGGCTGACCTCAGCCTTAAAGAACATTGCCAAGGCAGAATATTTTAATAATTGTTGTTATACTGAGACCTACAGAGACCATGGGGTCAAAAACCTTTGGATCATCAGAGCTGGAAATCATATCTCTGGGTAGAGAGCTGCAAGACTCCATTGCCTATATTGTACCCAAAAAGAACCCATGATTTAGTGCCCTGAGCTTAACCCCTACCCAGTGCTGTTCATCTGTAGAAGTTTTTGTTCATCTGGTCCAAAAAAATCTCATTTAAATAGTGGTCTGTCAAAAAAAATGAGCGTCCAAAGGTACTTTTACTTAATATACCAAAATAAAGGGATTTTACCATTTTGTTGACTGTTTTCACTTGTCACTGAATTATCAGAACTTTAAAAAAAAAAAAAAAAAAGTGGGGTGTGAACATAGAGTAAGGGAGTGAGGGTAAAGGGGCTATCGAGGGTTAGAGAAACATGGCTGCTTTCTTTCAGAAACAGCACAGTTGAAGTGAATAGAGTTGAATTGCAATACCACACATAACCTGAGGACAGGGGTGGTGCTGTTTTGCAAGAAAGTAGCTGTGCTTTTTCTAATTCTGGATAACCCTTTAAAAGCTTCAGAATTACACCCACTGAGCAAGACTCACAGTCTCCCAATAGCATTCTTTTAATCTAGAATTTACACCCCATTTTGCTATAAATTTTTTGCCCATGTGACTATTCAGTGAAAAAGTAATCAGTAAAACCCTTATATCTAAAGAACAATATTAGACTGAAGAATATTCCATTTCTTTTAGAATTGACTACCTCTAGAGATGAGCAAACCGGGTTCGGGTTCGAGTCGATCCGAACCCGAACGTTAGGTATTTGATTAGCGGGGGCTGCTGAACTTGGATAAAGCTCTAAGGTTGTCTGGAAAACATGGATACAGCCAATTACTCTATCCATGTTTTCCACATAGCCTTAGGGCTTTATCCAACTTCAGCAGCCACCGCTAATCAAATGCCGAAAGTTCGGGTTCAGATCAACTCGAGCATGCTCCAGGTTCGCTCATCTCTAACTACCTCCTTAATGGTGCGTTCACACCTACAGGATCTGCAGCAGATTTTCTGCAGCAGATTTCATTTAAATAACTGAACACAGCATCAAATCTGCTGCAGATCCTGTAGGTGTGAACGCACCCTCAAGAGGACTTGTCACCTCCAGACCCAGACTCAATTGTGGTAAATTCTCATATTCCCCATGAAATAAGACCATGTGAAATCCCGGCTTGTATAGGGCGCTGGTGTCCGATAGACCACAGGTTGGAGTGGTTACTTCATAGAAAGGAGTTTTATTAAAAGTTGCATGGTCCTAAAGCCTGCTGCGGTCGGCACACTATACCACTTATCGTACGACTCCCTTGGACGTACCCCGGCAGGAGCTGCGGTGTTCATTCTACTATGCCTGATATAGAGTTGTGCCTATAATTTAGCACAACTCTTCTAGGTGAGTGTTACACATTCCTACTGTGTTAGACACTCTTGCCATCTTTTATTGCACCAGGAGGCGCCCCCGCTCCCTTCTTTTCTCTCCCTTCCATGAAATAAGAATAATAGAACTCTGCTATTATTTCTTCTGGCAATAATTGAATAAATTGAGAACCGGGTGTTACCATTATTCTTGTCAATAGGATGTGGCCTTACATTGTCTGACATCAGCCATGACTGTCTAGAGAATGTTAGCGTTTGTAAGACACCCCTTTTTGGGGGAATATCACCCAGCTGTCAATTTATACATACATTTCAAGCAGGGATAATACAAGAAGAGAAGAACACAGAGGCAATTGCTGCAGTGGTCATTTTATTTTCTGGTAACGCTCAGTTCTTGGCTTTTATGACTACACTGAGGTCATCCAGGCAATCTGGTTCTACATTATGATCTTAGTGTGTTTATACTAATCATCCAATATATCGTTCTTTCATATATGACAGCTGTCTTTTATTTCCTGCTTCAATTTACATGTTACATAAGGGGAAACCCAAGTGTTACATGTCCGCAGGTGGCATCTGCCCAGAGCTACAGCTAGGCATTTCTTCACCCTGGGAAATGACTACTCCTATACTGCACACATGGATGTTACTACTATATAACACAAGCAGTACATATGTAAATTGCTTACATATATATATATAATGGCTGGGTTCACACTACGTATACTTCAGTCAGTATTGTGGTCCTCATATTTGCAACCTCAACCAGGAGTGGATTGAAAACACAGAAAGGATCTGTTCACACAATGTTGAAAGTGAGTGGATGGCCGCCATATAACTGTAAATAACGGCCATTATTTCAATACAACAGCAGTTGCTTTTAAATAACAGCAAATATGACGGCCGTCCACTCAATTTCAACATTGTGTGAACAGATCCTTGCTGTGCTTTCAATCCACTCCTGGTTTTGATTGCAATATGAGGACCACAATACTGACTGAAATATACTGTGTGTGAACCCAGCCTTAGGCCATGTTCACATGGCATAAGAGACCGGCCATTCCGTGACCCAGCCGGGTCACGGAGCGGCCGGTCTCTGAAAAGATCATCCCGGCCGGTGCTGCAGTACAGGCCAGATGATCTTTCACGCCCGCATCAGAACTCCCCACAGCACACTATGAAGCTTGCGGCCGCAGCCGCTTGCTTCATAGTGTGCACTGACAGGGTTTCCTACGGCTGCTATTCACTGAATAGCGGCTGCAGAAAACTGACGATGTGTACTGTATATGCTCCAGCCGTGATCCCATAGCAGGCTGGGCAATGCATCTTTCCGTAAAAAGTACAGCCGTTGTTGCCGATTGCAACAACGGCCGTACTTTTACGAAAAGATACGTTGTGTGAACATAGCCTAATAATGGATTTGATCTACAATCAGTGCCATTTTCTCTTTTGAGGGATGACAAATCAGTCAGAAACTTGCTGTCCCTCCTGGGTAATCCTGTACGTACCAAAACCTGAAACTTCTTTATATCACAAGTTGTGTAATTAGATTAGGAGTGCAATTAAAGGGGTAACAACATTCCAGTACTTATGAGCTGCTGTATGCCCTGCAGGAAGTAGTGTATTCTTTCCAGTCCGACACAGTGCTCTCTGCTGCCACCTCTGTCCAAGACAGGAACTGTCCAGAGCAGTAGAGGTTTTCTGTGGGGATTTCATACTGATCTGGACAGAGGTGGCAGCAGAGAGCACTGTGTCCGACTGGAAAGAATACACCAATTTCTGCAGGACACACAGGACCTGATAAGTAATGGAAGACTTGACAGCTAACTTAATTTACAAATCTGTTTAACTCTCTGACACA